>NW_024881628.1:137500-865000 GCF_019059575.1 Amphibalanus amphitrite
ATCGATTATTTGTTCGGCCGCTAGGCACGATAACTTTATTCAGTCCGATTTGCGGGCACTTCCCGGTTTGGTTTTAAATCAATGTTATATCGCCGAGAAGCAACAAAAAAAAAAAAAAACTTGTAACTAAGGCTGTGGGTTAATGGTTATGCATGACAGCGTACGAATTCGTACCTTTAGCGGGAATGGTGGTTTTACCCTCGTCTTCTGAAACCTTTTCTCCATTTCAGCGTTCCAAAACGTCTTCTTCTTTGTCCATGGTGCCTGTAAAAAGAGCGCGACTTAGCATGGAATGCCTATACCAGTGTGCACTGCAACAAAAAAAGAGCAGTTCTAAGTTCAGAATAATAAGATCAAAACCGAGAAATGACCTTGCTCGCTTTTATACTCACGAGCCTCAAAGTGTCAAAACTGTGTATATTAGCTGCTTCGCTCGAAAGTCATTAGAGGCGTAGAGGTAGAGGCACCGTACATGCCTAATGACAGGCCTGCGCTTGACAGACGGTACCTGCATGGTTGAAATGCACATTAACTGTCACCAGCAACCCTTGCAGTGTCAGAAGTCGTATTGTATTGTATTGTATTGACAATTGAAACACTCTCCATATTAAAATGGCTTTTCTGAGTGTCGCGTCAGAGTTAAAAGGGGAAAACGAGTTAAAATGCACCCAAATCACAGCACTCAGTAAACATATCGAACCATTCACTCATCCCTAAATACGTAAAAACCACTCAGAAACAGAGTGATTAAAACTTCCCATAGACAGGCTCCTAAAATCATGGGGCAGGCGATTATATAATTGGGCGATGCTGTAGAGCAGACGGCGCCTCTCTGCTTCGGTCCTGACACGTGGGAGAGCCAGATCAGTGTCCGCCTTGTCGAGCGTGAGCGCAGGGAAGAGTTGGTCAGGATTTGAGAGGATATAGTCTCCGGCTCTCCAGTGCAGCGTATTTTGTGAAGGAAATTGAGTGAGTGGATTTCGAACAGCTGACGGGCGGTGGGCCAACCACTTCCTCTCGCACGTCCGATATGTGGTCAAATTTTCTTCGGCCAGACACAACGCGCAGCGCAAAATTGATAACTTTTTTGATAACTTTTTGGAGTCGGCTAAAACATCACGTATACATGTATGCACTCGCGTTCAGAAAAATGTTTGCTTCTTTTTTTGTACCTACAAAAAAAAACGTAAACACTGATGCTAGGGCTGTACCAATGCAAGTAATTCCCTGAACTGATAAAAGTTTAGCGTCGAGCTGCCATGGCAATACAGGGCATTGAGGTGGGAGGGGATGCGGCCATGTTTTGACATTGCATCAGCATCAAAGTCGAAGCTCGAATAATCCCTGATGGCCTAAATCGACGACCAGACGCATGGTCACTATTCATGTCAATAGGTAGGGGAGAACGGGGTCAATTGTAACATTTTTTGCATTTTATCATCTGGTGCAAACACGTTTGCAGTCATAAATTTCTTTCTTTTATTTTCAGAAACTATGATGTTTTGTCTTTAAAATGCAGTTAAAACATTTTCGAAATAACTTCTTTTTCGGGTCAAAATTGTTGTCCGAAAAAGTCAATTCAGCTGTTACAATTCACCCCAGATACGGGGTCAAAAGTAACACCACCCGGGGACAATTGTAACATGTTAACTTACAGGCTACAGCAACACATTTTTTTCCAAAACTTTGATTTAACAAAAGTATTGAACACTTGTTCATCTTCCCAGACTTGATAGGTACGGTTCTTCTCAGGAAAAAAAGGCTTAAAGCCTCTCACTTATACAGGGGTTGGATGGACCTCCTCTCCCTCGGTTTTTCGCAAATAAATCGCGTAAAAAGCTGCCGATTGCGACAATACTTACAATTCTCTTAATTCTAGCAATGTTTCATCTCCCTTGAAAATTTGACGACTTTGACATAATGGCCATTGACCT
This sequence comes from Amphibalanus amphitrite, assembly GCF_019059575.1. Classification (NCBI taxonomy): domain Eukaryota; kingdom Metazoa; phylum Arthropoda; class Thecostraca; order Balanomorpha; family Balanidae; genus Amphibalanus; species Amphibalanus amphitrite. The sequence goes on from NW_024881628.1 coordinate 139,435, forward strand.
ATAACCTGTTACATTTGACCCCTGCAAAAATGTTACAATTGTCCCCGTCGCGCCTTGACATATTTTAGACGAAACGGGCGCAAAAAGATGTTGCATGTACAGCTTTTAATGCTTTCAATTTATGGACAACAAGCCTGCCAACGCTTACACAAAGTCTGAAGTCTATATCTTTTCAATGGCGGGAATGAGCTAATCAAATATAACGGTATAAAAATTTACAAAATGCTCTCAAAAACACATTACTGTGCACAGCCATCGACATACCCGGCACTTTCGCTTCAAACTCCGTTGGGAAAGGCAGAATAGAATTGCGCATTTTCGGTCTTAACATCAGCTCATTCTATTGGTAAGTTTATGAATTATTAGCACTGTTACAATTGCCCCGTGTTACATTTGACCCCGCTCTCCCCTATGTCACATTGACATGAATATTCATGTTGTGCATGTGAATGTGCATGCCGATATTCGTTGAAAGGATGGAGTATTTCCAAATGACGGTGTGCATGTGACCTGTCGCATTCGACATTCTTATTTCGCAATCACTTGTTGCCTGGCGTGCATGTCGTCATGAAAGTCAGGCTTGTTAGCACTGAACGCCTTATAGTTAGTTACGGAAATACTCCGCTATGGGCATTGTTAAATGATTGCGTGAAGCTCACGCATATCGGATTCATTGTAGTTCTAATCTAACACACTTTCTATAGTTTCTTGCCTAGACGATATCAATCAAGATTTGCGATAAGGAGTTGCGGAACATAAAGTTCTAAATCATGGCACGCCATGTGGCCGAATGTTCGTCAGAATGACGAGGTCCGCCGACTGCCTGCCGAGTCTGGAGCGACCCGTGCCGTTCCGGCGGTCCCCGGCGTCCCGCCCTGTCGCCACTCGATCGTGATATAGTAGCCCGTCGGTCATGTGCCCCCCCCCCCCCGCCGCGGAGGGACCGCCCGAGGGGGGATGACGTCACGCACCTGGACGGCCGCCCGACCCAGTGCCGGCGTGCCGTATCTGCCCTGACCCTGCGGGCTATTTTTGGTCCCCGTGGCTGCCAGCAGCGGGGGTCGGTGGCCAGCCTGTCCGCCCCGCACGCGTCGGCCAGGCCCACACCAAACGAATGCCGCTCTCTGCGCAGCTGTGTATGCATGGCGCATCATCGACATATTAATTCGACCCAGTTTGTGCAGTGATTTGCTGGCTAATATGATAGCTGTCATGCATGTTGAAAGCTGTTATTGTGTTTGACATTAATCAACCTACACAAGGCATTAGTCAGGTGCATATGCTCCAGAAAATGCAACGCTTAGCTAAACGAACCCATTTTAGAGAGCAGCAAAGGGCTCCCGACGCCTCACGCCTTCGTTACCTCATGTGAATAGACAAGAGTGTAAGTTTAAATAGGAGTTTTAATAGCGAAAAGGAAGCATCGTAAATCACAGGCCATGCTTTCTCAAAAATACGAGCCCCGTGCACCCATGGGGTGTACCTCATCAAAAAATCCTTGAATGAAATGCCCGGTAGAATTTAAAGCCGCCGTTGTATATCAAATGTTGGACATCAGATCAACTCAACTGATCTCCATCATTTATGATGAAGGAGATCATGGTTCTGACCTGAGCAATACTGCCCCACATTGTTTTCGCGTTTATGATAATGCCATTCCGCTCGTTTAACGATACGGCCCGCGTCCTATATGTTCAACTGCATGTCTCGATTAGGAACTCAAGTGTCGCTATTTTCATTGTCATATCATTAGTTCAGGCTCTGAATGTCCACAAAACGTTGGAACACCTAAACTTCTCTCTTCGTTTCCGTTCATTCCATTCTTTCTCTCTTCTCCTCTCCTCTCCTCTCTCTCTCTGTCTCTCTCTCCTCTCCTCTCTCTCTCTTTCCTCTCCTCTCTCTCTCTCTCTCTCTCTCTCTCTCTCTCTCTCTCTCTCTCTCTCCCTCTCAATTTCTCCTACCCTCCTCCCTTTGTATCCCTTTTCTTTCATCCATTCTTTCTTTCTTCTTTTTCTCCTTCGTTTCTCTTCCTCAGCTTTTGCCTCTACGTGCCGACGCAGCAGCCCTTAGTTACCCCGTCAGAACTCCGCACCGAGGCCCGTCAGGTCAAGGCGCGCCCCACGCCGAGTGACCTTGGCTGGCCCGTGCACCGGGAAAACAGCGTTGCGACACGCGAGGCGCCACCCTTGCCGGTGTCTGCAGCGAGTGCGACAGAGCGCTGCGTGGCGCCGCGCTACGAGCTAAGCCCAGCTAGCCGGCGCGGCGACGGGCGGCGGCGGCGGCGGCGGCAGCGGCGATGGGCGGGGGGAGGGCGGAGGGAGGGGCCGGGGTCTACAACGACGGGAAGGGGGAGGGGCGTCAGTGTCGGCGTACGCTACACGCCGCCGCACTGAAGAGCCCTGTTACGGCCTTCCGACATCCTGGTTTCAATGAACAGCGCGCACGGAATCGGCAGTGCAGGGCTGTCGGACCGGGGGCGGACGATGCTCGGGGTCATGTGGCACCCCCCTACCCCTGTAAGGAGGGGGGGGGGGCGGTAAAATGGGCCGTGGCCGCCCCCGTGCTCAACCGACGCCGCCGACCACTGGGTGTGAAACTGCCTGTCAGCTCTGTGTATTGTGCTGGACGGCGACTGAAACCGAGCATGAAACGTCGTCCGTCAGGATCCACTCTAGTGTGAAACGCTGGGTGGCTGTTGAACATTGCAAAGTGGACGGCTGCTCTTCATAATGCAATTTATCCAACGGCAACGAGCCTACGGGGGCTGAAAGAAAACAGGGAAGCTCTCCGATATCAATCAGCAGCGACTCACTTCCTGATGGCAATCAAAAAGTCGGGTATTGTGTGAAACAATGCTTATCAAAGCAGAATATAAAATACCTGTTTTATACATATCAGTGTTAAGCAGGCACTCACCGTCTTTTTATTTTTCCTTTACAAGCAGGACACACCATAACTTAGTCGAAGATGCATAATGCGGTACGTATAAAGTTTCAGTCAGCTTTTCCAACACACACATTATTCCGGGATCAGTCTAGTCAACAGCCTATATCGACCCTAGATTAGAGGGCATCGGGCAGTGGCCCTGCAGTCGGATCTGAGGCCTCCGCTGCCGTCTGTCTTGTCGCCTTGTCTGATGCGCAGTGACGCCAAATGCCTATCTCATCACGGACTCCTCTGGCCGGCACGGTTCCTAACGCCCACGGGCCACTGTCTGCAATCGACCCGCCAGCAGCGTGCTGCAAGAATGGCTCACGATAACGGTACATCGCCAGCACAGCACTGCATGGCGGCAGACGACCGGCCGCGCCCTCAGCCACCCCGCGAGCGGGCTTCCCGAGATGGACAGGGTACACAGCAGGCGGAGGCGGTACGTAGACACAGCCCGCTGGAGTTGACCGCCGAGGGAAGAGGGACTGAGTCTTCGATTAGTTGTCCAGGAAGTTCGATCATGCCACAACAACCCACATTGGACAACTTTCTTATCAGAGTGATTGCTGGAGCACACCAGGAATCCCTTGTAATTTGTACATTCCGAGCCACACGCGTCATGAGACCATGAGAGAAAATGATAATAAATTAACCAGTCACCCATTTCGCTTCTCAGTGCCCAGCAATGCAGGTCAAGTGTCTTTGTGCCAGCGGCACCGGTTAGAGGCCCGGTGCCATAGAATTAACGGCGTCCTTGCGCGGGCTCAGCGCGGCATGAGCCCAACTCAACTATGAGCTCAACGGTGCTGAGGAGCCCGGTGGGTGGTGGTGCGCTGTTTTAGCTCTGGTCTCTGATCTGTGAAGCTGACTTGGGTCTGTCGGCGTGGTATGTAGAGCACTGGTTAGACCAGACCAGCCCTCCCTCTACTGCCGACACTATAAGGCCAGTCTGTCAAAGTGCCAGGCTCCGCGGGCTGCTGTCGGCTGTTTTTGTCGGCTCAACATACGCTGTTTTCTGTCGGCGGAGCTCAGACCACGAACTACCGACGTCATCCACTAGATATGAAGCCGCCTTCCGGTCAATTTAAGCCGCGGTAGTCCGCCGGGTGAGGTCTATTACTTAGGTGATATTTGAAATTATCGTCCCGCGTCATGCATACCACAGGGGATTTCGTGACCGGCTTTGAACATCACGGATCCTCATGGCCTTGGTGCAGATCGATGTCGTAAAACTGGACAAAAGTTTGGGCTTCGGTTGTGCAAATGCATAATTGCACACATGATTGACAGGTTTCGTTGAATGGTGATCTGCAAGCTGCAGTTTTTTTTCGGTGACGACGCCGACAATAGCAAGTAGGCATTTATCAGTTGCTTCAAAATGTATAGGAAGGTAGGTATACGATATCATCATTCAATACCTATTATATAGTGTTGACATTGAATAAACTCAGCATCTGATAGGGTACCTACTTGCCATACATTATGAGACACGAGTGTTAATGCCAATAAATAATATGTGGCGCAGAGACTTTATCCGTCTTCCTATACCTACACCTGAAAACGGCATGTCAGGTAGTATAATTAATAAATATTGTGTAAGACAACGCCTTGCGTTTATCTTACATGAGGACTCAGGTGCCTAAATTGGTTTAAAATGACGACAACGCTACCTATTCGTGAGCCACGCAACGGACACGCGATCTTCTGTACTTACACAAAAAGTCACACATTTATATGGTAAAACATGCAATAAACTGTTGCATCATGAAGTTATTGTCTTCTTTTAACAAACTTCAATTGCACGTTGCAGAATCACACTCCTTGCTGCAGTTTATGCCACCTGCACCTTCCCGTACAGAACCATTACAGCTAACGGTATCCGAACAACCCGCTGCTTAACCGCACCAGCCTCTACCGCACTCTTGCATCGCCAATAATCGCAGAGACGCGGCGCCGGCACGTCACCCACGCGTGACGTTCACCGTGACGCGCCGCGATGTGACGTGACGCCACCGCGATTAGCCCTCGGCGGCCGCCCGTCACGGGTCGGCCGGCGTGATGCACGAGCACGCCGTACGAACGTGACGGGAGTCACTACCAGACGCTGAACGAGCGCAGGCACCCACTGTGGTGTGATTGTTGCAAAGCCGATCGAAGACCTACACCACTTCTGTCACCATTTTTCTGAACGCAAGAACGACAGACGAAAAAAGTAGTAAAAAAGTAGAACGTAGAACGAAAAGTCGCTCAGCTTCGGATAGCATCCGGTCAGACCGGCCTGGCAGGAAGCTGAGCAAGGAAACTGACAAATTGGAAACGAGAAGAGAGTATGAGTATGGAAAGTGTCAAAACAACAATCGCGCCTCATCCAGGACTCCTCGTATCCCTTGTGAAAACAGAAGGACGAGCAGTTGTTTTCCGCGATAATGAGCAATAAATGGTGATAAAACTTTGGGACATTGCCACAGAAAAAAATGCCTATGTGGTTTTGTGAGCAAAATATAAAATAAGTTTGTTTACCTAGAAAATGTGCGATTACTTCATGATGATGAATGATGTGTTTCCCTATAGTCTGTTTTCCGCATAACACATAAAAGAGGCCATCTTTAACGGCAGCGTGGTCATGAAAAGAACAGATGAAATGATACAAAGAGACACGGGCGTGCTTATGGCGGTTTTATAAAAAAAAATGCAGAGCAAAAGCGATCTTGCTCTCTCTAAACCAGTTTTAGTAGGGTGCTCTAAGTGCCTGTCAGCAAATAAACTCTTGCAGTCGGGCGGCGGAATGTTTTCAACCGCTTTCTAAGAATTACAAACCAAGTCGGAAAATTACTCGAGATTCCCGCACGGATACCGTGAAAATCTTTGCGCGCCAGCATATCATTGCTCATCATACACGAAATGCTATTTACCTAGTCGGCAGCGCTGGAGTGCACATAATGCAAGCTAAGGAGACGATGGCATTCCCACATTTGGCGCTTTCTATGAATCCAACTACCAAAGAAAGCTTTCTATGAAGTTGTGCATCGGATGGAATCCAAGTCCGGTTAGATGGCCAGATCTGAACAACTTCAGGTCAACTTTGGATCAAACAGTTTGACCAACTTCAAGAAACGGTGCACTGTGAAGTCGAGTGCACCGGAAAACCCGGAGGGAGGGTGGCGGCGAGTCCGGTTCAAAGCTGTCTCACAACGCCCCTGAATGACAAAAAGATGCACTGAACAATAACATTGGAATCGGGCTCATGAATCTGGTCAAGTCTGATTGTTACGCTTGAACATCTCAATCGGGCGGTCAGATTTGGCCGCCAGCTTTCAAGTGTGCCCATGATCTTATTTTGGTCCCCCTCCCCCGACCAGCTCCCCAATTTCCCGGCCTGGTTCTCCGGCTCTCAGGCCTGGTTCCCAGCCGTTAGACCTGCTTCCCCTGCAGAACTCACCGTAAAATTCAGCGTGGGCAACACCTCGGTGAGGTCGAGGTCGGGCGTATTCCGCGTGACCCGGAGGCAAGTGTAGCTCTCCTGCTGGTCGCTGCTGTCACCAGCACCTGCCGCCGTCGAGCGCCGCTCGCTGGTATCCGGCAGTGCCAGCACCAGCAGCGAGAAAGCCGCTGTGCTGGTCAGCAGCAGCAGGCGCAGCGTCCGCCGCCGCGTGCGGAAAAACAGCTGCCAGCGGGAGAGCCAGCGGCACAGCGACATCGCCGCGCTCCTGTCACAGGGAGAGAACTTGGTCAGGGCCAGGGAGCTTTTCAGTCAAAGCGTCACGGGCGCGGGTAGGGGTGAGGAGACAGGAATGCACCTCATGGATCTGATATCTGACTTAGCATCTCAACAGCTAGACAAAAATGAGCAGAAACCGTGTGCTGTAAGTTTTACATACTGCTCAACTATATCGTTCATGTAAAGACTTGGTTTTCCACCAGTTCAGTGTATCGGCTCCAGTTAACTCAATACGCAACAGAGCAGCGCAGGGTCACCATCTCACTGACTCTGTCACCCAGTCCACTGGGCTGACTGGTGGACTGGGTGGGCGAGAGAGTCAGTCCACCGGGCTGACTGATGGACTGGGTGAGAGAGCCCCCCGGGCTGACTGGTGGACTGGGTGGGCGAGAGAGTCAGTCCACCGGGCTGAGTGGTGGACTGGGTGGGCGAGAGAGTCAGTCCACCGGGCTGACTGGTGGACTGGGTGGGCGAGAGAGTCAGTCCACCGCGGACTGACTGACCGGCCGGCAGCCGGTGAGCAGTGGGCCACGGAGGGCCGACCCGCCGCGAGAGGCGACGAAGGGGAGGGCGCAGTTCGAACACACAGCTTCGCATGTATGACGGCTTTGTGTTGACTGCTGATCCGACCTAAACTTGCTCTTAACCGCTAGATGTTACAAAGATGTTGGGACATCTTCCCAACTGTTTTCCCTGCAATTTCGCATCGCATGCTAAAAATAATAGCACTTATGCATGCATACCATGCAGGAGTTTCCGCCCTAGAATATTCGTGCATATCTACTGCTGAGCGGCCATCGGTTCAAACTCTGCAGCTATAATTACTCGCCAGATAACGGTTGTTTTAGGTTGACAGAAGACGCAACTGAGCCGAGCCTTTCAATGGAACATAAAGACAACCCCTAACCGTAGGAATAACATTGTTTTTAGGATGTTTTACTTTTTTGTGAGCATCAACGTCAATTTATTACAGTCACCTCTATTTTTTAGTCTTCTTGCAGTTTGCACATAGTAAAAATTGTACAATACCGTAAACCAAAAAGCACCTGATGATGACGCAGACACTGGTAAGCCGTCAGCATCTATATCTTAACGCCATATGGTGTTTACTTCCTGTGATTCATAACACAAATCATAATGATCGTACACGTGGCAACACCAAGCCAACCGAACCGAACCAGATCGCACCTTGACACCAGCTGCAGTTAATGCTGGATAGGTGCGCTGAGTCTCACCAAGTCGTCATTGTTAGTGTTGACGCCAGCACAGAGGGACAATGTCCCTTTGTTAGCCATCGGCTATACAAAAAGTCACACAGTCAGGTCGCACGTTCCAAGTGGCCCTATGGTCAGGTGAGGATGTCACGCTCTCGTGAAACCCACTCCGTGTATGATAGGGGGTGAGTTTTGCTTTTCACCGAGCAGATTGCACTTCGCTCAGCTTTTATGGACAGAGACTCATCACTCCTTGCTCTGTTTGCTCCTTATGGAATCATAGGGCGATGGGTCGCACATCTAACTTTGAACCGGGACCGTTTGTTTGTGGTTTGTGTCCGTGCGGATATCACACCCGTGATGGTCCAGCTGATTGCCGCATCAGCGCCTATGACCGATGTATTACCTACATCCGGTGGGGCCCAGGGGTGTGGTCTAATGGCGAGGCCGCCCAGGATCGGACCCCGCACAGGTACCGGAAGCGCTGAAAGTTAACGCTTTATGCAGCCGATACACCGTGGTGATAACATTTGAGGGGACACGAGGTTTTCATCCACCGTAGTTTACACTATGCTCTATAATGTAGCCAGACGCGAGCTGCGGTTTCACTTTTCACTTATAGCCTGACAGCAAACGCGCTGTGTCGTTGTTGGACAGGTTGTTATGATACTTCGAGTCAATGTGGCGTAAAACGTGTCAATTCTACGTCACGCCTCATCCCCACGCCGTTTTCGAATGCCTGCGCCTGCAGTAAAGTTGTACCAACATGGCCTATCAAAGCTGACTCGATGCACGGACTCTTGTAGGGCGTTCTGCTCGTTCTGCTGCCAAAAGTCGCCCTAAGTTGTTTTTCCTCTCTGATGCATGTTATGAATGCACACGGAAGTGTGAGGGGATCAAAAGGCCGTGTGGTTCGTCATGTCCGTCAGTCGGGTTAGACCACCAGATGCATGTCATGCTATATAGGGCTCTGTTTGTTGTGTTAACCATGTGAGTGCACCCTGCACAGCACGGCCCCTCGGCCTCATCCATAGCAGATACGCAGAGGAGGACGTTGAACCCTAACCCGCATGTGGCAAATTATTACTCCTGCACTGCACTGAACATTGCACAGCGGGTCGTCAATGAGGTATGGTATGAGAAACTGCATTGATAAAAAATACACACATGGGTCATGGATCCAATTCCCATATGCACGTTTCATTCCAGATAGCAAAAATGTGCTGGTACTACAATCGACGTTGCCAAATAATCTTTCAGGATACAGATTACAGATCGACACATAACCAACACAAGTTCTGCGACACTGACGGGGACCCAGTCTGTCGTGTGATTCTCTGTCACTTCTGCCGTTTGTCCTCCGGCCATTGCTACCTTTTATAGTTGCTCACTCTCCTGCGCTTCTCCGGCAGTCAGTGCTCATGTTTGTTTGGCAGTCAGTGATGCTGTTTGTCGGACTGATGCCGTTTATTCGTCGGTAGCCACTCGCTGCTACCCTTTATACTCCGATAACGTGTCCACTGCTGCGGATACACGACAGCGTTGTTTTATACGTAATCAGTCACTGCAGCCGCCGTTTATAGTCGGGCGCTTCACCGTTTGTGCAGCACGGTTACTGCTGCTAGCGGTGTTGCCGTTTATAATCGGTCACTGCTGTCGTTTGTTCGGCTCGGCGAGTGCTGCCGTTTGTTCTGCGCGGTCACTGCTGCGGTCACTGGCGCCGTTGGACTTTGGTTTGGCTCGGTCAATCCCGTTTGTTCGGCTCGGTTTCTGCGTCGGTCACTGCCGTTTGTTCGGTGCGCTCACCGCCACATCCCGTCACCCCGAGAGGTTTTCCGTGTCGCCGCGTGCCCCGCGAGCTAATTAGTCCGGCTGATGCGGTTACCCGGTCTTTCATCAGCCGTCGGTCCCCCGGGCCGGCAGGCGGAGTGACGGAGGGGTTGTCAGGCCAGCCAAGAGGTGAATGGGGAGAGGCGATGGGTGGGTGGAGCTAGGAATGAGGTAATTGGGGAGAGAAGTGCGGAGTCTGGACGGTGCATAAGGTCCGAGTAAACGGGTGAGACTCAGAATAGCTGGAGATTAGAGTAAAGCAGAGCAGAGCAGAGCAGAGCAGAGCAAAAGAGGAGGTAGAAAGAAAGAGAGAGAGAGAGAGAGAGAGAGAGAGAGAGAGAGAGAGAGAGAGAGAGAAGAGAGAGAGAGAGAGAGAGAGAGAGAGAGAGAGAGAGGAGAGAAACAGAGCCAGAGACAAGGGCAGAGGTAGAAGTAGAGACAGAGGAAGAGACAGAGACAGAAAGAGAGACAGCGACAGAGAGAAAGACAGAGACAGAAAAAGATACCGATACAGACACTCAAAGACAGCCCGAGATACTGCAGCCAGTAACGCCCACAATCTAAACTCATCCCACATTACGGACGATCGGCTCGCCGGCGCCCGGGGCCGTCTGCACCGGTCCAGCCGGTCGCGTCGGACGACCAGCATCGCCCTGCACTCTGCACGGCCTTACAGACGCCGCCGCACTCAACGCCGGCACGCCGCCTGCAATTACTCAACGCTGGATAACGGGTCGCCCACGCCAGCACTCAGCACACTTTAGCAGCGGTACGCATTTCTTCCCATTGGTTACGCTGCGGTTCGCGGTGAGGCTGGTGTTTGACAGACCCCAAGCCCAACGCTGTGGTGTCCGCAATACGGTCCTGTGGTCAGGGGACGTGCTCACGCGGATTGGTGGCCTGCAGTGCTTGGAGGCATGAACGCATGTCTTGATGAACAGTAAAGACCAGAGGTGGACTAGTCCCGCGCACAGTCATCCATTTGACAAAATAATTGCTGTAGCTTTCTGCGTGGATGCATTCCAATGAGCGTGTTCCCATGCATGGTCATCACAGTGCCCTGGCGCTACCATGTCACCGGGCCAAATCCAAGTTGTGTACAAAAACATGAGCTCCAGCGATGGGTTCGAGTAATTTACCGTGAAGTTATGTCATAAACTTCTAGATCTCATACCCAGGGGACGAGATTCGACTCAGAATCTCAAACTGACATCACATGCCTCAGAAGTCAGCATGCCACCTTATCCAGTGGCGGATCCAGGGGGGGCAAAATGGGCATTTGCCCCCCCCCCCCAAACGGCATAATTTTAACATTACGCCTATGGACGATGCATGGAAAGAATCGATAAATTTTTATGGTTTGCCCCCCCCCCCAAAAAAAAAACTCTGAGCTAGATCCGCCTCTGACCTTATCTATAAATAACCTAGCTATGTTTATTTATTTACCTTTACAATCCCAACCCCTGGCTCGTGGAGGTAACAAGTTTGTAAACAACGGTAACCTAGCCAGTCGATAAGAGCAGGAATTTCCGCTGCCGCTGGCTCGAGGCGGGGTCTTGCCACTGCACTGGGGCCGACTCTGAACCGCCAGTCCCGACTCACGGGTCGGTCCGTGAGCTGCCTGCGCCCGGTAGAAGCGGGGTTTCTCCCGAGTCACGGAATCGCGACCAAGTTGCGTCACCAGGCGGCAGTACGCGGTCAGCGACGCGCTTCAATCACGATTCACAGATTAGAGACGCGAGAGGTCAAATATGGGAGGTAGAAGAAAGGAAAAGGTTTTGGAAAGCCAAAGAAGCATATATACGAATACACAGAGAGAGAAAGAGAGAGAGAGAGAGAGAGAGAGAGAGAGAGAGAGAGAGAGAGAGAGAGAGACAGAGACAGAGACAGAGACAGAGAGAGACAGAGAGACATAGAGACAGAGAGAGACAGAGAGAGACAGAGAGAGACAGAGAGAGAGACAGAGAGAGAGAGAGAGAGAGAGAGAGAGAGAGAGAGAGAGAGAGAGAGAGACAGAGAGAGAGAGAGAGAGACAGAGAGACAGAGAGACAGAGAGAGAGAGAGAGAGAGAGAGAGAGAGAGAGAGAGAGAGAGAGAGAGAGAGAGAGAGAGAGAGAGAGAGAGAGAGAGAGAGAGAGAGAGAGACAGAGAGAGACAGAGACAGAGAGACAGAGAGAGACAGAGAGAGACAGAGAGACAGAGAGAGAGAGAGAGAGAGAGAGAGAGAGAGAGAGAGAGAGAGAGAGAGAGAGAGAGAGAGAGAGAGAGAGAGAGAGATAAAAGAAAGAAAAAGAAGCCGTTCAGTCACGACGCTACGGTCAATGGCTCACAGCTCAAGCGAACCAATCAGCCTCGATGCGGCTGTAGCCACTCGTGCAAGTCCCAAACGGTGTGGCTAAGCCAGGGAATAACTCATTATTACCTAGTAATTATGTAGGTATGCACGACCGTTACCGGTTATCTACCTCGAGAACAGTTTGGGCTGAATCTGGCAGTGGATTCACTGTGTGCTGAGACAGCGTTTCAATTCCAAGCGTTCAAGGGAATCGCGTAAGTGCAATGCATAATTAATGCTCTCTCCTCTCTTTTGTAAAAGTAATTGGCATTCATTGAGCAGTCAACTCATTCCTTTAGTAAGCGCCGAGTATGTAAACAAAGAAACTATATTATATACGGTATCAAATTATTAATTCCGGTCGAAGTGGACCTGAAATACTGAAACACTGTACTACCTTCTTCATTAGTTAATGAGATGTAAACCGCCTTTTGCCCGACGCGTAGTATGCCATGAAATGTTAATTAAGCACCCGTGAAACAACCCAGCGATCTATATGGCTAGCCTCAATGTGAGATGGTTGTACTTACCACGTACTATTGTCGTGCAGAGCTTTGATGAACCATGAGGAACATGGAGCTAGTCATACAATATTTATCACACAAAACGGTGAAATAATTAATTATACAAGTGATGACTCTATAAATAAGCAATCTTACGCAGAGGTAGGATTAGGTAGCCCTCCAGCCGCCCTTTGTGCATTATGCCCGTTGATTCCACTGATACAACCTTCATGGCATTTTTATAGGCCTCGCTTGTGCCCGTCCTGGTGTAAAAATGTCTTACAGTATGGCTTATGTAAGATAGTCGCAAAATTCAACAGCATCTGATATGGCTTGCTAAAACAGGCTAGCTGCAGTGCGACTATATAGACGTTGCAGCTCATTTCATATAGACAGAGCCGATGAAAGCAACTGTGATCGGTAAAAACGATAGCCAGATGGTGAAAACTATTCAATAAGAACAACGGTTCAGCACTCCCTCCATACTTGTGATTAGCATCATCTGGTTTCACCGTGTTCACAACTCGCAAACACATTAACCCTCGCCCATGTAGGGGGGGGGGGGGTTGGTGCAACCCCCCCCCCTGAGGTTTTTCGGAAATAGTGCAAAAACGGCGGCGCGCAGCGCCGCCAAATTTTGGGTACCTTATGGGGCAAACCTTGCGCATCTTTTGATAAAAAAAAATTTGACCGGGTCATGTCAGGTCACGGAGTTATGACGTCACAAAGGGAACAGCCTCCGGCCGGATTTTCACAAACTGAGTGCCAACGCCCGAGGTTTCCTGCCGGTGGTACGGAGATCGGTTGATGGATCGTGATGAAACTTCCCATGCATGTTGGGGCAAGTATTGGCTATCATATGGTATAAGAAACTTGACCGGGTCAGGTCAGGTCACGGAGCTATGACGTCACAAGAGGAACAGCGTCCGGTACTATTTTTGAAAAGCGCCCGAACCACTATTTTGCTAATTCTTGTCACCTCAATGGGAGTATGCAGCAATATTAGCTTCTATAGGGAGCAAATGGACCTCCCAAATCCAAAAATACAATCAGATTTCAAAAATTTAAATTTTGATTTTTCGAATTTCTGCCGCCGACTGTGACCTTGCCGACTTCCGGCGCTCCCAACGCGCCAATTTTAGAGCTAGGGAAACGAAATACATACCAAACGATAAAGAATTGATCAAGAAACACGATAGTGAAGGTTTCAAGTCGATATCTCCCACCGTTTTGCCGCAATCGCCGCCGAAAGTTGAAAAAAGTCTATTTTTCCGAAAATTTGACCTTTGACCGGTCAAAAGTAGGTCAAATGTTGACCTAGGACCAAAAAATATACCACCAATCGCGAGATCTCGGCGAGAGCAATCCGTTGGTCTTTTCCGCTAAGCTCTACGACGCTCCGTTTTCAAACGCCAAGGGGGGGGTCGCACCAACCCCCCCCCCCTGCATGGGCGAAGGTGGCAGATCGCCGTTTACGGGCGAGGGTTAAACAGCATTACAATGTTTTGCATTGTGCACAGCCTGCAATAAAAAGTTCTAACTCTTTTAAATGAATACAATTCCTGCTATTTTTGACTTGATATGGGTCAGTGCAGTATGCATACACATTCACACCGTACTCGCGGGCGATGACAGCGTCTTCTAAAAGGATGACCTGACCCAACCACGCAGATTAGCCCTGACCGCTAATAACTTGACCGCAATGACCGGGATCAGGTCGGCGAGAGGACGAGCGCAGGTCAGAGCGCGGGGAACAGTTCGCAGTGGAGGAGGTACGTTTGCAATGCCAGCTGGAAAAGGAACGGCTTGCGGTGCCGGGAGTGGGACGGACGGACGGACGATCTAACCGGGTCACATCTGTTTGCGGAGCGCCGGTGCAGCACTCTACGGTCACGGCCCGGAGATGCAGCACCGTTATCAATTGGTGACGTCATAAGGCCGAGCCGCGGGCGCGACTAGGAAGAGGAGTTGCTATAGGCAAATTGATGGACCAGAAAAGATTGCTCGGTCGCGGTACGATACATATGAATTTGGCATCATTTACGCTCATAATCCATACACATTACACAATCCGCATTTTCTTCTCTTCTTTTTATCACTGGAGGCGGCACAAGACACGCTTTTGTTTTTGTTTGATACCACTTCTTGTTTTAGCTTCTCATCACAACCAAGCTCGCAACAGTTCGGAGACGAAGTTTTACGGGCTCGGATGGAGTGCGTCATACTTGACAAAATCACACAACACGGATTCCACGCACCTCGCCAACAGAAATGTTTGCACTTTGTTACATGTTCATCTGCTCACTCGCGTTACTTTTCGTGTGCACAAGGAAAATTTGTACATAATGTTTAGCCTATGAATGTTTTCACGTAACACCTGACAAAAATGAGGTTCCATATATACATATGCCTGCAGCCCATCCCACTGGTGAGCTTTTCCGGGATCGCATGTCTACCTACGTCCTCATGAAAGTCGGTCTGAACGTTTCCAGTCAAACGCAATGACCTAGAAACCCTTTCATCGAGGTTTTACGAGTTCAACTGACTTATACATGGCGTTCATGGCCTCGGTACTGTAACCCCGAGGTCAAGTCGTGAAGCCCTCGTGACCTCTCGGTTATATCGTGACCTGACCCTCGCTTGCATCACACGACAACTCACGGCGCTCAAAGATGCGTCAGCGGGCGCCAGCTGGAGCCCTGGGACGGCTAGCCCGCGCCCCGTAGGGGGGGGGGGGTCCTTTTCGGTCGATATCTCCTAAACGGCTGGAGATATCGCCACTAAACTTTCAGGACCCCTCCGGGCATCAATTTTACACATTGTGACCAAAAATTTTTCCAGAGGCTATGATAGGTTGGCCACAAATGACGTCAGAGTGACGTCATGTTCTGTCATTTTCGACCGAAAAAAGACCTTCGCGAGAAGACCTGTCAGGACTACAGCTTTGAAGATGCAGAAAAATGATCAAGACATAAAAGGTGTAGAATTGACAGAGCTACAAAACTGCTGTCTCGAATTTTTGAAATTTTTGAGTTTTGACCCCCAAAAATCAAAAAAGCATTTTTTTGGATATATTCGCCAAAAAAATCCAAAAAGTTTTTTGAGTTTCGAAAAAACCGGAATATATGTAATAGTTCCTACCGTCTTCTATCTACATACCGAATTTCAGATCGATACCTCGTTTTTTTCCAAGTTATAGCGAAAAAACTGTTCAAAAATGATGACGTCAAATTTTCAAACTCAATTTTTGGCAATTCTAGAACTCGTAGAGCAAAACGAAGACCACAATTAGACTCCCCGTGACGAGCTGCATCGAATCGATACCCATTTTATGCAAAAATATCAACTTTGAAATTTGACCTAATTTGACCTGACCTTGACCTGACCTTCACAAAAACGTGACCTAGGCTGGCCCCAAAGGCTGCCTAACCCACATAATCGCATTTGTCATGTAAAATGGACCATAAAACATGTATCACACGACACATTCATATTGTGACCCCCGGTGACCTGACCTCGCTGTGACCTGACCTGGTATCAGTGACCTCAGATAGCAAAGTATGTGTTTGACGAACAATGCACAATCGATGGTTTTCAATAAATTACCAATTTACTCGCTTTCACAGCACATTTCTTGAATTGCCTGTGAACGGTGAAAATCTGACCTTTGACCTGACCTGTGACGTCATCAGTTTGACCTAGGTCAATGAAATTTGGTCACAAGGTAGTTCCCGGGTGGGGCTATCGAACGCCGTTTGAATTTTGAAAATCGGCCGGTAACTTTCCGAGATCTTAGGGGGGGCCGATACGCCCCCCCCCCCCTACGGGTGGCAGGGTCCGCCGGTAGCCCTACGGGGCGCGGGCTAGAGGCCTAGGAGCAAGATATGAAGCCCCAGTCGGTGGCTGAACGCCATGCACATGTTTGGAAGGGATAGATAAGCTACAATCCCCCGACTTCAAGAGATGACGTAAAAGTGAACCAATCTCGCATAGTTAGGTCGTCTTCCAAATGCTTTCCGCTTCCCTCCTGGCTGCTGGCATAAGACTTCAATGATCGTTCAAAACAAGAAGGTTGGTCGACGAGAAAGAAATTCTGAGATCTTTCTCATGAGCTTTGACAGTTCTACCATGGATGAAGGGTTCTTTCATTCATCCATGGTTCTACTTCCTTTGTCAACTTCCCGACAACTAACACATGCACGATAAACTCAGCTAAAAATAGCCACCCCGCAGAGAGAACGTTTAGCTGGCACTGTCATCACCAGTTTAACGAAGCAAAGCGTCGTATCACAGCTGCCCCCTCGCCGCCTGCTCATGAACCGCCGGTATAAACCGGCCTTTAGCACGGCCGTCTCCCCTGCAGAGTGCCGACAGTCTGCGAAACGAGCGGCGCTCGGCGCCAGTCGTGTCACGGCCGATCGCCGCGGTCGTCACGGTGCAGCCTGACAGTGTCGGTGACGCGTCAGTCGGCGACAGCCAAGTAACGACAGTCTGCAGAGCCGACAGAACCGACAGCAGGCCCAACAGCAGCCCCGACAGTGGTGCCGACAGTCTGTCGGTAGTGCTGTTTGCAGTCGGAGCAAGCTTTCACTTCGTTTGCAGGGCGGCGGTCGCTCATCTCAGCGATTGCTCCAGTTTGGGTTACGTCAGACGAGAGTAAGTCGTATTGATGCAACGGCCTCAGGTTTCATATGCTCAGGGTCTACGGGTGCACGGCTTCATCTCCAAACGGTGGCGTCAGCGTTTTGTTTGTCAGTGCCAAGAAACGAAAGAAATAGCAATAAGGTCGATGGTGCTCGTTCAAGCATGGACAAACATGGACCTTTCATGAGCTATGACACTGTACATATGTATTGTTGGCGTTTAATAATATGCAGCTGTTATGCCGTCGACAATGTGCTACATGCTATTCGATGATGATGCCACATTTTAGAAGCTGCAAAATGGTAGCAAGGACGTTCATGAGAAAATGGAGCCACCTCGCGAAGTAACTACTGTAGGCACATGTCATGGTCAACCCATTCAATGCTGCATAAAACGACTAAAACGCCGAAGTAATGGAATGGTGTGATAGAAGATGCATTGCTATGCTCATAATTGCTAGATGCATGCTTCTCAAGACATGCTATACCATGGTGCCGCGAAATAGCTGACACTGAACCTAAATAGAAGATAGCATTCAGTCTCCTTATCAGCGCCAGCGTCATCAATCATTGACAGCTGTAAGGTGTCCGGTAGGTATGTAGTACCCTACGCTATCAAGCGGCCACTATCATCTATGAATCAATAAATGATAACGGTTCGTCCTTTGTACATATGTATGTTAGAAGGCAGTCCAATATAGGAAGTGCTAACATACCGGCGCAATAAATAATGCACAGAAATGGCGAGCGGATAACGAAAACAAAGGCTCTCGGAATACGGTAATGAAAAAAAAAATTAATAAATGTCAGGACGTGTCAGCGATGTTTCGTATATATGGCAAAATAATACCAGCCCAAGCCCGAGTCTACATGTCTATTTTTTTTTCAAAATTCCAATGTAACTACACGTGGCATATCACGAGTCACCAAAGTGAGGATTGAGGGACTTCTAGGAAACGTCTGCTACAGAAGACAGCAGAAGCTGTCATGTCGCGTTTCTGAAATATTATTAATGTTACTCGGAAACGCTGCTTGGAGTGACCTTTGCTTCTAAAGATAGCTCGACTTCTCCCCACACAAGAAACCTAATTAGGCAAATGTCTCTTCAGCTCTTTGTTCACGATCTGGCGCGGAGTCACACATTTCTACTGCAGCTGCAGCTGCTGAAGGTAACGTTCCCATGGGTAACGTCGCATTCGTTACCGCGGCCCGAAGGGAGGGAACGGGAGGGGATGGTATGGGCACACCCTGTGACCCGGATTTGGGGCAAAACAAACACGATAAGATACTGCACAATCGCGTCAGGCCTACCGGCCGTCGAAAACTGTATCGGACCATATGTGAGTGAAATTAGTTATCGCAACGCCGGGGTAGTACTACAATTCTAGGTAAGCACTTTTGGATATAGTTTTCTTGAAACGTTCTCTCGCCCACCCGAGCTCCATGTTTTGCATCGTGCAGACGGAGTCTGCCAATAACCAGGGGGAACAACCTTCCCCGAACAAGGCGAAAGTTTCGCCAGCCCCATTCTCACTATTCTGTGTCGTTCCCATCCTAAAGGCGTGCACCGACAGAAAGACCAACCGCAAATAGGTGGCCATTCTGCTTGCATGCCACCTAATGCTTCACGAACGGATCTATAGCATCTGCAGCCCGTCCAAAGGAGGCGTGCCATGCCATCAGGATAGGATTTTCCGTGCCCGCCGCCCACACGCAATGCGGTGACACGACCCAGTCCGCTGGCGTCTGAGCCGGGCTGAGGGGAACGAGACTGAGACACGGGCCACCCTTTGAGAACTGACGGCCGGCCTAGTACAGATCCCGACCGACCTGACCTTTCCTGGAGGTCAGGGTACGCCTGGGGCGGCCGCCCGACAGATGTGCAGCTATTCGGCGCGGTCTGTTCATGATATTATAGCCGGGCCGCTGCAGAATTAGATTGTTAGTGCTTGGCGCTTGCAGACAAAGCTAAGCTTCATGTTAGCACCTCTCGCCTTTTCAGGCTCATTAGAAGTCGGCGAAAACAATCTCCTTATTTCTGTCGTCATAATCCCAAGCTGACTACAAATGAAGACATGCATTTGTATCCAAACTCACCTTATCCGGCGTCCTCTCTGTAATGACCGTCTCCAGTCCACACCGCCACCTTAATCAACACCTCTTCCGTGCAGCTCCCCGAGCCAGCCCACTCACTACCACGCACAGTCCAGTCCGGCGCCACACCACACGTGCCCCTCCTTCGCCCAGGGACCGCAGCGGCCGACTGACCGGCCGACCCAACTGACACACAGCTCCAGGCCCCCCTGCGCCGACGAGCCGCTCGTGCAGCGAGATCCCCAGCCACCGCGCCGACGGACCCGACTTATCCCCGCGCGCCGTGCGAGTCAACCAATCACAGAGCACCCCTGGCGGCCGCAACGGGAACTAATGTATGCCGCCTGAGAGGCTGCACTTGCAATAGCCACGTGCAGCCGTTGATGAGCAGTTGCTTGAGTGGGCAGGAGAAGCAATGGGGCCTTACTAATACTGCCCGTGTGAAGTGTCCCGTGTTTTTTCTTCCTTCGTTTGACCCGTCCTTATTCAGTTGCCACTCGCAATCAACGATGGTTACCAACGTTCAGGATCATTGCATTCCCTTGGCTAAATATTCGTTTTCCGAACACGGTTATCATGAACCACGGCGGCTGTCCATAAAAACCCAAACGGCTCAACGAATTGAGCTTTGGCTAGTCGCTCCTAATGCAGCTAATACAGCTGTAGCAAATGGTATCACAAAGAAACGAAACGTTATCGCTCGTTAGCGTATCGGCGAGCTCGCCGTTACCGCTGTCGATAAGCTCGATCATTTTCCATAGTTACACATGAACCCATTCGGATATCGAGCCTCGAAGTTCCTAGAACGCTTGACGTTGGTTAAACGTTGTTCGATGTCCTACCGGAGCTATTAGGACATACGACTGGCTAATGCCGATAACGAAATTAGGCGAGGCAATGCCATTCATGCATATACGAGGAACACAAAAAAAAATTGCAATGCACCTAAAGGAAAAAGCCAATTAGCATTGGCATTACCAAAACATATGCCTAACTACATACGTGCAAAAGAAACCGGGAAACCTAGGAACCTATAGGAAACACGGCTACAATGTTCGATTATCAACGATAGCTATGCCTATCAAATGTCCATTGGACCTAATCGATTGTCTGGTGATCACGATTGTCTGCGATATGCGTAAAAATGCCTCACACGCATCGAACTACAACATGAATTTCGTTCCATTACCAAATGCAACGCTTTACGACAGCCTACAGCATCAACTTGCAAGAACATTTCTCCAATAAATCCACATGTTTTATTATTCTCTTTTCTCAGCCGACTAACGGCAGACAGTTGTCATTGATCACCCCATAACGCTTCGCTCGTCATCTCCTTATACCAGGAGCGTCCGGCGCTGTTCCGTCACGGCCAGTGCTATTCCCGCGGCAGTACCGTACACTGGGCAGCACAGCCGTCCCGGCCAGTCCGTCTTGGAGTGGACACACCCCACTGCACCAGGGTTGGCAAATTTATGCCAGCAGCCGGTTTAAACCGGTTTAATCCATGGATTAAACCGGCTGGCATAAACTAATTTAAGCCACCCTGGTTTAAACCAGTGTGCACCAACATAATAAAAGCCACTTACGTTAACTTGTCGTAACATCACTTTGGTTAAACTGCTTCTTCTCTTCACATTTTCTATACACACCTTTCAATTATACATGCTAACTTGTCATGTTTCTTCCTGGGGGTTGACTTTATGTCATTCATTATTGATCTGTATCACCCTGTATTAAATGTTTATTTTGATTTGCAGTGTTTCACACAACTAGTTGTTTACATGGGTGGTTTATGGAATGAAAAGTCTTGGAGACAGCTTCAATAAAGAAACCAATTTCAATTTTATGAGAAGCTGTAGCAAACATGACCTAATGCCAAATGCATGGTTCAAGGATCAGTGAATGGTAAGGCCTAAGAACTATCATACAGAACATTGCCTATTTACTAGGGGTCTATTGCTTAAGCAGTCAGTGACACTTAACAAAGGAATTGACAGCACGGCCACCATTATAGGTTTCAAAGTTCATGTAAAAAACAATAATAAGTGTGATTAGTTAGGGACACTTGTTATACCAAGAAAACAACATGCACTACATGAAAAAACACAAACCATAGGAACATTCCAGATGATTTATAGATGATGAGTTGTTACAATTATTTCCTGTGCAATTAAAAAAAAATCACAGAATGGGTGATACTTACCATGATAAATAGTTTTTTTTTTCCTAGTGCTACTGGCCCAGTCCCCAGACGATTGGTCAGAATACATTTTACATGTAAAATAAAGTGAGACTTTCAACTGGTAAACCGAATGTTAAGATTAGAATGTGCTTATGCCTTATACCTACTTTGTTTCTTACAGGGGCGTCGCCGACGGGGGGGGGGGGGTCGGGGGGTCGTGACCCCCCCACTCTTGAAAACTGGGGGTGTCGACCCCCCACTTTTTGCGATGCTGAGTAGGTATGCTTTTTTAGCTTTTATGTCAGTGAAGCAGGCGTCAGCAACACCAACAAATACATCAGATTCAAAATCACTTCAAGAGCTCCCTAAAGCCAATTAGCCAATTACCTAAAGGTCAATTAGCTGTGGGCGGGGAACACCAGCACAACAATGTTTTTAAGTAGCCCCCATCCTAGTACCTTTTTATCCCTCAAAGGATTGGACGCGCCAAAACTGCCCCGAGTCTGATCGTTAAAAAAAAAATGGTCGCAGTCGATTCGTCGGATCAGTACCTAACTACAAAACTACAAACTAGCCTCAGCCCCATGGCTACCGTCACAACTAGCTGTACAGTGCACATGTAGGGGAAAGGGAGTCAGATGGAACCGTCTCGGGCTTTCGCAAAGAAGTCGCGCAAAAAGGAGCCGATTGCAACAAAACTTCCGGTGCGCTCGAGTTAATCACCTACTTAAAATAAATCGATATCCCTGATTCAAATAAAGATGACCTTAGTTCACTTTTTCATAACGTGCTTTTAATTGACAGGGTAGTTTTTGGAGCTGATTTTGAACTTAGCGCCCATCTGAACATTTAAGAAGTAGTTGTGTTGCTTATTCATTTGACATGCTAGGAAGCAATCGGTGGTGGTCATCCACTATTAGGTACTGGTCGATCTGACCTGACCTGATCTACCCCAAATGCATGGAGTCATCATATTCGTTCAAAACTAAGATAACATTCGTAATCAGAACCTCGAAAAACCATCACAACTTACATTCGTTAAGTTCTAGCAGGTCCCGAGTTTCTCTACTTATTGGCGATGACCTGAGTCCTGAGATGACTCGAAAACTTGTAAATGGGTATCATCGGCTTTCTCTCGTCACGGGCAGCATGCTCTTTTATCCGCAAACCTGTAGATCGATCAGGGGTCGAAAGCATGCCTCAGCGTTAGTTTAGTATACGTTATACCTACGTTAGCGACTGGGAAACCACCAATAGAAGGGCTACAGTGAAGCAGAAAACTATTCGATAGCTCTTTTAACGCTCTTTCGCTAGCTTCGCGTTAGATTTCATCTCAGGTCTATGTTTGGCCCATAAGAAGGCAAACAGCTAACTGGACAGATTCGTCGAAACATCTGCTTTGCAATAACTTTCGATTCCGAGAATTTGTATGGTATGTACATATGTTGTCTTGTCACCACCGTCTTGATCTCTTTGAGACGCGTCACATGAGTTAGAATTTGGCCATTCAGAATTAACGTTAAAACGACCTCAGGTCAACGCTATGTCCTGATCGAAAAAGGACCTCCTGCTGCATATGAATGGATCCGTGTTGTTGAGCTGAACAGTGAACGCCTTCCAGGTGCTGTCATCGCTCTACCGCGTCTTCGTCAAAAGTTGTAGAAAAAAATGCTGGTGGCCATCGATGGACATTTTCACTAATGACCTTTCGAGTCATCACTCGCCATAAGTTGCACCCTGTCCCTGGCAATGATGAGCTGATTTGTCATGGCTCCAAAGATATTTTGCGTTTCTGACGAACTTTTTCAAAGCAGGAGGCATTCGTGCTTTTTCTAATTTCTCATTATTTTCTAATGATGAGGTCACGTATTTGACCTGCCTTCAGATCATAGATGTAAATCCTGAGTTAGAATCATGAATTGCTGACACGTATAACCCCATACATTAGGTACCTATACAGTATACAGTGTACCAAATTTCGAAGTTATGGGAGAAAAGCTACAAGAATGGCGAGAGAGGAAAGTTTTTATAGAGGTATACCGTATAACTGAACTTGACATGGCGACCTGACCTTAAGTGACCAGTGATAATTTTTACGCAAGTGATGTAGGTAGGTATACCTACCTAATAGGTTATACCAAATTTGGCGGCGCTGCGCGCCGATTTTTTACACACGCACACACACACACATACGCACGCACAAAACTGGGAAGTGTCGCAAAAAAAAAAACACCCCTTCCCATCGGGTGAAGACTAGAAACCCGACCCCCCACTCAAAAATCCGTGGCGACGCCCCTGGTTTCTTAGATTAGTTACCTACTGACCAGATTGTCAACATAATCCAAATCACATGCAAAAATGTTGACATAATACCAAATGACACGGTATTGACTTCCTGCACTCTGCGCAGTCACCAACGAGTAAACTGATCCACAAGATAAGTTATAGTAGATGTTTTGACTGAAGGTGGTTTTTATTAATTTAAGCCGGTTTAAACCGGTTTAAACCGGTTTAAACCACTGGCTGGCATAAATTCAATTTAAGCCGGCTTTTATCCAACCCTGCACTGCACGGGGCGGGGCGGGAGGGAGAGGGGGACGCGGAGGGGGCGGGCCGCGGTAATCTGAGCCGCCCCTCGCCTATATTGGCCCATGTCCCGCGGGCCGGCCGTGTATCTGATCGGTTGCTGTCGCATGGGAGTCCGCTGGCGCCGCCCCAGCACCCGCCCAGTCCCGATGGCGGATCAGGAGCACTCGCTGCATGTGTGTATAGAAATGAGATACGGAAAACGGAGCACAGAGCACAAACAATGAGACGGTGGCCCGT
Organism: Amphibalanus amphitrite; assembly: GCF_019059575.1. Lineage (NCBI taxonomy): Eukaryota > Metazoa > Arthropoda > Thecostraca > Balanomorpha > Balanidae > Amphibalanus > Amphibalanus amphitrite. The sequence continues at coordinate 163,714 of NW_024881628.1, forward strand.
CGCCAATGACACAGACGAGAGACCGAGCGACGGGTCACTGTGCAGTGCTCGGTCGCAACACGGGACTTCGTTCATCCACCGCTTCGGCAGGTTCAGCTGGGAACTTCAGCAAGTTCAGACTACCGTTCATCACAGTGCTCTCAGAGGACATCGCAGCAAAACCACCCGCGGACCACTCACTGCACAGTTAGTGTCATCACTACAGTGTCACTGCTCGGTTCGGTCACTGGGCGGTTAGCCATGTCACTGCGAATCCAGTTCACTCACTGTTCACTCCAGTCACTGCGCGGTCACTGCGTTCACTGCACGTTCACTGCACGTTCACTGCGCGGTCACTGAGCAGTCACTGCACGGTGGGCGGCGACACCTGATTGAAGACGCGCTCCTTGATGACCTGTGCCATCAGGCCGTGGATGACCTCAATAGTTGTACGCTCTGTGTCTTTATGCGCCTTCAGCAGCTTGTCTTCCATCGGCTTATCCTGCAAGGCGACGGCAGAGAAGAGTCAGCAGTGTTGCTCAGCTTGATATGGTGGGAGCCGGGTGGTTTAAAACGGATTGCAGAGAAAGCAGCGCCATAACTTTGCCGCAGAAATGATAAAGCGCGTGGGAATGCGGTAACCGCGCAGGCATGTTTTCAGCAAGTGGCAGCCATCAAGAAGACAAAGCACTGTCAAACAAGCTGGCACCGTAGTAATTCCAGAACAGCAGCAGAGCCATTTCTCAGGGAATATTTTATAAACTGATCTTTGCAGCCGTCAGCAAGATATATCATCGCCGACAACTCTGGCGAGCATCACTACTGTTTTTAACGCTGACATAAGATGCATCACGCTTGCATAGAACATTGGTTCCATGGGTAAAAGGAGCGTTAAGTTGAAAATAAGCAGTACAATATTACATGCGATGGGCGCCCGGTTATATTTCACTTCAAAACACGCAGCTTGGAAAAGTCCGACGGGAGCAGTCGAGGCCTTTGGGAACAAACAGCAAAACACCTAGCGGCGGTTACATGCAGCAAATGCCACTGGGAACTAGGCGGGGCCAACCCACTTTCCAAAACAACTTATTTTGCAAAACATCACCGAGGCCACGAAGTCAAACAACATTCATAACCAGTATCAGCCCATTAAACAACCCCAGTGAGTCTAAATACAGATCGTCGGCGAGGGTCCGACTTCCTTACCACATCTGGCGCCACGGGTCCGGTGTAGGAGGCTCTGGTGCACGAGTTCTCCGCCACCTCCAGCTTGCTGGACAGGTCGCGTATCTGGTTGGTCGTGTACTCGGCGTTCTGTAACAAGTGGCGTCGTCAGGCACGGTCGGAGAGCTGACGTGTTTGTTGAGCTGGCACCGACACATGTAGAGCGTGAGGAAGGTGTGAATGCAGTTTTATCGGGCGCAGAGTAGGTAAGCCGGCAAGGAACGTAGAAAGGAATGTGCACGGTAGTAACTGACGTAGTTTCGAAAATACGACGTATGCTTATGCAAGTAGGCACTTCAGTCAGGAGCAAAACACTGTATACAAAACAAAGTCATGCAGGTCTGAAAGAGACAACAAAAATTACAGCGGATAATCTTTCCATAAGGTTTCGATAAAGTCCTAAACAAGCGGACAGCAATCCTTTCCAGCAAGGCCAAGGGTGATGATCATAGATTGCTACACGAATAAATGATCGACCATATGACTGTCTCGTCAGCAGACAGCAGGACTAGCGTTGCCGGTATGTCTACAGATCACGCGCTGTGCCTAAAGCGAGCACACTCGACCCGCGCGGCCTGCACGCACCGATTCAATGAATATTTTGACGGTGTGCAGAGCACGCACGGCAGACACGCCCAGAACCCTTGTGCACAGTGCAGAGCAGGCTAGCTGTAAGGCAATGTATGCTGTCGACGGTGCACGGCCGTGCGTTCATCGTCCATCAGATACAGTGAGGAGCTACGGCGCGCCATTTTTAGCGCGCGCTGCACGTCGGCTTGTGTCGGACACCGCCATGCTGTCTGGGGTAGGTGCTCCAGCTCAACAACGCAGTTCTTAGGGACGAAATGACGGGATTAGTATGCGCGCAACTATAGTCAGTTTGGATATAATCCGAAACTTTATCGTTGTCCTCAGAGGCAAGAATAGTACAAAATCTGCCCACGTCAATTGTCAGCGACAAAAGCAAGGATCATAAAGGTCGATTTCGACACAATTGGGTTTGGATCTTCGCATCCAAATCTATCTTCCTCTACGGTTCCCGTACTATTCAATCGTCCAAATATCCCCTCATCTCACTGTCCAATCGACATGTAGGCGTGGCGTCTCCCCAAAACAATACAACTCTATTCTTTAGCAAAATTCATCATCATCCTTTCAAACACGTGTAACTATCAGTAAAACAATGCGACTTACCGAGTGTGACCATCACTTATCAAGTCAGTCCTGGTTATATACGAAATCGAGCGTGTTATGATTGTTCTCAGAGCAAATATCCAGTATACGGGGTTGACGCAATGTCACACAAAGTCTTCGCAAATATCTCTGGATACCCTGAACAGATAATGTCACACAGCTTGAGACAATTACTTCGAAACATACCCGGACAGTTTCGAGTCACCGATTAAGTGATATAAGGTTGCTGAACGGAGTCAGCAAAGCTCAGGGACCCGGGAACGATTTTCAAGTTGGGGGGGGGGGGGGCGAGCCTAAAATACCTGACATGATGCATATGAAACAGTGGCGTAGCTAGGGGTCTAAGGGACACGTACCCCTCCCCCTCCATCGGGTTCAAAGGGACCCTCGGGTCCGAGGGGCCCTGCGGCGCCATTTGACCGCTGAGGGCTAACGATTGCCATATTTCGACTTAGAAGTGCCCCATGGGGCTCGTTAGAGTACCTCATGGACCCCAAATAGCCACACTAAGATCTCCATAAGGGCCCCACGCCGGCTTCTAAGGGCCTCTTATGGCTTTTAAGGGCCCCTCGGTGGTCTCCAAAGGCCCGTTACTGGCCTCTTGAGAGTTCTTACCGGCCTATGAGGGGCCACTCCGGGGCATTTCCCGCCTGTGATGGTCCCGCATTTATTTTTTCTGAGGGCCCCATAACGGCAACTGTGAGGCCCTCATCGGCGCCTATAGGGCTCACGGCCATATCGGTGTCTCTGAGGGTTTCACACCCCCAACTCTGAGTGCCTACACCAGTGCCTAAAAGCCCTATATTGGCGGCTCCGTGGACCCAACCAACACCTGCGCATCTAAAAAAGGCCATCCACTGGTGACTTTTGAGGGCCCCACACCGGTGACTCTGAGGGCCCCACCGGCGTCTGACAGTACCATGCCGGTCTCTAAGGACCCCACAGGACTTCTTCTGTCGGCCTAAGGGCCCCTTGCCGGTCACTGAGACCCCCTGCCGGCTTGTAGAGAGCTCGCGTCAGCAGCTCTTTAGTCTTAACCCGGCGGCCGCTGGGCCTCCGCGCCACCCGCCGGCCGCTGGGGGGGGGGGGGGGGCATATAGTTGCCCCCCCTTTACTTCTGCGACGCTATCGTCGCAACGCGAAGAGAGAGAAGCGAAACTTTGCACACACCTTCCTGAATACCTAGCCGAGGTTGTGTCCAAATTTGGTGTCGATCCCATTTGAAATGACGTCACAGTGACGTCATAAGTGAAATTATAGATTTGCGACTCTCATATTCCTCACGATACATCAGATATATGGGACCGAATATAAAGGGTCGATTATTGGTCAGAAACTAGATGGAAGTGTAGTTAGATGTTTTAGGATGACAGCAGGTGCTATCTAGTTCATTTACAGTTGAGTTTCATGCTCAGCGTCATCAGAAACGGTCCATATCGGAAAACGACAAAACTTTATGACGTCACTGTGACGTCATCTTAGGTGCTACAACCACTAAACTTTCCTCAAACATTGCCTAGGTATTCATTTGAAGCTATGCCAAGTTTCACGTTCGTAGCTCATCAGATTTCGGAGATATTTCACAAAACGTAAAGGGGGGGGCAACTTTATGCCCCCCCCCCCAGCGGCTCGTGGGTTAAGGTCCCACACCCGTCTGTAACGGCTCCACACCAGCGTCTATGAGGGCCTACGCAACGCCTGTAAGGACCCTCACCGGCGCCTCTGAGAGAATCACACTAGCACCTCTGAGTGCCCACACCGGCACCTGCATTAATCCCACTGAGCTTTAATCCCATACCGGCCCTCCGAGGGCGCCACGTCAGTGCACTCATTGCCCTACACCCCTCCCTCACACCCGGAGCGGGTAAACTGTGATATACCTATAGCAACGATTTTACCACCGTTGTATGTACGTTATGTATTTTTCAAAGTTGACTCAAAATGGTCCATTATAAAATCTGGCCTGCCAAACTTATGGCCAAGGTCAGGCTCAAACCAAAGCGGGTTGACAATAGATGTTGTCAAATCGATACTGTACCAATCAGCAGAAACCATTCAGATGGCAGGGAAAATGCCGTGTGTTGATGTTTAGATGTATGAAGGAAACAAGAAGGAAAGAAGTCTGGAAAAGGGAGGAAAGATCCTTTCTCGCTGCCTCAATGTTGAGGGGGCGCCGCCCCCTCGTCTCCCAAGTTGGGGGGGGGGGCGCAAGCGCCCCCGCTGCCCCCCCCCCCCTGTTCCCGGGTCTATGGCAAAGCTCCACGTCAAAGCCCAAGTAGACGAAAATATGGATGATCTCACAAGAACCGGTCCGCATACTATCTCTAGCATTGCTTTCTTAGAGCGCGCACAACATGCTCATATTTAGAGCAATGAATGCTTGGAATAACCCAGTCAAAGCAGTTTGACCTGACCTATTCACGAGGTCACCGTGTGACCAAAGATATACTATAAAACTGAACGTATTATTTTTACTGACAAACATTTGTGTCCAAACTCCGCCGGTTGATCAATGCGGCTGGAGCGCGAAGCCCCACGCAGACAAGGTCAAGGACACCCATTGTGACCTGACCAGTGACCACTGACCGTTCAGACGCAATATATTTGTCAGAAGTGGGATTCGAACCCACGCCTGGAGAACCAGACTGCGACCTGAACGCAGCGCCTTAGACCGCTCGGCCATCCTGACAACGATCACATGGCCCTCCCCTCTTGTCAACAGCGCCGCTCAAGGCACATCGCCTGATGATAAGAGATGAGATAGGCAGCAGCGGGTAGCGACAGCTCACAGTTCAAACAGGAGCGTTACTAAAGCCAAATACACACCCATATCGGTTCTCATATCGGGCATTCCTTTCAGTAGACCAATCAAATGGGATCAGTCGGCAGTCCCTTATCAGCGAGAAGTCTTGACACTCTTTTTCACTCGCACTTCAACCCGTCAGCTGAGGATTTTCGAACCAAGATACACCTTGCACCAGACATTGCTCGTACCAAGCTGCAGTGTTTACCAACGGCCTCGTGCGCAGTCTACCACCGCGGTACACCAATCACGTGCCTGGTCTTACGAGCATGTCGGCACGTCCTAATGGCCGTCCAAGATCCGTCGCGGACCCAGGTCACGGAGGCGTGGCGGACGATGAGGGGACCGCGCTCGTGTAATCACTTCCCGTCGGCTAGGGCTTTCCAGAAGGTCTTCAATATCTGCGCTGGACAGAATACAGTGGAAGAGTGGCTGCGGGGCGATGAGTCGTGAGTGTGGCAGCGTCTAATTGGTGACGACTGTCATGACAGAGCCCGAGAGACGACTGTCATGACAGAGCCCGAGAGACGACTGTCATGACAGCGATCGGGCGGTGACAGGTCTAAGAAGAGCGGCCGGCGGCTGACGACTACCGCTATTACAGTTCCCAAAATGACAGGTGTCATGAGAGCCAACAGCGATATACCACCTGTCATGACAGCGGCCACCAAGGTGCCAGGACAGCCACCACCATGCAACCCAGCCTGTGACATGCGGAACCCACACTACCATTACCACTGGGATTCTCGGTACCTTCTCTCGGCAGCACCAAGACTCAGTCCAGACGGTATCATATCCCACCACGGCGATAGAAAAGGTCACGGACCGAAGGGCTTCCGTGAAACGTCAGGTCAACGTGACTAGAGAACATGGGAGCTCTCAAACACCGCCACAGGGCTAGGGATGCAGGATACAGGCCTCGCGGGATCCGGACACCAACAGAGGGTGTCCGCGGAGCATGGTTTCCGTCCGTCGTCACCGTCAGTTTACGTCACAGCAGATCTGTTCATTAGCTGTGTTTGCAGCTGACGGGCTGCTGTCAACGGTACGCACAAACGCAAAAGGGCGATGGGTGTAAAGTTTGCCTTTTCATTTCTTCACGCATCTGAGTGCAGGGTTGTATACCAATCAAGTCGATTGAATTGATTGATTTGTTTCAACGCGTATTTTGAGTTGATTGGATTGAGTCGATTGACTTTTCGAGATGACTGGTTGACTGACTCGTTTGACTTTAGCGACTGGTTGACTGATTTGATTCCCGAAAATTAGAGTGACTCGTATGATTGAGTCGATTGAATGGAAAGTTCAAATAAGTTTTAGTTGACGAAAAATAATGACACCAATTGATGACATCAAAGATCACAAAACTACACTGAAAACTGCTTGTCATCACAACTGCAATATGGGGTAGATGGCCAAATAAAGAACAGGGCATAAACATGAACAGCCAACTTTGACTTTCAACTGCAATAACTGCTCCAATCCTATCCTGGTGATAGAACCTGGCGATGCACCTACCTAGGTACCTTTCTGCACTCAGCAGGAAACTTTTTTTTTAAATCCAGATGATAAAGTGCAAGACCCTATATACTAATAAAGTGTGCTTAATTAATAATTCACATCTCCACGACCACATCTCCTCAGAAACAACCCACTGAACTCTATAAATATCTGAAACCCCTACAAAAATAACTGAAACAAAAGCGCCGTTTTCGTCTCGCTAATTACGTTTACGTAGGTACGTAATTTATAGCTAATTTGCTGCATTGTTTAATTTGCAGCAGAACGTTTGTTGATCCTTTTCTCCTGAGAGCCTAAGCATAACATATTTAATATATTTCATTTTCCTTAAAATATTTTACCGAATATTATTAAGTGGTTTTATTTCAAATGAAATAATAATTAAAACGAAATTGGTGTTGTACAACCGATTTATTTTATGATGATCTACCATACTACATGATAATCAATGACGTCATCTTATCAAAAAATCAAAAGACGTAGAATAAGGATTTATAAAAGCTTAGCATACTTATTGGCAAAACGTTTTCTTTGTTGATCTTGCAATTTATCAACTTTATTTCATAAATGTACCAGATTTATCACAGGCTATATTAATAAGGAAAGGAAGGAATGATTGACCTACCTCACAGGTACCTATCTACCTTCGTTGGTACTGTTGGTAGCCAGTGACACATCTAGGCAGGTAAGTAGGTACCTACCTGCTTTCCTGCTGTCTTCATAAAGCATACCTAATGAAGTTGTCAAATTTGTAGCACATTTTCAACACTTTCATATGGTGTCAGTGTGGCATGCAGGGGCGGATCCAGGAAAACTCCAAGGGGAGGGTCATGAATCGAAGTGGTGCCCCTACCTGTACCCAAAATTAAAAACTCAACGGATTTCGTCCACTTCATTTTGGTGGTGCCCCCATTTTCAGTTTTTATTTTTATTTTTTATTTTTAGTCAGTAGGTATCTTAACTCTTAGCCACAACCTCATTTACCAATTGTAAGCAAGTATATATGAATGTGTATATATGTTGTGGACGCTGAGTAGTGAGCACTTACCAGGAACGTTATCAGGTAAGCAAATCGTGGTCAGTCCGACGAACTTGACCCTGGCGTCTAAAGGGTCTGTCCTTGACAGGGGCACCACAGTCCTTCCAGGGGCACCGCAGGCCTGTGAGGGGCACCAGCGGCCTAGCAGGGGCACCAGTCAACACAGGCCTGCCAGGGGCACCACAGACCTGCCAGGGGCACCAGAGGCCTGCCAGGAGCACCACCGACCTCGCAGGGGTAACTTGGGCCTGTCAGGGCCCAGGGGCACCACGGGCCTGTCGAGAGGCACTTCAGGCTTTTCAGGGGCACCATAGTCCTCTCCGGGCGCAGGGGTAGCAGGGGCACCAGAGGCCTGCCAGGGGCACTACAGGCCTAGCAAGGGCACCACTGGTCTATCAGGGGCACCACGAGCCTGTCATAGCCAGGCATCTCAGGCTTGTCAAGGCCCAGGGGCACCACAGGTCTGTGAGGGGCACCAGCGACCTAGCAGGGGCACCAGTCAACACAGGTCTGCCAGGGGCGCCACAGACCTGCCAGGGGCACCACAGACCTGCCGGGGGCACCAGAGGTCTGCCAGGGGCACCACCGGCCTCGCAGGGGCACCTTGGGCCTGTCAGGGGCACCACGGGCCTGCTGAGGGGCACTTCAGACTTTTCAGGGGCACCAGTCCTCTCCGGGCGCAGGGGTACCAGCGGCCTAGCAAGGGCACCAGAGGCCTGCCAGGGGCACCAGCGGCCTAGCAAGGGCACCAGAGGCCTGCCAGGGGCACCACAGGCCTAACAAGGGCACCACGGGCCTGTCAGGGGCACCTCAGGCTTGTCAGGGCCCAGGGACACCACAGTCCTTCCAAGGGCACCGCAAGCCTGTCAAGGGCACCAGAGGCCTGCCAGGGGCACCACAGGCCTAGCAAGGGCACCACTGGCCTGTCAGGGGCACCTCAGGCTTGTCAGGGCCCAGGGGCACCATAGTCCTTCCAGGGGCATTACAAGCCTGTCAGGGGCACCAGAGGCCTACCAAGGGCACCACAGGCCTGCCATGGACACCACAGGTCTGCCAGGGGCACCACCGGCCTTGCAGGGGCGCCTCAGGCCTGTCAGGGGCACCACGTGCCTGCTGGGGACACTTCAGGCTTGTCAGGGGCGTTACAGTCCTGTCAGGGCCCAGGGGCACCAGGCCCGTGGTGTCCCTGCTAGGCCTGTGGTGCCCCTGGCGGTCCTGTGGTGCCCCTGTCAGGACTGTGATACCCCTGATATGCCGGTGGTGCCCCTGGCAGGTCTTTGGGCCCCCGGGCCTCAAGGGGGGGCCATGACCCATGTGACCCCCCCCCCCTTGGATCCGCCCCTGGTGGCATGAAACCTAGCTAGGTTCATTATGTTCAGGATTCATTTCAGAAGAGCTCCGCATAACTCACATAAGAGACAGACAGGGACTTTACATGGGGTTAGATGGCCTGATGACTTAGCTGGAATATGGCCAAAATTAAATTGACAACTTTTAGGTGAAAGGTGGTGATTTGGGTTAAGGGGCGAGTCAACTACTGGGTTATTTTGCACCCATTAAATGAAACTTCTGCTCCAATTCTACCCATTGAACCTCAATATCATGATCCACCTGTCCATCACTAGGTATCCTTCCTTATTACATAGAAACTGTGCATGGCATGGCAATTTATAATTTTAAATGACAATATTTTTATGTTTCTTCTGTAGGTAGGTAGGTAGGTAGGTAGGTAGGTAGGTAGGTAGGTAGGTAGGTAGGTAGGTACACCAGACTGCTATGGACACTTTTCCAAGTTGGTGGGGCAAAAAACCTAATGTATGTCTTGGTTTGAGTCGTTTGATTGAGTTGATTGATTCCTTTCATTGTCGCGTTTGAGTCGATTGAATCAATTCCCGAAAACTGCTCTGACTTGATTGATTTGATTGGTTTCCCAAATTTGTCGTGATTGAATTGATTGCTATTGATTGAGTCGTATACAACCCTGTCTGAGTGTAGGTAAATAGTGTAAAGAAAATAGGACGGACAGGAGCATAGCTTTGATGTTATGTTGTGTAGGTGTAAAAAATCTATTTTCTCCTACCCAACCCCTCTGTTACGCACGACATATTCGCTTCCCTAAAAATATTATCTTTAGACATCAATTCAGAAAGGAATGCGGTAAAGACAATCCAATCAATCTACATCATACGCATAGGCGCTGCTAGTTGCTACACACTCCCACAGTCCCAGTGTCATCGTATGAAATGAGATCGAACTCCACATCCGGTGCATTTGTATTGGATTAGATGGCAAATACACTAATTAAACGTACTTAACTTTTTTAGTCCCACTAGAAACCATCATCTACAACACAAAACTCGCATGGACGCCGAATAATTTCAGTTACCATAGATTTGACATTTCTGAAGGGCAGCATGGCATCAAGTTCGTAGTTAATTCACAAGCCTACGAACCGAGAGATGCTTTGCCATTCATCATTGAGACAGTGCCACTTAAGGCAATTAGTTATTGATCGGCCACTGAATAAATTACCGACGAGAATGATAGCATTTAACAGCATGGGTTGGGTGTCTTGCAGTCCCCTGAAACTGCGCATCTTGATGCTGCTGTCATCTTTTTATCGATTCTAAAGCTATCAATATACCTATATCGATACCTATTTTATTAATTACTAGTGGAATACCCATAAAGAATGATTATTTAGATCTTGAAAGTGCATTCCGAAAAAGAAGTGTAGTCACATTTAAGCACTTTTACGTAAATAAAAACGCCCAAACAATGGAAATGGCTGCCACAAAAGTAGCAGAATCCAAGCCATGCCAAGAAACCACATTTTCCTATAGGCACCCCTGCGACGTCCTACGATCACCCTCGTTATGCCGTTAAATTAGTGCAGCCATGACCCCAGCTACCGTAACCAGAGCGGACACGAAACCCATAATTTGCCACTCCAGAAGGCAGGCGAACACTAACCACGACTTGGTTTTCCCAAATGGCAGCCATTTCACAAGCGCAATGACAGCACGAAATTGCGTCTGCTCAGAGATAATGTAAGAAATTATCATAGTCATCGCCAGCAACATAGGCGGCGGAACGGGAAGGGCACCGTGGCACCGTGCCCCCTTTGATTTTGGCAATTTCACTTTAGCCCTATGGGCACGGGTGGAGAATGTTTGAAAAAGTTACCCCGGCCGGCGACCGAAAGTCAGAAAGACGATGATGCTCAAATATTTGTCAACGGTTATCAACAAACCCCTATTCTGTGGCATAGAATATATAATGGATGTCTGCGTACGTTTTTAGGGAAAACTGCTGCACGCAGGTGCGGAAGATTTCGTAATTGTAACAACAATTTTGCAACACGCCTTAAAATTTCGGACGCATGTCACCTAGTGCTAGGTCAGGTCATCAGGTCAAATTTGCTGGATGATCGTGCTAAAAATGCCATCATGCCCTTTGCAAAGCTTATTCCGTGGAAGTTGCAACCTTCCCACACAAAACAAAATGTCAAATTTGACCGTTTTGACCCTCTTATTGATTTTAGCACGCACCTGAAATATTATTCGCGACCGAGCCTTAACCCGCGCGGGGCTGGGGTCTCCAGCCGAACGCGCGGGGCTGGGGGGGGTAAATTTTACCCCCCCCCCCCTGTTATCTCCCGAACTAATGGTCCGATTTGGAAAATTCAAACGCCAATCGAAAGCTCTCATCACGAACTACTAAAAACATGTACTTAATTTAAAGTTTGAGGTCAAGGTCAAGGTCAGGTCAAGGGTACAAATTGCAAGTTTCTACAGTATCGGCCTTGCACCGTAGTTGCCGAAGAATGGAGTCATGGACTGAGACTGATCGCCCAAAACGTGTTCTTAGGCTACCAAGACAATATTAGTTGCATACAATATCATTCAGAGGTCAAGGTCAAGGTCAGGTCAGGTCAGGTCAGGTCACCAAAAAACAAAATATAGAAAAGGGCATGTGCGACACATGTTTTATGGGTCATTTTACTCATAGAATTCAATAGGCACACTCAATAAGTGATATGGACCACCTCTGGATGAATTTTAGGTCGAGGTCAGGTCAAGGTCAGGTCAAGTGAGGTCAAATTTTGAAGTTGGTTGTTAAGGCCTAAAAAGGTGTCTATCTGATGCAGTTTTTCACGGCGAATCGAATGGTACTATTTTTGTTTCCGTACGAGGTCTAGAACTTCCAAAAAAAGTCATTTTCCAAAAAAATTGTGTGTCGTGACGTCATAAAATTTTGAATAACTCCCACATTTTTGAACCGATTCTTCTAAAATTTGGTATGTAGGTGCACATAGACCACTTCTCTGACATATATTCCGGTTTTTTCGATAGACTCAAAATTTTGGATTTTATAATGATTTTCCCAAAAAAATCAGTTTTTTGAAAAAAAAAATTAGGCCAAAATCCAAAATTTTCAAAAAACCGAGATAGCCATTTGATAGAAAAAGTAAAATTACGTATAAACTTTTTTGTTACGTCTTGATTCCTTTAAAAATAAAGATGATAGCGGCGTTTGAACTTTTGCCGTTTTTGAGGCGAAAATGGCGAACATGACGTCACTAAAACGTCAATTTCTCAAAAATTTTCCGACGGATTTCGCTCAAATTTCCAGGGAAGGTGTCAAATTGATGTAAGAAAAGGTACTGAAAGTTTGGCGGCGCTGCGCGCCGCCGTTTTTGAGATATCGCAAAAATTCGCGAGGGGGGGGTAAAATTTACCCCCCCCCAGCCCCGCGTGGGTTAAACGAGTAATCGAATGTTTTGTTTGCAGTGTTTAAGCTCCGTTATGTTCATGAACTGTGAGAAAAGTTAGAACTGTGTAAAAGTTTTCTCTGATTTTAGCGGAGAACGCTAAAATCAGAGAAAATTGGCTTTTGATGATCTATGGTGATTTTATTATTGAGCTTGCCTAAAACATGACCAGATTTCTCTGGTCACGTTTGTCGCTCTTTCAAACGTCGTTCCGCTTCTCGCCTCCTAGCCCAGTAGCCGAGTTAGAAGGAGCGTGAAAAGCCCACCTCTCGACTCAACGTGTTACGATAAGGCCACCACCCTGGCGCGGGTTAAGTTGGGGGAGCCTTGAGCCCCAGCAGCTCGTCCTTCTATCTCACTGATATTACCCTCGTCCTGTCTTGTGATGTTATTTCAGTGCCATCTTGCGATTACGGCCCTTAACCCGCGACCTGGTGGGGGGGGGGGGGCTATTTTTTGCCCCCCCTCCAGACTTTTCGATATATCTCCAGAACCGATGCGCCGATCGTCACCAAACTTTCAGTACCCTCCCGGACATCAATTTTACACATTGTGACCAAAATTTTTTCCAATGGCTATGATAGGTTGGCCGGAAATGACGTCAGAGTGAAGTCATGTTCTGCCGTTTTCGACCCAAAAAAGGGTTTCGCGGGAACAGCTGTCAGGCCTATAGCTTTGCAAATACAGAAAAATGATAAAGACATAAAAGCTGTAGATTGGACAGGGCTACAAAACTGCTATCTCGGATTTTTGAAATTTTTGGATTTTGACCTCCAAAAATAAAAAAATAGATTTTTTGGATATAATTATCGAAAAATCCAAAAAAATTGAATTTCGCTAAAACCGGAATATATGTGATAGTCCTTACCGCCTTCTATCCACATACCAAATTTGAGATTGATACCTCTTATTTTGGCGACGTTGTAGCGAAAAAACTGTTGAAAATTGATGACGTCAAATTTTCAAACTCAATTTTTAGCAATTCTAGACCCCGTAGCGCAAAACAAAGACCACAATTAGACTCCCCGTGACAAGCTGCATCGAATCAATACCCATTTTATGCAAAACTATCAACTTTAAAATTTGACCTTTTTTGGCCTGACCTTGACCTGACCTTGACCTGAACTTCACCAGAAAGTGACCTTAGCCGTACCTGATAGTCTTCTAACCAACGCCATTGAGTTGGAAATGTAAAATTGGCCATAAAACATGTATCACACAACCTTAGTAAAGTTGGGCTCATGTGACCTGACCTGTGACCCTTGGTGACCTGACCTGTGACCTGACCTGGTATTGCCAGTGACCTCTAATAGCAACATATCTACTAGGCAACTGACGCCCTACCGCTGATTCTCGACAAAATGCGTTTTCCTCGGTGTTATAGCGCATTCCCTAAAACACCCGTGAACGGAGAAACATTTCATCTTTGACCTGACCTGTGACGTCATCGGTGACCCCGAGGTCAATGAAATTTGGTTTCCTGCGACAAATTTGACAGGCCTTTCGAACGCCGTTTGAATTTTGCGGATCCGTCCAGTAGTTTCGGAGATACGAGGGGGGGCAAAAAATAGCCCCCCCACCAGGTCGCGTTATAAACAGACCCCACCAGGGCGCGGGTTAAATATGATTTACTTCTATTTGATAAAACATGTCGGGCTCCGCGATGACTTAAAAACATAGAAGCTCCAAAATGAAAATAAAGTAAATTTTCAAGAACTTTCCAAGGTAGATAAGAATAATGAGAGACACTTTTATAGATGGCAGTTTTTTTTCGTATGGAGACAGTTTTTAGGATTTACAAAAGTGGAAAAAGTTACCCCGGCCGCGCCGGGGTCGGCTGAAAGTTACCCCGGCCACGGCCGGGGTGGCCGGGGCAGGTTCTCCACCCATGCCTATGGGCGTTGCATGGAAAAAATGGGACCAAAAGTTGGCAGTGCGTTCCGCCGCTACTGGCCAGCAAATATAATTGGACTGATGAAGCAGGCGCATTTAATCATCCCAGTAAAACTGTGTACAGGGTGTAACGAAATTATCCGGACATCTTTCTTCGCGCTGTAATTAAGAAGCAAGCCAATCTGATATTTTCCCTTTTGAACTATTATATAGCCACCTTTCATAAAAGCGCAGGTACAAATTTTTGGAGCATTCCCGCCACTGGGTTTTCCAGCACAGTGGGTTTCATATAGAGTAGCGCCTTACTAACCTGTGCCCACAGTTGGGCGGCGCTGGTGGCAGGTGTCCCCTCATTCATTCCTGCTTGACAATATAGTCCATAAGATATCGATGGAATTGCATGGGAACTATTTCCAAAGTCATAGCCCTTTAGCCCAGAAGAAAAATAGGTCCTCTCGGATCACTTCTCATTCTGCTAGGGACTTGAAGGTGGTGCGCCGCCCCGCATGAAGACTGCGCGGCTTGAATCAGGCATCGGTACACGTTCAGAAACCGAGCCCTCTTGTGCCGTCTGGTTGAGTGGCTCCAACCAATCGCTAGCCAGGATGTTGCGCCGGTAATACTCGTCACTGATAGTGGTTTTCTGTGTCGTCATGAGCAGCTTGAATATTACACAGCAGCTGAACATGCTCCAGGTCTGGATTTTGCCCGGATGTTTGACGCCGGCGACGGCCGGCACGTTCGAGCTGCTGGCAGCCCACACATGGCCGATTTGACGGCTCAACGGATATCGCAGCTCGAACAGATTCCAATCCGACCAGGCCATCTCATTCATGTCTTCCTTCGACCAGTGGACACGCCCTGACCTGAGGCCAAAGGTGGTGGACTGGTTGTTTTCCCGTCGATTCCATTGTCTTTTTCAGTTTGAAGGGCAGTAAAACCAAGCTAAAGGGCGGGTAACGGTGAATCATGATATGGGACCTCTTATTATCTGCCTTGGTAAGAATTCGAGTCAGTTTGCGGATTAATTGGTGCCCTTTCCTTGTCGCTATCTTGACAACTCTCCTCACCACTTGGCAAAGGGCACCTTTTGCGATCGAGGCCAGGCTGACTCTGCCACCAAGTCCCATCTTATTACGCCTCAGGCAGATGTGCTACTGGCTGCTGCTGATGTCCAGCTGCTGACAGACCAGCTTCTGACTCATGCCACCATGCCACCAACACGTAGCCTTACTACGAAACGAGAGACTGTACTCCCTTCTCTCCACTGCCTTAAACGAAAACTATCAAATGAACCCGTCGGCGACTCGACTCTTACTCAGAGCAAGAGTCATTTCGCAAGGTCAGGTCACTGCTGAGTTGAGATCAGATACCAGAGGTATGCATTCATCTGATTTTCCAGCTTCTCACATTAAAGAAGAAACTGTGCGAGCAGATATGGCGAAAAAATAGATGTCCGGATAATTTCGTTACACCCTGTATGTCTTGTCTGATAGTGAGACGAAAAACAATCATGGGAATGCAGTTTGACCGGCAGAATAAAAAGGGACGCAGCCAGCAGTGGCAAAATATAGTCCCGAGGAACCGGTTGATGGAGCCTGTTTGAAGTTGGTCCTTTGACCCTAGTTGGATCCATAAAAACATGACCATATCCTATCACGTCAAATAATCATGAGACGCCATACTACCTGACAATGAAGCTTGATACTACCCTGTCACGCTTCGTAATTTACGCCACCCTCTTATTTTCAAAAGATAAACATTTTGGCTGTCAGCACTGCAGACGGGCATGGTTTCCATTGTCATTTCTATTTTGGTCGTCATATGTATTATTTAGTGCTTTGGACAGATTACGAAGGAAGACGTCTTCCGAAAGATACCATGCAAAATAAGCAAAGCTGGTGTTATATTTGACCAAACAATACCACTGTCCCAGCTCAATATCATCAACTATACTATGTACAGCGGCAAAGATTCCCTCCATCCACCGTCGTTTGGTCCCCAAGCCACAGTGCTGAATTATCCAAACATCATATATCTTGAGTTACATGATATCGATTCTCTAAAAATATTGGGTCCATCTAAAAAACTATCACTTCTAAACGTCGCCCACTAGCCCGCTGCTGCTGTGCAGACAGCTCGTCGTTTGCATGACGCGCCCTAGTCTATTCTCGTCGCCGTTTTGCGGCCCGGTGACAGCGTTCAAAGACCGTTGGTAATGGATTCTGACAGCACAGTACTCAGCACTCCACACAAAGTTGATCCACAAAGTTCGGCCGCCCCAGCATGTCATAAAGGCAGCGATGTGTAGATCAAACACTCTGTGGCTTATGTCTCAAATGGACACGGCAGAGAGACGAATGACAACATCTAACTAGTTTTGCGTGACTTGTCTTGCTTTTTAACCATTGGTTTAAATATCGGTAGTTGGAAACAAACACAAAATACCTATAAAAGTTATCCAACATATACGAATGTCAGCAAAGGTCGATGAAGCCGTTATAGCGTACGAGCTCGTATAATGATTACGGAGCGAGCGAAGCGAGCGTAGTCTTTCCTTAGATTAACGGAAATTTCTGAGTATGAGCGGCCGGCCGGCCGGCCGGCCGGCCGGCCGTGGTCACGCTTTTGCGAGGCTTATATCTCAGCAACCACTTGGCCGATTTACACGCGGTAATTTTGGTAGGGTAGCTTCATTCCTTCTACCAAGTATTGGACTATTCCCGATGCATGTGGGTGACCCCTTATGCACGTGCCACGTGCAAAACGAAGAGGTGTCCGTTTTGTAATTGTTGCAATATCTCGGTAACTACTTGGCCGATTGCGCTGAAAGTTGGCATGTAGGTAGGCACCCACTAGGCACTGCATATCCATGTGCCAGAGTTGGGGTGCTGCTGCACGTGCGCACGTGCAGGGGTCGTTTCCAGATCTCGAGAACGGCTCGACCGATTGCGCTAAAATTTGGTACACAGTTAGGGACCGGTTAGTAGGGTGCCGTGCACAAGTCAGTTGGGACCCATTTTGCACGTGCGCACGTGCAGGGTGCCGCTTCCAGATCTCGAGAACGGTTGGGCCGATTGTGCTCAAATTTGGCACATCGCTAGAGACCGGTTAGTAGGGTGCCGTGAACAAGTCAGTTGGAGGTACCCCTTGCAATTTCGCACGTGCAAGGCCCACCCTCTCGCTCGCTCCGTTAGTCGCCCCTCAAGGCGTTATACTGGTGGTCATATTCCCATAATTCGCATTCCATGTGTATCTATTTCGTAGCCGAGCTGCAACTCGCCAGGGTATGAAAATGCACATAAATGTTTTACTTGCTTGGTAAAACTACATATTCAGTACATAGTTTTAGCATCGTTGAAATTCCTTTGAATCGAGCATATGCAGAGCACAAACTGCCGGCAGCGTAGTTCAGGACCGCTCATAAACCCAGCGAACTAGACCAATGGATCGATATGTCCATCAAGACATCTGTCAAAACCATAGCTGCAGCTGACAGCGTTCGCTCGCATACGCCAAAGTAAGAGACACACGACTGTGGCATTGTACGAGCAGGGAACGATTACCTACATGATTCTTATAACTGTGTGTCACCCTGTTTGTAAAATACATCAATGAAAAATCGTCCTCTTTTATGAGGAAGGCAATAAAGTATACCTTACGATGCTACACCGGCTACCAAAGACTCCTGGATATCCTCTTCACGCTACCGGCTGCAGTAACGTGGAACAAAAGCGACACTACCTAGTTTGCCCTATAATACAGCGAATGTTCTTCGATGCAACAAGACACACCTGAAAGCACCAGATCGTCGATTACGGCTTGCAGACTATCTTCGTGAACACATACCTACTGACCAGTTACCATGTTTGTTCCGAAGCGGAACCAGACAGCCAAATAAAAGGGTAGGTGGCGGGGAGCTGTCACGGGCTGAGGTGCTTGATACCAGGCATTGAGCTGCTTCTAGAGGAGGCATTACCACTGATCACCGGGTACGTGCCAGCTCAAAGCCAACACACAGAACCGTACCAATAATTTGGGCACGCCTGCTGGTCGCCAAAGTGACCATGTTACAGAGAATGTGAAAAGAGAATCGATACTAAAAGCTTCCTAACAGGTGAGTCTTGTATACTAATAGGTTAAGTGCGGTTTACGGGCGCGTCGACTATAAGGTTGTTTGCTCCTACATTAATAGTAAATAACTAAATACCATGTGAGGGCAGCACCAGTCCCAAACATTCTGTTAAAAATAAGGCAGCAAAAGTTTTGCGATCGATATCGATTAGTTAAAAAGGTGTGTGGTCAATTTGACCACAACAATGTGCAGAGTCCAAATACGTAACGTTGTCAGGCGTATTGCACTTACAGGGGCGAGATCGAAACAAAATCGTCCACTTTCGAGGGAAGAAGTAAGGTTTCTCGTGAATAAAACGCCTTTTGGGCGAAGAACGAGCGAGCGAGATAGTGAGCCCTGCACGTGCGGAATGGCGAGAGGGTACTTCCAACGGGCTTGTGCAAAGCACCCTTCTAACCGGTCGCTAGCGGTGTGCCAAATTTGAACGCAATCGGCCCAGCCGTTCCTGAGATCCGGAAGCGGCATTCTGCACGTGCGCACGTGCAAACGGGGTCCAAACTGACTTTTGCACGGCACCCAACTAACTGGTCCCCAACCGTGTACCAAATTTGAGCGCAATCGGCCCAGCCGTTCTCGAGATCTGGAAGCGCCCCCTGCACGTGCGCACGTGCAGTAGCACCTTAACCGCAACACATGGGAATGCATTGCCTGGTGGGTGCCTACCTGTATGCCAAGTTTCAGCGAAATCGCCCCAGTAATTACCGAGTTATTGAAATGGGAACAAATCTGACACCTCTTCTTTTTGCATTTTGCATGTGCAGTGGGGGTCACTCACATAGATCAAGAGCATCCGACCTTTGGTAGAAGGGATGCAACTACCCTACACAAATTACCGCAAGACAATCGCCCAAGCGGCTGCTGAGATATGGGCCTCTCAAATTCACTACTTTTGCAAAACAGCTTGAACACCCATGGCTTTTCACGTGGCATGTGCCACGACGGTCACTGAGGTGTATCAAAAGTAGTCAATTACGGGGTAGAAGGGATGGGGCTACCCACCAAAAAAGACTGCAAGTCAATCGGACTAGCGGTTGCTGAGATATAAGCCTCTCAAAAGCGTTACAGGCCGGGCCGGGCCGCTCATACTGAGATTTTTCCGTTATATTGAAAAGACTCGCTTCGCTCGCTGCGCTCGCTCGCTCGTAATCATTTGTTATGTGGTACATTTCATAACCATGCAACGCTGTAATATCTACCAGTAAAACGCCTTTTGGGCGAAGAACGAGCGAGCGAGATAGTGAGCCCTGCACGTGCAGAAGGGCGAGAGGGTATTTCCAACGGGCTTTTGCAAAGCACCCTTCTAACCGGTCGCTAGCGGTGTACCAAATTTGAACGCAATCGGCCCAGCCGTTCCTGAGATCTGGAAGCGGCATTCTGCACGTGCGCACGTGCAAACGGGGTCCAAAATGACTTTTGCACGGCACCCTACTAACCGGTCCCCAACCGTGTACCAAATTTGAGCGGAATCGGCCCAGCCGTTCTCGAGATCTGGAAACGCCCCCTGCACGTGCGCACGTGCAGTAGCACCCTAACCGCAACACATGGGAATGCATTGCCTGGTGGGTGCCTACCTGTATGCCAAGTTTCAGCGAAATCGCCCCAGTAATTACCGAGTTACTGAAATGGGAACAAATTTGGCACCTCTTATTGTTGTATTTTGCACGTGCAGTGGGGGTCACTCACATAGATGAAGAGTATCCGACCTTTGGTAGAAGGGATGCAACTACCCTATAAAAATAACTGCAAGACAATCGCTCAAGCCGCTGCTGAGATATGGGCATCTCAAAATCATTACTTTTGCAAAACTGCTTGAACACCCTTGACTTTTCACGTGGCACGTGCCATGGCGGTCACTGAGATGTATCAAAAGTAGTCAATTACGGGGTAGAAGGGATGGGGCTACCCAGCAAAAAAGACCGCAGGCCATTCGGTCCAGCGGTTGCTGAGATATAAGCCTCTCAAAAGCGTTACAGGCCGGGCCGGGCCGGGCCGCTCATACTGAGATTTTTCCGTTATATTGAAAAGACTTCGCTTCGCTCGCTGCGCTCGCTCGCTCGTAATAAATTCCTAGTTAGTGTGGCGGACAGGGATATCAATAATTTTCACAACCAAAAATTTGGCCATAGGAAAAACAAGAATGACAGTGGAATTAATGACACCACGCTACCACAGGGAAATTTTTCGTCTTTCAAAACGGAAGCTCCAACGCTGTGCACTGTCAATCGCGAAAAAAAAACATTCTTACAAACCGTCAAACCATGCAAGCAGCTGATAACCCTCAAATAACCGCCGCATAATTACACTTAATCCCCAAACTATTCAGCTAACACAGACCGGTCTACGGATCAGCGGTCAATGTCTGCCCCTCCCCCCTCTCTCCCACCGCAGCGGTACCAACCGGTCAGCCCCCACCCCCTCCCTCCCCACACAGTCAGCGCTACTAACCGTGATCAGATTTGATGAGCTGAGTGTGTTCACCCAGTACTTGTTCCACAGCGAGTCAAGCAGCCGCCGGTCCAGGTCCGACTTGAAGTAGGACACGTCCAGGGAGTAGTACTGTTTGCAGTGGACGCCAAAGTCCTCGATCTTCTCCAGAGGAATGGTCTGGTACTCGGATGGCTCCTCGTCAGCCGGCTTGTAGCCCTGCGGTGGTGCGAGAAGGGGCGGGATCAGTCGAGGGTTCGAAAAACGGGACAGTTAATTTAAAATAACAGCAATAAAATTTATTGATCACAATAGAAACATACTGATCATCATATTCAGGTATGGACCTGTTGTACCTCCAAGTTGGTATTGCTCTTAACTATGAAAGCTGTAGACTCTTAAACTGAGTTATCAGCACATGAAGACAGCTGTGTCTCCCCTTCCCGAGTCCGCAAATTTCGCTCACCTTAGGGTACGTCCGGAATGCGCCCAGGTTGACCTTTCCAGCTGAGATGGTCCGCACAGGGTCGATGACAATAGCCACAAACGGCTCCTGGAAGTTTTGGTTGAGCATCTGCGTGGAGACGTCGATTCCGGATAGCCAGCAGCCGTAGCCGGGGTGGGAGTGGTACCAGCCGATGGCGTTCTCCAGTCGGCCCACCTGCGGAAGGGGAGGGGGAGAGGGGGGAGGTCATGTCATAGGAGGTCGGGCGGGGAGCCCGAGGAGGAGAGGGGACATGGGCGGGATTGGCTGCTCGGGTAGCAAAGTGGCAAACAGCAGAATAATGACGGGAAGGCTTTCGAATGTTGATGAAGCATGAACACTCTGAAGTGCAGTTCAGTTTCTTTAAAATATATGATTTTGTAAGTCAATCACCACTAGAACTTAGCAAGGACACTTATCCCTGAATGTTCAATGTTCAATGTTCATTCCGGGCTAAGTATTCTGAACATACCGCTTAACACTACATCGACCATCCCCGCTCCAACGGCGGCGGACAGCTGACTACACTATACCTGTTTGGCCCGCTCCATATAGGTCGCCATGTACTCGTAGGCCTGAGCCTGCGCGTTCACACGGGTCTCTGTGCCCTCCACGGGCAGAGCGTACGAGTCCATCACCATCATGATGTTACCGTCCACCTGGAGAGACCGTCACGAAGGTGTCAGATTTGAAGGGAGGCTTTGAGAAGGAGTTGACATTGAGAAGTGAAGACGAGTCTGGAGAGACGAGAGAAGGGAGTGCCGAGTGGTCAGTGGAGACGAGATGGAGGAGGCGATATAATCTATATGTAGAGGCACTCAGTTCAGTGGCGTGGTAACAGCTATACGAGCATTTAGTGGGGGTCGGCAAAGACGACGAGCTTACCAAATAAAACACATAAAAACACAACATACGAGTATACAAGAAAACTCAAAAATGCAAATGAATGTACGTACACATAAGAGCAAAACGAAACTTCGTGATCTGGACATTTATGACGCACGACCCTAGCAGCAAATCACTGAGGAGTAATTTAACATCATTATTGGTGTACCTGCAGGCTTCAGCTATGACCAGGCTAGCGAACTTGTGAAGGAATGCTCAAGAGATAACCTGGTGCAACGACATACCTTTCCGATGAGCATGCCCATTACTTCCAGCGTGCCTCCCGAGCGAGCGTGCATCACCATTTTCAGCAGGGCCAGCGCTGAAATCTTGATCTCCTTGAAGAAGTGCGGACTGTCGATAGGGGAAATTAATTAGAAGGGGTTCTAGTGGAAGAAGCGACACATTTATATTCACGCAGGGTACCCAAAAATCTAAATCTCCTCAGAGCCAATGAATATCTTTTAAGTTTGCCTTAATATCAAAGGCACATGGTATAATAATATTCTTAATAACTCTGCTTTTGGCGTCGGAAATCACTGTCCCATGACGAACTCTCCAGTAAAAGGCTCAGGTCACCCCTAGCAATGATACAAGTGCACTCACTCCTTCTCCCAGGGTTTAGCCGTGAGAATATCCTGCTGCTGCTTCTGGTCGAACCGGTACACCTCGTCGACTGCATTGACGATCTGCATGCTATTGTCCATCTCCCAGCGGCGAAAGGCGACCGCCGACTGGCTGGTGCCCGAGGTGCTGCCGGACGCCATCACTGCCACTTTACTGACACCTGGTGGGCGCTGATCAAAGCTGTAGTTCCTCCTATACTCGTCAGAGGTCTGCCGGAGAAAAACGACACGAGTCGCACAATGGCTTTATGTAACAAAACAAACATTGCGTAGCGTGATGGAAATTGTTAATCATATCGCACATGTATAAGGCACTCACTATGTTATTAGGAGAGGACAAAAGCATACACTTGAACTTAGGTGAAAAAACAAATTGAGGTCAATGAAACATAGGGATGTTTCGTTTCATTCAACACACCCAATCATGTTTGTGAAAATAAACAACTGCATTCTTCTTAGAAACCATTGTTATTACAATCCATTCATTATCGTCATATATATAAAGTGTCAACTCAATTTGAGAATAGTGAACATCTAATTAAGATATGCACATGACATAAGTACCTACAAAAATGTGTATGATAATTGATAAGTGATGGCACTGTGGGCATTTACCCATCCAGAAAATCAATTAATTAGTTATTATTGCACTGCAGTTTAATAACAATTTGTTCAAAGATGTCTAATAAAAGGAAACAGGCTAAACCCATCCTCATATGTCACAAATTCTTATGCACAGGATTCAGGAAGCTGTTAGGTAAATAAGTATATGACTCAATATTCAATGACTCTATGTTTAAAATATTTTTCAAGTGAAAATAACAAAAAAATACTGATAAAATCTGTTCAAAGGGAATCTTCATATTCAGCATACAATAAACATGCACACAAAACAGGACCAAATTATCAGGGTCTTAATTACAAATATCTATATGCAATGGCTTATCTCCAATCAGAGTTATCCACAATCGGAGTGTAATCGCCACACGGATTGTGGATTGCTCTTGATCGTCAATACATACATACATACATACATACATATCTGTATTAATGTGAGCCAGCCAGCAGAGTATGGATATCTCAACAAGATCCCATTGGTCCAGGGTCTTTGCTATTGTGGCTGTGCTGTACAGTACTGACTACTGATTTACCAAGGTATGGCACAAAATTTGTATGGAGCTGTGCGGGCCCTTGGTGGTACTGGTACCGTGCTGAACTGAGTGCTGCGGGTGATAGTACAATATTATTTGAAACAACTGCACAGGAGATATAACAGGATCAGAATGGGAAGAATTTAACTCTATTTCAGTTTTGTTTCACCACAAGTGAAGTTTTTTGATTTTATAGCAAAAGTTTAAGTACTATCAGTCATCAGATGCATGCTGGTATGATTTTGCCACCTAGGTGCTGCATCTTGTTGAACCCATTGCCATGCTTCTACAATTTTCAATCTCATTTCAGTGGAAAATGACACTGACATAGTCAAAAAGCTGAAGCAGCAATAATGTCAACTTGAACTTGAACTGGCGGAATTGGCAAGGCCTGGAGCGGGAACCTTGCCGTTTGGCGTTATTGTGTATTCTCACCTGGTATTCTCACCTGGTAGGGTTCACCAAGCCTGACAGCCCTAAGGATAGTCAAGGCAAGGGAACCCAGGATCAAAGGATGCGCCAGTTGAGATAAGAATTCACGAGTAAAGAGGGGTTAGATAGCAACTGGAGTTATAGCATCCACATAAATAGCTCATACGAAAAAATACATGCGAATCAAGAATATTTGACACGAAGTTGCTCATCATCAACTACTCCGAAGGCTGGTACAGTTCGTCACGAATCGCATCGGCCAAGGCCCTCTTAAAGCTAGTTAAGACAGGTGCGGTCACAACGTTTTCTGGGAGGCCGTTCCAGATGTGTATACATCGGATGGAGAAAGAGCGACGACGAACATCTACCCCGCGTTCGATGTCTCTCGGACGACGAAGATTCTACGCCGTCCGGCCTATCCCGTTCAAGGTCAGTGGGGGCTCGGCTGCGTTTATGGAACGTGATTGGCCGGACGGCGTAGAATCTTCGCCGTCCGAGAGACATCGAACGCGGGGCTAGTGTAACATGTGGCACGCGTATCTTGTAACAATGGCCTCGAGTGCAGCCGTGTAATGGACGAGATGGAAGGATTCAAACGAAGTAGATCAGATGTTGAAGGTGAATTCTTACCAATTGGCAATTTTATATTGTTAAACTGTTCTTCGATTTATCAGCAACAACGTCGGGTTTCTAAAGATCAAAAATGTGTCCAACACTCAAGGCATACGATGTTGATGTTCTCACCCTGTTCACCATAAATATACCTACACTTGTGTGAATTTCATTTCGTAGCAGTCGCGCTGCATATGCCTTCTATGAATGTGCCAAACAAAGAATTTCCATGACAGAGCGAAGTTTTCCCCTACCGTTTCCTTTACATTCAACCTTGCATTCAACCTATTCAAACACTTGTTCAAACACACGGAACCCGAACCGGGAACAAAGACATATCCAGGGCAGACATATCATTGCATGATGTTCGTCCCCCTCGCATAGGCAGAACTACGGAGTCGATAGATTTTCGGCGACTCCGAATTCCGATTCCGAATCTGATACCTGCTTCCAAAATCGACTGAGTCTCTGACTCAGAAGACCGACTCCACAGGCCTGCCCCAGCCCATAGCGCGGGAACCGGGGCGGCAGTGAGGGCAAGTTGTCCCCCCCCCCCCAGCTCTGGTGCCTTGGGGGCGGTACCCCCACAACTTTAACCCTCGCACCGACGGGGAGTGTCTAAAAAGCAGACGAGATTAGCAGACGAGCCCATGCTCAGTAACTACTGGACCGATTTTAATAATTCTTTCACCATTCAATAGCAGGGAACTTATATAGGTGCCGTTTTTCGTTTTTTGGCGATTGGTTCACTCTGACTGGACCAATCGGACCAAAATGGTCCAGAACCATACACCCCCTTAAAAGCAGACGAGCCCATGCTCCGAAACTACTGGACCGATTTCGATGAAACCTTCACCATTAGACGCGCCGTGGTCTGAAACGGTGCCGTTTTTGATAATTTTTTGATTGGTCCACCCTAACTGGTCCAAATCGGTCCAAAACCCCTAAAATCTGTTGCAGACGAGCCCATGCTCCGAAACTACTGGACCGATTTCGATGAAACCTTCACCATTAGACGCGCCGTGGTCTGAAACGGTGCCGTTTTTGATAATTTTTTGATTGGTCCACCCAAAGTGGTCTAAATCGGTCCAAAACCGCTAAAATCTGTTG
This sequence comes from Amphibalanus amphitrite, assembly GCF_019059575.1. Lineage (NCBI taxonomy): Eukaryota > Metazoa > Arthropoda > Thecostraca > Balanomorpha > Balanidae > Amphibalanus > Amphibalanus amphitrite. The sequence continues at coordinate 190,000 of NW_024881628.1, forward strand.
CAGACGAGCCCATGCTCCGAAACTACTGGACCGATTTCGATGAAACCTTCACCATTAGACGCGCCGTGGTCTGAAACGGTGCCGTTTTTGATTATTTTTTGATTGGTCCACCCTAAGTGGTCCAAATCGGTCCAAAACCCCTACAATCTGTTGCAGACGAGCCCATGCTCCGAAACTACTGGACCGATTTCGATGAAACCTTCACCATTAGACGCGCCATGATCTGAAACTGTGCCGTTTTTTATAATTTTTTGATTGGTCCACCCTAAGTGGTCCAAATCGGTCCAAAACCGCTAAAATCTGTTGCAGACGAGCCCATGCTCCGAAACTACTGGACCGATTTCGATGAAACCTTCACCATTAGACGCGCCGTGGTCTAAAACGGTGCCGTTTTTGATAATTTTTTGATTGGTCCACCCTAAGTGGTCCAAATCGGTCCAAAACCCCTAAAATCTGTTGCAGACGAGCCCATGCTCCGAAACTACTGGACCGATTTTGATGAAAACTTCACCATTAGACGCGCTGTGGTCTGAAACGGTGCCGTTTTTGATAATTTTTTGATTGGTCCACCCTAAGTGGTCCAAATCGGTCCAAAACCGCTAAAATCTGTTGCAGACGAGCCCATGCTCCGAAACTACTGGACCGATTTCGATGAAACCTTCACCATTAGACGCGCCGTGGTCTGAAACGGTGCCGTTTTTGATAATTTTTTGATTGGTCCACCCTAAGTGGTCCAAATCGGTCCAAAACCGCTAAAATCTGTTGCAGACGAGCCCATGCTCCGAAACTACTGGTCCGATTTCGATGAAACCTTCACCATTAGACGCACCGTGGTCTGAAACGGTGCCATTTTTGATAAGTTTTTGTTTGGTCCGCCCTAAGTGGTCCAAATCGGTCCAAAACCGCTAAAATCTGTTGCAGACGAGCCCATGCTCCGAAACTACTGGACGATTTCGATGAAACCTTCACCATTAGACGCGCCGTGGTCTGGAACGGTGCCGTTTTTGATAATTTTTTGATTGGTCTACCCTAAGTGGTCCAAATCGGTCCAAAACCCCTAAAATCTGTTGCAGACGAGCCCATGCTCCGAAACTACTGGACCGATTTTGATGAAAACTTCACCATTAGACGCGCCGTGGTCTGAAACGGTGCCGTTTTTGATAATTTTTTGATTGGTCCACCCTTAGTGGTCCTAATCGGTCCAAAACCCCTAAAAACTGTTGCAGACGAGCCTATGCTCCGAAACTACTGGACCGATTTGGATGAAACCTTCACCATTCGACGCGCTGTGGTCTGTAACGGTGCCGTTTTTGATAATTTTTTTATTGGTCCACCCTAAGTGGTCCAAATCGGTCCAAAACCCCTAAAATCTGTTGCAGACGAGCCCATGCTCCGAAGCTACTGGACCGATTTCGATGAAACCTTCACCATTAGACGCGCCGTGGTCTGAAACGGTGCCGTTTTTGATAATTTTTTGATTGGTCCACCCTAAGTGGTCCAAATCGGTCCAAAACCGCTAAAATCTGTTGCAGACGAGCCCATGCTCCGAAACTACTGGTCCGATTTCGATGAAACCTTCACCATTAGACGCGCCGTGGTCTGAAACGGTGCCATTTTTGATAAGTTTTGTTTGGTCCGCCCTAAGTGGTCCAAATCGGTCCAAAACCCCTAAAATCTGTTGCAGACGAGCCCATGCTCCGAAACTACTGGACGATTTCGATGAAACCTTCACCATTAGACGCGCCGTGGTCTGGAACGGTGCCGTTTTTGATAATTTTTTGATTGGTCCACCCTAAGTGGTCCAAATCGGTCCAAAACCCCTAAAATCTGTTGCAGACGAGCCCATGCTCCGAAACTATTGGACCGATTTCGATGAGACCTTCACCATTAGACGCGCCGTGGTCTGAAACGGTGTCGTTTTTGATAATTTTTTGATTGGTCCACCCTTAGTGGTCCTAATCGGTCCAAAACCCCTAAAAACTGTTGCAGACGAGCCTATGCTCCGAAACTACTGGACCGATTTGGATGAAACCTTCACCATTCGACGCGCTGTGGTCTGTAACGGTGCCGCTTTTGGATAATTTTTTTATTGGTCCACCCTAAGTGGTCCAAATCGGTTCAAGTACAGCCCAAAAATACGTTTTCACGTAGTCAACCGATGAGCTGGTTTCCGCAGCGCGGAGGTGCCCTCGACCCAATTAGCATGCATTTTTGCTCTAGTTTGGAAAGCAAAATGCATGACAATGGGATTGGGGCACCTCTGTGCTGCAGAAATCTATCCGGACTCTGATAAAGTACAAAGGGGTTTTAGGCATTTTGGACTGACTTTGACCACTTAGGGTGGACCAACCAAAAAACTATCATAAACAGCACCGTTTCAGACCACGGCGCGTCTAATGGTGAAGGTCTCATCGAAATCGGTCCAGTAGTTTCGGAGCATGGGCTCGTCTGCAACAGATTTTAGGGGTTTTGGACCGATTTGGACCACTTAGGGTGGACCAATCAAAAAATTATCAAAAACGGCACCGTTTTAGACCACGGCGCGTCTAATGGTGAAGGTTTCATCGAAATCGGTCCAGTAGTTTTGGAGCATGGGCTCGTCTGCAACAGATTTTAGCGGTTTTGGACCGATTTGGACCACTTAGGGTGGACCAATCAAAAAATTATCATAAACGGCACCGTTTCAGACCATGGCGCGTCTAATGGTGAAGGTTTCATCGAAATCGGTCCAGTAGTTTCGGAGCATGGGCTCGTCTGCAACAGATTTTAGGGGTTTTGGACCGATTTGGACCACTTAGGGTGGACCAATCAAAAAATTATCAAAAACAGCACCGTTTCACACCACGGCGCGTCTAATGGTGAAGGTTTCATCGAAATCGGTCCAGTAGTTTCGGAGCATGGGCTCGTCTGCAACAGATTTTAGCGGTTTTGGACCGATTTGGACCACTTAGGGTGGACCAATCAAAAAATTATCAAAAACGGCACCGTTTCAGATCATGGCGCGTCTAATGGTGAAGGTTTCATCGAAATCGGTCCAGTAGTTTCGGAGCATGGGCTCGTCTGCAACAGATTTTAGGGGTTTTGGACCGATTTGGACCACTTAGGGTGGACCAATCAAAAAATTATCAAAAACGGCACCGTTTCAGACCACGGCGCGTCTAATGGTGAAGGTTTCATCGAAATCGGTCCAGTAATTTCGGAGCATGGGCTCGTCTGCAACAGATTTTAGCGGTTTTGGACCGATTTAGACCAGTTTGGGTGGACCAATCAAAAAATAATCAAAAACGGCACCGTTTCAGAACACGGCGCGTCTAATGGTGAAGGTTTCATCGAAATCGGTCCAGTAGTTTCGGAGCATGGGCTCGTCTGCAACAGATTTTAGGGGTTTTGGACCGATTTGGACCAGTTTGGGTGGACCAATCAAAAAATTATCAAAAACGGCACCGTTTCAGACCACGGCGCGTCTAATGGTGAAGGTTTCATCGAAATCGGTCCAGTAGTTTCGGAGCATGGGCTCGTCTGCTTTTAAGGGGGTGTATGGTTCTGAACCATTTTGGTCCGATTGGTCCAGTCAGAGTGAACCAATCGCCAAAAAACGAAAAACGGCACCTATATAAGTTCCCTGCTATTGAATGGTGAAAGAATTATTAAAATCGTTCCAGTAGTTACTGAGCATGGGCTCGTCTGCTAATCTCGTCTGCTTTTTAGACACTCCCAGCTGAGCTGGGAGTCTGAGGAGGGGTCTGCGCCAACTTAAAACCGACGCGACGGGGGGCGGATGACCGCCCCCCGCCCCCCCCCCCCCCTGAGATCTCGAGAACGAAGCAAGATAGCGACAAGTGGTAAACGGCACGGGATGCGCACGGACAAGGTCTACAATTTTTACGTAGGTCATTTTCAGGTCAGGTCAAAGATGACGTTACAGAGGTTGGTAAAAAAAGTCGGTGGCGCTAGATGGCGAGTGGCGGCGGTCAAAAATGGCGGCGCTAGATATGGAGTGTTTTTCTCGAATAATTTTCGAATTGGTGAAGCTAGAAGCAAACTAAGGGCACCATCGTGATCCTCTCGTCAATCCGCATCGAATCATATATATGTTGACCTCGAAAGGTCAAGGTCAAAGGTTGACCTCAGGTCACGTGACCTCGAGGTCATCATGCATAGCATTCGATGCGCCTTGATGAGCTGAACACAATGAGACCATCCACGTAGCTGTATCTTGTTCCTGTAAGGAGTTATTGGCAAAAAAACCTTTGGTGACCTTTGATGACGTCACATGACCTTACAGCTGCCCAACAGCAAAACAGGCCTCAAGGTAGTGAAGGTTGATCGTATATGAAGTCATGTATGGTATATGGGGGCCATTCTGACGCGTTTTAGTGGAAAAACAAGGAGTTGTTTTTTCCCCATTGACTACTTCCTTCCTACTTCCCCTTTGACGACTTCCCCATATAATGGGGAAGTCGAGAAATTGACCTGACCTTAGGTCATCGATATCAAAATTCCGAGATGTACAAATTGGAGCTACTAATGACCTAATAACATTCTCCGACTTTCAAAGGACTCCGTCATCTACTGTAGCTCTGACACGGTGACAAAGTTGCAAAAAAGTGACTTGAGGTTGGGTCATTCAATGTCCTGGTGACCTGACCTTAAAAGTTAGGAGGTTCATACTTGCACACCATGTGTAAAATTGATGAGAGAAAAGTCATACCAAATTTCTCTGCGCGTACGTGAAAAACCTCAGGGGGCGGATATTCGCCACGCCCCCCCCCCCCCCCGTCGGTGTGCGGGTTAAGACGGAATACGGCACTTTTTGAAAATGTTTTCTTTTGGTTGAAAAAGCCAAGGGATGAATTAGGTATAAGTGGCCTAAAACCAGTGTGAAAACTAGATTTCGGCCTTCGGGGTTACGGGGCACCTACCCTAGGTTGATCTCTATTATGGTGTCCTCCCCTTCTCAGTCTTTTCCTCACGTGTGAAAATTTCAGATCCGGGTCGTTAACCCTCGCCCGTAAACGGCGATCTGCCACCTTCGCCCATGCAGGGGGGGGGGGGGTTGGTGCGACCCCCCTTGGCGTTTGAAAATGGAGCGTCGTGGAGCTTAGCGGAAAAGCCCAACGGATTGCTCTCGCCGAGATCTCGCGATTGGTGGTATATTTTTTGGTCCTAGGTCAACATTTGACCTACTTTTGACCGGTCAAAGGTCAAATTTTCGGAAAAATAGACTTTTTTCAACTTTCCACGGCGATTGCGGCAAAACGGTGGGAGATATCGACTTGAAACCTTCACTATCGTGTTCCTTGATCAATTCTCTATCGTTTGGTATGTATTTCGTTTCCCTAGCTCTTAAAAATGGCGCGTTGGGAGCGCCGGAAGTCGGCAAGGTCACAGTCGACGGCAGAAATTCGAAAAATCAAAATTTAAATTTTTGAAATCTGATTGTATTTTTGGATTTGGGAGGTCCATTTGCTCCCTATAGAAGCTAATATTGCTGCATATTCCCATTGAGGTGACAAGAATTAGCAAAATAGTGGTTCGGGCGCTTTTCAAAAATAGTACCGGACGCTGTTCCTCTTGTGACGTCATAGCTCCGTGACCTGACCTGACCCGGTCAAGTTTTTTATACCATATGATAGCCAATACTTGCATTAACATGCATGGGAAGTTTCATCACGATCCATCAACCGATGTCCGTACCACCGGCAGGAAACCTCGGGCGTTGGCACTCAGTTTGTGAAAATCCGGCCGGAGGCTGTTCCCTTTGTGACGTCATAACTCCGTGACCTGACATGACCCGGTCAAATTTTTTTATCAAAAGATGCGCAAGGTTTGCCCCATCAGGTACCCAAAATTTGGCGGCGCTGCGCGCCGCCGTTTTTGCACTATTTCCGAAAAGCCTCAGGGGGGGGGGTTGCACCAACCCCCCCCCCCTACATGGGCGAGATGAGATGAGATGAGATGAGATGAGAGATGATTTATTTGAGCATCCATATTTACACTTGTCGAAACATTCCGATTGGCGTAGAAGCGCTATGGCGCTTAAAACGAGACGCCGCTCGAAACACGTAGAAAGCAGACAATAACACTTCTAATCGAACACTACTAGTACTAATCACTACTGATCTTAATCAAAATGTCAATATTAACATAGCGAAGTCGACCCTGCCTTGGCCGAAGCGCCTGTCCCCGCCCCTACTCGCGCCACTGCTCTGTATTCCGAAATGGAAGTGCTGCTCCTAGTTCTAGCAGGCAAATCTCCGCGTTTTGAGTATATAGGGGCATTCCACGTCAAATCGAACAAAAATCGGCTGTTTTGCACCTTACCATCAGCGATTTCATTATAAATTTGTGAGCGAGTTCCTGTGTCGCCCCGGACATTACATTGATGTTTTTTTGCACATTCTGACCACAGGTCTTCTAAATATAGGGCATCAAATTTTTACAAAATGTTGCATCTTTATATTTTTGAACGACCATAACTTTGGTTGTACTTGTTTGATTTGAATGAAATAAACCTTACTGTTTAGGTAATTTCTTAAGCATTTGTTTAGAATTGCATCGACTTAAATATATGACCTTGAAATTTGCCTAACTCTGTTCTTAAGCACAAAAATTGAAATAGCAAAAAACACGCCACCTTCGATTTGGCTCATTTTCATATATTTTATTGCCTACCATATTCTTAACAACCTGTGAAAAAATTAGAGTGGGCCATTCATAACTTTTGAAGAAAATGGCACATATGCAAACGTATGTTAGCACGCGCAGTGGAGGGGGAAGAGTGAATTTCGCCCCACCCCTCCTGTTTTTCGCCAATATCTCATAATATTGATGCGAAATTACTTATGGCTACCTGTCCAGAATTGAATTGCACATCTCATCGTGCAAGCAATAAGAAAATCGGTTCACAACGGTTCTAGTAATAGCGGTGTAAAGTGAACATCCTGTCGCCGCGAGTCGGCGCCGACCGCTACGCGCCGCCTGAATTGTAGACTGTGCCGGGACGGAACGGAACGGTTCCGTCTTTACATCGCGCTCCTTACCGCTGATTACGTTCGATTCGCGTCAAATTTTGTGAGAAGACTAAGAAATGTACAGGCAGTCTTATGGTGAAAGAATTCTGAAAATAGGTTGGTAAACAATTGAAATATGAACGTGTAAACACAAAACTGTGACTGCTGCGTTTCCCGCGTCGGCCGATCCCGCCTCAGCCGGCGACATGTTACTCTTAGCAGGACTCTAACTGCCATATTTATTATCGGATTAACTAGAAATTCCCCATACATACTCAAAAATGTATGTTCTTTCGTATAGTGAAGATCAAAAGACGTGAAGATATCGTTGCGTGATAATGTTTTCGTTGAATTTATTTCATGATGCATTTCCACACGGCTCAAAATTCACCGCAAAATACCGTTTGCCTGAGACACTTTTACAATGGAACGTGAATGCTTGACTACGATGACTATGCATTTCCCTCGCAGAGTTTGGGATATCACTAATCAGCAATCATTCATTTCAGAAAGTGTACACAAGCAAGCATGTCTTGACTCTGTCTTTCAAGGTCACGCGCGGTTGCGTGATGTTGATGCATGAAAACGGCGTTTGCCGCGAAAGTTATGAATGGCCCACTCCAATTTTTTCACAGATGGTTAGGAACATTGTGACGGACATAATATGTAAAAATTACTCAAATCGAAGGTGGCGTGTTTTTTGCTATTTAAATTTTTCTGTTTTAATTCAAGGTCAAATGCAATTCAAGGTCACTTCAATTTAATTTTATAATTAAAAATCAAAGCCTTATCAATTGCCTACAAGACCCTGTTAATATCATTTTGATACCAGAAAAGGAACCAGAGTTATAAGCATTTAAAAAAATGATGTGTGGCATTTTTGGCTATATTCGATGACCTATATCTCGGCGATACGTTATCAAATTTCGAAAATATTACACGTAACTTAGTTTTGAACCATGCCCAGTCTGCCTACAAATTTTCAGAAAAATCGAAGGGGATGACGGATTTCGGTGTTTGATTTGACGTGGAATGCCCCTATAGCTCTGGACGGCCATGGCGGTGTCATGGCGGGTAACCTTCATAACTCGCGAAGGCCCATTTAGCAGTGTTTCTATTTTCTTTTTCCGAGGAATGTTTTGAAAGTTCTCACTGAGAATTTCAGTTAACCTTTCGAACAATTCTTCTCGTTCTGTGCGAAAGAGTGGACAGATTAGGAGGAAATGCTCGTTGTTTTCTGTAGCAGCACCACAACTGCACTTGGCTGAATCACTTTTCCATAATTTGAATCTGTGGTCTTTAAGATCTGATGAATTAAGCCTGAGTCGGGTGTGAAGCCGGTTTCCAATTTTGGAACCTTTGCTTAGGTAGGAGCTAGGTGACATGTTTATACCGGCATATGCATACAGCCTCTTTTTGAAGAATTTTTGGCTGTGTTCGGCTCGTACGTCGTTGGGTAGTTCGTTCCAGATTCTTGTTGTTGTTGGGATGATAGATCTCGCGTAGGAAGCTGAGCGGACTGCTGGGATGGTGCGTTGAGTGGACTGTGTGCATCGCAGATTTCTCTCCATCTCTAGGTTTCTCGTTTTGGGTATGATGTCTTTTATGAAGTCCGGAACACGATCATCTAATGCTATCTTGTGATAGAGTTGCACTTTGTGGGCGCGACGTCTGTCTACTAGTGAGGTCCAGCCCAGCTCTTTCCGGAGGCCCGCTGTAGACGTCCTTCGAGGTGTGTCAGTGATAAGGCGTGCCGCCCTGTTCTGTGCTTTCTCTAGTCTGGACTTGTCAAATGCTGTCAGATGGCAATCAAATATTGAGTCGCAGTAGTCGAGATGGGGCTGGACATACATTTGATAGATCTGAAGTAAGATTTGTCGTGGAAGTAGAGATGCTATTGGGAAGAGAGGACTCATCGTGCGGTAAAATTTTGATAGGATGTTGTTGACGTGAGACTTGAATCTCAGATCAGTTGAGATTGTTACTCCAAGGTGTTTGTGGGAATCGCGAATGGGAATTGGTGAACCGCCAAATTCCAGGCATGGAATGTGTGTTTTTTTTTGTTACTAAGCGTTTGTTGGACTGTTTTTGTAGCATTAAATGTTATTATCCAGTCGTCTCCATAGCGTTTGATGCGATTTAAGTCGATTTGCAGTGATTTTTCAACTTCATGAAAATTATTAACATTGTGACTGGCATGTAAGGAGCTGTCATCCGCAAAAAATAGCATTTCATTGTTGGTAACGCTACTGAGCCCATTTAGATACATTATGGCCAGCAGTGGGCCTAGGATGGATCCCTGTGGCACTCCTGCGGATAACTCACGCTGGGTGGACGTAGTTTGGCCTAGCTGGACTACTTGTCTCCTGTCACTTAGATAAGAGCTTAGCCAATCAAGTTGTGCACCTCTTATACCAAATTCTTTATCACATTTTGCTAGCAGCCCCTCATGCCAAATCTTTTCGAAGTATCTTGATATATCCAGGTAAATGATTGTGTAATCCTCACCCGAGTCCATGGCTCTATATAACCTGTGAGTTAGATAAGCAAGCTGGAGCTCTGTGTTGTGACCAGGGCGATAACCACTTTGTTTTTGTGTTAAGAGCGAATGACTGTGAATGTGCTCATATATCTGAGTGAACATAAGTTTTTCGAATATTTTCGATAGACACGGCAGTAAGCTTATTGGTCGATATGATGCAGCCTCAGATGGGGAGCCCTTCCCTTTAAAAATTGGTTTAACTGTGGCTTTCTTCCACTGAGTTGGGTACCTGCCTTTTTGGACTGATTTGTTTAAAATTCTGGATAGAGGCTCAGCAATGTAAGCCGCTGACATTTTGATTAGTTTCGCCGGTACGCCGTCGGAGCCGGTGGCTTTAGACGAATCCAGCCCATTGATGGTCTTCAAAACATCTCGAGGTGTAATGGGAGAAAACTGGAAGGTGTGCTGAGTGCTGTTATATGAAGATTTGTATTCGCGTACGAGCTGTAAGTGTTTATCTGTAATGTTTATTTCTGTCTGGGAACAAAAGTACGAATTGAGGGCCTCGGCCTTGCGGTGGTCGTCACTTACAAGATCATTTTCGACAATCAGAGGAGCCATAATGGAGTTTTGCTTGAACCCCGTAACGCTTTTCAGGATTTTGTGGTATTTGTAAGGGGTTTTCTTGCTAGTGACAAGTAGATGTACTTTGTGTTTAATGGTTTCATTTTTGAGTTTTCTATTAACCCGCGCCCCAGTGGCGGTCTCAGCCAACTTCGCCCTAGTGGGGGGGGGGGCATATGTTACCACCCACCTCTAACTCAAAAACTAAGAGGGATAGAAAGACGCGGTAAAAAGCAGTCGATAGCTCTCAATGCGTACGTTTGAAAGTATTTCGGTCATTTTTCACCTTCGAGCAATATTGGGGTCACCAGAGGTCATCAAAGGTCAAAATTTGCTAATTGTCATTATATTTTTCAGAAAACATGCCGCTATCTCAGGAACTATGGTAGCTAGAAAAACGCATGGAACAGCAAACGATAGCTTTTGAGCTCTTCTTTTGAAAAGGTCATTATCAATATTGACCTCAGGTCAACGGTTTAGCCTCCAGAGGGCAAAAACTCCAAAAATAGCTGTTTTTACGAAAAGTGTTTTTCGACAATAACTTTTGACTTCAAAAAGTCACGGCATTTCTATTGCCAGAATCGTGTTCCCCTCGCCGAGACGCGTCGAATGAACTATAATTTGACCTTGAAAGGTCAACTTGAAAATTTGACCTCAGGTCAAGGTCATGACCTGACCGGAAAAGGTCATGTTGCATATCAGTCGATGCGTCTCAACAAGACAAACACAATGAGACCATCCCCAGCGTTCTATCTCTTTCCAATCGCGAGTTATTGGCAAAAAACTGTTTGTAGCCTCAAGTGACCTCAGATGACCTGTCTAGAGGCTATCAGCAAAAATGACACCTTGGTCATCACGAGTGGACTAAATCATTGTGATTCTGAAATATTTTGACTGTTCCCATGCGTACACACGGATCTAGAGGCATTTTCATTTTTCTCCATTGCCTTATAATGGTAAGGTCACGCCACTGACCTGACCTTAGGTCACGGATATGAAAAATCTGAGATATACAAATTGTAGGCGCCTATAACATCATGCAATCCACCAAGTTTGAAACCTTTCTGACAAACACTGCAGGCTGGACATGATTGCAAACTTTTTTTTAGGCTTGGTCAGTTAACTTGACCTGGTGACCTGACCTGACATGACCTGGGGTCAAAAATTTCACACATTGTCCAAAATTGATGTACAAAAAGCTACCCCAAGCGGCGCGGCGCTACGCGCCGCGCTTTTTTATTTACACGCGAAAAACGCGACAGGGTGGTAACATATGCCCCCCCCCCACTGGGGCGAAGGTTAAGGCTGGTTACAAGGTTGCGCTGAGATCGCCAGATCGACCAATCTCTTTCTGAGTTGTGACGTTGAGCAAGCTTGAATAACCGGTCTCGTTTACGCATTTCGCGCCTCAGCTCTGCTGTTAGCCACGGTTTGTGATTGCGGATCTTTACGGTTTTCTTTGGTATGTGAGCTACTGCAGTATGCAAGATGGCTTCTGTTAACATTTCAATTGCATCATCGGTGTCGGCATTTGTTATTGCGCTCCAGTCTATGTTTCTCAGTGTATTAATGAAACCGTCAACGTTGGTATTTGAGTAGTCCCAGCGGGTTGTTCATGTCGGTCAGCGTCGATTTTCTGAAGGGACAAAGAAATAAGTAGAGGGAAATGGTCGATGTTTGAGAAAGCCGGTAAAACTCCTGAAGATTTAATTAGTTCGGTTCGGTCTACAAAAATCAAATCTCTTAAGTTGTGGGTGTCCCCTTGTACGCGGGTTGCTGTGTTGATAATTTGAGTTAAGTTTGACGCTTCAGTGATATTTTTCAGTTTGTTTTCGAAAGTGGTGATGGGGGAGTGGTTGGGTGAATTACTAGGCAGCCACTAGCCAGCAGTTTCCAGCATTAAAATCGCCAACGAGGACCAGAAGATCGGGACTATGCTGTTTAGCTTCAAGGACACAGTCAGACAAGTAATCTAGGAATTGAGATTGTCGGTCGCTAGTGGTGTTCGGTGGAAGGTAAACTGAGCAGAGCAGCAGCGTCGTTTTATGGAATTTGATTTTCACCCATAGGGTTTCAAGGGCGAGGGTTAAATGCCAGGTCAGCAGGCCACGTCAAGTGACCTTTCCTCAAAAAAGTGAAAGGGTTCGATGAAGCTACACAGACTGAACTATCGTTTGAACTTTCAGCGATTGATAAGAGAAACAGTATATATAAAATGTAGGTAGGCGAAATTATGATATCTATGACCTTAGGTCAGGTCAACTTTGCAACCTCTCCGTTAGGTATGAGCGAAATTGAAATGCGCCTATTTTGGACGAATGTCGTTCTAAACACTCCTGAACACCGGTTTATTTGTAGGTAAAAATGACACACTGAGTCGGAAAATTGCACCCGTTACCCATCTGTGTGCCACTGATCTCATCTCAGGCCGTTAGGAAGGTTCACCAGCAGTTTTTTTTTACTATAACTTTTGATAGAGAGTTAGACACGTGCTAGAGCGGTGAAAACACGTCAGATGTGTTCCGCTCGGCGGTACGGATCGACTGATATGCAGCATGGCCCTTTCCACTCAAGTCATAGCCTTGACCTGAGGTCAAATTTTAAAAATGACCTTTTAGGGTCGGGTCTCGGGTCAAGGTCAGTTCAGAGCCCTCCAGGTCACGAAGCTGGTCGCCAGAAATCTGGTATCGCACATCATTCGATTTGGCAGGACTTCCCGAGTCACTTGGTGGCTTTCCCGACATGCTAGCTCAATTTTATTTGGAGTTATTGACGAAAGACTCTCATGACCCTAGTGACGCTGTAAATGAGGTCACGCAAGGTCACAACGCAAAAGTGAAGCATCGGACCTTGCAAGGAGTGCATGAAATCCGTGTGCTTAAGATAGTTTGAGATCTTTCCCGGCGCCAAAATAGCAGTTTCATTGTTTTCCATTGACTTAGGTATAATGGTAACTGGTAAGGTCACGTGACCGACCTGACCTCATATGACTTTTGGAAAAATTCCAGATAAACAAGTTGTGAGACCTTTGGAGGACACTAGGTTCTATAAGTTTCATCCCCCTGTGAAAGTTCCTCTGGCACCGAGTGCGCTGCGAAATTGCGACATCTGATGACCGTGCATAGGTTCACTTATGACGTTGTAGGTCAATGACCTGACCTAACCTGAAAATGCGGTTGGTGTCACAAGATCCGCCTTGCATCAACGGTGAAGTATGCCAAGTTTCAGCTCTTCCAGCTGTTCGGAGTCATCGTGAAGAAACCCTATGGGGGCGGCACCCCAATCCCCCGTCGGCCGGCGAGAGTTAGCCGTCGGCCGGCGTCGAACGGGCCCTCCTTCGGTTTTTCGCGAATAATTGCGTTGATCAAACACCAATTGTCATCAAGGGGATTTATTAAGCGGATTCCACTGCATCGATCTAGAATTTGGTATGTACCTAGATAGAAGAGCGCAGGGACTATCATGCATAATCCAGCATTTTTCAAAATTCGAAAAAATGTGTTGGGACTTTTTGCTTTGTTATGATTTTTTTGGGGGGTCAAAATCACAAAATGTTGATAATCCGAGATAGCAGTTTTGTAGCGCCGTCTCTCCTCTACAAGACCACATAAAGAACTTTGAAATTGTGTTAACCCGCGCCCTGGTGGGGTCTGTTTATAACGCGACCTGGTGGGGGGGGGGGGCTATTTTTTGCCCCCCCCCCTCGTATCTCCGAAACTACTGGACGGATCCGCAAAATTCAAACGGCGTTCGAAAGGCCTGTCAAATTTGTCGAAGGGAACCAAATTTCATTGACCTCGGGGTCACCGATGACGTCACAGGTCAGGTCAAAGATGAAATGTTTCACCGTTCACGGGTCTTCTAGGGAATGCGCTATAACACCGAGGAAAACGCATTTTGTCGAGAATCAGCGATAGGGCGTCAGTTGCCTAGTAGATATGTTGCTATTAGAGGTCACTGACAATACCAGGTCACGTCACAGGTCAGGTCACCAAAGGTCACAGGTCAGGTCACATGAGCTAAACTTTACTAAGGTCGTGTGATGCATGTTTTATGGCCAATTTTTCATTTCCAACTCAATGGTGTTGGTTATAAGACTATCAGAAACGGCTTAGGTCACTTTCTGGTGAAGTTCAGGTCAAGGTCAGGTCAAGGTCAGGCCAAAAAAGGTCAAATTTTAAAGTTGATAGTTTTGCATAAAATGGGTATTAATTCGATGCAGCTCGTCACGGGGAGTCTAATGGTGGTCTTTGTTTTGCGCTACGGGGTCTAGAATTGCTAAAAATTGAGTTTGAAAATTTGACGTCATCAATTTTGAACAGTTTTATCGCTATAACTTCGCCAAAAAAGAGGTATCAATCTCAAATTTGGTATGTGGATGGCAGGCGGTAAGGACTATCACATATATTCCGGTTTTTGCGAAATTCAAAAAACTTTTTGGATTTTTCGATCATTATACCTAAAAAAAATTATTTTTTGTTTTTTGGGGGTTAAAATCAAAAAATTTCAAAATTCCGAGATAGCAGTTATGTAGCCCTGTCAATTCTACACCTTTTATGTCCTTATCATTTTTCTGTATTTGCAAAGCTATAGGCCTGACAGCTCTTCCCGCGAAACCCTTTTTTGGGTCGAACACGGCAGAACATGACGTCACTCTGACGTCATTTCCGGCCAACCTATCATAGCCTTTGGAAAAATTTTTGGTCACCATGTGTAAAATTGATGTCCGGGAGGGTACTGAAATTTTGGAGACGATCGGCGCAGCGGTTCTGGAGATATATCGAAAAGTCTGGAGGGGGGGGGGGCAAAAAATAGCCCCCCACCAGGTCGCGGGTTAACTGTAGCTTTTGTGAGCGTTTCATGGTTTCATGTGTTTTTGCTCATTTTTGCTCGAACATGACCTCAGTTTGACCTCAATAACTCCTGACCTAAGTTGACCTAAGACTTGAAATGTTGTCTGAAGGTGTCAAATTGATGCCCGGGAAGATGCTGAAACTTTGGCGGCGCTGCACGCCGCCGCTTTCTTGCTATTCAGGAAAAACCACAAGGGTCTATATAGCTCCTCCCCCCCCCCCCAACGGGGCGAGGGTTAACTGATACCTCACTCCACCACCACTCTGACCGGGAATCCGCCGGTTGGATCAAGGCTCGGTCCATGCTACTTACCGGCCGAATAGAGGACGCTGCGATCAGATGGCACATTGTGGTGCCTCCAGCGACTGCAGCCTCGAGCCTACCTCAGCTCGGCTATCGGCTGCACTTGTAACGTAAGACCGCTGATACGCTGCCTTTTGGTAAGTAACTGTTGGCATTAAATCTTATGATTAGGTAGTAAATACTGCAAAAGTTTAGCTTCAACCAAGTTCCAATGACAGTTGCAGGGCTGCGGAGTCGATTAATTTTCGGCGACTCCGACTCCGACTCCGACTCCGGCTTTCAAAAACCAGCTCCGACTCCGACTCCGACTCCGGGCAGAATTGTCGACTCCGACCGACTCCAACTCCCGACTCCGACTCCGCAGACCTAGCAGGGCTGCGGAGTCGACAGATTTTCGGTGACTCCGACTCCGACTCCGGCTCGGGTTTCTAAAATCGACTCCGACTTCGACTCCGACTCCGGTCACAACTGTCGACTCCGACCGACTCCGACTCCGACTCCGACTCCGACTCCGCAGCCCTGGACAGTTGCATGAACTTTTTATTTCAGAGCTACAATATGTCTTAGAAACGGTAAAACGTGAGGCAGATAGTGGAAAAGCACCACTTCTCGTTAATATAGCTTGTGAAATGCACGTTTTCTTCAAATGTTTTAATTATAACATATAGTAGCTTTTTACGGACGTAGTTTTTTTACAACTACGTCTGCGGACGTCACTTTATTAAATTCATTGGTATGACCATAACCACAGATAACAATAGAGCTGTTATCTGTTGTACTGCTGTTATATGTGTTGTACGAGTATCTAATGGCTTATCTTAGGATTTTGTCCCGCGTACCGACGGGGGAGGGTTTTGATATACCCCCTGAAAAATTTCGTAAAAAGCAGAGAGCAAAATTTGGCATGACTATTCCTTTCATCAATTTTACACATTGTGTGCAGGTTTGAACCTTATACCTTTTAAGGTCAGGTCACCAGGCCACTTCGAATAATCCGACCTCTCAAATCATTTTTTGCAACTTTGTCACCGTGTCAGAGGTACAAAAGATAACGGAGTCCTTTGAAAGTTGCAGGATAAAAATGAGGTCATTGGTAGCTACAATTTGTATCTGGGATTTTCGATATCGATGACCTAAGGTCAGGTCAATTTCTTGACCTCCCCACTATAGGTAAGTTAATTGGGAAAAAATCAACTGCCTGATTTTTCCACTAAAACATGTCGGAATGTACCATGAATGACCATGAATGACCAGGAATGACTTCATATACGATCATCCTTATATAACTTGAGGACTTTTTTGCTCTTGGGCAACTGTAAGGTCATGCTCATGTGACGTACCAAATTACAGGTCACCAATGGTTTTTCGCTTATAACTCCATACAGGAACAAGATACAGCCGCGCGGATGGTTTGATATGTTCAGCTCGTCAAGGTGCATCGATTGATATACATGATGACCTTGAGGTTACGTGACCTGAGGTCAACCTTTGACCTTGACTTTCCGAGGTCAACATGTGTATGTTTCGATGCGGATCGACTAGAGGATCACGATGGTGCTATTAGTTTGCTCCTAGCTTGGCTACTTTGAAAGTTGCTCGAGACAAAACTTCATATCACCGCCATTTTGACTTTTTTGACCCCTGAGACGTCATCTTTGACCTGACCTGAAAATGAGCTGTGTAATAATTGTAGACATCGTCCGTGTGTACCGCGTGCCGCTTACCGCTTGTCGATATCTTGCTTCGTTCTCGAGATCTCAAGGGGGGATGTCCTCCCCCTCTCGTCGGTTGTAAGTTGGCGCGGACCCCCGTCCGGTGTGCGAGAACCCTCGTGGGCCCGGGGCGTTTTTCCCCTACCATGACGAATATTGGCGATAGCTCCCGAACGCTTAGGATAGGAAAGCAAAACTTTCAGTACCTTTTCCCCCTTCAATTTTACATCTTCTGAAGCAAAACAAAAGGACGGTTTCCTTGATGACGTCACGGGCTCGATTTTTCTAGACCACTGCACGGCGAAATTCGGCGTCACAGACGTGAACTTTAAATAGCTGTCAAAAATAGAGCTTTTGAGATAACGACAAATTTCGGAAACAGTTGTGTAGCGTTTTAGCTAGGAATAAAAAAAGTTTGGTGACCTGACGTCAGAGGTCTGGTCAATGATTCCGCACTGGGGTTTAAGTTTTTCGCAAATAACTTCAACAAAAAATGGTCCTAGAGCTACGGCAGTGACACTAACGCATTCGCTTAGTCAAGTACGTCGAATGACATATATTTTGTTTGCAAAAGGTCAAGCTTTATGTTGACCTTATGTGACCTCAGATAACCTATGGTTGACCTTGACACATGAAAGGTCGTATAGGAGAAATTCGTAGCCGCTGATCACGAATCTGGCATCCATTATTCTCTAAGCGTTCATTTAGAGCCTAGGGAATAGGGATGGCATGATTGTCTTAATTATTGTGACTGACTTGAATAAGTAAAATAGCCTCTCGAGAGAATACTATTCCGTGACTTTGGCCTTGGAGCAGCCATATAGCGTAAGAGTGAACCACAAATAGGCTGAAAACCTTAAAGCATTTCAAAACATATTGGAATTTAGTATACAAGATACCTATAGGTACGAAAAAGTGCAAGATTTGAGGCCAACTTTGAGCATTACCATGACCTTGACCTTGAATGTTGACTGCATCATCGGAATCCTCAGCTTCTCTTATTTTGTTTCATGCCCATTAAAGCCGGCTTTATGCATCCTGCCGCCCACTATAACACTTACTTTGAGATCGCTACACATGTGCCGTTTTTTGGCAATTGACCTTTTTTCTCATTTTTTTCATGCATTACTTAAATACAACAAATACAAGCAGTAACGTAAACGTATCGCTGTCCTGCTTTCTGGGGGGCCTGCTTTCTCGCGCGCGAACCGCTGGCTCCCTAACCGATCATAGCATGACTCGAACACACGCTGAGGGGGGGGGGGGCAAACACACATTGAAAGGGTCTAGTGGCTGGGAGGGGGCGGTGGGCAGCGGGGAGGCAAGGCCCCAGCGGGGGCAGCAGGCGCTTGCCCGCAGCCAGCGACGAGTGCACCTCACACGACTGCATCGACGACGGTAGCAAAGCAATGCCTCAATAGGGGCGGCAGCAGCAGCCGACCGGCGGCCGGCGGGTCAGCAGCGGGCGGCGTCAAAAGCAATTGACCTTGACCTCCGACCTTGAAAATCGACCGCAGTTCAAAAATGCTAGGTGTTTTAGAGTCGTCTCGTAAAGGCCTTTTGTTTGGTGTCACTTTTGTTTCCGCAGCTCCCTTATGTACGGAATTAGACTTGGGTGAAAAACTCCCCCGGGCTGCTGTGGTTGGGAATGGGATTATCCCCTTGCCCAGCCGGTTTAAAAATCTCATTCAAACCTCATTTTGGTTCCTACTTTGGTTGTGACGGCCGCGGGCCATCAGAAACATCTCCATCGGACTCGTGCAAGCAGAATGGTCATCGAAAGTTTCACAGTTAAGGAATACTGTTTTGATCGCCAAAGCACGGTATTTTCTGACCGCTGATTACCTATATTTATACTTAAAATAATTGATTAGGTACCTATAATAAAAACAACCAATGCTAAAAACTAAAAACGAGTCCCATGATGTGCATGCTTTTTTAAAGGATTTATTCGATAACTTGCATTAAAGTGTTCTCTGTGCGAATGTTTAACCCGCGCACCGACGGGGGTCTGCGCCAACTTCGCACCGACGGGGGGGGGGGGCGGATGACCGCCCCCTGAGATCTCGAGAACGAAGCAAGATAGCGACAAGCGGTAAACGGCATCGGATACGCACGGACAAGGTCTACAATTTTTACTAAGGTCATTTTCAGGTCAGGTCAAAGATGACGTCACAGGGGTCGAAAAAGTCAAAATGGCGGCGCTAGATATGGAGAGAGTTTTTCTCGAATAACTTTTGAATTAGTCAAGATAGGAACAAACTAAGGGCATCATCGTGATCCTCTCGTCAATCCGCATCGAATGATATATATGTTGACCTCGAAAGGTCAAGGTCAAAGGTAGACCTCAGGTCACGTGACCTCGAGGTCATCATGTATATCATTCGATGCGTCTTGACGAGCTGAACACAATGAGACCATCCGCGCGGCTGTATCTTGTTCCTGTACGAAGTTATTGGCAAAAAACCGCTGGTGAACTTTGATGACGTCACATGACCTTACAGCTGCCCAACAGCAAAACAGACCTCAAGGTAGTGAAGGTTGATCGTATATGAAGTCATGTATGGTATATGGGGCCATTCCGACCCGTTTTAGTGGTAAGAACAGGGAGTTGATTTTTCCCCCATTGACTTATGATGGGGAGGTCGCGAAATTGACCTGACCTTAGGTCACCGACATCAAAATTCCGAGATATACAAATTGTAGCTACTAATGACCTAATAACATCCTGCGACTTTCAAAGGCCTCCGACATCTACTGTAGCTCTGGCGCGGTGACAAAGTTGCAAAAAAGTGACTTGAGGTTGGGTCATTCAAAGTGACCTGGTGACCTGACCTTGAATGTTAGGAGGTTCAAACTTGCACACCATTTGCAAAATTGATGAGAGAATAGTCGTACTAAATTTCGCGGCGCTACGCGCCGCGGTTTTCCCGCTATCCGCGAAAAACCTCAGGGGGGGGGGCGGATATCCGCCCCCCCGTCGGTGCGCGGGTTGGGTGGTGCATGGGAAATTTTTTTTTTCGGATGTGGAAGAAATATATATTTGATGTGAACTGTGAAGGTATTTGTTTTTATATTGTGCGGCAAAATATGATACATAATTCAGATATACGGCTCACTTCTGAATGCACACACTGCCGCGACTTGACTCATATCAAAATAACAGACAACAGTGGATCATTTTGAGTGAATGCAATGGACTCAGTGATCTTAGATAATTTGAAACACGTGTCGCACTTACTTGGTCACGCTAGCAACTGCCTACTGGGCTCAATGCTAACTGGTGATTAGAATTTTTACTGCTGTGCAATGACCGTGTCGTATCACGCACCTGCTATGGTTGACACCTGGGCTCACTACATAGAGACCTCAGGCCCAATGTATGTGTTTTCTTCTTTTTAGTGACAACTGGCACTAACACGGGGATTTTTTATATCTATACATAACCACCTATCATTTGCCCAGGTGTGCTTTCATGTGTTTGAGAACAACAATAGGTATAACTTATCACCTGATGCATATTTACCTTATAATAAGAAGTTAAAATGAAAACAAAAATAACTTAAATTTTTGTTTAGATTAGACTGCACTTGTACGAAAATCTTTTAGTTCGCTCGGTATACCTACAGCGTGTTTACAAGTTGCAACGCACCTGTACGAGCATTACCTATATTGAATGCTGGTTATCCTATTCTCCACGACCCCATCGCCCAAGTCACACCGTCCCCGGTCAGCCGCCTCGCCTGTGTCAGTTTGCACTGGTGCAGACCTCGCCTGCGGCGGTGACTCGGCTTATCACTGGTCCCAGCAGGGCCAACCGCCCGCAGCTCTGAGGGGGAGTGGCAGGGGGGGGGGGGCAGGTCTCCCTCCCCCGACGGTGTCATGTGGCCACGCTCGCCTCCAGCAGCCCTTTTCTGACCGAGCCCGTTCTCGGACTTTTTACCGGCGCGCAAAGCGAGAAAACTAGTTTTGCGGCCGCCGGCATGGAAACCTGTCTCCGTATCACGAGCCGGTTTTTACCTGCGGCGTTAATTCAAAATGGCGACTGCAGGCGGCGGCAGAACTCTGCCACGTGGCCGGTGCCGACGGCGCTGTTCGCCTTGCCCCTTCCCCCTCTCTTTGTGCCTTCCTGCGGGTCCGGCGGCGGCCGAAACACTTGCACACGCGTAATTGTCCGGCCCCCATCAGCGATCGCAATCAACAGGTCTTCGCGGCCACGTTCCTGACAGGTGAGCACCAATCACTGCTCGGTCGGCAGCGTTCGACCAATCAGCCCACGCGACACAGCCGGGCGGCCAGGTGTGGACCAATGGCGGCCGGTGTCTGTGAGCGGCCAGGTGCCGGCGCCGGCTGCGGGTACCGGCCCGGCCGGGGCGGCGGGCGGGGAACAGTGGGCTGGCCGGGCACCACTCGCGCGTGTGTCTGTGTGTGCTCAACAACGACCGGCGCCATGTCAGTGTACCTAGTGACGGCTCACGCGGTCACCGCCGGCCAGGACGGCCCGCTGCTCGGCTCAGACGAGGAGGAGATCGTCCTACTCATCTATCTGGTTCTAGATGTCGTAAATAATAAGGTAAGCTAGGCTGTTGATTGCCGTCATTCAGTTCATAGCGCTACCGTCATGTGCTGACGATAATACATGGGGATATCTCCTTTCCGCTTATTTGATAAAGCAGGAATCAAATAAAGCATCGATTGCACATCAATTTTACAAAACGCCGTCTTCGGACCAGCCAACAGTCTTCAGGTCCCTTCACTGAATCACCTTACAATTTTAGACAACACACCTCACCCCACCGTCTCGCGCGCCTCCCTCGATCACTACACGGCTCACCCCTGCGATCCCCAACACCGGTGTCTCTCCTGAGAATCCACGTCACTCCTCACAGCTCGCACGGTCTCAGCAGCGCCTCAGGGCACGTGAGCCGGCGGCGGTGGCTCCCGTGCGGCACACACTTGGCACCTCGGTGGCCAACTGTTCACTTCTCACCGCCTACTCCGAGGTGGCGGCGGCGGCGGCGGCGAATCTTTACAGCCCCTCTGATAGCCGGCCCGGGCCGGCGGCGGTGGGCGCTGCGCCGCCGCGGCAGCTGCTGCACCGGCCGTACCGGCCCGCAAGGCCCGATGACCTTGAGAGGAGGCACGCTGGAAGCGGCACTGCCAGCGCGGCCAGCCGGGGGCTCGGTCGGACCGTCCTGGGCAGCCTGGTCGCAGCGCCGGCCGCTGGGCCAGCCTCCGCGGCTAACTCCTGTGTCAACACATGTGTTTGAACGCGATAAACACCTGTGAGAGAGCCGCACATGTTTGCTGCGCGGCTACCGGCCGGAAGTGGGAGTCGCGGCGCGGAACCGACTGCAGTGACACCATGACGTCCCTGTCAGTGCATCCGATGAGCCTCGGTGGTCGGGCAGTGCGACTGTTCCCAGCCTCCTCCCCACACTTCGCCGCTTCCAAAGGTAGCCATTGAGCTCTCTCAAAGCACCCGAGCCACTACATCACGAATTTCCCACTGTAACCGAGTGACAATCACAATCACAAGCCGCCAACGGTCTGGACTATGCCGTCCACTGGTCCGCCCCCCCCCCCTCCTCTCACTCATCCCCAATGGCTACTGGACTCCCCTGGAGTCTCCTCGTGACATGAGTCGGGAGACTGCATCGCGACATAGGCCGCTAGCCTCACGCACCGACGGCCAGTCTGGGCTGGCCACTCCAGTGCGCCGGTGACTGCATCGCTCTGCAGCGCGCACACGACACTAACACCAGGCGCTAATCGGCCAGGCCGCCAGCCTGGAGAGCCGGTGGGTATCACTGGCTCTCGCTTGGTCTGACTGAGCCTCGCATACAGTCATGGATGATGGATTAGAATGATCCAGAGTTTTCTGGAGTCATCTGGATAGGAATGAGCTCAGCAAAGCGTCTCCTGACGATTAGGACCTTCTCGGAAAATCCATGATCTGCTTAAGTATTTCACTAAAGTCGACGGTTGGGCTAATGTTCTTCAAATATGCCTATTAACATTTGGGCGGCTACTTAAAACATCAGGAGCTCATCCATTTGAAAAAGGCATGTGTACGGGGGATTTAATGCACCGGAAACATCGTAGATTAGATGTATTCAGTAGGGTAGGATTATCATATTCATTCAGTTGTTGACCCTCGTCATCTAAAACATTGTTTAGTCCAGCGTTGAGATTTTTAACCATTTGTTTTTTTTTCGAGGTAGATAAGTATTTATCTGCTAACAAATGTAACTTTTTAGTTTTCTCATACAATGTGGAAAGTAAGTTTGCTGAGGTTCGGCTTATCTATTTCAGTTTCAAGTAATATATCTTATTTAAACCATTCACTATAAGATAAGTGAATGGTTTAAGTCCAAGATAAGTCTGCTCTTCCTCATCGGGTTATGCTGAAGATTGATTGATGCGATAAGTTTATGACGTTTTATAATGAATAACTATTTGAATTTCAAATAACAAACAAAGGTTGTGCACGGCGCAGCCCTGTCAGTTCCACCTCCAGTGGATGTTGTTGCCAGGGAGGCCAGCGTCGGCCCGGTGTCGACGTACCCCCTCCCCCTGTTTGGAAGGAAGGGACCCTCACAGCCGGTACGTCGGCCGCGCCTCAGGCGACCCCAGACTCCCAGTCAGACCTCCCCTTCGTCCCACGTACTTGGACTCGCCCAGCCGCACGCGCAAATAATGGGCTCGGGAAGGAATTTAAATAGCGTCCCAGGGAGGGTCGGCTGCTCCGATGCGTATCGGGGAGTCCTTCGTCTCGGATCGTCGTATGGCCGACGAGAGTGGCAGGTCGCTGTCGGGGACCGCCTTCCCGGAGAGGGGAGGGGCCCCTCGTCTTATCGGCTGGGTGAACGAGGGGAGAGGGGTAATGGAGGGAACAGCTGATACGTGGCCGCTATAACGATTCGTTACGATTCTGTTTTATGGTTGCGTAGATTTGCGAACGGGATTAATGCTAGCGGATGATTTCAATTTTATCGTGTGCTTCTTTGATTAACAAGTGTAACCAGAGCTCAGCCTGCTTTCCTGTTTGCTCAACGAATCGTGACTGTGAGAGATTGATCTTGAGAAAGTTGATGAAAATACCTGTTACATACAGAACCAGTCTGACAACATTTTGAGTCTAACTAGCAAGGCCATGTCCTCCTTGGTAGCCTCTTGTTCTAACGAAGGTACTCGGAAATGACAAGTCGTGCGGCCCGCTGACGTGTAGGGCTGCACACTATCTCCTGACGTTATCACAATTTATTCTTTTCATGTCAGTCGTCCAAGTGCAGTTATCAAAACGTTTCAGTTGCATGCACTAGCATGTGCCTATCTGGCAGTTCAGATGCGGAAAATGTAACTGTATCGTAATGTTTTATACCAAAGTTTCATTATTGATCTGCCCCATGCAGCTTCCTACCTACAAGATATTTATTGCCTGATTCCAATCGTTGGTTCAGACTTCAGTTAGCATCAATACATAATTGTATTGTATTACATCAATGTTTTGCATCAAAGCATCTATTGATCATGTCAACTTTTGTCAGGCGAAAGAAAGCCTCGTCAAATTATATACCTATATGGCTTACATATTTGAACTGAACTGTCTGAACTGAAATTGAACTGTCTGAACTGAAACTGAACTGAAATGTCATGAACTGCCTCCTTCCTTTCAGGTGGTAGCGGTACAGCAGTACGTGGTACGACCCCAGTCGGCCGACTCTTCAGACTCGTTCCTCTCAGAGGTCTGCAAGAATGACTACCAGCTCACCGAGGAACAGGTCAAAAACGGCGAGTCACTCGAGTCAGCCATTCAGCGGGTGAGTTTGATCAGAACTGAACCTTCTCCCAAGAGGAAAAGCATTGTAGCCACTAGCCAGTCACTTGATGTATCACATCATGCATGATCATTGATCTTTGCTTGAAAAAGGAAAAGCCGTTTAACGAGAAAAGCTTAATTAAATGGATACTTTTACGCGTTATTCGACATTTTAAACTTGTTGAAAATAAATTGGGCAGGCGCTGGTGGTGCAACGGTGCTTAGGGAGATGCCAACTACGTCTAGTGGAGATGCTATTAGTTTTCTACGTAGTTGGGTGGTGTAACGACTAATGAGCTTCAAATTACACAGCGTAAAGAATTAAATATTTTGCAACCTTATTTCAAATTACACATGTAAATTGTAAATGAACTATCTCTACAACTAATAAGGTTAAACTAATAAGGTTGGTCTCATTCATGTTTGCCCACGACCCACTAAAGACATCCGTCTTTTTCTCCTTCCTGCTTGGAAAGTTACTCAGGATGAAACGCATTAGCAGTAAGGGTGATGTGGGTGATGATGAATTAGGGTAGAAGCTGCGCAAGCACTTGTTTACCTAATAACTTTATAGCTTTACTCATAGGAATATCCTTTGTACCGAAAACGTATAAGCGAAATAGCAGATCAAATCAGGAATCTCGTAGAAGAGCATACGGTAAATTGTTACCAAATGTCATCATTCATTGCCATAGGCGTTATGCTAGCAAATCTAATCTCTTTCGAAAGCCTATTCTCGTTGCCTTCCTCGTTGCATGTATTATTGGCATTTGTTCTATAAACTAATCTTAATATATTTCGTTTAGGTTTCGTCAGACGACAAGTATTTGTGGATCAATAATATGAGCATGCAATGCCTTTCTTACGCTATGGAAGTTTTTGCTTTTTACCTATCAATAAAAAAACAGCTCACTGTTTTTAGCTAAGAATAATTAATCCACTGGTTGCAACGCCCACACGAACACATTGCTCGCATGTTGGGGCACGTTTGCTGTCAACGGACTTCGCACCATACATATGGGCCCACCATCGAAAGTCTGATACATTTATGCAAGCGGTTAGGTTAAAAGTCCACCTTACGACTACGGGCTGTTCTACGAAAGAGCCCTATGCTCCTGACAAGCGTCATGCAGTCGCCTTACTCAAGGCCAGCTGTTGTCGACGTCTGTGTTTTCGAGGCAGTTATGTAACTAAGACGATATATCGCGCCTTTTTAGGTGGCAACATTGCATAAGCATAAACGATCATACGTGCATTGCGTTTGCATTTTTTACATTCAGTTGCTCCTTTTTGTTGGTTTGCTGGTAGATGACTAAATTGTTCACGGTCATTCCTAAGAAGGCCGTGTATGAGGGAAAGGGCGTTTTCTCGTCAGCTGGACGGATTAAATCGGCTCACGCAAGCTACGAATATTTTTAGATACCCAAATTTTAGGTGGGCTAGGTCATGTTAACCTGTGGAGCTGTTTGTAGTCCACATTGATCATAGTTATCCAGTTAGCATCAAAATAGGGCTTAACTGGCACCCCATTCAGCGGAAACGGGTCACAATCGGCTCAGTGGCGCGGCTGCGGGTGTTAGCGCGCTATTGCGCGGGGCTTTGTGCGCAGTAACCGTGAGACTAGCACTGTGTGGGCCTGTCGGTGGCAGCAGCGCGGCCTGTTAATGACCAGCGCTAACGAACAGAACAGGTCGGCCGGGCCGGGCGGGGCCGGGCGCGCCGCCGCCGCCACGGCACGCCCAGCGCCGTGACAGCGCGTCACGGCGTGACACACAGCGTCACGGCGTGCGGAAGCGGCGGCGCATCCCGCGGCGCGGTGACGGTGCGCCGCCGTCGCCGCCGCCGCGTCACGGCCGCCGCAGCTGACGGCGCTCGGCGCCGGGAAAATGGCGGCGCCCAGTGCCGCGTGCGGCCGGCTGGCGGCCCGCCAGGGGGCGGCCACGTCACCGGACCGGCCGGTCTGACCACCTCCTCAGCCACCCCCCAGACGACGGATTAGTGCCGACAACAGGACGCCGCCTCATTGGCGTCCCAAGATAATGATTTATCGCCCGCCGCTCGGGCTGCCGACAGGGCTTCCATATTCCTTTTTTGCTGACAAAAGCGGCGTGGTGAGCTCCAGTGGCGCCGGATTCACGAAAGGTTGATGTCCGCCCGAAACGCCCGGGTCTATGGTCAAGTGCCTGCTTTTGTGCTGGTGCCGTGCGAAGAGCGCCACTGTGCACCAGTTTTCGGCCGAGATCCGGGACGGCTGAGCGCCATTGGCGTCCCTCGTCTCCGCCGGAGGGTGTTCCCGTCATCTGTCGCGCCGAGCGGCCGTTGACTTGGGGACAGATTCAGCGGAATGACGAGCGGTTTATCCCGCACCTCCGTGGAGCCGCCGCCGCAGCGTCCCCCGCTGACGTCATATGGCCCTGAGGTCAGCTGTTGGCCGCCACGGACGGCGCGCCGGCCCTGCCGCGGCGGCACTGCCTGCGTGCCGGCTCCGCTACATGGCAAAGTCGTGGCGGCAGTGTTCGAGTCTCCCCAGACGTCGGCGCCGTCCGGATCGGTAAAACAGGCCGCCGGCACGGCAGCAGACGCCGCAGTGATGGAGCCCCGACACGACGCGGTTTCACGGCGTCTGAATAGCCGACAATTAGCCGCCATTGTTCTGCGCCGTTTTTGCCGCGAGCACACAGTATTTCGCCGCATGGTGACAGCTTTGTCACGCGTCTCACGGGCGGGGCCGGACAGGAAAAGATCTCGATCTGGGGTCGCGACTGGCGATTGCGATATGACCGATCCTGGCACCGTTAGAATATACTTTATCGTTCTGTCGAGAGTTCACTCGGCATGGGTCATCAACGTCTTTCGGCATACGTCATCGAGCGTAATGGTGGGGCGCAGATTTTGCAGAGTAACCCGGTCTGAGGAGCGCCAGCAGCTGCTGATAACGAGTGCTGGGTGCCACGGACCGGCACCGGTGGCTCCGACACTTACCGCCGGGCGTGACCCGGCCCACTCGAGTGGGTCGCTGGAGACTCTTCAGGCGAGACAGGGCCCAGCCTCTCGGAAGTGGCAGCCTACTCCTGCTGAACGGACCATACCGGTTTGAGAAGCCAGCGCCGGGCACCCGCGTCCACCTCTCACTCTTCTCTGCACCTCTCCTTTCCCCTCTCCTCATGCACCCTCCTCCGGAGCATGATCTTGTGTTTCACAAGGCCCATGCTCACTTCTAGGCCCCAGTCACGACTGAGCGGTAAGCACCATGATTAGCTGCTCCGCCCATTACAGTTCATTATCCTCCATTCGCTCTGCACGATATCTGCACATGTGCCAGGGCGTACCAATCTCTGCCGGGCGCCGGGCTACCTCGCAGCACATACAGGGCAGCCTGCCAAATTTGACTGCACAGCGCGCACTTTGCTTATCAAAAGAGATGTAGCGCAAAGAGCGTTCAAGTGCCACTTCTCGGCAGCCGGCAGCTAGGCTTTGGAAAGACTACGCGTCTAAACTTGCAAGAGCAGTGACTGAACTTCTTGTTGTCACGGTGCAGCTTGTAAGCGGAACGATATGAGTTATTGCATTTGATATAAGAAAGTAGTGATTAGAAGAGCTGGCTGACGCTCTCGATGAAAGTCTTCTAACCTGAAGCTGAAGATCCTGGGCCAAACGTAGGTACCGGACCACGTGACACTGCTATGCTCCGTGTTTCGTATCCTCTGACTCTTCCCCGAAACCTTTCTGCTCTTCGGCCAGTTACCCCATTCACCTTAGGTCACCAAGGTGACAGAGGTCAAATCCCGGGGTCAACACGAGCGAGTCTCAACCATCCACCGTCGGGGCGCCGGCCATGCGGCGTCGGCGGCCGGGCGGCGGCCCTGATTTGACCTGATCTGGGCTGCACTGTTGAGCACGCCTCTGGCCCAGATAGCCGGCCAGCTGCAGGTGCCGATGAACTCGGCTCGGGCCAGGGCCGGCCGGTGGTCCCGTTTGGTCGGCGCGGTCACCGGCTGGTCTCCGTGAGACGACCACGCCCTGCCGCCGCTCCCAGAGCGACACCACTCGGCGGCGCCTGGCTGGCCTCCAGACGGTGCTGGGCTGCACGGCACCAAAGGACGTCGTATGAACTGCGCCGTGCTTCTAAACGACGCAGAGAGTGGTTGGCCTAGGTCAAGGTGGATGTGTTTTCTCTTGTTTTTTTTTTAAGCTAGTGGACTTAAGCAAGTGTCAATTTCAAATGATCGTCTTATATAGGCGGGTTTGTCTAACAGAATTCAGTCGTGCCGCATTCAGAAGATATATCTATACCGATCGACAGATTTTCGTGCAGCTCAAGTGACTCCACGTGGCTTTGACTCGCGGCCTCAGCCGACTGTCGTGTGGAGGCCACATCGAGCCTGTTTGCATCGCCTTCCGTGACAATTCTGCCATGAGTATGTCGGAAACCATGCCGTAAAAAGTAGCGGATAATCCGCCGAAAGAAACGGAGTTCGACGTGCAGCGATTGTATTGACGAACTCCAGGAAAGAGTCGCCGCACGCTAATGCATATTGATGAACATCCGCACTTCTGAGCAATACATATTCATGAGGCCGGCATTGGGAGTGTAGCATCTCCTGCGCAAACACGTCGTTTGCGCGGCCCGTCTGCGATCGTCTGGTGATACCGGACAACGTTCGGGTGCAGCGCAGACAATTGGGTCGTAAACTGTCTGCGTTATCACGGCGGAAAGCACGGCCTAAGGCGGTCGGTGGCCAGTGGCTGGTCGACTCACGCGCACACCGTGCACAAATCGGCCGGGACCCTCTCACGCCGGCGGCCCGCTCGGGAATTCCGTCGGCCACAAGCCGAACGAAGGCAGGTGCGCAGGGCGTTGGCCTTGGGTGAGGCCAGCCGAAACGGACGCGACCAATCGCGTCAGCCAGAGTGAGATGTGTCGTGTGTCAGTTGATAAAACGCCAGAGTGAATCGTTGACGTCACGGCCTTATGTGCGTGTCAGGCAGTAGGTTTGCTGGAATTCGGCAGATACAAGGTGTCTTTGCAGCACCGAGCATGTCTTGTCAAAGTGCGTACGCACTAAAGAAAAAAATCATCCGATTTCTTCTTGAAATGTAGGCTTCAGCGCACGTCTGCTTGAAATAACGTTTCCTATCCCTGTCTTCATTTCCCTTCTAGTCTTTTTATCGTCTCCCCTTACCATCTAAATGTCATCTGCTCCCTCCTGTGTGACGCCACCTCCGGCACCTCCTTTCCCTTCTGTGCCACACCCTCAGCCAGTCCGTCTGATGGCGCGGGCGATCCGACCACCACCCCCTCGTGCACCGTTACACCGCATATTGCCAGATCAGCGGCCGCCAAATCGGCTCATCTCGGCTCATGGAGCGGCGCGGAGGTGCACCGTGGCGGGTGTTCCGCCGAGCGAGACTCACGATTAATCGACCGTTGCGCCGTTGCAGCGCCGGTGCTCTGGTTCGGCAGTGAGCTATCGCGGCCATCGCCGACTTGTGGCGCCGATTACTGCCGGGCCCGGGAGGCGGGGGAGGGTGGCCCAGGGGAGGGAAAGGGCGCCGCGTCACCGCTGCAGGGCAGAACCGCTGTGCAGCAGCCCAGTCGTGATCCGAGCAGGCCGATTTAGGACCGGTCATGGACGCAGAGATAGAGAGAAAGTGCAGACGATGAAATAGATCAGACGGGCGAAGGAAAGGTCCGGACTGAAAATCAAACTGTGCTTTCCATTTTGTAAGATAAGTTTTTCCCCAACCTGCATTTCATACTTGAAGCAAAGTTTCGTTTCTCAGTACACTGATGTCAAAGGGTTTTGTCGTTGATCGGGTTTATCATGCACATATTAATCGATATGTATGATGCAGTATGTCATCAGGGTGGCTTACGCAATTCGTTTTAACCGCAAACGCTACACCTAAATTGATATTCTAACTAAATTACGTCCAGGAATTAGCCTTTATGCTTTTCGTCATCCCTCGATAAAAGAGGCTGCTGCACAAATGAAGAACGTCGCAACATGGCTTCGGGTGATATGTTATCTTTTCATTTACATAACAGCTAGAAAAATGCTATCTTACAAACTTGCGGTGTCTGCACGTCAACTGCCCATACCGTATTTTCGCTTGATCGGCCTCAGCGTGTCGCGATTCGTACTACCACTCGTGACCGGTAGCTTGCTGACGTAACCATTTCTCCGAACTCTAACAGGCATTTAGTTGATTAGCCGATAACATTTATTACCGCTCTAAGGCAAGACATATCGAAGTCCACCACTCACTTTTTAACACGCTAAACGCGATACTTTCACCAATACTATTACATTAGTTGACCGCTCAGGACCGCGTTTCCACCCATCAAACAGCAGGCTTTTTGCTCGATGCCGCCGGCCTGCGATAGGACCCATTGCCTTGCATGCTCCTCAGACGTGTTTTTGTTAACCGTCTGCATTTCTAGCGTGTCTGATCCTAGCCTGGGCCCTGCTCGCTCCTGCTGATCACGAACGTTCAAACCGAAGCGCCCGCCAGCCAACGCCAACGTCGCGACTGTCTGTGCCGCTCGCGTCCTTTCGCCATTACATCAGCTGACTGGGGAGCAATTTGAAGCACTCTTCCAAGCGGCTTGGGCGCCGCCCAGCACTCAGGTAGAGCGGAGACAATTGGTACCCCGCAGCGACGCCGACGGGCCGATCCGAAGGCCGTGGGTCCGGCCGCACGGACCCGGCGGCGTCAGGAGGCCAACCGTGACCAAGTCGGCGACGGGACGCGGGCGGGACGGGGCGGGACGGGACGAGAGAGAAGGCGCCCGCCGCCCGCGTCTGACGAGACGCCGCCATGGGGAGAGATGAGACGATATGAGGCCGACCGGAGCCGGATGGGATGGAAACGGGACCGTTGGAGCGACGTGAGGGATAAAGAATTACCTGGATTTGCTGGAGAGATTTGAGAACGAGCGAGAAGGATAGTGGTGTGATAAAAGATGCGCAGGAGAGGTTTTGGCGTTAAGACCGAATTACTCCCCAATAGTAATGCAGTAGCCGTGTGAGAATTTTTATATTGTAACGCAAAATATACGTATGAAGCAAGCCGTCTGAAGCCACCATTGGATGACAGTGAACTTGATAAGCCATCTCATTCGGCTATTTGGTTAGGGTTCTAATAAGTAAGATCTTAAATTTGACACTCTTTACTTAGGCATGATATATGCATGTTTCGTGATAAACTTCTTCATTGGTGCAGCAAGCTCATTGGCATGCAGAAGACGTACATTGATAATACCACCGCACTAATTTCTTCTGAGCATTATTTATCGTTCCAGGGCGAGCAGCCTTACAGAAAGACGGTCTTAAGATGTGCCTAGCATTACATTACTTCGAGTTTTGTTTCTAAGTATAATTGTTCAACCTACAATCACTAATTGCTCTACAGACTCAGGTTATTATTAAAATGCCTGTCTTTCGCTCTATATGCATTAAAATGCAAATGACATTCAAAATACCGTTCGAAGCTCCATTTAGCACGACACAGATCGCCATGACCTGAGCTTCTAGTGCGTAATGGTATCACTCCTTTTGAAAGACAAAAGTCGCAGAGTCAGCGAGCGCCTTCCTTCTGCACTCACCGCAGCACACATCAATGCATGTGCCAGTCACCGAGCACCACTTAAAACCATATACCAGCAGTGATCCAGGCCGGCCATGGTTGGCGGTTGCCAGTCATAGCGACCGTCTGCGCCCAGTCGAAACCACCCAGTCACTAGCTCTGTGCTGACGGCAGCTCTATCAAGCTTAGCACCATTTCGCTCGAGTGAGACGCGCGCCTTGAGCGCCGCCGAGCGTCGTTTTTGTCACTCGCAAAAAAGCACGTGCTCGCCGTATGGCGGCATTGAGCATCGAGCTCGGGCGCCCACGGGCAGCGGTGTGAGGGAGGGGAGGGGCACTTTTTCGGGCGGGCTAGCCACCTGGGGCTCACCTATCAGCTGATAGGTCTAAACACTATGTTCA
The DNA here is from genome assembly GCF_019059575.1 of Amphibalanus amphitrite. Lineage (NCBI taxonomy): Eukaryota > Metazoa > Arthropoda > Thecostraca > Balanomorpha > Balanidae > Amphibalanus > Amphibalanus amphitrite. The sequence continues at coordinate 222,801 of NW_024881628.1, forward strand.
ATAATGGCTGCGCACGGCGCCAGGCGGGGCTCGGCGATACGGGCCAGCAAGGTGTGGGTAGGATCGAAGCTCGGTTAGTCGTGCCGGCGGCGGCGGCGGCGGCGGCGGCCGAGCTCGAGCTGCGGGCGGGAGCGGCGGTCAATAAACCCACCGCCGCCGCCGCCGCCGCCGCCGCCCGCCCGCTCCACTTCCAGCCTTGGGCCGCTCACGGCCCGTGACGTCATGGCTCGCCCGGCCGCCCGTTAACGTTGTGGGCGGGGGCGGCGGCGGCGGCGGCGGATTTTTTGTGGGCGGCTTTCTCGATAGAGAGCGTGGCTGCTGACTGCTGCGGCTCACCACCCCGTCACGTCGACCTTCCGAGCGAAACGACCAGGGCAGGCAGGGCAGACAAACCTGGCGTCCATAACTCGCGCGCCACAGGACCGGGCTTGGCTCGTGGCTCGTGCGTCGTACGGGCTTGGCTCGTGACGCCATAGGGCCTTGACTTGAGGATTGTTAGACGTAGGGTCTCGTCTGCTTCTGCTTGCTCTGGGTGTGCTGTGCAGCCTCAGGCCAACTTCACCTTTGCAGGATTTTCCGAATGGCGTGTCTCAGTAACATAGTGTTGTAGCATCGGTATGGATAGGTATTTGAAGTTGCGTTTTGCCATAGATCTATGAAGGGCTCAGGCTCAAGGGTGATGTTGCATTGCTCTGGTCTGGGACATTCCATGGATTTCTATGATATTTGGTGTTCGACTTTCCCTAGGCCATGCACGGAAAGGATGTGGTTTTAGGTTGAACGGAGACGTAAAATGCAAACTGTGCAATTACGGTACCATAACGGCTACAGTGAGTAGGCTAATTTGTGAAAATATCCCACATTCGTCAGTCGCCAATTGTTGCTGGGCTCGGAAGGCACAGTCACTTTTGAGTAATTGTTGCGAGCGTGCTGGTAGAAGTGCGTTCATTCCTGGAACATCGGTCGAATGGGAGCGACAACGATATCAGCTGTGTGTCGGATAGGCAACTTATTTTTCTTTTCATGAGAAATCGCAGCCAGCGGCCTTACGTATATGTAGACCTGTATCAAACTATCGTACCTATGCTGAAATATCACCTCTCTTCTCTTAAAATAACGGTTTGGCAAATCCGGTCTCCGTCCAATCTAATCAAAATGTTTATGCAAATATTGGATGTAGCCTTTAGTGCTAGCAGCATCCTTTCATATTATTTATGAACGTCTGAAGCTCATAAAGTGCTATTATAAACTTTCCAGTACCGTATAAAAACTTTAACCCTCGCCGGCACAGGGGGGGGGGGGGTTGATGCAACCCCCCCTAAGGTTTTTCGCGAATAACTCGCCTAAAAAGCGGCCGATCGCAACGAAACTTTCAGTACCCTCGCATTGATCAACTTTACACCTACCCTGAAAATTTCATGACCCTGACCCCAATGACCTTTGACCTGTGACCTCTTTTCCGAGACCATGTTTGGCCGGAATCGCGATTCGGCGTATGTCGGCTAACATTAGCCGCGCGTTTGCAAGCTTTTTGTGGTTTCAAACGTTCAAACATGTGATTTGATGTCGCTCCCATACATTAGGGTGGGTGTCAAGGTCACCTGAAGGTCAGGTCAGGTCATTGACCTTTGGTGACCTCGGGTGACCTCGGTTCACTTTTTCGAGTTTTACATGTTTCTAGGCTAGTTTTTGGAGCTGAATTCGAATTTGGCAACCATTTGAACATTTACGAAGTAGTTTTGGTGCCTTCGTAACATGTTACGAAGCTCTCAGAGGCGGTTGACACGTATTACGAATACCCGTCACAACCCCTACCGGTTGACCTGACCTGAACTGACCCGACCTGGTCTAAATGCTTAAAGACATCATCTCTGATCAAAACTAACACGATATTCGTGATCAGCACCCCGGAAAACCACATAGCAGCCACAATTTACGACTTTCTAACAGGTCCCGATTTTCCCGGTTTTCGGGTCATTGACCTGACCTGGAAGGTCACCCGATGACCTAGGACCTTAAAATTGGGTATCATCGGCTTCGTCTCGTCACGGGCAACACGCTCGTTTTTTCCGCGAAGCTCTAGCTCGATCAGGGGCCAAACGCGAGGGGGGGGGGGTCGTACCAACCCCCCCCCCCCTTGTGCCGTCGAAGGACGCAAAATGGCCTGTGCCGGCGAGGGTTAAAGGTGTTTGATTATGAATTACTTTTTATTTACTACGGTCATACTGAACCTGATGGGAAAATGAATCATGTGATCTGGAAAATATTGGGCGCCTCTTCCATATAGGTGACTTTACATTTCGGCATGAATATCGGTGGCACCCGGCGATAATATATGACAAAAAAAAAACAACATGTAGATGGTGAGGGATTAAAAGGGAATATGGAAATTTACCATCACAAATACGGCAGGAGGATCAGTTGGGAGGGTAAGCTAGAGCGTCAGATGATATGCAATATTAGGGCTATAGGAAATGTTTCAATTTGACCGAATTGTCCTCCACGCTGTAGCATGAAAGTGTGAGCTATGATCCCGGTGGAGGTGTAAAGAAAACAAACAAAATCATTATTGTAAGTGCTAAGAGTTGTCAGTAGTTCGATTTTCCATATACGGTATGAATTGAATGAAGTGTCGATCAGATCCCTGAATTCGAGTTGAAGCCTGTCTATATGCTAAAGCAATGCTACACCTGTCTTCATATCAGTTCCTGCACGTCAAACAACGCGTGCCGTTTTGGTCGTCCGCCCTCAACAGTTTGTGCACGAATCACGACCACCACAGTACTTATGTAACTTCGTACAAACTATGCTGCAGTTCTACCTATACTTAGTATTATTTCAAAAGCATTGTATTGTAAGTGCATTTTGATAACATTCAAACTACTGTCAAGTGTCCAGCCTGTTTAGTGTGTCAGTGCGTGTCGCATGAAAGCGATATAACGGGAAACACAGCTGCGTGTACGCACGTGATTACTACTATTGAGGATTGTAGGTACCAGTCTGCTTGGGAACGCCAGGTTTCGTTTCATTCTGAGATGCTTAATGTAGTTAAAAGAGGGCACAGTGCTCTTAGCATTTATTTTGTTTTCTATGTGCCAGTCAAATGTGAATAAATAACATTCGCGCTGTTTCTGCTTTCGCGCTATAGAAATAATAGAAGACCAGATCGAAGTCCATCACATGACACTGTCTCCCCTTTTGCCCGGCAGTTTGACCAGTTCGCGCGCTCCAAGCTGGCGCTGGACGGCGGCAGCACCTTCCACCTGGTCACAGATGGGCAGCTTCATCTGCGGCAGTGTCTCCACCCGGAGGCGTGCAGCAAGGGCCTGGAGCTGCCGCACTACTACTGGGCCTTCCACGACCTGCGCAAACTGTTCCGCGCCACCTACAAGACAGAAGAGATGACCTCCGTACAAGACATGCTAACTCGTATCCTTTTCGGAAACAATGGTGAAGCTGGTGGAGGGTGTGGGAACTGACGTTCGTCAGTTGATGATTGTCGTTTTGGTATTCAGAGAAGATTCATCAATCAGTGGACATTCAGGTTCCACAAAATTGTTGCTGCACTTTTTCACACTTATTCTTCATCCGGGGCTGCTTTCCGTCGGTGGTCAATTAATTCAAACTGCCCTTTGTCCGGCGTCCTCATCCTATCCCGGTTGGCTGTGATGAGCAGCCGATTTGTTTCATCTGCCGCTCCGGCTGCTCGGTTCTGCCATTGTTCGTGTGTCCGCACAACCGGTCGGCGGCGGACGGAGGTCCGACCTTCCGGTGCCACCGCCACCGCCACCGGTGTCACCGTGTCGACACTGGCACGGGTGGGTATTCGCCGAACCTCGGACAATGCAGGCTACACGCGGAAACGGGTCCAATTAACCAGTCTGGGTCGGTTTTGTCGAGGAGCGCCGGGCCCTGTCAGCAGACCAGACCTGTGTTGGGCGGTAAAAAAAGCAGAGAGCAGGACTGGCTCTACGCAACGAGCCATGCGTCTGCCATACCGTGATGGGCAGACCCACAAGCCAGGTGCCGTTTGGGCGATAAAGACGGAATGGCCCCTTTCTTTTCATGAAGTTGCAAAGTTACAAGCCACTTAATTCGCTGTTTAATTATTGGAAGTTATACCTTGAAGTGGGCTGCTGCCTGCTAGCCATGTTAATTTATTCACACTTATTTTATCTGATAATTTATTTATCTGATTTATCTGATGCTTAGTGAAGTCTTGGGCAAAGTTGGCTTGAAAGCATGCCAATGCTTACAAATCGCCTAATGCAAGCGTTGCCTAGTCGAAACATAACTGCACACTTCGAAATAAGCAGCTGACCTTCAGTTGTAACTTTTAAATTGTTCAACAACCATTCAACATAACACGGGAGGCCATTCAACGCATATTTTGCGTCACGATACGGCCTGGATCAGCCCCCCCCCTCCCCCTCCCCGTAAGCCTCGTGCATGGCTGGCTGCACCGGGTCCGGAAACAGATGGAAGCGGAGGCACGGGGGAGGGCCAGAGCCGCGGGTTACGTTGACAGGTGCCCGGGGGTACGGTAGGATGGGGAGCTCAAACGCATTCTGACAGCCTGCTGGCGCCCGCATGTCGGTAACGCTAACGATTGCTCATAACTTGCGGTCGCTTTTTTGCAACAGGTAACTTTTTGTATGCCGCAAACTGATTTAAGATCGTATTTGCAAGACATCGTGTCACTACAGGTGACGCAAAATATGCTTCAATACCGACTGGAGCGACATTATTTCCAACGAAAACCATCGGTCACTCAGAATATACAGTCAGTATTAAAAAGAGCCTCGAAAAGTCCCAAATTCAAAACAGCATGATGTGAATGCTGCCCATTGTTGAAAGGAATATGCAGACAATTGTCTCAAGACCAAGGCGTGGCGCCGTCTCTTTGTTTTTGCAGGGGATGAAGATACTGTTTCCCCGTCTTGGCACAATTAGGTGCAGCGAAACAGTCGGGTGACACCTTTTTGCTGGGAGGAAACCATTTGTTCCCTGGTGTAACTGTTCCTCAGTTTTATTTCTCGTTTTTGTCCGGTTGGGTAATGCCCGTGTGAGCTCGCCCGGCTGTCGCATAATGTGACAAGTTACGGTGACAGAACAAGAAGCGGCATTTTAACAGTGGTCTGAATGCTCCTAAGCTCTGGTACTAGACCGCTTATGGCCGTGCGATTCAACAGGTGGCAAGTAACGATTCATAGGTGGAATATCTGGCATGCAGTGCACGCTATTTCAGTTTTGCATGATTGATATTATATATTTGTTTGATCCACAACTACCTACTAAAACATTCATCCTGCGTTTCATGGTCATCGTCTCTCGGTCTCTCCGTCTGTCTCTTCGTCTCCGTCCTTTCTCCTTCCATCCTTCCTCCTCCTCGCCTCCTTCCCTTCTTCCCTTCTTCCCTTCTTCCCTTCTTCCATTCTTCTCTCCCTTCCTCCTTCCCTCCTTCCCTCCTTCCCTCCATCCCTCCATCCCTCCGTCCCTCCGTCCCTCCGTCCCTCCGTCCCTCCGTCCCTCCGTCCCTCCGTCCCTCCGTCCCTCCGTCCCTCCGTCCCTCCATCCCTCCGTCCCTGCATCCCTCCTCCGTTCCGGGGCGTGCTATCTGGACAGTGCCTCCAGCGACCGGCGCCGCCACGAGGTTGTTTTTGTGGTCTGAGCCGCGCCGTATCAGTCATCAGCTCGTCTGGACACCGTGACGGGTCGGTGCGGCGTTTGTAACGCATTGCGGCACGCCTGGCGCAGCTGCTCGAGAGACTACCACGTGGAGACACAACCCAGAGCTGAGGCTGCGCATAGTTCGATGGGGCATTCCACGTCAAATCGAACAAAAATCGGCTGTTTTGCACCTTACCATCAGCGATTTCATTATAAATTTGTGAGCGAGTTCCTATGTGGCCCCTGACATTACATTGATGTTCTTTGCACATTCTGACCACAGGTCTTCTAAATATAGGGCATCAAATTTTTACAAAATGTTGCATCTTTATATTTTTGAACGACCATAACTTTGGTTGTACTTGTTTGATTTGAATGAAATAAACCTTACTGTTTAGGTAATTTCTTAAGCATTTGTTTAGAATTGCACCTACTTAAATATATGACCTTGAAATTTGCTTAACTCTGTTCTTAAGCACAAATATTGAAATAGCAAAAAACACGTCACCTTCGATTTGGCTCATTTTCATATATTTTATTGCCTACCATATTCTTAACAACCTGTGAAAAAATTAGAGTGGGCCATTCATAAGTTTTGAAGAAAATTGCACATATGCAAACGTATGTTAGCACGCGCAGTGGAGGGGGAAGAGCGAATTTCGCCCACCCCTCCCGTTTTTCGCCAATATCTCATAAGATTAATGCGAAATTAATTATGGCTACCTGTCAAGAATTGAATTGGACATCTCATCGTGCAAGCAATAAGAAAATCGGTTCACAACTGTTCTAGTAATAGCGGTGTAAAGTGAACATCCTGTCGCCGCAGCGACGCGGCGACTCGGCAGCCGGCGCCGACCGCTACGCGCCGCCTGAATTGTAGACTGTGCCGGGACGGGACGGAACGGTTCCGTCTTTACATCGCGCTCCCTACCGCTGATTACGTTCGATTCGCGTCAAATTTTGTGAGAAGACTAAGAAATGTACAGGCAATCTTATGGTGAAAGAATTTTGAAAATCAGTTGGTAAACAATTAAAATATGAACGTGTAAACACAAAATTGTTATTGCTGCGTTTCCCGCACCGGCCGAGCCCGCCTCAGCCGGCGACATGTTACTCTTAGCAGGCCTCTAACTGCCATATTTATTATTGGATTAACTAGAAATTCCCCATTCATACTAAAAAGTTATGTTCTTTCGTATAGTGAAGATCAAAAGACGTGAGGATATCGTTCCGTGATAATGTTTTCGTTGAATTTACTTCATGATGCATTTCCACACGGCTCAAAATTCACCGCAAAATACCGTTTGCCTGAGACACTTACTATGGAACGTGAATGCTTGACTACGATGACTATGCATTTCCATTCTCGCAGAGTTTGGGATATCACATTCATTTCAGAAAGTGTACACAAGCAAGCATATCTTGACTCTGTCTTTCAAGGTCACGCGCGGTTGCGTGATGTTGATGCATGAAAACGGCGTTTGCCGCGAAAGTTATGAATGGCCCACTCCAATTTTTTCACAGATGGTTAGGAACATTATGACGAACATAATATGTAAAAATTACCCAAATCGAAGGTGACGTGTTTTTTGCTATTTAAATTTTTCTGTTTTAATTCAAGGTCAAATGCATTTCAATGTCACTTCAATTTAATTTTATAATTAAAAATCAAAGCCTTATCAATTGCCTATAAGACCCTGTTAATATCATTTTGATAACAGAAAAGGAACCAGAGTTATAGCCATTTAAAAAATTGATGTGTGGTATTTTTCGCTATATTCGATGACCTATATCTCAGCGATACGTTATCAAATTTCGAAAATATTATACGTAACTCAGTTTTGAACCATGCCCAGTCTGCCTACAAATTTTCAGAAAAATCGGAGGGGATGACGGATTTCGGTGTTTGATTTGACGTGGAATGCCCCCGATTCAAACGTACTCGTGATTGGACATCAAAATTTCAATACCAACGAGTGTTCATGCATATGTAGTCTTCCTAGCAGTCTGCTTTTAGTCGAAAGGTCTATGGATTTGTCTTTCGTTTTTTTTCGTGTGTAGGGATTCATTTGCTGATAATGATTATCGCCCGTCGTGAGGTCATGATGTCAGCAATTCTCTCCACACGATTTCCACGTGGTTCGAGAGGCGCCTCGGTGCGGTGGCCAGCACGGAGTGGTCGCTGGTGCCTATCTCCTGTCCCGGTCCCGTGCCGCTATCGTGACCTTTGCCGCGTGCCTGCCTCCACTTCTTCCGGTAACCGTGAGGTCAGCCTCAGCTGGATCAGCAGAGGAGGGAGAGGGGCTAGAATTGATCGATTGTCGGTTTTTAAGGAATTCCTGTGGTCATGAGACTGTATGAGACTGGAATTATAGTTTCTTTTGCCCTCCAGCACCGGTTTGATTAGATGATCCAAGTTGGGAGAGATCTTCTGACAGTTTACGATCGTATGGTGAACCGTGCTGTTCAGACCAATGGAGACACGTCCTGAGAGAACGCCAGTTTTTGCTCAGGCCTCTATCCATCTTCCGTCCCGTCCTCTTTCCCAGCGCCGACCCAGCCACTCATTTGGGGTATGTGGAGCAGGACCCGCAGCAGCGACCGGGACAGGTTATGAGCTGCGCTCAAAAACTGAGTTCCTGGCGCGACTCAGGCCGGTGAGTTATGAATCCAGCCCACCGTTCAATGGAGGCGGCATGCTTGGCGGCGGAAAACCAATGCTGCCTGCCCATTCAGACACATGGTTATGATACGGATGTGGAGATATCTACCGGTTTAGTTGCCTTCCGGGCATTTCATTTATCTATTCTGATAGTAGAGTCCTGTCGCTTCTTTCGATGATTTTTAAGAACTGATAACTGATTGCCAACGAATTGTGCCTGGTGGACGGTGACCGGTTTTATAATCAGGTCCAGTTTATTTGACAATGTCTGAAACACCACTCAGCGTGCGCCGCTGGACGTCCCGCCTCCTTTCCTATCCAATCACAGCCTGTAAACGTCCTACGCCGACCGACAAAAAACTGCCGACACCGCGGTAATTAGAGCCGCTGAAAAAGTCATCAGAGCTCGGGGCCCTCAGCTAAATGGACCATATCCGGATCTGCTGGCCCGTGTCAGGTTTTTACAGTCCTATGGAAACCGGTCATTGGCGATGGGTCCGACCTCTTCGGGCTATCGCTGTGGTCCTCCGGTGACCTCCGAGGTCCTCTGTCGACCTAATGTGCGGTCCGAAATTGAGCCACGGACCTTGGAGAGACCGTTATGGTCATTTAATTGCTTTATACGGCTCTTTGCCATTATTTTCAACTTCTGCCTGGTCTCGGGCTCGATTTCCAACAGGGAGTTTGAGTCCGCCGGGTGCTTCGACGACTCAGTTTTATTCTAGACCCCATCGACCCAGCGGAGCGCACCCGTCGCTCTCGACTGGAGCTCTCACGAAGCGGTGACTCGCTCTCCAGGTCGTTACCCATTCACCAGGGCGTCACGGGGGGCAGCGACCCGGCTGCCCCCGCCGCCGCCGGCCGCGATAAATATTACCGCACGCGGAGGCACCGGAGCGAGGCCAGCGCGTTCGGTGGTCGCGCCCGGCCGCCGCTGCGCGCCGCAAGTGCCGCTCTTGTGCAAGTGTCTGAGTGCGTCGGGCGGTGGCCACGCCATTAGTGCCGCTGTCTGACGACGTCACGCCCTGGGAACGCGCGCTGACGTGGCCGATCGCGACGGCTACAGAGCGCCGACCGGCGAGGGCGGGTCTCTCTCTCCTCTCGCTGCCATCCTGGCCGCCCGCGCCGCCCAGCCTGTTTGCCCCTGACAGCGACTGCATCCCGCGCCTCCCCCGCATGCATTCCTGACCGTCGGACCGGCTGTCAGCTCACCGGGCTCTGGTCGGACTGCTGACTGGCCAGACGCCCCCCCCCCCCTCCCTCCACCTCCCCCGCCTGGCCGGTCGGTCAACTCTGCCGCCGCCGTGGCACGCCGCGCCGGCCGGCCGGGGCGCGCCTGCCTCCCCCGCCGCCTTCTGCTGGCCATGCGCAGCAGGTGTCTGCTGATCCGATCCTATCAGAGCGGCGGCATGAGCGGACTCGCGGGGTAACTAACCTCGCCCGGCCGCGTGTCGCCGCCGGCCCGGGTGTGGTCGCCGGACAGCGGCGTGCAACCGACCGGCCGCGCCGCCACCGCGCCTATCAGCCCACCAGATCGATTAGCGGCATTGTTCGACTTTTCAAAGCGGAGTCGTGATAGAAAGTTTCGCCGTCGGCCTGGAGGCTGGCGGCGTTACCTCGCCGTTTTCCGCGCTCTCCGCCGCGCCGGTGAAGGCGTGGTGTTACGCTGCTATAATGCGCAGCAGTCTCCAGTGTTCGCGGCCACTGCTGGCGTCGCAGTCTCCTTCCAGAATCTCTGGAGTCTGCGATGCGAGTGCAGTCATTGGGAGAAGTGGAGGATACCTATATAGATCGTTAGACACAGGATTCTCAGCTAGTTCATATGGATAATAACACCGCACACATGTTGTTTGAAGGGAAACAATGGCTTCGCTTATCTCGATATTGTTCATAGCCGGCGTTTCTCAATAGCCGCTGGTACGGGCGTCTGGCAGCGGCCGCACTGGCCTCCCGGGGCGGGGCGGCCGCCGCGCCAGACCGGAGTCTGTTTTCGGAGCCGCCCGCGGCGCGCCCGCCTCGCCCCAGCCTCGCTCTCATTATGACGGGCCGGGCTGGTCTTTGTATCCGGATGACTCGCCGCCGGCGCGCGGGCGGAGGTCAGCACTGGTCGCGCCGGGTCGTGACCCCGAGGCGCCCGGAGCGGCAGCGGCGTGGCAGTCGGCCAGCCGCGATCAGCTGATGCAGCTGGCAGCCGGCCGGAAACGGTGGGAAAAGGTGCTGAGCTGAAAGTTTAGATAGGTGGTTAGGTGGAGATACGCATCTCGACTTAAATAAATACGGTAATTATTTTGATGACAAATCTTTCTTTGGTGTTTTCACTGCAGTAAATGGTTCAGGTGCTACTAGCACGTTTTTCTCCACAAATCGCACATATGGTGCGGCGTTCCACATGGAAGAGCACCAGTCGAGACTTCTCTCGAACCAGCTGGTCAGTCTCATTAGTCTCTCAAGTCAGCAGACGGCTGAACTAATTATTCTCGCCTCTCGAAGCACGCAATCGTTCGTGAGCCTGTTTTGAAAACAGGTGACCAGTGGTAACTTAGCCTTGTCGACACGCACAATGGTTTTCCTTATAGGTAGATATTCCTGGATCAGTCAGATATCGAGACACCTGTGCGGATACATTGCCTGCTCTGGAGTGTAATGAACTTGGCATTTTGGCTCCCCGTGAGATTGTTTGCTCCAAGATCTACCTCGAAATCGCCAGTGTACAGAGGAGGGTGCAAACTGCAGATGCCGTTTAGCGCGCTGGCAGCTCCACTGCGGGCCAAACATTAGCACTGCAATGGCCACACCCACAATGCTGTTGGCTTTTTACCGCCCTCATAATTATAAATTAGCGCCGGCGTCTGATCCGAATCAGACTGGCCGAGAGAGCGTCTAACGGTGCAGCCGAGGTCTGATGAGGTGAGGGTGGACGGACCGGGCTGGCGGCGCCGGCCCGAACAACCACTGTGGTCAGAGGAACGCCGAGCCCTCCCACTGAGGTGGACTGGATTGCGCTCAGACGGGAGCTGGCCTGAGGGCACAGTAAAAAGTTGAGCCGATTTTCATGGCAACTGCGTTGTTGGTAGATTTCTCTGGTGACTTGAAATAAGCTCAGAAGTCAAAGCGTAATTCATGTGGACAGCAGATAAGATGATTGAGAATGCAGAGAGGGCTCATTGGTATGGAAGTTCCCAAAAGAATGTTGTACAAAACATCGTATCTATGAGCTCCCATCTATCCGAAGATGGTGACATGAGTTGGGTTCTGGTTCCGATAAATCAGGTCTTATCTTGGTCTGATCCGCCAACGTACGAGTTACGACCGACATGAACTAATGCAGTGGCAGGCATTCCCAGCCGAAATCAATGCCAAACTGCCAACTCCTGATGACAATGCTCCTCCCTTGTCGATACTCTCCAGGCGAGGTCAGTCCCAAACTGGAGAAAAGCCCACTCTGTTGTGAGTCACCAGTGGACCGCTGCCCACTTCAGCGGCGTGACTCACGACTCGGACTCTGTCCAATCGGCCGTGGCGAGGCGCCGAGTCACGGCCAACGGTTGGTGTCACGAGCAGCCCGAACGAGTCACGGTCCTCTCGGGGGACCGTCACGGCCGGCAGCGTGACGCGCCGCCAGCGTCACGGCGTCGGCTGACCGGTCGTGACGTCCGGAGGCGCCAATCGGACGCCTTCGTCGCCCCGGCCCCTCCCCCGCTTCCGCTTTGCTCCTGTCTCTGCTCCCGCCCCGCCCCTGTTCCTGCCCCCACTCCCACCTCGCTCCTATCTCTACCCCACCCCACCCCACTCCTGTCCATGCCCACAGACCACGCCACCGTCGTCTTTGACCTCTGCAACATGACCTCTTCTGAAGCTGGTCCACGCTGATTCGTCGGCCTACAGAGCAGGGCGCTCGGTGATTTTGAACGCTCTCCCTCCTTCGTGTTCCGGGTTTTCTGGTTTGAGTCGAGGGTGAAGTCATAGAAGGCGGAAGCTGCTATGGGTTGTGGTGGTTATTAGGAATTATCAGTGCACGAATAAGGAAGAAAGTTTCGTTTGGGTTTAGCTGTTCGGCCGCATGGTCAAAGGCTTACAGCGGGAAGGATTTGCATGAATATGAACTGATCAAGCTGGCTCCGTTCCACGACTTGCTGTGCTGTTATATAACAAAAAAAAAAGACAATACGGAACGTTAGATAATAATCCGATATACACCACGAAGCAAAACGATACGGAATCATGCATGTGTTAGAAGCTTTTAGATGTAACGCCAAACGTTTCCGTTGCATTGCATAATATTCTTACAACTTCATAAATGACTCCTCGACATCAGATCGCGAGTTGAGATAACTTATTAATTCCAACCCACCCAACGCCCTCTGTATTTGGTCTGATATTGTTCCAGCCTCGTTCACCAGCGGTTGTTGTTGCACCATCCATCACCGAGTGTCCCGCGGCGTCGGCGAGCTCTGTACCGCCGGCGACCCGATATGTCTATCGGGCCCATCTTTGGTCTGGGCCGTTCGATCGGCTGGCCGCATGGGTCGCTGATGTTGACTTTATGGCGGTTGTATACCTGCTACCGCTGCCGCTGTTGCTGCAGATGCAGACGGTCGTCGGTTGCAGGGGGTCATTCACCGCCTCTGCCCGCGCTCTGTACACCATGCACTGCTCCTCCCTCACTGCTGTGAACAGTGCAGTGTATAGTTCTGGCCACTCCCCGGCCACTCTCAGACAGTTGGACCGGTTAGCGGTCAATGCGGTGACCTTCGGGTCAATATGGTGACCTCTGGGTCTATACGGTGACCTCTGGGTCTATACGGTGACCTCTGGGTCAATTGGCTGACCTCTGGTCGATGTGGTGACCTTTGGTGGGATACCGCGACCTCTGGTTATATATAGTGACCTGAGTCAATAATGTGCCCTCTTGTTGGATGCAATGCCCTCAGCAGCCACGTGGTGACCAAGAACGCGCATGTGGCCGACGGAAACTATAGACAGATGTCTGGCCCCAAACACTGGCTGTGATTGTAGCTCCATTTTGTGATTTGTCACTGCGAACTCCACGCTGGTGCTCACTGAGAGCCACAGCCGCGGGAGAATCCTGCAGTTTGGACTGGAGACAGTGTGACCATCGGACCGGAAAGACGCCGCGTCTGGCCGTCTGTCTCTCTCCCTCCCAGACTGGGGCGGCAGCGGAGCGCAGCCGCGACTGTCGCCGCCGCGTCACTGTCGCAGCGTCACGGCGACCGTCACGGCGTCACACTGCGTCACGGAGAGCGGCCATCTGCTGCGCCGGCTGACGCCGCCGTCTCGGCACGGTGCGCTCGGTCGCGCTGGCACGCAGCCGCCGAGCGCGTCCCTAGAACGTGCGGACGGTGCCGGGAGGGGCCGGCGCGCCGGGAAACCGGGCCACCGTCTTCCGCCATTATCGCAATTACTGACACCACTGCTGCCGTGCGTCGGGGCTGTGAGTCGGGGCTGTGAGTCGGGGCTGTGAGTCGGGGCTGTGACTCGGACCTGCAGGGCTGTGAGTCGGACCTGTGAGTCGGATCTGCAGGGCTGTGAGTCGGACCTGTGAGTCGGGGCTGTGAGTCGCGGCTGTGGGCGACCACAGTAAGTCGTCGTCGTGAGCCACCGTCGTGAGCTAACGCTACCAGCCTTCGCTGAGCCGCCGCTGTGAGCTGTCTCTGAGCCGCTGTGGTGAGCCAGTGCGGTGACTGGTGAGCCAGTGCGGTGAGCCTATGTGAGCCACTATGATCGACCACCTTGAGCGGCGGCCCTGGCCGCAGCTGTGGCCACCATTAGTCGTAGTCGAGTTACGGGCTACCGTCTGGGTCGTGGTCGCAACGGGAGCGAGTCGTCGCCGGCTTTGGAACCATCATCATTCAGCCCTATTATCGTCATTACCTAGTACCTACAGCGGCAGCCGTCTCCAATTCAGGTGACTGAGACAAAGATGTGGGCGGAGTATCCCTGTTACTTTTGGTGTGAGACTGTCAGAGTCGTTTAGTGAAAACCCTCTAACGGCTGCTGCGAGCGGTCAGTGGGTACACGATGCCAGATAAGCGCTGAGCGGTTTAGAGGTTTTGCCCAGTTGGCAGGTTACCTTGCAGAGATTTGTGCTTCAGGACTTTCGGACTGTGGTGGTGACTAGATGAACACTGAACACAACGATGGCGTAAGCCGATTGAACGACGCTTATGGTTGAATCTGGAGAAATGACAACCACAAGCAGATACTAGGATAACAGTTACGACTTTTCTTTGAATTATCCTCCATGATTTCTATCATCCCATTTTCCTTGCATCCATGTTTAACTTTGTTCGGCAATACCTAGGTACGATCACCAGTTCCGTTAATTCTAAAATTAATTTTTTCTGACTCGTTGAAGTTTGAAGTACCAAAAATTACAGTGATATTCATATTTTCTCTCCTCTCCATCGCTATTTTCCGACTGGTTGCCATCCCCTTCCCCCTCTCCTTCTCATCTCTCCCTCACTCCTCTACCTCTCTCCCTCTCCCTGTCTTCCTCTCTCCCCTGCACCTGCAGAGTTTATGACACGTCCAAGATGGTGGCTGGGCCGGCGCGGTGCGAAGTTGAGCATGGCCGCGTCTGGCGGCAGTCAGCAAAAAGCGGCCAACCGTCGCCGGTTAGTCGGAATTATGGCGCTGTTTTGACCGCGCTCCTCGGGCAGTGAGGATTGCAGCCGGCGCCGCCGCGGTAAACGGTCGCTTCCAGAGGTGAAATACAGCGGCTGTCGGCTGCGAAGGAAGAAAGGGGGACTCATGGCTCTGTGAAGTGAAAATTAGTCAACTGAGAGTGGTTTCGTGTTTTGGTCTGAGTTTGGGTGTGATTTATGCTGGTGTGGTACGCAATTCGGCTCGATTTTTAAAAAGATGGGCATATCTTTGTTGTTGTCACGCCGGAGGCTTAATTTCCTGTAATGCAAATACATCAACAGACTTGAGACTATATAACTATAAAAACATTACTCTCGTTGTTATTGCTAAATTGACATCAGTCACGCTCGTTTATGAAAATATGCTTCCTTCGTGGTTGTGGTTTATTTTAATGGCAGCCACGCGCTCGTCATTTTGTCCTTGCTAGTTGCGCGACACTAACCACCAAATTACCATGGAATTATCTCCCAATAGTTTTATGTTCGCCACACGATCCGTTTACCGAGCTTTTATTGACTCACGGATGGTGAACATACTTGTCAGACTCCGGAGATTTGCCGACCGCCAGTTGCTACAGCGTGCTGTAACTGGAAACCACAGCTTTATGGAACACTAACCTTTGTCGTGAGATCGTGACACCAGTCGGGTTTCAGGCTCGACCTACCACCAGTTGCTCATTTTTCCACAGTGTCGCGACCACGTGGCACAACCATTTTACCTCCTTCGTCATCTCACGGCTCTTACATCAAGAAAGCTAAAACCCCAATCTTATTTTTCTTCACTAAATCACCTAGCTGTCGGTGTGCAAATATAATCCGAAAGTCTTGCAGTGCCCGGAGGGTGGGGCAACCGGGTTAAGCCCGTTGCCAGAATTGCAGGCGTTTGCCAGTGGGGGCGTCGGCTGCCCCACGCTCTGAGCTGTGATTGGTCGATCTCGCCCCGGCCACGCCCTGCCGGAAGGCGGGGCGTGGGAAGGCGATCAGCTGTCGGAAGACGGCGTGCGCGGCGCCGGAAATCGTCGTGACCGCCGATTGCAGGCCGGCTGTGGTCCGAGGCAGGCCGGGTGGTGGGAACTGACAGGAAACTGACAGTCAGGCGTCACCCGTCGGGTCCCGGGCGCCATGTGCGGCCCCACATGCTAGGTGGCAGCCTAAAGGAAGATGTTTGTGAGTGGCAATGATCGCTCAACAGTCTATTTTAAATTATCTAGGATGCATAGAAGTTTGCTGTTGAAAAGCTTATTTGTATCAGCACTAGCAGAACACGCTCATTGTTGTTTTCATCCTGAAGAACATGGATACAATCTTCCCGATACATATCTCTGGCCAGCTAACATCGAGTCTCATGTCTGGGCGTGAACGCTTAGACCTCGTTCTAGGATTTCTTTCTTCGAACCGTCTCCTCTATCCTTATCTCATCCTCTCTCTCTCTTCTCCTGAGTCCACCTGCTCAGTCCCATCACTCGTCCACATCGTCCCACCCCGTCCCGTCCCGTCTGCTCGCAGCCCGCCCCCGACCCGTCAGAACCGGTTCGGAGTTTGGGCTGCTCGGCGTCCCAGGTCCCGGTCCGGTCAGCGTCCGCTCGCGCTGGCCGCGGACCGCCGCCGACGACTGCTGCTAGTGGTTCACCAGTCACCCGTCATACTGCTCTCTGTTCAGCTTTTACTGCCCACAGACCATATTTGTCAACCAGTCACCGATCACAATGTCCACTGTCCTGAGTGTCCAGTGTGTCCACTCAGTGTCACTGACTGCTGGCCGCTGTCCTATGTCCATTAGCCACTGTCCACTGTCCTCTGCCGAGATCCGCTGTTTCACTGTCTTCTTCTCATACGTTATATCACTAAAAATGTCCTCCCTTTAGTGCTCACTGTTCAGCTTCTACTTTTACCTTTCCACTACCTGCTATATCCTGGCTACTATCCACCGTCCAATGCACTCCTACTGCCGCTTTTCGTTTTGTCAGCAAAGCCAACAGATGGTCCAAACGTAAAATAACTATATCCGTTACCCGCACAATAGTCCTGGTTGTTTACTAAACTTTAGGTTTTTGCATCATTCCCTTCTCCGCTTTTATCCACCGTCTGTTCAAGGCCTAGTGCCTATCGAACGCTGCCTTTTGAAGGTCTGTTTTATCTTCAATACCCATCCGCCCACGTGACCATGTCCAATATCTGTGATGTGCCGAATTCCTAAATTTACCGATCATCCCCAATCCAGCGCCAATCTCACTCGTCCTTTCTTCACTCGTCCCCTCCTTTCCTTCTCCTGCGGTTGTCTTTAGCACCCGGCGTTGGTCACGGTCAACGGCCGAATCACGTGACCAGTCAGTTCGCCGAAGCCAGCTGCACAACACTGGTCATGTGATTATCCAGCACTCGCTGATCCAACTGCCTTGCGCTGACCACGTGACATTTCGACGTCGCTGAGCCGACGGTCACGTGGTGTGCAGGGGTGACCGGGACCAAGATTACTTTGACCGGGACCACGCCCGTCGTGTCTGACCGGGACCGGTACCGGTCGTGAGCTGGGGCGTGTCAGAGAGGTGGTAGCGGTGATAATTTAAAACGGTGACTGAGGCCTGCGATTAGACGTTCGAGAGACAGAGTGGAAGCTGCCAGAGGGACAATGAAATGCTTGAAAAGTCCAGAGGGAGTAGCAATAAGCTGGAATGAGGTTGACGGGTGCTCCGTTCAAGAGCTGTGCTTGGATAAGGACAAATTAAATGCAAGCAATTCTTTAGAACCAAATCGAACCATAGCGGACTTTGTTGCGATTTGTGCGTTGAAGCCTTTATTATTGAGCAGCCATTAAACAGTTTTTTCATTATTTGTCGTTAGCAGCTATTCAGCTGTTAGAAAGCCTTTCATAGAGAAACAAATGATGCTTGCCACATGGGACCACGCTCAGTCATGTGTCACCAAATGCGTTCTTGCGAGACGTATTTGGCCGCCCCTGAAGCTGCTTTCAGTTCAGGTTGTTTTAGATGTTGCTGATTACTCGTTTTAAAGGCACAGATCTCAAGTCATTTTGAAATAATTTGCAAGGTGTCTGGATACTGTGACAAATAATTACACTGCTGAACGATGGTAAGCGGTCCGGCTGAATTGCCAGGGCGAGTGGAACACCGGTGCTCCTCACCAGCGCGGTGGACGGGCACGTCTTGAACGGATGACCGAGCCAGTGTTCAGCCGACCGAAAACCATGAGATTGGATAGAGGGAGTGATAGGATAGAGATGGGATGAGAGTTGAGGCAGATGGAGAGAGGGGAAGGGGAGAGGTAGAAAGACAGATTTTGGCGCTCGGAGGAGAACTACGAATAGCTACATCAGAAAGAAATGATTATTCACCGATAACATAATAAAGGAGAGATGACAGTCGATATTGGTGACAATTTCTGCCTAACACTCGCTTGGCACATCAATGATGATAATTGATAGTCTGTGTTTCCACAAACTGCCAGAGTTCACAGTACCACTTGTGGCATAATTGGCTTGGTTTTGTTTGAACCACTACTGAATAGTGCCTACTGCCTAACAAATGTGGTGCCTAGCCGCTATCTCCACCGGTTCTCATTAATGCCATCGTCATCAACTCACAAGCATAGCTTCATTCGAACCATGGTGCACAGGTGACGAGTGGTGACGTGCACTGGTGACGAGTGACGACGTGCACTGGTGTGGTGGCGTGTTCCGTGCCGTGGTGCAGGTCGTGCGGAGATGGGATCGTCCCGTTCTCCCGGAGATTGGTGATCCCCAAGTTGCGTGACCGCGCTGAACGTGGTTGCAAGCCGGAGCTTTCCGAGAAACAGGCCCATGTCCTGAAAAAATGGCTGCGCTTATTTGAAGTTTCCTAACGTTGTTTATGACTCAGGCGTTCGTGTATTTTCCAATCGAGTGTTCCGAAAAAATGAGATGTTTCACTCACCTGAAAACGTGTAGGGCGCATTGCATTTTGCGCCTTATGTCATTGTGCAATTTGACTGCTTCAGATTAGTGCCACAGGTGAAAACAGAGTAGAATAGGCTGTTTTTGATGCAACACAATTCCTGATAAGCCGTAATGACGAGACCTTCAGCAGCTTGTTATAGGAATAGATGGCTAGGTGCTGCCGTTTCCGTTTTGCCTAATGTGGTGCCGTGGCATTCCGGAACCGGAAGTGGCGGCAGCGATCCCACATTGGACTTGTGATCAATCGGAATTCATCGTTTCATTTAATAAAGGCTTTTAACGTTTATGGGCCCTAATGAGTTTGGTTTACGACAGTGTAGCCTCTCTAATGTGCAGCCCAATTAAATAGGCGACTCTGTGTATGATGGCATGTGAGCCATTTCGTCCATCTTGGTTCATCTCCATTTAACCCGCGCCCCACTGGGGTCTGCGTATAACACGCCCTTCTGGGGGGGGGGGGGGCTATTCATAGCCCCCCCTCCTAACTCCGAAACTACTGGGCCGATCGTCAAAATTCAAACGGTGTCTGATAGCCCCGGAAAAACTGTCGAGCGAAACCTAATTTCATTGACCTCGAGGTCAACGATGACGTCACAGGTCAGGTCAAAGTAAAAATTATTAGCATTTTGGCTTGTTCACGTTTTGGGCTCAGGCCGCCGTCTTACAAGTCAGATCAGGCTCATTTTTGGATCACACACTCGGGAATAGATGCTCTAGTTACCCTGAGGGTACCAAACTTGTACTTTGATTTTCAGGTCAAGGTCAGGTCATCACAGGTCATGAAAATATTTTATCATGCGTCGGTCACGTGACACATGTTTTATGGTCCATTTAGGTCAGAGATTTCGAATTTGATGTCGTCTGTGTCATTCGAGGTCATTTTGAGTCGAATTTAGCTTATGTTAGGTCACTTTCAAGTCAAAAAAGGTCAAATTTTGAAGTTAAAATTTTTCAATAAAAAAGGTGTCTATTGGATGCAGCTTGAGCTCAGGAACACGATGGTGCTATTTATATTGGCGTACGATGTCAAATACGTGCTGAAAAAATGATTTGAAAAATTAATAATTGTGAATTTTTTGCAATAATGCGTAAAACTTGGCCATTTTTGAAGATATTTTGCTAAAACTTGCTAGAGTTAGTCATAATAATGCGTTCTATCACATATATTCCGGTTTTTTTCGAAAAGTCAAAAACTTTTTGAAAAAAAATGTAAAAATATAAATTTTGGATATTATTTTATCAAATTTTCAAAATTCTCAAAATTTCGAAAATCCGAGATAGCAGTTTGATAGCGCAGTCTATTCTGAGTCCTCTCATGCAAAGAAATTGGATCTAGCCTAAAAACTGAGCTCTTGGGAGCGATTGCCGTGGTTCAATGTTTTGCGTCGAAATCGGCCGAACATGATGTCACTCTGACGTCATTTCCGGCCGACCTATAGTAGGTACGAAGTTCAAATTTTGACACAAGGTGTCAAATTGATGCAGCCTAAGGTACTGAGAGTTTTGCGTCGATACGTCAAGCGGTTTGGAAGTTATTGCAGAAAAACGGGAGGGGGGCTATAAATAGCCCCCCCCCCAGTGGGGCGCGGGTTAAGGCGATATATGTTACGCTGATAGTGAGACGCTCTCCAACAACCGAGATCGTCCCTGGCCAATGTTGGAATTTCTAGATAATCTGCAAAGCACGACAATAACGCCCATTGTCTGCTCTGCAAGGCGATCTAAGAAACGCACCGCCGCAGCTGGTTTTCGGTTGCGCAATTTCGCCCTGCCTATGCCCGCGTTGATGCGGAAGTCTTCCGTGTCACGCCCCGTTTGGGTTTGCCCTGTTCGTTTCCTTCCGTCTGGGGCGTGGAAGGGGCGGGGTCGGCCTGGGTGGGGGGCGATCGTCGAGGACACGATGTTTGGCCGTTTCTGATGTAACCAGTGGACTGGCGATCCGTCCCAGACACAAAGTATGCTTAGAACCACCTCGCGATAACACGTAAGCAGCCGCCATGTGCACATCACCCCGCAAAAAGTGTCCGTGACGGGCGGAGTTTATATTTGCCAAGCTCGGGGGCACCGCCGGCCCTGACGAGCCACTGGCAGCGGGCGAGTCTGCCGACTTCTGTCTGGTGGCCGGTCGGACGGTCCACATGGAGCCCACGTCGACAAAAATTATCAGCTGGCTGCCTGGGACGAGCCCAGCTGCCGCTGTCCTGTGTTTACACAGCCCGGTAGGAGGGGTCGGCGGCGGGTGGCGGCCGGGACGGTGGCCAGTCGGTGGGCGACTGCCGAACCTGGGCGCGCGTGTCACCGCCGCACAGCCACCGCCGCCGCCGCCGCCGCCGCCGCCGACTCTGGCTCCGACTCCGACTCCGACTCTGACTCCGACACCAAGTGGTGAGTGCCGCCGGCGGCGTCCCCGCCCCGCCGACGTCGCTGACGACGTACCGTCGGGGTGATGATGGGTCGCGCACGGCACCGAACACCTGTGGCCCAGCCCGTCGAGACAGGTGTGCCTCGCCTCCCCGACCGGCGTGAGTCGCCGTGATCGATTCTAGAGTGATCGCCGGCTACCAGCGATAGCTAGTCTTGCTTCGCTTTTATTCCTAAATAGGCAGATGGTGTGGGAGAAGAACTTAAATGTTTTTCATATAGGCAAATGAACACTTACTAAATCAGTAAGTAGTCATGATACATTATATCACAAAATATGTTGCAAAAATGATAGATTACAGAAAGTGATCCAGTAATTCGTTAGATACTAATGTAAATCTCTCGGGCAATCTGTGGTGTTTCACTTGCCCGAGTTGTTTGGACATTGGGGGTGTTTGGCATGCCGTTCATGGCACAGCTTCCAGTCTCCGTTGGTAACACTAAACACGGTCCCCAGAGTCCTGATATTTGATGATCACCTCGCATTGCGGCCTCTGCAGTGGGCCGGGCCGCTGGGGAGGACCAGGGTGTCTGTCAGCAGCTGTTTATGGCGCTGCAGCCCACAGGCCACTGAGGCCGCACGTGGGAGGCGCCGCCGCCGGGTACCGACACACACCGCGCGCGTATTAACACCCACTTAAATCACCTGAATCTTTTCACGAGCATATCAACACCATGGTCTGGCCTACTCGTGGCCAGTTTGCACGTTTACATACTGTTTGCCGTGAGTCGTTTTCTACAAACAGGCCCCGAGTCAAACTGGGCGCCGAAGCCGCGATAGACATCGACCTCACGACTTAGTAAGCATAATGTATTCCTCCCGGCCGGTGCTGCGGGCCTTTTCGGGCGCTCGGATCTGACCTTCAGCGCACAGTCTGAAGGTCATGAGCCGTGGTCGATGGCCGGCAGAAGCCATTGATTGTGGTCCGTGATCCGACGGAGGCATTTCACAACGCCGACCTGGCCGGACCGGTTGGCGGTACCCGGCGAGCTGAACTGTAATCCTGGTAGTCCGGCAGCCTGTCCCGCAGCTTGGACGACAGTGACCGACAGCAAAGGCCATGTGCGACATGAGATGACGGCTACTCGACCAGCAGCAGGCGACAGCCGTGTTGTGGCATTAAGATTGCAAAAACGCCGATAGAACCGTTTGCTTTTACTTTCCAGGAAACTGTGGACAAAAAGGTGGAATTGTGGTGGGATGGTTTTGCGTTTTGCTTCGGCATATCACAGGACACAAAGGTTAGAAATGATCTTCGACAGTGGCGGCGGAAGGTATTCTAGGATAGGGGTGCAAACGATATTGAAGCGCCCCTTCCCGCTGGGCGCCCCTTACCATGCCGATGGCCGTCCCTGCACTGGAAAATCAGTTTCGCCCCTTTACAGGCGCCCATAGAAGTTTGCAGAGTGCTATTCCTGGTCATAATCATCTCCCCAGTAAAAAAAAAAAATGCAAAATACGCCCTAGCACTAGCCACTAGGGGTGTAACCGCCCATACGGACAGTGCAATTTTACAGGCCCCAATCTCGGACCTCCCTTAACATTCATATGTTGTAAACGGCAAACCGCCCCCGATAAATGTTACACAAACTAATTTCCTCTCGCATATCGGCCATCAGGCGCCCCTTTTTGTCGCATGGAGCCTGCAACGCTATAAGCCCTCATATGTTCGTGTTGGCGTTCGGAGGCTATCGCCTTCAAAGACGTCTCCATGTTTCTTTTTCGTCCCACACACAGGCGCCCCTCTTTCGCATGCAGGCGCCCCTCTTCCGCATGGCGCGCTTCTCGAGTAGCTGCGCCCTCCTAGCCTTTATCGCCTGGCAAGATAATATTCGACAGGGTCGGCAGCATTTGCCTTTGTTCAGATAAGGATGCCCTCCACTCTTCAGCATATCAAAAGATACCTTTCCCACGTCATTGCCACCCTCTTCGTGTCACAAGTGCCTTTATCAGTTCCAGTTGCGGTGTCGCACTGCTCAGCTTTATGGCTGCCGTACCTCTTAACTTCCTGCCTCCTCTACAGATTTTCGAGGCGCCCCTTTCCATAGCTTTAGGGTGCAGCTGCCCCCCTTGCCCCCTGCTTCCGCCGCCACTGATCTTCGAAGTAAATAAATTTGAAAATAAAACGGCTATGACGCAAGTAGGAAGAGATCGAAGGCCATAGAATGAGAGCGATGAGAGCCAGCCAGGTCCGGTCGAGTCGGCCAGCCCGCGATTTCGTGCTGAAATGGCGGATACACCTTCGCAGCGTGGTATCGACCTTATAAGTCGGACCGGCGAGCTCGCTCAGGCTCGCACCATGGGAGCTGACTGATCACCTCAGTGCGGCTCCGGGCGCGGCTCCGGCCCGGGCCCGCCTCCGCCTCCTCCTCCGCCGCTCCGGTGACCTCCGCTCGTCCGCCGGCCGAGCGGAGGAGCGCAGGAGCGGATGAAACCAGTTTGCCGCCGGCCGAGACTCGAGAACTGGCCGCCCGCAGCGCCGGCTGTCCTGGCTGGTCCTTTGTGACCAGGCGCCACCGGCGTGTGACTTTTCCCCAGTCATCGCACCGGCGCGGCCGTGCGGCGTTTTCCGTCTCGCGCACAGTTGTGAAGTATGGTCCCTTGAAGGCCGAGATGGTCAGGCTGGGTTGAGATACCCCCTGCCGGTGAGGCTCGTAAGCTCAACCGTCAGACCACCCTCGGCAGGCGTGGTGTTGTCAGACAGTTTTTCGCTAGTTCTCGTTTTCTTTTCGCATGCATCCGGTGCGTCATTTTTCCTCCGCGTGTGCAGGAAAATTGGAGAAAACAGACGTGTGATGCTGTGCAAAGCAGAGCTGTTTTCGCCACATGGAGACTGACTGCAGAGAATTACAATATGTGCACGACTGCTCAGTCTGCCATATTCTGCACCGTCCTGAGAGCTTGTTCTGAGAATTTCCTCTCCGTAAGCTGATTTACCGCGTACGGGTGAGGTGGTCCTTGTCTCACCATCCATAAACAAGATCCTGTTTGGCTAACAGCAAAAATGTCCAGTTTGAGGACCATTGTATGGCTAACCTTTGTTCCAGGCACTGTTTTGGGGTAGACACATGTTTATCGAAATGTTCTCTGGAAACATCAAAATGTCACTGATGAATTTGAGCTTTCGGATTTCGGACAGTGGTAGGTAAGTATAAACTAGCGAACAACTTTCCCTTTAACCCACGAGCCGCTGGGGGGGGGCATAAAGTTGCCCCCCCTTTACGTTTTGTGAAATATCTCCGAAACCTGATGAGCTACGAACGTGAAACTTGGCATAGCTTCAAATGAATACCTAGGCAATGTTTGAGGAAAGTTTGGTGGCTGTAGAACCTAAGATGACGTCACAGTGACGTCATAAAGTTTTGCCGTTTTCCGATATGGACCGTTTCTGATGACGCTGAGCATGAAACTCAACTGTAAATGAACTAGACAGCACCTGCTGTCATCCTAAAACATCTAACTACACTTTCATCTAGTTTCTGACCAATAATCGGTCCTTTATATTCGGTCCCATATATCTGATCTATCGTGAGGAATATGAGAGTCGCAAATCTATAATTTCACTTATGACGTCACTGTGACGTCATCTCAAATGGGATCAACACCAAATTTGGACACAGCCTTGGCTAGGTATTCAGGAAGATGTGTGCAAAGTTTCGCTTCTCTATCTCTTCGCGTTGCGACGATATCGTCGCAGAAGTAAAGGGGGGGCAACTATATGCCCCCCCCCCAGCGGCCGGCGGGTGGCGCGGAGGCCCAGCGGCCGCAGGGTTAATTTATATTAATCAACTGATATTATATGGTTATTGACCACCTTTTTCCTTCATATATTCAACGTTGCGGTCAACCGGCTGTTACAAGTCGCGCTTACCTTTCCAGCCACTTTGAACCCTCTAGTCTAGCCCAGACTAGGCAACCCGGTCCCAAGTTTTCCCCAACCTGCCCCACGGCTGCGCCCGACTGGTCCCATTGGCTGGCCGGCCCCCGTCCGTGCGATCGCCTCATCGATCGCATCCTGTCCGCAGCGCCTCCACTATCACTGCGCATCGTACCTCGCTAATGACCACCGATGGAAAGCAGCTCGGACCACTTCTTGCCTCCCCCTGGCCGCCCCGACTCGCCACCGAACTGTGGGACTGCCAGTTGCCCCACCGCCCGACGCAACGATAGCGAGCGTCGCGGCGCATAAGAACCTCGGCCGGGCAGACAGCTCGTCAGCCGCCTGGCTGCCGACACAATCGTCCACCTCTGTCGTTCGTTAGCCTTAACCAGTTTTTGTACAGACTTGTCCGTCGAGTCGGACCAGTCGTCAGATCTGGGCTCGAGGACAGTGCAAGACATGGCGAAAATCATGCAGAGGATGATCCACGACGGTAAGTCACCGAGTCAATGTGTTGCTGTAGTTGTAGGCGGTCAGGTGTGTTAGTTGCAGTCTGATACGGGGAGACTGGTTGCCACCCACACTGACACTGATCCAACTTGTTGGCTGGGGTCTGAGCTTTGCGGTTGCATAGCAGCGGAGCAATGTATTTTTACTCTAAAACAGAGAGAACATTATTTAAAATATTTAAATTCAAGAACACATCATTTACATTTATATAAAATAGCGTGCATTTGTAAGTCGATTGTAGATTGCAAGACAACATTTTTGGCATACAGCTAGCTTGTGTATGCTGTTTGTTGCCTGCAGAAAGAGAATGAGAGGAAAAGAGAGCGAGAGAGTGGAGGAGGGAGACGTTTTGCAGCAGTTGGAGGTGCCTTGTGCTCCGCCGTGTTCGAACGAGGTGCACCATTGAGCACAGCAGGTGACCTGAGCGTGCACTATGCACATAGTCAGCTCAGTGCATATAGTGACCAGCAGGGTGCATAGGGTGGTGGTCGGCGCTCTTTATAGTGTAAGGGCCGAGTCACCCCGGTCCCACAGCGGAACAGAGACCGTCTCTGTTCTGACAAGCTACCCGTGATCGATCAAACTGGACATTGAACACAGTCTCGAGAAATCGCTCAGTCATCCAGAATTATGGCTTATGCTGGATTATCGTGGGATAAAATATCAAAGAATTGGGCGAAGAGATAGTTTAAAATGAATCGTGGGATTACGGGTGGTTGGTATAGGGTACGAATTGTGATATGACATCGAATGCTTAGCGAATTAATTTTACAAGCACCGACCGATTTTTGCACATTGACTCCTTATCAGTTGAATTGCACTGGAATTCTAAAGTGAAAAAATATCAAGTCATAATGGGATGATCGTCGAACTCTCGCATGCAGCCAACAGCCGGTGGCTTTCAACTCGCGCTGAAGTTAGAGATTTGTGTAAAATTTGCATCGAAAATAGACGTGCATTGCATACTCCAAAGACCAAATTCGTTATAGCAAATCCAAGTGCACCGAGTTATCCGGGAATCTAATGAATACATTCATTGTCATTATGTATCGAAGACACTGCGGTGCAGCCACCGCATTCATGACAGTCCGGTGTTCAGCAACCCGGGGATTTTCTTCCCTGACCGCAGCAAACGGGACAGCACGCAAAGACGGGAGCTCTAAGAACTAATGTAACCTCGGTATCTCTCTACCGATCAGCCCAGCCTCTGCCGTGGCGCCCACCCGAGATATGGGGATTTGAGCACCTGTCGGACCACCTCCCCCCCCCCCCACACCCCACCCTAATCCCCGTCCGGACCAGAGGAGGCACAGCGGAGCCCCCGGGACCCGGCTCGCAGGCAGGTATTCAGTGCAGACGGTCGCCCACTACGGGTGTGTTCCGCACTGGCGCTGCAGGCTCGGGGTGGCCGAGCGAGGCTCGCCTGTATCCTCCCGACGGCGGACTGCTTGAATGAAAAATTTTCGGATGCCGCCCCGAATGGTGGGGATGGGTGGCGTTGATTTTGTTTACCCTGCCACCTTGGCCCTGGCGCGGCCCTGCCTTATGCAGATGGTGCGCGGCGGTGCTGGCACTAATCAGTGCCCAGTCTAATGTGCATAGGGAATCCCCGTGCAGAGGCGCAGACAGCGCTTTGAGATTCATCAATGCATCAGTTAAAATAAAAAGCACCCAAAGTTTATTAGTTTATTTTTAAGCCCCCGAATGCCAAAAAATTGGTGTGCGTGCGAACTGCGGAACGTTGAAAGGCAACAGCGTTTAGCCATGTATGCCGGTACAGCCTACCTTCAGGCGCCTACTACCAGCGCCATCTTTGGATAGTAATGTAAGCTGGATCGCCGATGGTTCGTCAGGAATAGTATTTCGTGAGCGACGCGTTGAAGATAATTTAGATCCTGGTCGCCTGACATTTAGGTAACATTAGGTGGTCTGATTTATCTCAGAGAGTTGCCAATAAAGATCACGCTGTTTATCATAAGTCCCTGTAGGTCATCGAGATTGATGGCGCCTGGTTCTTGTCGCATAGGTAAATTATCAATGGAATCAGTCATGGTAACTTTTGCAGAATGTGACCTTTTATCTATAAGATCGTTTGGCAGCACTTTTGCATGAAGTGTTGAAATAAGCTGTGTTAGAGCAGCAGTAACAAATATATCGTTTACTTCTCACTTTGTCGTTGATTAGGTATGGCTTTCCTGTAAACGATAGGTAGTAAGAATGAAAATTCAGAAAAGACCTTTCTGCGAGCGTTGAATTGATGTCATTTTAAAGGTGGCTGCGTTATTTAACTATGGAGTAGGTATATGTGTTAAATTAACATCATCAAATATTGTTCATTGCCAATGGAATGAGCGACAGGCACCGATCTTACACATGATACTGTCTCTCTTGGCTTATCATTTTGATAATTATCAAAACGTTCGAGACCTTTGGAATATGGTGTGATTGTAACTGATGCGCCAGCCAAGTTTTAGCTTAATTACGAAATCCCTCCGGTCGGCGGCGCCCGGGTCCCCCTCGACTCCCCATCCTCCCAGCCTCCCCGGCGCGGTGCCTGGCCTCGCCGCTGGCACCGGTGGCCAGTCAGCTGATCGGCGAACCGGAGCGAGACGCGCTGATCAGCCCGGGGCGACAACAGGTGCCGGCATTCCGTGCAAAGCGAGCGCACCTGCGCCGCCGGCCGGCCGGCCATTAATTAAAACTGCCGCCGGGGAGAGGCGGCGGGAGCGGCGGCCGCTGAACCCTGCCCCGGTCCGCCGGGGGCCCGCGGGAGGGGGAGGGGAGGGGACGGCGGATGGAGGGAGGCCGATACACAGATCCGGATTAAAAATGCACAGAACCGGCGCCAGATAAATACGGGAGATAAGGTCGACTGTGCGGTTTTAGTGCCTGGCGTCTTGTGGTAAGAGGAGATAGTCACGAGTCTGACTTCTGTGGGTGGGTCTTTCTACACTTTCAATAACAAATCAACGTATTAGTGTTGCCTAACGGGGTTTTAAAATGTTACAACATAGCAAAAAAGTAAATCATTAGAATCATAAATGGAAGACTCAAAAACCATTTGGGTTTGTATTCCCGCCTGCATCGCTCAACGACATTACACTATCCTGCAGTGTTGACAATCTCGTTTAGCCGTTACAGCACCTACATGGCACAGCTCCCTGGTTTTAGACGGAGGGCGCGAATGCGATACAACGACATTCAATGTCACCTGCACGTTTACGACTTTCGACCCAGTGGGCAGCACGCTAGCAATTGTAAGCGATACCATGTATCACTTGTTACACGTCATATGACGGTAACTGGACGCTTCATCTTGTGTGGGACTCGATAGAAAGGTGGTGAAAACGTTTAGGGACTTTCCTTTGCTGGGGGTTGACCATGGGTGTAGGAGCGCCAAAAATATTGGTGAAGGATGTCACCTGAACCCTCGGAGAAGTCATCTGAACCTTCGGAGAAGGTGCAGGACCTTACCGCAGTGGAGGGGGGGGGGGGAATTTCGTCAACTCCTCCTGTTTTTTTTTTCTCGCTTTGGATACCTACCAAAGGTATCCACTATCCAAGCATACCTTTGGAACCTAAAGGTATGCTCCACTGCTCTTTTTTCGTGACCAAAGTCTTACAACTTTCCCACGAGTAAAAACAAGCCAATATATTTTGATATTCACGGCATTTACTGAGATCAACGGAAATTTCTGAGTGTGAGCGGCCGGCCGACCGGCCGCGGTCACGGTTCTGCGACGCTTATATCTCAGCAACCACTTGACCGATTTACACGCGGTAATTTTTGTACGGTAGCTTCATTCCTTCTACCAAGTATTGGACTATTCCCGATGCATGTGGGTGGCCCCTTATGCACGTGCCACGTGCAAAACGAAGAGGTGTCACTTTTGTAATTGTTGCAATATCTCGGTAACTAGGTACTTGGCCGATTGCGCTGAAAGTTGGCATGTAGGTAGGCACCCACTAGGCAATGCATATCCATGTGCCAGAGTTGGGGTGCTGCTGCACGTGCGCACGTGCAGGGGTCGATTCTAGATCTCGACAATGGCTGGACCGATGGCGCTCAAATTTGGCAAACAGTTAGGGACCGGTTAGTAGGGTGCCGTGCACAAGTCAGCTGGAGGTACCCCGTCGAAATTTCGCACGTGCAAAGCTCACCCTCTCGCTCGCTCCGTTAGTCGCCCCAAAAGGCGTTATACTGGTTTATTAACCCGGCGGTTGCTGGGGTATTTCGCCACCCACCGTTTGCTGGGGGGGGGGGGCGTTAAACGCCCCCAGCCGATAACTCGAGAACCAATAGGCGCAGCGAAACGCACGAGGCGGCAAACGAAAGAACGCGACGAGACGCTTCAGATGAGTACTTTTAAGTTGAATTTTGAGGTCACAGGTCGGGTCAAGGTCAGGTCAAACACCTGAAATCGGACTTTCAGTAGCATGGACTTCAGGACTTCGCAATGGGCGCCTCTCGTCATAAACTCTGTCAAAACGGTGCACAATCCATCATATAAGGCCTACAAGAGTGTCAGCTCCATGTAGGGGTCAGCTGAGCATAGGTCAGGGTCAAGGTCAGGTCAACCGGCCAGGCACATATCCCCGAAAATCAAAACTGATATTCGCAGCCTGTGACACATGTTTTATGGGTACTTTGGGGCGTAGAACACGATGGTGACATTCATTTTATCATATGTGTACGTGTTTGGCTAAAAAAGTTCAATTTAAGAAATGCATGTATCATGGTCGTGAAGTAGTCGCGAGAAATTGCAAAGATTTAGTTCAAGATTTTGGAAAATGCGGAACGATAATCAATAATCGAAGATAGCCATTTGATTGGTCATGGTATTGGCAGTTCAATGGCCTTTACGGCATGTCTGTATGTCTATTTTGTGATTTTATATGATTTTTTGAACATATGCCGTTTTTGGTCGAAAACTCAGAAATCATGACGTCACTAAAACCTCGATATCTCAAAAATTTTCTGAACGATTTTTTGAAACTTTGTCACAATAAACTTCAATTAAATCCCTACAGGTACCCAAAATTTGGCGCGCCTGCGGCGCGCCGTTTTTATGCTATGGCCCGGCGAAAAAAGTGGGGGCGTTTAACGCCCCCCCCCCCAGCAACTCGCGGGTTAAATGGCGTGAATTGTGAAGAAGGTGGGCATAACACTTCATAACTGAAAGGATGGGGTAATTGGGTACCTGTTGCCGTTTTAGCAATAGCCTTTTTGTTCATCCCATTCGGCATTGCTTTTCTTTTTTTAACATTAGATCGACCGTCGAACCCAGTCGTTCTAGCATTGGTGAAGACCCTCACCTGCATTGCTCAAGATTGGTGAAGGATCCTTCACCAATCTAAAACTTTGGTGAAAGGTATCCTTCACCAAAGAGATACGTTGCTACACCTATGGGGTTGACTGGCATACCTCAGAAAAAGTTCCCTGTATTCCTGTGAAGCCTAGGAACTAGGAACAACATATTATAAGGCTGAACAGTTACTTTTGTTTCTATGCATTTTGGCTGGTAGCTTAAAATTTCCCTTTCAAGTTCATTTGTTG
The DNA here is from genome assembly GCF_019059575.1 of Amphibalanus amphitrite. Classification (NCBI taxonomy): domain Eukaryota; kingdom Metazoa; phylum Arthropoda; class Thecostraca; order Balanomorpha; family Balanidae; genus Amphibalanus; species Amphibalanus amphitrite. The sequence goes on from NW_024881628.1 coordinate 254,119, forward strand.
CCTTCACAGAAACCTCCCTCCCCAACAAGCACTGTGTTGTAATTGTGCCCGCCGGACAGTGAGCATGTTAACCTGTCAAAGAAATCTCGAACTAGCTCCCGTTACTTACCAGCCTGCAAAATTGCACTCTCATCTCTCGGTACCTTCGGCCGCATTTTTTTATTTTTGGTTGTCCACCAGGGTCACCCCGCTGTCAGTCACCCCGAGGCTAACTGCCGGTGGCGGTATAGTGCGGTCAGCTCACCGATAGTGAAAGTGATCCGAAACCACGGCGTCCCGGCCGACTGCGACTTGTTTCCAGCGTCAGTCCAGTCCTGTCCCCGGCTCGGCAGGCATCAAACGAAGGCTGCGGTCGTCCCATGGAGGCGAGAAATCTGGTCTAAGCGCTCTGAGAGCCGATCAACCGTGGCGGGAGAGAGGGGCAGAGCAGAGAGAAAGGGAGCGGTGGTCTTTGAAGCAAATTAATAACTTTATTTTGTTTTTACTTTCGAGTATCTTTTATTTAGTTTGTAAACAGGCTAAGGTATAAATAAGTCATTAGTTTCTGGAACTAAGCTGCTTGAGTCAGAATAATAAAGATATGGCAATAGGCCTCTATTTCTCTAAGAGTAGGTAGTTAGAGTCCTCTGGCATTTAAACCACCTCGCTTCTCCCGAACCAGTGGAGTAAACACAAGGTCGCCCATGGTGCGTGAAACACCCCTACTACGGTAAACAGCTTATTACGCTCGAGCGCACACCACGAGCGCAGTTCGACCAGCCTGTATTTAGGGCCTTGGACCAGCCCACGTCCCTGCTCGGACCCTCGAATCAAACCGACGCGTGCTATCTCGCTCACGCGTGCATGTATAATTGTGAACGACGTGCCGGAGCAGGGAGGGGAGGGGAGGGAGTGCGTACCGCGCCATGATTGCTCTGACTTTCACTGCTGGCGGCGCGGCGCGCAGTCACAGACAGGCTCGGTCGGTCGTGAGTCGGTGCCACTGACCGCGAGTCGCTGCGCCCCCGCCCCGGGCTACAGCCGCCGGGGCCGCGCCGGGCCGCGACGGCAGCGCCACCTGTGCCGCCCGCCGGCAGGGGGCGCTGCGACCACCGCCGCTGTCGCTGGGGTTCGCTTGTAAATGCTAACTCAGCGAGTGTCAAGGCAATCTGGTCGAGTCTCAGGCAGCACAGAGCTTTGAACAAATATTTACCAGAAGAGTTAAGCTAGACAATCCGAGGTCGTCATCCTGACGTAGCACACAGAAGATACTATATTATCATCATCAGACGTTCATCTGAATTCAACTTATCGTGACTCTGCTTCGTGCCAACGCGCAAAGACGTGATACACTAACTGAGCGTACTAACTCGCTCAGCACACTCCACCGCTATAATTTCGCATTTATCAAAGATACTTGTAGCTTCCTCACTCTTTATGCACCACTTATGCAGGGTGTGATGACTCTACAGACCACACACCGGTATCCAGGGCTTCACTCTTCGCTCTGGTTGAACTCAAAGTGGGAAATTATGAAAAGTCGCCTACCTACCCCTAAATATCTTGAGCCACACGCCATCCACGGCACCGGGATGCGGGGTCGCGATGACACAACAGTTCGCGACGCACTGAACGGAGCGACCCGGAGTGCGGATAGCTAGCTCACCCTAGAATGTTAGCGTGTTTTCATGACATCTGTTGCTCCCGATCGGTGCATCGTTGCCTGGGTGATACGGTATGTGGCTTTTGCGGCCCATCATAGACATGGCTGGCTGTACGTGCACAGTTATGCTACTGAAGCGTTTAGCATATCTCTGCTGGCTCTTGGGTGAGGTTCAGCGTCACGACCATGACACAGAGATCTCTGCTACCAGAGATACGGTTGCTTGGTGATCTGTTGAAATGTGACCTGGTTTGCAGTGGTCTGAGAACTGCAGAGGAATGGGTCCAAAATGGTTTATGTCGGTGTTGGGTGGTATGTCTCTGTTTTCTGTCTCATTGTGCATTAACCGGATGCTTCTGGCAGTGGGTGATCTGCTCATCTTTTGACAGTGCTCACTGCTTAGCCACCAGGCAGAATTTCCTACAGGCAGATTGATTATTAACAGCATCCTGGGGCACTTGGTTCGTTATAAACGCTCGGGCCAGTAAATAATCCTGCACTTGCGGGCTGGTTTCGATCGTTCTCGTCCTTAGAATTAAGCAGGCCTATCACCACGGTTCAAAGGCACATGTCATCCCTACACATCGCAGACATGACATAGCGAAGTCTGGGTTACAGCGTCTGGTGATCTTTGTTTAATACTTTTTGTGACACTCGCCAGCCTTCATCTACCCGATGTACCCTTTGAACCATATCGGCCGCTACCACGATGCCACTAGTGCTGACTGGCTGTACTAATAGTTCTGCCCCTGTCTGGCAGGTGGCAGGCTGGTCGCCTCGTCCACTGTCCGGTGAGCCCGGGGGCCCGCCTGGTGATGTCTGGTCGTGCCTCCTATCCGTCGTCACTAAGGTTTATTTTCTTGTGTTTCAGGCTGTAAATTCGACTCTCCAGAACCTATCAATCAGCGGTTGGAGCCAGGAATCTGGTGAGTGGCTATTCGTAATGGACGGGATACCTATTGAAGGATAAATAAAGCTCACGTGAACGAAAGGGCTTAATCTTAGCAATATTGAATTACAATTACATTTTTACATTAGTATAAAGATGTTGACTTTAGTCCATTGGTAGGTTTGTGCATAACCATGGCGATCTTAGAATGTAGATTGTCCTGTTTTCACGTTTATTGTGTCGAATTAATTTATGCATCTTTTATCGTCCCAATTTCCGATTTCATACCTAACGAATGGGAGGCGGGGTAAGAGATTAGGAAGGACGGAGCGTCCTACGGAAGGGGAAATGGGCGGAGGACGGGAATCGAAATGTGAAATGGAAGGGTAGATAAGCTCCCCATTTGAAAGGGAATCATGCAGCTCAAACATTCCGACTGACAGGATGGGCCTGGGTTTCACCGTGCAGAGCCTGTGCCGATTGTTCACTGGGACCCACCCCTGCAAACGAACGGGACGCAGCAGCCGCATCAGTGCATCCACCGGCGCTACGGTACCGGCGGGCCGTCCTTTTTCACCCGGACACTGAAAATACCAGTTCGGCTGACATTTACACAGTTGTCGATCTCCCTCGCTGCCTCCCCGCCGCCCCGGGGCCCCCACCCTCCCCTATGATGGCGGACAGGACCACACGTGGCCGGCCCGGAGCGCAGGGACCCGGGGAGGGGAGGGGGATGGCGCGGGGCGCGGGCAGGGCTCCGAGCGGGCCGGCCCGTCACCGACTCATTTGCGCCGCCGGCTGACGAGTCTGCCTGCCGCGCCGTCCGCAGCTCCAGAGAGGAGGTGGTCGACAGCAACTGTGTGGTGCGAGCCCGCGGTCTGCCCTGGCAGTCGTCCGACCAGGACATTGCCAACTTCTTCAGGGGACTCAACATAGTCAAGTGAGTGCTGCCGCCGCCGCCGCGCTATCGTGCGCGAGCTGACGGTCAAGAGACGCCGACGCGTGGCTGGGCCGTATCGCGCGGCCGTGATGCGTTCCAGGCGTGTTATTTTAGCCGGAGATGTCATGGAGGGACTGGGGTCGTATCTGTGAAATCCATGCCAGATGGTTCATTAGGTTCTGTGGAAACGTTATCGGCACAGTATTAACTCATGTAGGCTGTATTTTTATCATGCTAGCATTACCATTGTACGACCATTAATTATATTATTGTCACTTTTTGTGTGCTTAGTAACTAATGACTCTCAATTGTTTTCAAGCATATTTTCGCATCCTTCGCGGCATTTATGCGATATCGATAATCAATTCACCGTCGACAAGCCACTACTGGCGAGTCTTTAGCGCTAATGGTGTTGCGTTTTGCCGCGTATCGTATCGGAACGGCGCGGTAACAAAGCGGTCTGCAGTGGCGGCGGCGTGGCGGTTCAATACGTGGCAATAGCTGTGTGGACGGCGCGAACGGCGGAACAGGGATACTGAGGGACACATGGTGGGACAGTGGGAGGACGGAGGGACAGTGGGACGGTCGCGGTGGGACAGTGGGACGGTCGCGGTGGGACAGCGGGGCGGAGGAAGGGACAGTGGACATCGCGAGGAAAGATTAACGGGACGGCGGAGTGCCGGGAGGGAGGAGAAAGAGTGGAGGGATAGTGGGACAGCTGGGACGGTGGCACGGAGGGACAGCTGGATGGCAGAAAGGCGGGGCGTGGGGGAGGGAGGGAGACTGGGAGGCACAGCTGGTCGGTGGTCGCCAACCGGAAGTTCCAGTCATTTTACAAAGGATACATGAGACGGGGAAGGGGGAGGGAGCTAAATGTTCCGCAAACATTTGCGACACTTCGAGCTTTGCGAACTTCGAAATTTCGCCGAACATCGCGAAACTGGTCAGCAAGTCGGCACGGGCAGGGACGATACGGGACGGACCGGACGGGCTCTACGGGATGGCGGCGGGCCATTACGGGTCTCTGCGCCGGACATTAGGGGAGCGGAGTGGGCCGCAGCGGGGGCGACCGGTGACTGCTCGCCGACTCAGTCGGTCTCAGTGCGGCGACCATCGATCGCAGCCGGTATTGGTGGCGCGGCCCACGCCGCAGCTGTCAACCCGACACCTCCGGCCGACAGCCTTCAGAGCTGTCACACCGTCCCGCCTGTCATCGGGCCGAGCGGCCGGCCGGCAGGTCAGGGCGCGGTGGCCGGAGGTGGGTGAAAGGTCAGGTCAGGTCGAGTTAGGTTTAGAGTTAGGTCGTTGGAGATAATAAAGCTATCATGTTACGGATAACTCCCGTAGAAATTTAATCATCGAAAGAAAATACCCGAAGTCTCTCTCGGCGTTTTCCATTTCAGTAGATTTCGTTTGTGGCCACCAATGACATTTATTGACACGGTCCGTTCCCTGCGCTGTACTCCCCGGGGTGCCGTGGCCGGTCGTAGAGGTCCTTCCCTCGGCCGGACGCGTCGACAACCTGTCGCCTCGGAGCTCCTAATCGAAGCAATTACGTGCCGGCTCATACGGAGTGGTCGGGGCTCACCGTTGGCCCTCTGTTTTGGGGCTCGTTGGACGGTCAGTCGTGGCGCCGACGCCGTGTTCGGTGCACTGTGCAGAACGTCGCCAACTCCGACAGCGCTGTTTACCCGACAAACACGATTATCGATCTGTGAAACGCGCCCGCGGTGCGCTCTGCCGCGCGTGGTCGTGTCGCGCGCGCGCTCGGTCCTGCGCGCCGACAGAACGGCTCGCTCCGCGGAGTGGTCTGGTGCACGGGGACGTCTGGTCGGTCGTCTGTGTCGCGCGGTCGCGGGGCCTGGTGCGTCCCGAGTCGGCGGACGGAGAGCCGTGCGAGTGGTGAGCAGAGCGACCTCGCTGCGTCACGCTGCGCGGAGGAGCCCTGTTGAGACGTGCTGAAGACGCTCCGTTGGTCGTGCGCCGCGCTCGAGCTGTGTCGGGCACTGATAGTGCCGGCGAGCGCCTCCTCAGCTGATAAGATAGCGCGCGCCGCGGGACGCGACGGCCACTCGGTTGGGTGCTCGCCGATCGCCGATCGCCGGACCGACTCTCTGCCGCTCGCCGTCCCCCAGTGTGCACCTGTGTCGGCCCGCAGCTGAGGCCGCGCTGCCGCCGCCGCCACCGCAGCCGCCGCCGCGACAGGGACCAGTCGCGTCGCGTCCGCCGCCGCCGCCGCAGCACGCGCCCCAGCCATGCTGCCCAGCACGTCACAGTCGCACTTTGGTAGCTATCCTTACCCGTCCCCGTACGGCGCCAGGGGCGGCGTGGCGCTCTGTCTCAGCCAACAGGGTCGGCGCAACGGCGAGGCGCTTGTGAGGTTCGTCAGTCAGGAGCATCGCGACATGGCGCTGAAGAGGCACAAACACCACATCTCGAACCGCTACATCGAGATCTACAAGGCCACCGGCGAGGACTTCGTCAATGTCGCAGGAGGTAAGCAACTCAGGGAGGGAGAGTGGTAAATGGGGGAGGGAGAGTGGTAAACGGGGGAGGAGTCGGAGGTGGTTCATCGGAGGCTGCTTCAAGAGAAGCCCGCCCTGCATGTGTTTGTGTACGCTGTAGGTACGGGGTCGGTTGATGCCCGTTGATGGATAACTTCAGGCTGGCTGACGTCAGCCTCACGCGCTTGTAAGACATCCGACCATCTGACCAGTTGTTGCGCAACCAGGCCAATGAGTTATGAGGGTGCTTCCTTGTTAATTAATATCCTGTAACGCTATCTTTTAACAGTCCAAAATTAGCCTAAAATGAATGAATTCATTTCGTTCATTCGTTCATTCGTTCATTCATTTTAGGCTAATTTTGGACTGTTAAAAGATAGTGAGCATACGGTTATTCTTCTACGATATTCAATCATGCTGCTCATTCTAGTACTTCGCCTCCTTATTACAATATCCTGTAAGTTTAATGTTTAATTTGGTCAGTGTCGCTCTCATTTTGGCGTCAATTTATAATTGTGTAGTAATTCTTTCGGCAGCGATGATTATTTATAAATTATAATTCATTTTTAGGCATGATACGACACATTTTTGCGATACCTATCTGTGACAAAACTTATAATGGTGCATATTGTCTTAAAAACGTTTTCTTTACTTTGAAACTAACTGAGTTTTAGTGACGTAAGTAATTATGTGTACTGGCATCGTAAATATTCGGATCCTTTGGAGCTATTAAGTTATGTACATAAATTGCCCTCATGTAACAGTGGCACTGGTCCCATTTAGCACTGAAGTCTGAACCGGTACTAAATTAAGGGAAACATCCGAACATGTGTTATTTTTAGCGCAATTCTCAGGCTAACAATCAAATAATAAGAAGCCTGCAAACGTTTATCGATATAAGCTATATGAATGTCACGTTATCAAAATGAACGCCGTTTGAACATTAAACTGAAGCGATATCTCGGGCAATGCCCCATTCCAAAAGCGTCTGCCGTTCCCTTTGACGCATTCCAAAAATGCTGAGTAAATTTGTCACCTCACTCGCGTATTGCGCGCTAGTCGCTACGTAAGTGCAGCGTTTGTCTATTCTTTTCATCGTACGTATGCCACGTCACGCTACCAAAACGCGTTCGGTTGGCTGTCGGCCCATGTCGGACAGAATGGAGGGGGAGGGGGTGACGGGACAGGTGGGACAAGACACGGGGAAACAGTGGGGGGGGGGGGGGGTAACGCAGCTGCATCGATGTCGGTCGGCCCTCTTGCCCGTCAGCCGCCAAGCGGCCGTTTCTAATCAATAGCGAACACCTGAGGCAGAGAAATGGCCGCACTGTGCGGCACTATCCGCCGGTACATGTGCTGCGGCGGCTGTGGTGCACCGCGGCAAAAACGACACATCGCGACACGCGTCACTGCGTCAAGATTGCCACGCAGCACTACGCCATCTGACGGCCGCGCCGTGTGCGTGTGCATTTTGCACTGTGCAGTGTGCAGAGCACCATGCACTCTGTATCTACATATACGGACGGTTAAGTGTGCTGATGCAAAGCGACGGCATATGCCGGTGCGGTGACCATCTTTTACCTTCTTTCCCTTTCTGATCCCTCCCTGCTCCCTATCCCCACTGGTGACCTGGCGTAATGAAGGTCGCACTAGATGCAGTGACGTGGAACACTTGGGTTTTCGAGAGCGCGCTGAGGTGGAAAACCACCGCTTTAGCCCGGCTAACGGCCGATGTGACATCGTCTAAACGTCAGAAGTGCACTTTTTGCAATCGATCGATAGGTTTGCCGTCGGGAGAGGGGGAGGGGAGGCAAACGTCAGCCCGCTGTGCACGCGGTATATGACTGTTTGCCGCAGGAGTGGGGGGTAGCACTGAATAGTGTGTAGGGTGTCCCACATAGGGTGGCCTATAGCACCTCGGTCCGAGTAACTCGCCGGTCTGAACACGCGTCTTGTTTGGGTTATGGCCTTTGACTGTCGGGGACGTGGCGAAGGCGTTTTTAGGCCAAGGACGTTTCATTGTTCGTGTATATTCACAATCGGTTCTCCAGACGTATGGAAGTTAATTGTGAACGGTATTGTTTCTCAGAGGTCGATTATTTGCTTTCAAAAAGTGAAGACGATATAAACTACTAATATGTTCGGCACTATTACTTTCCGCGAGTGGTAAAGGTTAGGTATTTTTACATGCTTACAATTAAATATCACCTAGGTACTTGATGCTAAGGGAGCATTAATTGTACAATAAAGAAACGTTTCAGTAGGTGATAAAAGTAAGCGAAAATATAGTGCTGACTGCTGATGTCACGAGTACCTAATTATGCCCCTCTTGGTCCCATATAATACTTAGTCATTCATCTATTTTTGCAAAAAAAAAAATGCATTCCGAATTAGTTTCCATAACGTCCGGTGGTAATAAAATGTTTCCATAAATTACGAGCGCGTCAGAAACTGACATAGCCACTCTCGCACGCTGTGGAGTGTTTCCACGGCCGTCCGTTGATCGCTCGGCCGGCACAGTGTTTGGTCCCAGTCCCTGACCGTGGCCTGGTAGCTGCAGCACGCCTCGACCCCGTCTTGGCACGTTCCACTGATAGGTCAGCAGGCCGGCCGGCACACAGGACGACAGGGAGCGCGTCGGCTGGCCCGAGGGCCCCGAGGGTACCCAGGGTCCCTCCGTGACCGTGGAGATTACTTCGCCGGGTTCAAGGTCCATGTGGCACGGAAGAATGTTCACGCGGAGAGTGGTATCGCGTGTGCAGCTGCATGTCTCCGGGTGTGGGGGAGTTATCCAGGCCACGTGGTATCGGGGTGGACGGGGTCGCCTGTTGCCACATGGGTCTTGTCAGAGCGTCAGAGTACGAAGTCCGTACCACGGGAAGGATCATTCGTTGGGGTCTCTTGGAATGTGCTATTGAATGTTTTCCAGTTTCATCACCCAAGCCTGGTCCCGTGACTACCTCATGTCCTAACCGCGGCTCTCCCTTCACCCGTCAGCGTCCCACGTGGTGCGGGCCCGTCAGCCGACGGCGGCCTAGCGTCGACGCGTGATCGCACACACACCCACACACACACAACCACCAGACTCGGCCCCAGTCCCAGCCCCAGCCCCAGCCCAGCCCAGCCCCAGCCGACCGGCCGACCCGAGGACCGGCCGCCCCTCCCCTGCTATAAAAACAGGCCCCTCTGTGGCCATCTGGAGCGCCACGTAGCCCTACGGTCCTCGGCAGTCCCCGGTGGTCCCTGACGGTCCCTGGCTATCCCCGACCGCCGCGACGGTCCCTGGCGGTGCGCTGTACGGTATTTGGTTAGCTACGGTCCTGGTGGTCTCTGATCGTCTCTTATTGTCTCGGATGATCTCTGATGGTCTGCGATGGTCTCAGGTAGTCTCTGATGGTCTGACGGTCAATCTCCCAAGATATTCGTGGTCCTAGAGAAGACTGGCTCCATGGTGATTCCCAAAGATCGGTTGACTGTGTATCGGTCCTCACATTTCCATGCAATCCCCATCTGCTCTCATAAAGCACGGCTCAGAGTAAGAGAACGCTTCTGGTCTTCTTGGCTTCTTGTCTTCCTGCCCGTCCCCACCTCCCTCGATATGTTGTCGGTCGGCCTTTCGTTTTGTTCGATACAAGTCACACGGACCGTAAAGGCCAGAACTAGCCGTCGGGGTGGCTGATAATGGAGGGGAACTCGTCGGTTTATGGTGTTTTACAGTCGCGGGTGCGACCCGTGTGATTGATTTGACGGGTGGAATTGCGTGATTTATTGGTGTTGTTGCCATATGAGGGTTTCGTTTTGAGCATGGGTAACACGCTCTTGCGCGTAGCTCGAAATTGACAATGTTGGCTTAGCATAAAAACGACTAAACGTTTCTCATGCTTAACGAATATATTACTGGTTTGACATCTTACTACTACGCAAAGCTACCAATAGTCGCTTACCTTGTGTCACATTATTCGTTTGCACATAGGTAGCTCTATTTATCCGATGCCGTTTTCATAAGATAAGGCAATAAGATCGATAGTGTCTGGCGACCTCTAATATCCGTATGGCGAGATTTGATCTATAATATCAAGCGCTCTCTACTGATCTGTACAAAGCTGTACCGATTGACGCATGTCAGTGCGATGTTCGGACCAATGGTTCCAGACCGGACAACTCACTGCCACCAGTCCTCCCTCGGCCTGTCCCGGCCTGTCTCTGGCCAGGACTGAGGTCCTCCAGTGACACTGACCAGTAGTGACCTCACACTCTCCCCGTCCCCTCCCCGCCTCTGCAAATATGTAAATGTTTATCTTCATGGCCTTCTATTAGGCGGCGGCCGTGGTGTTGGGATGGTGTCGACAGGCTCGGAGCTGGAACACGCCGGCAAACCGCTGACCACGCTCGCCGATCACGGGCTCAAATTGTTGATCTTAGTTGTGCTGCTCACTGTCAGCGGCCCGCACAGGATGGAAGGGTCCTACCAGACCGTCTCGGGGGAACAAATTCCAAAAAGACCACAGAAGTCGGGTCACGGGTGGCAGCTCTGCAACATGTTTAATCCGCACAAGTAATCATTGAGGCATGGTGTGTCGCCCGTTTAAATTCCACTAGCATTGTCATGTTCAATTACGGTGATTGACTCCTAAAGAATAAATTGTTCTCACATTTGGCATGGGTTTGTCGAGAGTTTCCAATTGTTTCGGAATCGACCGGTGTTACTAACGGCGTGTTTTTATTCCCAGGTGTAAATACCGAGGCCCAGGAGTTCCTGAAGCTTGGTGGGCAGGTCATCGTTCGAATGCGGGGGCTACCCTACGACTGCACAGCAAAACAAGTGGTAAGTCAGATGATTGCCACCACTCGTTGTCTTTGTGGAATGATGATTAAATTCGCACACGGTCTTATATTGTCTTCAATATAGCAGAGACGGCTAGGATTGTCATGAACGCCAGGCAAAAAAAAAAGCGTTGTTGAATATCTAAGCAGGCAGCTGGAATGGTGATCTGATGAAAACGAAAAAAAAACATTGACATAATGATCCTTGACAAAACGCATATTGAATTCATTCTCTACTCAGCTACTTCTTACCATCGACCCTGGAGGAGAGGAGAGGTCTCTGTTTAAATAGCCGTAAGTCTGCGGCGGCGGCGGCGGCGGCGGCGGCGGCGCTGTTTATTGGTTGACTGCACGCCGTCGCCTTATCTCGGCGCAGGGCCCGATGTTTACCGAACTCGGACCTTGACGGGCCGAGCCAGGCCCCCGGTCACTGGTCAGCGCGCGGGCTCATAGCTCGCCGCAGGCGCCCGATTCGCGCGTGAGAGGGACGGCGCTCGGCGCGTCACAGGCCACGCCAGCAGCCGCGCTGACAAGAGACGGCGTGAACTGACCTTTATCTGCGGATCACTGGTAAACCGACCTTTAGACGGGATCGTTGAGTGGAGTACGTCATACTGATTTTGAACAGCAGAGTGGACGTTTCGGTGTCAGGGCAAGTCAGTTAGACGCAGACATTGGTAATACTATGTTACCACTACAATATCGTTTATTGCTTGAATTCAAAACGAATTAACAAGAAAAAACGAGCGTTATGTGAAAGATAAACTGCTCAATTATTTGTCGTTAAGTGTTGATAAAAAGATGTTCATATTGATGATGCTGGCTTATCCCATTGTACAAACAACGCCATAGAACATTGGTCCCACTCCTCGTTAAAAAAGCAGGTGCTTGCCTAGGTATCTATACAATATAGCTTTGTATTAATGTCGCTATTCGCTGCCTATCGCCGTGCTCGATGCCAAGTTTCTTTTTCCTATCGGAGCTCAGCAAACAAGATAGATCCCTCGAGGGCCGGTAGTCTATCGGCAGACTTTGGATTCGCTGACAGCCTGCAGGCGATTGGAGGGATGGCAGTGGCGGCGTACCGGGCAGCGAAAACGCCATGTGGCTATCGGGCGCTCTGGGAGACGTACTTTGCCGTGCTGGTGATCGTTCAGAGATACGCGCTTAAAGGGACCCTCCCACCTTCAAAAAAGTTAATGAATTGGCATGAAAGTGATGTCGCTCGGTTCAGAAAGAGCAAAAACGAATATCTACCAAATTTCATCGAAAAATATTCACCGGTTTTCAAGATATTAGACTTTTACTTTTGTTTACTTTTTGGGATCTCCGCTGTTCCTAGCGACTTTATTTGAAAGTGCGGCATTTGTTGCGCGCAAAGCAGCATATACCACTGCGTGCTACCAAACGTTTTAGTAAAAGATTTAAAATCGTTAGATCTCCGCTGACGTCACAAATTCTAAGGGGGCATACCAATGCATTAGCCCCTTAGAATCCGAAAACTGCAAGTTTGAAATTCGATATCTCCGAATTAAAGCATTTTTCGATGTTGTGAGTGCCCAAACCGGTATTTTCAGGCCATGGCCACCAATTTGGCTATCTCAACTCAAATCTAATGTTAAGGTGGGAGGGTCCCTTTAACTCAGACATGCACTGTAATGATATTACTTTTCAAAGAAAAATACCGTTGGTGATCATCCTCAAAAACCCATGTGTTTCGCAACTGTAAAACTGAAATTTCGCGTGGTTTTGTAACATTGTCTCCCAAGTGGCCGTTAATGCCTATGTTGAGCCATCTAAAAAGCGAGGGTCGTTATCAGCGGTTCACTATCGTCGTTACGTCTCAGGGTTACGAAATCAGAACCTTGCACTCAGAGGAACGTCATATTTACGCAAAACGTCCAGTCGCGCAAGGGCGTTGTCAGAAATTCGAGTTTAACAATGCTTGAGCGAACTAGCAAGTAATTAAGTTAAACGTTTGTCTTTGTTGAAAATGCACGATTTCATTTGATGTTGATAGAAAGAGGTTGCTGCACCAGATTCGCATAACCAAATCGTCGAAAACCCGGTAGGAGAGTCTGATCAGGCGCTCTTGCTGTCCTTCCCTTATGTGACTGCGCATTTGTTCGCGTGGCGTGTCTCTCTGACATTACCCAACAGCGGCCTCTGTAAGCTATCTTTCGAGTAGCCGCTCAACAGTATGGTAACACGTCATTCGTCTCAAACTCCACGGCAGATGACCCTTGTCGATCCCTCTAGGAGGCGAAATAATGCGTACTCATGCCTAAATGATTGTAAAACGATAACCCGATAATGGCCCTTTTCTTGACTCCGTAAGTGTGATGACTAGATCATTCGAGCTGATCTGTGATATCGCATTGTGTCACACCACCTCAATAGAAATTATAAAGAAAACGTGGAACAGTGATACGTCTCTCATATGGCTCTTAGCGTTGTTTTTTGCGTTCCATTTAGCGTCTCGTTGAACCAAAGACCTCTGTGGACTGGAATACAGAGGTATATTAAGTGTTTAACTGACACGGTGTTTCTTGTCTCGTTCTTCAGCTGGAGTTTTTCGAGGCCGGTGAGTCAAGCTGTCAGGTAATGTTCGCCGAAAAGGGTGTGCTGTTCGTCAAGAAGCCCGACGGCAGGGCCACCGGCGACGCGTTCGTTCAGTTCGAGAACGAGGACGACGCTCCGAAGGCGCTCAGCAAGCACCGTGAGATCATCGGCTCGCGGTACATTGAGCTCTTCCGGAGCACTGTGGCAGAGGTGCAGCAGGTCAGTCGCCCGGGGTCACGGGTCAATAGGGTCAGCAGAGGTCACAAGGGTCTCGAGGGTCAACAGGGGTCACTGGCGATCAGCGGGGACGGTATAAGGGGACAGACTAGGGTCAACTAGAGTCTAAAGGAGGTGGCATGAGACTGGAAGGAATTGAATATTTTTTGCCTGTCTTGGTTCCTTAGACGGTCAATGACTTGCGGCGTGATAAATGGCGCTAATGAAAATAGTGAGAATATCATTCATTGTGCCATACGCCAAATTGACTATAGTCGAGTTTACATGACCGTAATAAGATGTCAATTTCATTGAACTCAATTTCAATTTAATATTTCTATGGTATCGCTCCATAGGTATCTCGCCCCTCCCTACGTTACAGCGGTCCATTTAGCCGGAGTGCCGACCGCCCCTACCCTATCATGATCTACACGTGTTGTCGCTGTCAACAGCGTGGGTGTTTGGGGGGCTTCACTTCACCCCGGCACCCACGCAGCTGTCAATTGGAGCAGCCGATTATGGCTTCACTTATGACAGAGCCGTGTTATGCGGTGGGCGTTTGTAAAGGAAGGGATCTACTATTACCACATGTGTGTAACAAACAAAAGGATAACTTGCACTTATATCGTTATTCTTGCGTGGATGTTCCTCCGATCGGCTTTGGCAAATGGAACGGACGTGTGCAACTATTAGAAATATTCCTAATTGCCTTTAAAGTGTTTATTCTAAACGATTTCCTCTGATGCCATTGAGTCAGCCTTCGTTACAGAACTGGCTGTTGCGTAAACTTCAAGCTGAAGAAGCATTGATTTATTGGCGCTGTTTGTGGCTTCTTCGCTTTTCACTTCGGCGCCTCCATACACTATTTAATCGACTTTATTGTGTCGGCTACAGGGTCGATAGCTATTCGCTAGTATGCAACAGCTATTCTAACTTTTAATAGTAAGCTGTTCTAATAGCTGGTCTTCTGCGGTTGTGGCGGGTGGCTGGGTCAGTACGGCAGTGGCTTTGGCTGGGACGACTGTGGCTGTGACTGTGTCTATACCTTTGGCTGGGACGACTGTGGCTGTGGCTATGGCTTGAACGGCGTCTATGCCATGCCTGCGGCGCGGAGTGACGGCGGACGCCACAAGTGCGCGCTCCTCGGCTCGTGGCAGCGCCGCCCGTCCGCCGGCGGACAGCCGCTGAGGCGGTGCCACGCGGCAGATAAGACCGCCGGCCGCTGTGGGCGACAGCGCACCTGTGGCCCGGAGCGCGGGCCCGGCACAGGTGCGGCATGACATGCCGTCCGACAGTCGGCCATCCGCCGGCCCGGCAGCACTGTCCCGAGCCCCGCCATTGCAGCGCTCCTAGTCCGCAGGGCAGCAGGGGGACCGGTACGCACCCAGCCGTCCAGGTAACGTAGCTCCGTGAGTCCCAGTGCGTCATCGAGCGTCATTGAGTGTCTAGGACGTCATCACGTCATCAGGTTATCCAAAGTGATAATGATTCGAGTGGGTTCTCGTTAGCTCTTCTGACGTTTCTAGGCTGACGTTTCTGTACGTCTCCCACGCCGTGCTTCAACATCGAGACGTTCATCACGTGTCTCTAATGAGTCACTGAGGAATTGCATCCTTCATCGTCGTCAGCTGACCTTTGAAGCCGTACAATATTGACCTGGCAGCTGTAAAAAAAGACCTGGAAACTGTCCTCAGTTTCTTTTCGCCTGCCAGGCCTCGCGTTTTAGCAGTTCCGCACTTCTGCTCCGTTCATCCGCTAAGTGCTCAGCTACGATCGAGCGTCTACTATTTGCGAAGCGTTTGTGTGTGTGGTGACCCTCCCTCCCTCCGGTGCCCCCCCCCCCAACCTAACACCGTCGCCGCAGCGCCTGTGCTGTCTTATGCCGATCGTGTGTATTGTATGGGTTCAGGAGCGGCGGCGCCGGTGCCTCGCATGTGGATACCGCCGCCCACCGCCGCTATTGACCATCCTTGCACTGATGGTTCTCTGTGCTGTCGGCGGTGTGTGGGCCATCGACCCGCCTGGGGGGACGATGGACTATGAGTGGTTGCCTGTAGCGGCTATGGACGATTAGATGTCGATGGGGTACCCTGAGTTACGGCCTTCTTTCACGCCTAAAATGAGTAGTTCAGGTCGTTTAGTGCTCTGTCGGTGTCTTCAATTTCCTAGGCATTTTGAATTGATGGTTCCTGCGGTCTTGTTTGTGCTGAGCGCTCGCTTCTTTAATGTTTCTTGACATGACGATATCGAAGCTTATACTCGGCCACGCTGGCTTGCCTCGTGCTGGCGGTCGACTTCAGGCTTCTCGTGGGTGTTTTGTTTCACCATCATCTGGAGCCGGCCGCCACCGGAGCTCCCAGATGACGTTTCACCGGAGCCGTGCTGCCCTCTGCTGGTGACCGCGGCGTCTCCAGGCCTCCCTCGCGGCCTCCTCTCGGCGCCCCCTGATGGCGCCGGCCCTGCCGAGGGCCGCAGACGTGGCCCATCAGCTGACGCGGCCGCCAGCTGGCGCCGCCGTCAGCTGGCCGTCATGTGACGAGCTGCGCGCCCGGCGAGCCGCCCTATGTTTATCCGATATTAATCAGAACTATTGGACGAACAAAAAATCATAAACAGAGTGGCGAGAGGCGTGCTGGCGGGCCGCGCCGGTGGCGGACCCTGGCGGCGGCGCCGGCTCTCGCTCCGCGCGGCGCGGCGGGTCGTGCCGCGGGGCGGCTGGAGGCCCTCGGGTCGCCGCGGGCTGCCCTGCGGCCGGCGGGCGGAGGGCGGCGCCGGCGGCAGTGCTGGCTCGGTGCTCGTAGAGGGGTGGTGCGCTGCGGTGTTCCCGGTGTGGTGCTCTGCGCTCGGTGCTCGCTGTCGCGTTCCGACGCGGCTCGACCTGTCACGCTGGAGGCAGCGATGAAGCTCGATGCCGCCTCGGTCCTGCAGGTACGGCTGCTTTCACGCTCGCAGACCGATGTTCTTATATTATACGTGGACACCGAATCATATGCCTCAATGTCCAATGAACTGTCATTACTTGATAAACTTAACTGGCAAATTGGCAACTGTCGATGAGTTGCATTTTATGACCGTGACATTGAGCGTGTGACCTTAGGTGGGTCGTTGCTCCAGCAAACAGCGTTTTTACAGGCTGAGGCGGTCCCGTCGTTTTCCACAGGAACTCTGAACTTGTGAGGACTAAGCTCAGAGAAATCGCACACCTGTTGCGCCCTTATCGTTGTTTGACTTAGAGCACAGATAACGCTACTGTCGCATGCAACATACGATGGCCAACGTATCTCTCCAAACGGACAAATGATTCTTCAGTTGGTCGTATACGACTCATATTCGTTTACGGGCCTTCAACGTCCCCGTTGCTATAAGCATAGTCCAAATAACCACAAGTGCCTCTGTTGATAAAAAGCTTCCGATGCAACTTCTTTTTGCATTCAATCGATATCTGGACGGCGACAAATGAATGGCGCTCGAGTTACGAGTTTGATTGCTGTTATGGAAATGGCGGTGGAATAGCACGGCGTGGAGAATCTGTCGCACTACCTTAGGGACACTGCATTCGTTCTCCCTGCTGAGCCTCCCTCGCTGTCACGTTTTTACCTGCTGGTGCGGACAGAAGCGTTCTATCAGCGGTCCATCGCTCGCCGGCTCCGCTGTGGCCGTGCTACATCGGCCGTCTGTCGGTCGCCTTCTAGGAGTATATCGTCCTATTTAGGTGTGCGCTCCAGTGCACCGCACCGTCTTACTCGCCTTGGTGCCCGGTTAAGCCCGGTGCATCGCTCTTTTCTATCAAACTCGATATTTTCTATCGTTCTTTTGGGTATATTCTCTATTTAGCTCGGTGTTTTATTCCAACTCGGTTCGGTCACCGTTCTATTTTGCTCGGTAGGTACGCGCCTTGCTTATGTAGTTGCGGGACATCACTCGTTTGCGGCTCGATGCGGCTCACATACTGCAATCCGTTTATTTTAGCCCAGTGCAGTGCCCTTATATTTATAAGTCTGCACTCCATTCCGATTTTTAGCGGCTCTGTATCATCTTACCGTGGTCCTCTGAGACTGCATGCGTCCTCGACCAACTCTCGATACAGTTACGGAGCTGCCGGTCCGGTGGAGCCTGGCCACCGTGTTCCGTCTGCGCTGGCGTGCAGTGCAGCACTGCACAGTGCACAGTCTTGGAATGTGACTCAGCGCCGGCCAGGCTCTCGGTGTGTGCCGCTGGTCGCCTCTCCGAGCCCGGCCGTTCGGCCAAAGTCCAGTGGCGATGGCCGCCGAGACGCCGACCAGGCCCCCGTGCCGAGGCGCAGAGCTGTGTATTCTGACCGGCCAGCCGCTGGCTGGCGTAGTGGGCGCTCAGTGCTCACTGCCGGGGCGCTGCTCGGGAGCCCCGTTACCGGTGGCATGTGTTTTAGTGGCTGAGATTCACGTCGCCTCTCTAATCGTTTGAGCAGCAACTTGCTTACATTTTAGGAATAATGACTAATGGTTAGCTATTTCATTTTAATTAAATAAAACAAGTAGACCTAACTAAAACGTTAAAGGCTGCTTCCTCGACCAGCCGTGGGCCAAATGCCGGGCTATAAGCTGTCTCACAGATGCTGTCATTTGTTTGGTTCTCGCGTGTCACCCGCCAGAGCTGCGTTCTGTTACATCAGCCGGATCGAAATGAAGCCTCGGCGACCGGTCGAGACACGGGGGCGGGGTGCATCAGGCGGCTCGGCTGGATACCTATACTGAGCCGGGGGCTCTGGTTTTGTTTCGTGCTGATGACCGAATTGAGACTAAGCTAGAACCGAAGAGATTCTTATGCGAAATCGTCATGAATTGTTTTCGATGTCCAAGCAGCTAAATCCGGGTTTGGAAAATCACCAGTTCTGCGCTGTTTTATGATTCCCGTGTAGGCTTCAAGCAATGAAGTGAAGTAGAATGCCACGGTCAGAGCTGGTCGGTTAGTGTCCTCAGTGCCAGTGAATGTCCTGTTAAGCGCTGGTCAGTGTCTTCTAGCGCTGGTCAGTGTCCCCTCCAGCGCTGGTCAGTGACCCCTCCAGCGCTAGTCAGTGTCCCCTCCAGCGCTGGTCAGTGTCCCCTCCAGCGCTGGTCAGTGTCCCCTCCAGCGCTGGTCAGTGTCCCCTCCAGCGCTGGTCAGTGTCCCCTCCAGCGCTGGTCAGTGTCCCCTCCAGCGCCGGTCAGTGTCCCCTCCAGCGCTGGTCAGCCAGCATCCAGCGGTCTCGGCTGTGACTGGCAGTTTATACTGGTGGAGGGCGGCACTGCCGACTGTCTCTGCACTCTGTCCATCATCGTATACGACGGCGCGAGGGCCCGGATTGAGACACATGGGGCCCGACTGATGGGTGGATTCCTTCGGAGCAGTCACGAAACTATCAGCCCTTACTGTCCGTCGCGTAGTGAATATCAATCTTCTTTCGGAAGTGTCGTGGGCAGCATTGATATCCTAACGATATAGATTGAAAGTTGAAACAGACAATGATTATATATGTAATACCTATTAAATATAGGAATGTATGACTAAATGACATGTACGTTTCTGATAAATAACCCCTTAGATGATCCTTCGGTGGGTGCTTGGCCCCTGTTTGCAAGAAATGTCGCTGTAATTCAACGCTTTGTGCGTCTTTTTGTGGGTCCAATTGCACTAGAATGTCAAACAACTTATCTTCAAAGCTACAGAGCCGCGGATTATTAGGCGCTCGTTCGGTCCAAAGTAAGGTCTTCGATCGAAGTTCAGAGGACAGCTTAGCTTAACCGCCACGCTTGTCGTAATGTGCAAAAATGGCTTTTGATCCTTCGTGCGTTTGCTTAGGTATTACATGCCCTATCTGAATCGCTTTTTCCCCCGAAAATATTAACCCAGCTTTTTAATCTTCGACGTGTCTGCTAATGCATCGCAAAAATTGATTTATTTGCGGTACCTCAATAAACGTGCACAGTTTACCTACCACACAGCCATCGAATGGGACGTCAGCTCGTGTGAGGGGGTGGGGGCAACGAGCCAAATGGCCTCTAATAAACGATGTCGCTTCACTGGCTCATAGGTGCCATAGTCTAACGGTAATGACCTGACCAATGAGCGTTATCGACTCAGACCATTACAGGTAGACGGCATGAATGGCGGGTCGGAGCGTGACACGGTTTAATTGACTGGCCACGTTTGTGTTCGAGTAACACGCAAACGCGATGCGCCCCGTGTAAATCGATTTGAGGCTGGGCCGGGCCGTTCCAGCTGGCCGCGGCTACGTTGCGTCCCGGTCATTTGTTTACGACTTAGTAGAACAAATGTTCAGCGTGGATGCTGTTCCGCCATTGATAATCAGATAAATACTTTTTGTGAGGCCATACGACTTCAAATATAATGCTCTCTGAAGTCTGAACATTTGACCTGCAAGCAGCAACGGGTTTCTTACACTCACTTAGACCTCCCTGACCACTCTCCCGTACCCGACCCGACCCGACCCGACCCGACCCGACCCGACCCGACCTGACCTGACCTGACCTGACCACCTCTCTCTCTCTGTGTTTACAGGTGTTGAACCGCTCGATGGACCCGCGCACGTACGAACAGCAGCCGCCTCTGATCGCGCAGGTTCCGCAGCCGTTCCCCGTGATACCGCAGCAAATCATCACGTCCGGGTCGCGCAAGGACTGCATCCGCCTGCGGGGCCTGCCGTTCGAGGCGCAGGTGGAGCACATCCTGCAGTTCCTCGGAGATCTGGCGCACATGATCAAAGTGCAGGGCGTTCATATGGTGATCAATGCGCAGGTAAGGAGGGAAAAGAGAGGGGTTGGAGGAGAGAGGAGAGGAGGGTACTGGAGAGCGTTCGTTATCATGATCTTTTAGAGGGCCTAGGATGAATTTTAGAGCTTAATTAAACGCTTACATTTTATCGCTAACATGTTATTTGCCGAACGAACGTCACAGACCGGGCTAAATGCTTGGGTGACGTCTTCCTTCGTCAACTTATTCGTTCAAAACGTTTGGATTAAAAATGGATAGCTTGCATTATTTATTTGACCCAATAGGACAAGGAAGCTTCAAACTATCAACCGTCAAAAGCATCGATGTGTGAACTCGGATTTCGATACCAAAATGCCTATTCGAATGTGAAGACTGAAGACGCCTCTCTTGTAACGAGCAGTAGCTGAATCCCGTCTGCCCTGCCGCGACCCTGACGTCCCCTGTCCCCGTGCGTGTGCGTGTTGTGTGCGTGTGTGCCGCAGGGTCAGCCGTCGGGCGAGGCGTTTATTCAGATGGTCTCCGAAGAGGCGGCGTTCCTGGCCTCCAAGGACCGCCACCACCGCTACATGCCGTTCGGCAAGAAGCAGCGCTACATCGAGGTGTTTCAGTGCTCCGGCGATGATATGAACCTGGTGCTGAGCGGCTCCGTGTCCGCGGCTGCGCAGCAGGCCCTGGTCGTATCTCCCGGTATGTTGCCCGCCACCTCGTGGGACCCCTCTGGCCAGGCCGCCGCGGCCGCCGCCGCTGCCGCCGCCGCCGCGCTCCGACGCAAACCGATGCCCCAGACGCCCTCCCTCCTGTCGCCCCAGAGTCCGATCAAGTCGATGCCGCCGCCGCCGCCGACCGTCACCTCCCTTTCCTCCCCGATGGTGCAGACCCTGGCCGGCGCCGTGCCGTTCAGTTATATGGCCGCGCTGCAGCAGCAGCAACAGCAACAGCAGCAGCAGCAGCAGCAGCTGATGCTGCTGCAGCGCTCCGGGCTGGCCACCCAGCAGATGCTGCAGATGCCGGTGTCGGCGGCATCCGCAATGCTGCCTGGCATGGTGGACCTGCAGAGCCTGGCCAAGACGGCGCCGCCGCAGGCACAGCCTCAGATGCAGCCGCTGTCCGTACAGCAGGGGCTGATGCAGTTCCCGTACGGAGTCAAACGCTCCTGGGAGCAGGCGTTCCCGGTGTCGGCGGCAGACGCCAGCGGCGCCGTGAAGCGCGCCTGGCAGTCGGGCTCGCTGCCGCTGATGAGCATGGCTGGCTCCTCGAGCAGTGCGGCGGCGGCCGCCGCAGCCGCGGCCGCCCTGCCCGCCTCCTACTCCGCCTCCCACCACCTGTACCCGGCGCTCTAGACAACGAACAACCTGACATGGGCAGTCCTCTGCTCAACATTCCGCTACGCTAGTGACTGACTGTTATGTGTTGATGAGACTCCCGATCCGCCTTTTATTCGGTCTCTCAACTGTAGATAGACATAAATATCGTGACTTGTGAACCGTTTTAGCTGTTATCAGCGTGACAATAATTTTAGCGACTTCCTTTGTCCGTCCCAGTGAGACGGAAAAAGACAGAGGCCCATCAAGTCCTTCCTCGTGATTCTGCCGGACTCTCGGCGGCTTGAGGACGTAGGCTCCCGTGACGGCCCGATGACGCTGACCTTGACCCGTAGTGACCTGGACGGGCGGGCGGTCGGGGCGCGGCCGGCTCTGTGCATGTGTCCGGGGAAGGCTTGGGGGGCCGGCGTGAGGTTGTTGGCCGTTCCAGGCAGCGGGACGACCGACTAACGTTTAGGGCGCATGCGTTTGCGTGGTGTGTACATAATGTTCTCTCTCCTCTCCATAGTCGGGATGTGCTGACGGACAGACAGCAATGACAAACGACCCTCAGACACTGTGGCCCGGTTATCCAAGCAGCAATTGTGAACAAACATTCCCTCACACGGAGACACCTCTCCGGTTGATGATACCCCGATATCAGTCTTGCGCTGCATCCCGGCCCAGTTTCGGCGAGAGTTGGTCGTTGGTCATTGCTGAAAGTCTCAGTTCCGGTTGGCAGTGGTCGCGCGACACGGGATCTGGACGGGCCACGAAGGTGCCTAGCTTGTTCACGATAGCGCCGCCAGCCGGCCGGCCGGGGTCACGGGATTCACGGCGCATCTCCTTCCGCTATTAACTGGCCGGGCGGCCGCGCGCCGGACGCGCCGGCGCCCGCTGCCTGCCGCGGGTCGGGGCGGCCAATGCACGGCCGGGGGCGTCTCGTCGGAGCGCGTGTATGCTTCACGGTAGCTTTGTTGTAGCGCCGTAGTGGCCCTGCGGCACCTCCACGGCGTTGTTCCCCGATCCTGCTGCCCCAGACTCCAGTGCCGTTCCGTGGCCTGCCGGTCCCGCCGGCTTGCAACGTGCCTCGGGCGTCCCGAACCAAGTCTTCCCGCTGAGAATCTCGTCGGGTTAGTGGCGGCCGTTGAGACATTCCCAGATATTTTGCATGACCGTTGTTGTCCTAGTGTATCGTGAGGCCATGTCTCGACGAGATTCTGGCTGTTTCTCTCCCAAGTGCCTCCCTCATCCCGCGTCCGCCGCCAACGCACTGGAGATGTTGGGCCCGGTTGACCTACATGTATGATGCAGACGCACTAAAATAAACACATGCTGTCTCCACAGTGGTTGGTCTCTTCCGGCTGGGCTACGTTGAGTTACTTGCCTACCTACCTACCTACCTTTCTGTCACCCTAGCGGGCAAACTAAACAGTTGTTGGCCTATTGGGTGTGCGTGCGTGTCTGTCGGACGGGCTCAGTTGTAAGCGTGGCGAATTTGGTGGTGCGAGGGAGCGGCGGCAAAGTGCAGGTATGTTGGGCTTATGTCCTGGTTCCGGGGGCCTTCACCGGTGGCGGCGCCTCTCTGTCGCTCCTCTGGCTCTCTCCCCTCACTCTCTCCGGCTGCTCTGCTCTCTGGGCTGTCCACTCTGTCCACTCTGCAGGCTGTCTCTCCTCTGTGGTGGTGCGTCTGTCTCGTGCTATCGGTGTGGTCGGTGGCGGCCTGTCCCGTCTCGGCGCTGGGCTCTCTGCATGAACGGACACCCGTGGCCAGGGCTACCTGCGGAAGCGGACCCAGCCACTTTTGTCTACAACTCGGTGTTGGTTTGCACGATGGTGTGGGATCGCATGCCTTGCTTTAACAATGGTATGCTGGTTGCAGCGGGCTGGGTAGATAGGCTTAGAGTAGATTAAAAACATTTGTAGATATTAAATACATGCGTTGTGTTAGTGGCACCAGAAGTGAGCTAGAAATTATATCAATTATGTGATTGCTACCGCAGGACGCTCTTCCCATTGTCGGAGGACATATAATCAAGTGTAGAATATGTTGATCTCTTCATCGAACCTCTTTCAGCTTTGTATCTGGGCCCTTGAGCGTATGACGCTGTGACATTGACGTCACGGATGCCTGTCGCGTGACGTTACGGCCACTTCTGGTGTCACTGTTCACTGCCGCTGGCGAGCGTCACGAGCTGGTCATTCGTCACATTTGTGAGAGGCGCCGCCTGCCGACCCCTCCGGTCACGGCGCACCGAGCCCCGCCTCACGGGCTCCAGCATTTCCATCAGTTCGTGTCTGTGTGCCCGCCATGAGCCGCGGCTGCCGGTCTCAGTCCGCCGGCGGCGCCCGACCCCGACTGACCTCTGTGTGCCCTCAGGCGGCGGGATGCTGACGCCACCGTACGGCCTGTACACGTACGCGGCGCCGCCGGCGCTGCTGCCGCCCGTGGCGCCGCTCACGCCGCGGGTACCGGCCTACTCGTACCCGCCGAGCCTGTACTACTGGCAGGCGTACCCGTCGCCGCCTGTCTCACCGACCTCTTACTACAACGGGCTGACCCCTCCGGTAACCACTGGGCCGTCACCAGCCCTGGTGAGGATGCGAGGCCTGCCATACTCCTCCAGCAAAGTTGACATACTCAAATTCTTCGAAGGCTTTGAGGTTAGGGGTCTTTCTGGTTATGGGTTTTCTTTTAACCGTGCCGCCGTCGCCGCGCAGGGATGCAGACCGGCCGACGTGTTGCCTTTGTCTCAGTCTGGTGAGTGTTCTCACCTCGAGTATTTGGACGTCGGCTGAGGTCTGCTCCCTGGCCCGCGGCGATGGCGGCAATGGGACGGACGCGCGGTCCCCGGACCGCCCGTCCGCCCGTAACACGGCATGGTGGCATGGCGCCGCTGACGCCGGATGACGTCTGGCGTCATCCAGCGTCACTGGCGCGGTCACGGTCGGTGGCGGTCCGCGAGTCGGAGGTCCCATGGTCTTATACTCATACTTGTACTTATGCCTACTTAGAGCGTTGTATCTTGGTGGTTCAAGTTCTAACTCCCTCGATTGGGTTGTGGTCGACTTGGTTAACCCCTTACCCACCCCGATCGGACCGCCGTCTCTGGCCAAATATGCCAGGACCGTGGCTGTGCCAGCGGCCATTCTGTGTCCCGCCTTCACGGAGGTAGCCCAAATAATATTGGCAGCAACCGTCTGTCGCATATGCATTGCAAGGAACAGTTTTTTTCGGCCAATTAGCATGTGCCAGCTTTTCATGCTGCTGTATCTCGTTCTTGTTCACAATATCGATGTTGAAGTTTCATTCATTTTTTCAGCTTATTTTTTTTTTGCATACATTTCTTGCTGTCTTTCGGCTACCTCCCTGAGGGCGGTTGTGATGGTGCTGGAACGCGATAAACGTGCCTGCTTACTATATGTTTACTTTAACTTTGGCTAAAGCCGTGTTGCATTGATAATTCATACTGATCTCAGGCAGCTTTTGCCAAATTGTCAGGGAACTCAGATTTGTTTTTCAATAGAAAAACACAATTCTAAAGAATAGTGTTTTAACTATTGACAACAAACCTTCGGTTATTTCGCATAACGTGCATCCAGCTTTGGCACTGTTTATGTTACGATGTAAGTTGTAACTATAGTCAATTAGGTAAATTTGGCATGATCAAACGCATGCAAGCAATAGGCATGATCAGTGATTTCGGTGTCGGATACATCTTAGCTGCCTTCGCCTGGCAGTGGTTGATTATACCACCTGTGACAAACTGCGCTGCATATAAATGAGCTAACCAACTGTGGTGGCGGACGGCGGTGATGGCGGACATTATTCATAATTTTAGTTTTCGGACTGTTTAGGTCTAGGCTCTGTGCTTCTATAAGAATGGACCGTAAAACACGGGGAATGTATTTTTTATATTTGATGGGAGCATATTTGTATCTCAGTAGAGGAAGCAGACTGAGTTCCGTGGTTTTTCACTTTTCCTATAAATCGGCCACAATAGGCATGTTTGCAGTTACTTTACCTACCCAGTCGGACGGGGCTTGCACCGAAAGCGTTGGCCCGTAACATTTTCAACAGATATGTTATCGCCTCGGCTTAATGTATATGTCGAAGACGTTTAACGTTCAGATAAGTGGTGTTTGGCATTGCAAGCACTGGTATTAAATTTATATTGAAGGTTTAATTTTAATTCAAGAATACGGTCATCTATCTGTTTTGAAGAAGTTTTAACAAAGCGTCCCTCGGAATTTTCCTGTACCATGCATCTTATATAAGAAATTACATATTGCGTCCAAAATACTCACGTAACGTCGTTTGCTGCGAGCACGAAGGGAAATGGAACAACTAATAGGCATATTATAGGCATATTATAGGTGTATGTACCTCTTATAGTTCCATGGAAGTGATGCAAATATAGGTAGGCACCTATACCATACGGCCTTGCCTATACCTACTACTTAACCCGCGCCCGGCTGGGGGTCCTGGATTTCCACGCCCTGCTGGGGGGGGGGGTGTTTGAACACCCCCCCCCCCTTGTAACTCGGCTCCTGGGCCACGTAGCGATACCCAGAACGCGGCGTTCGAAAGAGCGTCAAAAATAATGACGACATCACTTCAGTCAATTTTTTGGTCAGGTGAAAGGTCAGGTCACCAGAGGTCATTGAAGGCAAAATTTCGCCGATTTCCAGGTCGAATGTCGAAAATTTCCAAGAAGCCAACGCATAACTCGGGAGCCAATAGAGCTACAGCGCCGCGGAAAAGCGCATTCGATAGCCCTATCAACGCCCTTTCTGAGTAATTCTCTCAGATTTGGCCTAACGTCAACGGTTTTGCCTGCAGGGGGCAAAAACTGCAAAAATAGCCGATTTTTTCGGAAACAGTTTTTCTGCAATAACTTTTGACCCAAGCCCTGTACGAGCTTACTTTTACCGGCATCGTATTCCTCTCGTCAAGACGCATCGAATGAACTATAACTTGACCTTGAAAGGTCAACTTGAAAATTTGACCTCAGGTCAAGGTCATGACCTGACCGGAAAGGGTCATGTTGCATATCAGTCGATCCGTATCGTCGAGCTGAACACATCTAAGGCGTTTTCATTGCTCTAGCATGCCTCTATCAGAAGTTATTTGCGAAAAACTGTTACATACCATTCGTGACCTAGGATGACCTCAGGGCATAAACAAGGGTCACGGACACCATTTTCATGTTCAGTGTGTGTAAACCACTTGTAATTCGGTGTTTGGGAGTGTTTATAATGTCTTTCGTCCAAAAGAGGCGCATTTCAATTTTCTCCCATTGACTTATAACCAGTATAACGCCTTTTGGGGCGACTAACGGAGCGAGCGAGAGGGTGAGCCTTGCACGTGCGAAATTTTGAGGGGGTACCTCCAACTGACTTGTGCACGGCACCTTACTAACCGGTCTCTAGCGATGTGCCAAATTTGAGCATAATCGGCCCAGCCGTTCTCGAGATCTGGAAGCGGCACCCTGCACGTGCGCACGTGCAAAATGGGTCCCAACTGACTTGTGCACGGCACCCTACTAACTGGTCCCTAACCGTGTACCAAATTTGAGCGCCATCGGTCCAGCCGTTCTCGAGATCTGGAAACGACCCCTGCACGTGCGCACGTGCAGCAGCACCCCAACTCTGGCACATGGATATGCAGTGCCTAGTGGGTGCCTACGTACATGCCAACTTTCAGCGCAATCGGCCAAGTAGTTACCGAGATATTGCAACAATTACAAAACGGACACCTCTTCGTTTTGCACGTGGCACGTGCATAAGGGGTCACCCACATGCATCGGGAATAGTCCAATACTTGGTAGAAGGAATGAAGCTACCCTACAAAAATTACCGCGTGTAAATCGGTCAAGTGGTTGCTGAGATATAAGCCTCGCAAAAGCGTCCGCACGGCCGGCCGGCCGGCCGGCCGCTCATACTCAGAAATTTCCGTTAAACTAAGGAAAGACTACGCTCGCTTCGCTCGCTCCGTAATGAGGAGGTCGCAAAATTGACCTGACCTTAGGTCATCGATATCAAAATTCTGAGATATACATTTTGTACATGCTATTGCTCTTAGCAATCGCTGAAAGTTTCAAAGCGATCGGTCACTCGGTGTAGCTATGACAGACATTGAAACTTTTTATGAGGTGAGGTCACTTCAAGTGACCTGGTGACCTGACCTTGAATGACCTTGGTCTGAAATTTTCACAACATGTGTAGAATTGATGTATGATAAGGTGTACCAAAAACGGCGGCGCGGAGCGCCGCCGTTTTTGAGATATTTGCGAAAAACCTCAAGGGGGGTGTTCAAACACCCCCCAGCAGGGCGCGGGTTAACGTGTATACCCTTTTGGACGCATGATTGGTACTTGCTTGTAAAGAAATTATTAACATTGCGATACAACTTAATATGCATGTGGCAAACCAACCGCCTAGTCATCGTAAATCTCGGTGATGCAATGCACTTGCACTTACACATTGCATTGGCTAGCTTTATGAGATGCCATGGCATTGTCGGTCGAGTGCCTACTTTAAACGATGTCATTACTAATTATTCCGAATAACAAACAAAAAAGGGTAGTCACCATTTGAAGCACTTCGTTGAAACAGAAAGCATCTGGCAATTTATATTTTTACGGAAAGTGCGCAATTAGACATCCGATTCAACTGTGCATCCGTCACATAACTTATCCGCTCTAACCGTAACCGATACATTTTATATTTTCACTCAAACTGAGCTATTAACCAGCTTCAGCCTGCGCCAGTCGTCCTCTGATCCTGAGTGTTGCGACCCGGCCGCCCGACACCCAGCCCAGAAACCCATCCGAGACCGGAAGCGCCGCCGGTAAGTACCTATTGATGTCTCATCCTACAGTCCTGTCGGCCGCCCGATCCGAACGGAACGCCATCTCAGGTGTCCGGCTAAGACTCTATATTCCGACCAAGGTCAATGAGATAAACGGGGTCATCGCGAGGGTTAAGCAGATCGATTTAAATGAACTAAAGGTCGGAAATGTAATATCGAAGTCCTAAGCCTGCTTTACCTGATACATTTCTCGGTTATCCTACCAACGCACCTAAATACCAAATCCGTTTCGGATGCACAGCAAAATCAAACCATTTATACATTGTTCTGACCGTTCAAAACTTTCTAAGATAATATCGCTGGTGAGGCGACTCTATCGCGATCTGTTCGATTCCTGACTGAACCCATCTGTTCGCAGATTGCTCCGGAGTGCATCCAGCTTCAGCAGAACGCAGAGGGGCAGCCATCCGGTGAGGCTATGGTTTCCTTTGCGTCTCGCACTGAGGCAGAACGCGCCATCCTCGAGAAGAACAAGCAGCATATAGGCACGCGCTATATTGAGCTCTTCATGGCGTCCTAGACGTTGCGTCGCCCCTGCGGTATGCTGGCCGGCGCTAAGCAGCGTCCACTCGCTCATTGGCGGACGCGGGCCAGGCCACGCGGTGATTGGCGGGCGGCCGGTGACCTCTACCAGGGCGAGGTCTCCGATTGGCTGACGCGTGACAGCCTGTGCCGCGATTGGCTGAAGGCCGACGGGCGCCCTGAGAATGCGGGGGCCGTTTGTGCAATGCCTACCGGCGAGAGTCCAGTGCGAAAGAGAGAAAGAAAGGAAACGAGAGCGGCAGAAGAGCGATTGTGTGACGTGCTTTGTCACGTGCGCGCCCAGATGCATTTTTGAGCAGTCTGGGGCGCACTGACAGGCGACAAGTTTTGTATTTTATTTCAACTGCAGTAATTTGCCACTGTCTTCCCATGAGCTTCCAGCCGCCGCCGGCGCAGTGGCCGGGTCTGGAAGGTGCGGAGCGGCAGCGCTGCCACCCCGCAGCCACCACCGTCCCGGCCCTGTCGCCGGCGAGCGCACAGCAGGTCGATCCGCACCAGCAGCCAGACAGTCCTCTGTTATATACATAGCCGTTTAGCTAGTTCGTTAACTGTACGGATGTTTATGTCAACATTATCACAGAGTCTTCCCTGCGTGCGTCGGGACCGGCTGGAGTCACGCGTAGTGCGTCGTGCTCCGTCCGGCCCGGCAACCTGTACATAGTTTGTTTTAGCCAAGAATTGCGTTCTTGCACAATCATGCATTCGACGTGCCTTATTTGCATTTAGCTGAATGTGTTTTATGTAGTGAGTGATTAGTTAAGGTGCAGCACTGCGCTCCAGCGCAGTTGCTCTGAATCTGAATACTGTCGCCATTCCACGTGTAAATTCCGTGCGCGAGCCCTATTGCCCAGTCTAAAGTGGCAGAGCATATGCAAGGCAGGGGTGAGAAGGATTTGGAATGAAACTTACGCACGGGATTTTGACCAAGAAAGGTATTTTTGACAAATTATAGCATTCCTAAGCGGCTCCATTTCGAACCAAACATTCCAAATGCATTTCTAATTGATCAGTGGCGGTCATTTTGTCACAATGGGCAGCTCCACCCATGCTGGAACCTCGGTTCCGGCTCTGTGCCGTGCCCCCGGCTGGAGTTTTTCAAGTGACCCGTTTTACGCCTAGTCTGTTTGAGTTTTGTGATATGGTAACATGACCAGGTGCGAACGCTCCTGCACGGCCCCGACTCGTCTGGAACGGAGTTAGCCCCCGGCGGCTGTCCGGCGTGTGCGCCTCGAGGCGGCTCTGAAAGGCTGGCCGGCCCGCGGCGGAGAGCGGCTCAAGTTTTATCGGTGCGCCTCGGTGACGGTGGCACCCTCCGCGGCGGGAGGAGCACCGAGCGACCCCGGCTCCGTCCTCAGGTGACCTCTGTCAGACTGCTGCGGACGGAGTGTCTGACTGTCTGTCTGTCCGGGCTGTCGGGCAGATGTCTGGTTCAGGTGGTTCTGTCCTGTCGGTCTGCCGGACAGTGCAGTCGGACAGTTCTGTCCTCTGCTGCGCTGAGGAGGTCGCCTCGTCAGACGACTCGGCCCTCCCGGGACAGTCTGTGCCGTGGCGTGGTGCCGCCGTGCCTTGTCAAACCACACCGCCACATAGCCCATGACAATGTACAAGGGAGGGGCACTGCCACTCGGAGCTAGGGCAGCATCATCTCATTGTTGCTCATAATATCTCGGGCCCACGGTGTCAGGACCTGGCCCTCGACCTGACCTGACCTGACCCACCAGGGTTCAGACCCAGCCGCTTGTCTGTGATACACCGTAGTTGACATTCGGAGTGAGAAAGAGAAACATCTGGGTGTGGGATATCGGGCTATTTTCGGCATGCGGTGGAGGTGAGGGACGGAAATATCGGGCGTGATTTCAAGTAACACCAAACGCGGAGGGTTCCGTCGTATGGCGCAGCGTGAGAGCGGCGCTCTTTTCATTCTAAGCATAATATGATAATCCCGGCGGGACGGCGGCTCTTCTTCGGTAATCCAACTTGCTATGGTCACCTTGGCGCTTGATTGTAAATCTCGAGTGGTGTTAGGTTAGTTTGCTTGCTTTGCTCGCTTCCGGTTGGTTGCTATTGCACGTCGTCTCTGAGGCGGCCGCTCCCGCGGCGGCGCCCTGGTGTCGGGCTCGGCTGCGGCGCTCGCCGCCCCCTCTGGGGACACCGGTCTTTGGGGTGATCCAGTCAGCTACGGGGCAAAATCTGGCGCGGCGGGGCCGACGCACAGGGTGCCGCTGGCGGGTCGGCCGCCCCTGTGACGTCAGCACTGCCATCTGGTGGCCATTTAATGAAGCTCTGAGTGGGGCGCGCTCCGCCGGCGCCGGTGGCGCTGCGCTCGACCGCCCGCCCTGACCGACGGACGTCGGCCCGGCGCCGGCGGAGTGGCCCGGCCGGAGCGGCGGGGACGGGCCGCGCCCGGGTCATCCTGCCCAGTCGGCCAGAGGACGACCCGCGCCGCGGCGCGTCCCCGTCTGCTTGTGTTGTGGTGAATTTTATCTTTTAAGGGAGAAAAACAGAAAAAAATCACTCCGCAATGTCAGGCGCGTATGATTTTCAGTGTATATGTAAAAGCGTCGTGTGTTTATTTTATGTTCTTAGTGCATTCATATCAATAGTTTAATGTGTGTGCGTGTGTGTGTGTTATATTGCTCGCGCTGTGTGAACAGCTCTGTGCACATCTTTTCCGTGTAAATTTTTGTAGCAACTCGTTGGCCATACATTTAACAAAACACTTCCGACGGCGGCAGCTGCTGGGCGAGCCCCAGCCTGCCCGAGTTGGATTCGAACAGCCCCGTGACCGCCCCGGCCCCGCTCGCCCTCTGTCGGCCTTATTGTCAGGCGTAGACAGCTGGAAGCTCACCGCTGTGTCGATGGGCGCCGCTCGAGCACGCACGTGGACACGAGCATCTGCTGCCACTCTCGCCTCGTCTCGATGCAGCTGTGCAATTTGATCACAAGTATACTTTATAGAATACATGTGAATAACTACATCCAGTCTGTGCCTGTGTGGAATGTCTTTAGGCAGCGGCGCGTTATTTGAACGGTTCGGGCTGGGGCGATTTCCGATCGCTAAATAACTGGGGTCAAGTTAGCCGTTAACAAAAAAGTTTGTTATTCGTATACCTGTATTGGTACGTCCATCATATAAAATTGTATGTACCTATTCCTGCAGGATCCAGGCACATTATAGAATTAGACTTATGATATGTATATTACCGGGGATACATGAGCAGAGTAATGCGTATTACATACCTATGGATTATAATGCTAAGCGAATGGGACATCCCGTTTGTGATAGGTATGTATTTACTTATTCATGTATTCGAGGTCATACGTCACCACTGCAAACCTCGCTGCCAACCTAAGAGAAAAATAAGACGAACAGCAGGGCGAAATCTTGACAGGCCAGAGCTAAACAGAGGAATCAGAATAAATGACATTCTACAATGCAACTCACGAGACAAGTGGGTTACTTTATATTTGCGATAAGTGACCTTGTAGATATTGTCCACTAAAGCGAAAATGAACAAATTGTTTTATCAATACCGGGTATTGCATGCTGGCAAGTAGTTCACGAATATGTAGGTAAACAATAGTAGATAGATATCTATAGAAGCGTTGATAACACTACGTTAATAGTTTCGGTCCATTAATCGGACAATAACTTTGCTGGAAAATATAACGTTCCAAGTCAAACAGAAACACTTGGTGCGGTGCAGGACATGCCAAGATAACCATCGACACCTCTTTAGAAATGCCTACCAAAAATGCATAAAATGTAATGCTATCATGGTAATTATAATTATTATGAATAATGCATAGCATGCCTATAAGATACCTGCATCACGCCGAGCGGGACAGTTTGCAGTCGCCGTCGAGCTCGAGGCTCGCATCAGGGATTGTAATTAGAAATCATAATTCGGTCCAATGTATCGCTGAGAAAGTAAGCTGCAGCGCCGGCATAAGCGACATAATGACATGAATCTATAGTCGACCGTTCATCGCCATTTATATAGGGACAAACACGAGTACGTCAACTACTGGGATAACTGCACCACATTTATGTCAATAATCAAACCTACCGCCCTGTCGATGTTGTTGTTAGTTCTTAACCCTAAAAATTGGGTCATGTAGTATTGTGATCGGGCTGAGTTTACCAGCGGACGACTTGGTCTTGAATACTGTATGTTTGTTCCATAGTTGAGCTGTGGGGTTGTGTTCATAAAATCGAACGGATGCATCCGGGATTTTCGGTGTCTTCTAGTCGAAGAACCTCTTCCCTCGAACCGCTGGAAAACATGTAGCAAGTTAGATCCAATGAATAAGCATACAACATCAACTCGAGACATGAATAAACGCATATCTTAGCTCAGTATTGAGACAAAACAACCCGTTTGCTGCGCACATCTCGTGTTAACAATATTACGGACGTCGTAGCGAAATATTCACACAAAAGACGGTGACAGCATGCACCCGTCCGTTCTATAAAATTGTCTCACTTACTGTTGTGAAGCCTCTGCTTGTGCTCCTCCAGCATATTCGGGTCATCAAACTTGGCAGAACACTGGTGGCATCTCAGTGAGCGCTTGGTGCCTGTCAACGAACGTCCGTTGATATCGAAAACAGTAAGATAGAACATCATTATCTATTATAAAACAAAAAAAAATAGCGATAATGTAAATAAAGTGAACAAAGAATAAGGAGAAAATAAATGCGTAAAGCGAAAATAGAGATCATGTAAATGGCGTCCGCTCTGGCATGTCTGTATTAAAAGTTTTTGTAAAAAAAAAACTGTTGGAAACCTTACATGACCTGAGATGACCTCAGAAGCACAAAGAGGGTTCATGGGTGCAATTTTCCGTTTCAATATTTCATTTTTAGTGTTTACCCATAAGCCGATGTTTGAGAGTGTTTTGAACGACGTTAATCCAAAAGAGGCGCATTTCAATTTTTCTCCCTTGGACTTATACCTAATGGAAAGGTCGCAAAACTGACCCGACCTTAGGTCACAGATGTCGACATTCCGAGATATACATTATACATTTTATACAAACTTTTACTGTTATCAATCTCTGAAAATTTCAAAGCAATCGTTCAGTCGGTGTAGCTAAAGCGAGCATTGGAACCTTTTATGGGGTAAGGTCACTTGACGCGACCTGGTGACCTGTCCTTGAACGACCGAGTCTGAAATTATCACAACATGTGCAGAAAAGATGTATGAACAGAGTACTAAAAACCGCGACGTTGCGCGCAGCCGTTTTTTTTTTTAGATATTCGGGCAAAAATTGATCGGGGCGTACCCCCCCCCCACCCCCACCCCCCACCCCCACCCCCCAGAACGGCGCGGAATAGTAAGGTATTTTTCCTACCATGAAATGACCAGTCAGGGTGGTCCTTTTCGTCATGAAGAGCTTTCATCCATAGATCTGAAATAAATGTCGACAAATCGTATAATTTGTTTATACAAAAACATACACTACACCGAACGATAAACAATATGGACTTTCCTGATGCTTAATTTGCAACATGTAACTGTTAAAGAAAGTGAGGACGCAGTTAAGCACGTTTAAAAGCAAACTTAATCAGCTTACATTTAACCCCTAATTCGGTATGAAATAATTTACTGCTGAATTATAATACTGCTGAATCTCCTCTTTAAGTAGCTGGCAGCCACATTTCTTAACCCATCGGTTTAATCACACGGAGTAGCTGCACAGTGCACGTGTGTCCACTCACTCGGAAAGTCGATGTCACAGTCACTGCAGCGCAGTGGCCGTTGCACCCTCATCGTCTGGGACATGTTCTCCGAACTGCGAGTCGGCACCTGAAAAACGACTGATTGTTTCGGCCATGGTTGTTATTAATCTGGATCTGACCGAGTTAAAGTTTGAACATCAGGGACAAACAATCTGCAGAGCAAAAGGTTTTAAGATTGAGGATCAGAGCCAAAAAACGTACACCGTGATAAAAGAGCTGCCATACGAAAAGAAAATTATTATTTGGGGTTCCGACTGGCGACTATGAACCTGATGGAACTCCTGGTACTGCGACTCCTCATACCGTCTGGATGACGGCACCGGGACGAATGGCGCTGCCCATGTCGAATATACCCAGCCAACATGTATACCTACTCCACGCATAAGTCACTGAAAGCTGTCATGACAATGGCATGAAGGCGAACCACATTCCAGGACCTTATTTGGGGCTCCGATATCGGCAGGTAAATGACGCCATGATGTCACCGTTTCCGGCAGCGGGCTGCGTGTAAACCGGAGCCTCGCGTGCCGGCCGGACGGGTGCCATGGTGGGCCATTGGTAAGCGAGTGGTGCCGCGACTGGTGCCGCGACTGGTGCCGCGATTGCTGCCGTGATTGGTGCCGCGACTGGTGGGCGATTGGTGCCGTGATTGGTGCCGCGACTGGTGCCGCGACTGGGCAAACTATGGGAAAGCCCGGGCCGGTGCAGGTGCCGGGAGTGTTGGGTGGGACGCAGACACTGGGTGGCTGGTGGTGGGGGGACAAACTGAGCGCTGACTGCCGGGTCGGTGGCCTGGTTGGCGGCCAGCGGACAATTCAAGGAAACGAAACCTACGCCTGACCCTGGGCCGCCAAAGCACATGAAAAAGACCGAGACTGGACTAGTGCGCATAACAGAGCTGTTTTGCTCAAGCCGACATTTTGTCGACATTTTAGTCGGCATTTAGTCCGACATTTGAGACATTTGGTAGTAATCTATTTGCAAAGTAGGGACATGCCGCATGTACAACATACAAATGCTTTGGGTTTTGTTCGGGTTGTTTTGTCAGTTTCATATCCTTCTATTTATTTCGGGTCCATTTCTGGGCCAAGGGATGAGAAAATAACAAGGAGACGATTGAGACCATTGGCTGGTGCGTCACACTCACAAGAGCTGAGGTCGAGAACAAAACCTGAAATATCCTTAGAACAGGGATGGTATCCCAGTACTTAATTCAACCGGTCACTCTGAGTCTGGACGATCGAGTCCCAAACGGAGCACCCGTCGACCGCAAAGAACCACGACGGCGTCCCACATTTCGCCACACCGGATCCCGAACCTTCTCACCTGTACCAATGCCAGCCGCATAATTAGCCCCAGGGTCCTCCTCACCTGGTAACCTGGCCGCTCCTGTCAACCTCCTCTCGTCTGCCAGCAGCGGTCCTTGTCGCCTCGGCCGTTCCGGGCGCACCCCTCATGTCTCGAGCTGGTACGGTGGACTGAGCCGGTGGCCGAGCCCGACCGACCGGCGCCGTGCGGCCTCCACGGGCTGGAGGTGCCTCCGGCGCCGCCAGTCACCACAGCCCGCCAGACGCGACCGCACGGTGAAAATATTGAATAAAACTCGGCGTGGGGGAGAGGGTCTTGTTATGGCTCAAGAGCTCAATAAAACCAACAACTTTTGATCTTTATACATTATACATTCAAAAGTAACGCTTAGCACTACGCTAAGTCGGGTACCGAAAACTTAGGAATCAATTTTGTACCCAAACTCGTGCCACCCGCCGTTCTTTTTTCGGCTATCACACACAAGTTTTTATTATTTAGTTCTGTGATAGCTTCGCTGCCGCACCCGTCATTGGCTTCACCTCGAGCTACCAGTGCAGGAATTGCGCCGCTCCCAAGCTGCGGGAGGCCAGGGTCGTAACCTGTGACCCATAGAGGTCAGAACTCAGAGCCAGCAGCGTGACGCCGCGCAAACTTGTGGTCCAAGCAGAGGCCAGAGGCCGCTGGGTTTGTGGATTCCAATCTCTGGTCGAGAGAACTGCAGTAGGTATTTTGTGTTTCAGTTTATCGGTACACAACCGACAAGATGAATCAACTGAAAGTGAGCTGATCTCGCCACTACCGGGCTAGCTGAAATTACGATACGAGTTCCGAGGTCCGGCTGGTGGCGTTGGATCGCGATTCCGAGAATCGCACTGTGTGGTGCGCGGATGAATCAGCGGTGACGTCATCCAGTGGATGGCGTCACCGCTGATGACGTCAATATCCAAGCCTTTTACATGCATGGGCTGCATTATTCATTCGCGCACCGTGCACATGTTCCACAGCCCCCCCCCCCCTTCTAAAGTTTTCCGCAGATATCTCAAAAACGGCGGAGCGCAAATTTATACATCTTTTCCGCACATGTTGTGAAAATTTCAGACCCAGGTCACTCAAGGTCAGGTCACCAGGTTACGTGAAGTGACCTCACCTCAGAAAAGCTAGAATCCTCGTCATAGCTGCAACGACCGAACGATCACCTTGAAATTTTCTACGATTGATAACAGTAACATCACACACAAAATGTATATCTCGGAATTAAGACATCGGTGACCTGAGGTCAGGTCAATTTTGCGGCCTCTCCATTATGTAAGTCAATGGGAAAAAATTGAAAGGCGCCTTTTTTGACGGAAGTCATTCCGAACGCTCTCAAACATCGTACTTCTAATACGACGTTTTAATCGCAATCGATGTTTTAATCGATGTTTTAATCGCATTTAATCGCATTTTAAATTTTTCCCATGTTAACCCTATTGGAAAATGCACGTGCCGATTACCCCAAAACGGGCCCATTATATTCTATGCAACTTTGCCAGAAGTTAGCTCCCCCATACGAGACCAAACGCTGAAAATGGCAAGAAAGTTGACCGTGCCGTTTCGGCGGCGATCAAAATGACCAAAATCGCGACAGAAACGTTAAAGGAAAAGGGCCACCTTCGTGAAATATGAAGATATCGTTGTTTTTCATTTTGACATTATTATTTTTCATTTTCTTTTTAAAACTGGTGCCAGAAGTGCACAATTCGCTAAAAAGTATTTAAAACTATTTAACATATTGGTACTATGTTGATACTCTCTACGGCACCCACTGTATGATGGCATAGCGATGACGTCACACTCAAGCCAATCAGCGTTCAGAAGACAGACTCGTCGGATTGTGTCAGATAAGCTGATTGGTTAAAGCTGAGCTGGTTGGAGCTGATTGGTAAAAAACCAAAGCCTCGCCGCGGGTGGCTGTATTGTCGGATAAGAACGCATTCCTGGGATAAGGACGCATTCCTGGCGTATTTTCTTTTAAAATTGCCGATAACTACGAATGGAGGCCGAAATCGGCCGTAAGGTGGTAGACAAGTAGGTTTTCGGACACGGGCTACAAGATGGCTATCTCAGTTTCAATCCCCATGTTAAAGGTGGCCCTTTTCCTTTAAACACCCCCTTAGAGAGGTAGCTCAGGTTGGGATTTTCAATAGAAAATCACAATTCTAAAGAATAGTGATTGTTCTTAATTGAAAAGTCCCAACCGGCGCACACGGGCGTGTACCGGAACGTGTTTGCCATAAAATGCTGGGAAGAAAACCACCTCTTCCTTGGCTCGTTTTCCCGCCATTTGCGATCGCGCAAAAAGTGTCACAAAACCCCATTGACTTATAAACATGGGCGAAAGCCGAAAATTGAAACGCACGTGCCACGCGCAAAAGAATTCTGAGCGAGTAGCGACCGGTGCCATCAGCTAGATCGCCTTCGAAAGTATACCTACCCTGTAATTTTTACGAAAATCGTAAAAGAGAGTTCAGACACCTCTCCGGCCCGGCAGGGTTGGCGCCGAGCACCGGCCCGGCGCGGGTTACGAATTACGATAAAATGCAGTATGCACTGTCTCATATTGCCCCGGCATTATGCACTATCCTTCCCCTACTAATGCAGGCGACAGTGAGGGTCCTCGTAGATCTCGGTTCAAACTAATGACGTCATTTACACTGAGGATTGTTTTGTCGTAACTTCGTCGTTAAATAAATATTGAGTCCTTGGTAAGTTTGACCAAGGCCCTATATACCAGGTAGGGTCGTCCGGCGATTCTACCTTTCCGTGACGTCAGCTCGTGACGTCATTTGGAGTCAAGTCTCGAAGCCCCGTTCAATCCCCATGTAAATGAGCGATTTTCGAAGCACTGTAGAATGAAGTCTGCACAAGATATATCAAACTTAAGTATCTTACCTAAAAGAGCAGACAATTTTCTGCAAGTTATCTATTACGTGTTTTTCGCTAAATCTTTTGCTTTTTTCACAAAAGCGTAAAATGTCCCCCCATGTCTCCGCAGCCTCCCTGCCGCCGGCCGCCGCGCGGTCGCGGTAGTGTAGTGGTTAGCGTGCCCGCGCAGTATTCCAAAGGTCCCGAGTTCGAATCTATGCGGTGCGGAACTTTAATTGCAATTCCAAGCTGAATATACGCACATCCATAATAAATTATTATTCGTATAGCTAAACTGTCTCCAAGCTATCCATATAAATTGACTTCACCCAAAATATCGGCAAGATTCTATTAAAATAAAAATTCAAATATGGCGGCTTGGACTGCCGCGTGCGTTAGGCTCCGCCCATAGCTCCGCCCACATGCGTGACGTCATTCGTGTTAGTGGACACGCAGAGAGATAGGGGACGACATGGGCCGAGTTTGACGAATATGGCGTCGGGTGACAGGCGACTTGGACGTGAACGAGGAACAATCCCTACTCCAGATGAAGTTAAAATGCCTGCAAACGTTTTCAAAAATGATGGAAGCTTTCTAGAAATGTTTAAAAAAGCTCAGCAAAGTGGTACTTCAAAGCCAAGCACGTCTACGGTCGGTCAAGTCAGTGGCCCTGCGCCGGTTTCGTCTCGGGCAGCAGAGAGTGAACCTGAGCAGAGTAAGAAGTCTGCAAAGGAGATACCGAGACCAAAGTATGGATTTGTGGGCAAAAGGCGTGGTGGGAAGATACTTCCCACAGGAAAAGTGAAAAAGGCAAAGCAGGATGAAGATGAAGACACTGAAAAGAAAGATGCATGGTCGCAGTACATGTCGGAAGTCAAGAAATACAAGGATCAGTCATGTCAGGAGGAAGGAAAGACGAGGCCACTGGTGAAATGACTGAAACAGTGGACTGGTTTTGTCAGTTTGACTGTCTCAATTTGAAAAAACCATGAGGATGTGTGTATGTCCAATGTACATTGAAAGAGGTTGGTATCAACTATCAATGGCCAACCCTGTCTCCGAAGATGGTTGCCAGCAGTGCAGTGCAAAGGTTTGATTCCTGCTGGTTATCGCACTCACAGGCAAGTGTCTGTTCATTTATCATGCAGTGCTGCTTCAAAGTTAGTGGAAGCTTCATCAACAACATTCAATATATGTCATCATCAAAAACAATTTTTTTATATTAAAATGATAGGATAGTGAAACAGGGTTAGAACAGGGCAGCGATCACTTTTGGAGCAGGCCAGGCCAGACATCACTCACCACTGTCTATGTCACCCACTCCTGAAAGTTAAAATTGATGTGTGTGTACAGTCCAGCACAGAGGTAACATGTGCTTTCAGTCATGCTTATGCTTTGCTTTTGTATCTCAAGAACAAGAATGATGTGCCAGACTACAATGAAACTTGAAATATAGATTACATGTATTGTCAAGCTTTCAGCTGCAAATTTATCGTTAGCTATACACTCCTGAATTACCTCCTTTACAACAGTCAAAGCCATTCTGTTGAGATTGGTATAGCCGCACATTACTTCAGTGGTGGGCTGTACCTACCACTTAAACTCCCTGCAATCTGCATAAATCTTTTTAAAAAATGATGCTTAATTTGCAATTTACAGTAGGTTTTTGAAAATGCTAACAGATTGCCTATGACTTTCTGGTGAGCATGTATTGTTCTATATGTGGCAAAAGTTTGAACATGATTTATATTTTTGATTGGTGCCTAGCTGTTAGGAGTATGAAATGATACAGAAAATAATATACCTAATCAGTGCCCTGTATTCTGCTGTTCTTAGATCTACATAGACATGCATGGTCAGTTGCCATTTTCTTAACCGGTGACCTGCTGGTGAGTGGTAGTTGTTTGAACAGCCCCAGTTTCTGGTTAACCTTATTATGCATCTTTTCTGCACATGTTGTGAGTTTCAGACCTAGGTCACTGAAGGTCAGGTCACATAAAGTGACCCAGGGCCTCATCTAAGAGATTTTCACTGGATGGCTAGAGACTGAAGGAGCCAAACCTAGGGTAACTACTCCTAAGTCCTAACTCCTCTTTTCTCACTGGATTTAGGCCACCTTTATTTCATCACAGCACTGAAACCTGAAAAAAAAACTTTTTTAAACAAAAAAATATTAGGCCACCCAACCCAAGCCTTTGCATTAGTTAATTACCCCTCACATTGCCCCACCAGACAGTACTAATCATACAAAAAATGAAACTGTAGTTTTTGGACCTGCGGCACCTTTTCTTAAGTCTGTTATTTTTTACCATTTCAGCCTCTCATGACTGCTTTACTGTTAATCAGAGCCCAAATTTAACGACTTATTTCCGTTTATTTGTAAGAATCTTGCTCCCGTTATGGCTACAAGGGAGCCATCACTTAGGTATGTGCTTCTGCTTCTGGTTCGTGCAAGGTAGAGTTCGGTCGGGGAAACTGTGGTCAAAGCTTCAAGATGGGTCAAATCTATGTGGTCAAATCTATTTTCAGGCCATGGCCACCAATTTGGCTATCTCAACTCAAAACTAATGTTAAGGTGGGATGTTCACTTTAAGATGCTCGAAAAGGACCCCTACCTGCGGCTTAACAAAGTTGAAGTTTTAATAGCTTCGCCACTGAATCCATCGTTACTACCCTTTTACTTATAGGCTAAGCACATTTTTCATGAAAATATTATATATTGTTAAGGTGAGGTTAAAGGTCTGGTCACCAGAGGCATCAAAGGTCAAATTTTGTCTTTCAACAATTTTCGAAACACCCGACGGCTAACTCGGGAACCAATAGAGTTACAGCGCCGCGGAAAAGCGCATTCGATAGCTCTTTTAATGCTCTTTCGCCTGCATGTCCTCAGATTTGACCTCAGGTGAACGGTTTGCCTCCAGAGGGCAACAACTAAAAATAGCTGTTTTCACGAATTCAAGAGAGCCACGATATTGCTTTTGCCAGCCCCGTGCCCCTCTCGTCGAGACGCGTCGAATGAATTATAAGTTGACCTTGAAAGGTCATTTTTAAAATTTGAATTCAGGTCAAGGTCATGACCAGACGAGAATAGGTCATGTTGCACATCAGTCGATCCGTATCGTCGAGCTGAACACACCTGAGGTATTTTCATCGCTCTAGCATGTTTCTATCAATGCTGGGGATCTTTCATGACCTGATATGACCTCAGGACATCCGACATCAGGAGAGGTCACAGGTGCCATTTTCGCTTCAGCTTATCGAGTTTACCCGTAACTCGGTGTTTGAGAATGCTTTGAATGACGTTCGTACAAAAAAGGCGCCTTTCAATTTTCTCCCATTGACTTATACCTACCTAATGGAGAGGTCGCAAAATTGACCTGACCTTAGGTCACTCAAATCAAAATTCTGAAATATATACCTATTTCATATATGCTGGTACCCTTATCAATCGCTGACAGTTTCAAGGCGATCGTTCAGTCGGTGTAGCTATGACGAGGGTTCTAACTTTTTCTGAGGTTAGGTCACTTGATCCTAAGGTCAGGTCAATTTTGTGACCTCTCCATTCTAAATCAATGTGAGAAAATTAAAATGCGCCTTCTTTTGGATGAATGCCGTTCTAAACACTCCAAACATTCAGTTTATTATGGAGCGAGTGAAGCGAGCGTAGTCTTTCGTAGAACCCGCGCCCTGCTGGGGGGGGGGGTGTTTGAACAACCCCTGGCACACCGAGGAAAATGCACCTGTGATCCCTCTGTGTGCCCCTGAGGTCATCTCGGGTCATGAACGCTCACCAGCAGTTTTTGGATATAACTTTATAGAGACGTGCTAGAGCGATGAAAACACTTCAGATGTATTCAGCTCAACGATACTGATCGACTGATATGCAACATGACCCTTTCCGGTCAGGTAAAGGTTATGGCCTTGACCAGGGGTCATATTTTCAAAATGACCTCTCAAGGTCAACGAATAGTCAATGCGACGCGTCTCGGCGAGAGAAACACGATGCTGGCAAAAGTCATGTGGCCTGCTTGGATTAACAGTTATCACCATAAAACCTTTTTCGTGAAAACGGCTATTTTTAGAGTGTTTGCCCTCTAGAGGCTAAACCGTTGGCCTGAGCTCAAATCTGAAAATACTATTCAGAAAGGTCTGTATAAGGGCTATCGAATGCGCTTTTCCGCGGCGCTGTAGCTCTATAGTTGGTTTCCGAGTTAGCCGTTGGCAGTTTCCAAAATTGTTGAAATGGACTACATTTGACCTTTGATGACCTCTGGCAACCTGACCTTTGACCTGACCCAAAAAATAGCCGATGTTTTTCCGTCATTATTTTTGACGATCTTCCGATTGCCGCTTACCGCGTGTCGCTACGTAGACCAGGAACCGAGTTAGACTCCTGGTCTACGAACACCCGGCCCGGCGCGGAAGTCGCGGAGCACCGGCCCGGCGCGGGTTATAAGAAGAATCTTTCCTAGTTTAAAAATGACTCGTCGGCATCGGAAAAAGCGTTAGGGTGGCCACTTTGCCCTGGTCTCCCCTATTTGTTTCTACTGGAAGGTTGTAAGAATCTAAAATACAGTTACAGTAGAATCCGCTTAATAGATCCACCTCGGTTACACAGCCTTTTGGATTTATTAAGCGGTGGGTTTATTAATCGAGGTCAGTTATGCTTCTACATACGGAGAAAATCCGTGAACAGCTCAAGTGGCCACAATAAGCGGTTGGATTAATTGTCCGAGGATTTATTAAGCGGATTATACTGTATATTATAGATATAAGCATTGTGCGTCTTGTCCTGTCCTGGGCATCTAGATGGTTCCCCTGCCCTAAATGTTAATCTAAAAAGCGACTTCAACTTGTTTCTGTACCTGCTAGGCCATCTAGTACATGACACTCATCTGCTAACAACTGATTTATAATCGGCATTGACCTTTGTGTGCCTTGGTAATGCTG
The DNA here is from genome assembly GCF_019059575.1 of Amphibalanus amphitrite. Classification (NCBI taxonomy): domain Eukaryota; kingdom Metazoa; phylum Arthropoda; class Thecostraca; order Balanomorpha; family Balanidae; genus Amphibalanus; species Amphibalanus amphitrite. Next base: position 298,071 of record NW_024881628.1, read on the forward strand.
GCATCCCTACAGCCATGTGCTAGTTTACCTACATCTGGTTTACATCACAAGTACAACTAACTTGTCCAGTGACAGCCATTGTCTGTGTTTTGGCTGGAAGAAGAGTTTGAGGTCGACAGCGTCGGCTTTGATCCATACACCTCTCACACTCATCAAGGATGCATATTACTGCATAAGCCAACTGAACCAAAGTGTTGGTTGCCGGTGCCCAGTTACAACCCAATCACCTCTCATCAAGCATTGACGCATTAGTCAGCTACGCAGTACGGGGGATGTATAGTGTGCTAATAGTGTGCCAATGAGCTCCTTGACGATGGCACCACTGTTTCATTTTAAATAGAACCCTGATAAAATAACTTATACAGTTGTTACTGTATTTTCAGTATAGATTAAGCAGTCCATATCTTGTATTGAAAGTTTTATAACATAAGCATATGCCTTAAAAACATCGCGCAATGACACCGAAGCATAAAACATCAAACATTTCATGCGTGACTATGGTAAGGTAGCGAAAAGCTCGGATATGTAAGAGCAGTTGAAGGACATTTGGTCCCAGGGGCGAGTATTGGCGCAGAGGCACTAACAACATCACTATATATTCCATGCACGCATAATGCAGACAATACTAACTGATAAGCGACACCCGGGTATATGACGAACTGAGTGATCTGCGAAGAATTACTGCTACAAATATAAGGCAAGCTCTCATTCTGGTGTAATCACGTATCAGCTCAATGGCCACGATTACATTGAAGTCCTAGAACAGGAAATGTTTCACGCGTGAAACGAACCCGCACGTAACTATAGATAATATCGCGGGTCACTGGCGCACGTCCGCATGCAAAGATACTTATATGCTGGTGTGCCTGTCTTTCTTTGGCCAACATGTCCTGTATATCGCTAACAGGTGAAAGGGAAGCCGGGGCACTGCTTTTCGAACCCCTCTTGTTGCTGAAGCGCAGCCCGGGCACTGATACTTCAGACCAGTCACTGGAAATTCGCGTAGGTTGCGAATGCGTCCAGCCACGACAAAGCCACATCGTAGCAAAGCTGGTACTGCTCCTGGAATGAGAGACAGAGCTTCAATGTTAATTTCGTGTTGAAAACTTATGTGGACGCCTATGACGCTTGCATGATGTATGGCATCTCAGGTTATCCCATTGTAACTATCAAGAAAATGCCACATCTTGATGATCAATTGCCCGCAGGATGCGTGGTTTTGCCTAACTAAAAGGCTGTTTTTGTTTTCGATTCGCCCCTTTTTTATAAGCCTCCCAGGAGCGAGATGTCGCAATGAATGGTGAGCGCTCGACTTGAGCATTCCTTTTCCATTGCCGAACTATGCGTTGCCCAACGAGCTAGACATGACGCTCACCAGGCCTGTGATGAACTGCGGCCGACTGCGGCGCACCACCGACACCGCCATCGCCACGTCCAGCTCCTGTTCCTCGCTCAGGTGCTCCAGCTCGAAACACACCGTCAGGAACAGGCCGCACCCGGACACGCCGTTCCTGGGAGAGCAGCGAGCCTGGATTAGTACCATCCGGAGCGCACCCTGGCGTGGTGGAGCTGTTCGTTCTCCCCGGAACCGTTTGGCATTCGGACATTGTGTACAGGATGGATTTGTGATCCTGAGAGGGGACATCCTGCCGGGGTGGTCTGTGTGCCGGGCGTTACCTGCAGACGACCACGGCGGGGAGCGCGCCCAGCGGTGCCGCCGACCGCATGTAGGCGCTGTACAGTTGTAGGAGCTCCGCCGCCCGGGGAAGGCTGGGGCGTCGCCGCGCACCGCCCTCCTCAGCGCCGGCCAGCACCAGTACGGTGACGTCGATTGTTTCGGTCATCTGCCAAAGAAGGTGTCCAGCTGTGAGACGGAAAAGGTTGGTTGGGAGTGGGGGTTCTTTCGGGTGTTACAGGGAGTTTGCTACCCGAGGATGTTTCGCAAACTGGTAGAAGCGAAACCGATGAGCATGAGGGTTATTAGTTTGTCATAAGACGTTACCTACCAATGTCGTACATACCTGGCCAGATTCAAAACACAGTATCTTGAGGCTGATTGTGATGATGCCGTCAGACGCCGTTTCGCCGCTGCTCTGTACTTCCACGTCGCGGTAGACGTCGGCTTGTCCTTCGGTAGGCCAGAACACCTGAAAGGTGGCAATGAAAAGCAAGTTACTTCCACACAGATGCAATTTGTATGCATTGTGTATCCTCAAAACGGCTTGAAGGTAACTTACGTCTTCCTCTTCAAGGTCGTTCATAACGACAATGATTCGGGACCGCTTTTGAACCACCATCTGCCAGAAGACGTATTTCCTGGCCGGAAGGGGAGCCTCCGTTGCGATGAAGGCATCTTGCCTCTTGTACCCCTGCACGAACACTGCGTTGATGTAGTTGTCCTTTATCTTCGGATCCAAGAACACGCGACTCGAGTCGTCTGGAACGTGGGAAGCAACCAGTGGAGTATGGCTGCTTGTCTCTACAACACCGCCTAATTCACACTCCTTATGTTCATGTGAAATGGAATAAACACCTGTTTATGGAAAATGTAGGTATACGTCTAACAAGTTTCTAGTCATTGTCATATCAGTTCGAGGTTGTTCCAGGAACAAAGGCTCTCATATCCGTCCATAATGAGTACGAACTACGAGCGTTATGCAGTAATGACAAACTTCGAACTACTTTGGTATTCATTCAATCACGTGCGTGGTACACAACGTTTCAATGCATTGCTCAACACAGGTGCACCACCCGAGGCCTTTGCACCTAGCCGGGCGTTGTTGCCCGCGTCACCGACCTGGCAGCACGTCCGGTGACCGGTTTTTGCCCTCCAGCTGGAGACCGCCGAGGCTGAAGTGAGTGGCCACGGGTCGGTGTTGCTCCAGGTAGCTGAGCTGCTGCTCGACCTGCGAGGGACCTCCGGCCGGGCCGGGCGCGCGCAGCTGCGGCAGCCGGGCGGCCAGCTGAGCGGCCGGCACCGCCATCGACGGAGACACGAGCAGCTCGACGAGCACCTGGTGCACCAGCTGGTACTGGGCCAGGTTGGCGCACAGGTTGGCCCGCTGCTGGCGGATGACGGCCAGGTGGGAGGCCACGTCCACCGCTTGCTCGCGCTGTCCCATCTGGTACATGCTGTCGATCAGGATCACGGTGCCAGTTCGACCCACGCCGGCGCTGAAAAGGCACACAATCGTTTCACGAATCCATTTTACATATTTGCTTTACTTACGGAACAGTGTTTGACAGATTGTCTATCATGTGTGTGTGAGTGTCACTAAAAGAAGCAGATATGCTTATGCGTGGTTCACACCGGATCCGTAATGACGCCGTAACCGTTACGGACGTAATGAGCTAGAGATTTCTCAAGATTCCCCAAGCATTGTGACTTTTGTAGACGAAGTTGAAATGTGGCAACCAGTCGCCGTAAACTGGCAGCGTCCACCGTACTCGTTACGGAACGTAACAGAAGTTGGGAAAATTGAACTTTTCGGCTCGACCGGCCGCCGTAATGACTTTTATCGACATGTATCTCCAAAACGGTTTGACTGTTTGATGAGCGGTCTTCTTTGGGGAGGGGCTGCATCCTTTCTACCCTGAACTCTGCTATTGATATCACTCATGAGTGCCTGTTACAGCCAGGGACCGCGGATTCCGGGGGGCAGCGTGTGCAATTGCACACGCTGAAATTCCTGAGGGTGTGCAAACACCTATTTTTGCACACCCACAGTTCGTTGTGGGGGCCCATGCGGCCCTGGCGCTTGAGTCTCCCAAGCCGATTCTCGAGGGCCCCAGCGCGAGCCTGATGGTCCCGCACCGGTGCCTGAAGGCGTGAACAGGTTCTAGTGTTATCTCAGGGGTTATCTCAGAACCCCACCCACGCCATTTTTTAGCGCTCCCACCGGCTCTTGAGGGCCCAGGCCGATGCCCGAGGGCCCCAAGTCGATGTCTAAAGGTCCCACGCCGGTGTCTGAGTACCTACATGGCTAGCTCAGGGATCCACGCCAGTTTCTGAGGGCCCTAACCGGCTCTTGAGGGCCCCTGCCCCCTGCCCTCCTTAACCCCCTCTTGGGGCCGATGCCTAAGGGTCCCGCATCAGCACTTGAAAGCCCACAGAGTTATCTCAGGGCCCCATACCAGATTCAGATTCAGATTCATTTATTAGCAATAAGTCCACAGCACGGTGGCTTTTCACCATTGCACGTCAATTGACAAGGGATATAGCAGGGACAAGCACATCACATGCATTCATATACAGACTATCATATAGACATCCACACAATGACGCGTAAAACGAGCGTTTCAAGGCGGTTGAGACATGATCACACTTTTTAGGTGTCTTTTAAAATTTGTGATACCGGGATCGAGCCCCAGTTTCTGAAGGCTCTCACCGGCCCTTGAGGGGCCCCAGACCGATATCCAAGGGCCTCTGGTCAATGCCCGGGGGCCCCAGGCCAATGCCCGAGGGCCCCAAGCCGTTACCCGAGGGCCTTACACAGCTATCTCAGGGTATAATGCCACTTTCCGAGGGCCCTAACCGGCTCTTGAGGGCCCCAGGCCGATTCCTGAGATCCCCAGGCTGATGTGAGAGGGCCGACCGACTGAGGCGGCCCCTACGTCAGTTTCTAAGGGCGTCCACGACCGCCGCACAGTGTGGCCGAAAGCCAGATTAGCGCGAATTTAATCAAAAAACGAATTTTGGAATTTTGACTTTTTATAACCATCAGTCGATAGGAAATTGTCCAAAGTATGTAAATATCACAATACTTTGGTTCAATGTCTTCCTTTCGGTGTCCAAAAAGCTAGCTAAAGTGGACATACGCAATGCCGGTCCCGGCTGTGTTGAAATCGTCGAAAACCCGCGTCATGTTTACAACACATTTTGGCGTAATTGTCGGAAAGGTTTGGAAATAATTGGAGTGGCATATGACTACTGAGCCTATATTTGATAGTATACCCGAATTCTATAGGTATCCTTGGACTAACCGATGAGTTATGCTCATTTGAAAATGACCTTTTCAAACATCCCCTGAAAACACTGTCCATCTTAAAAACGTAGAGATATAAGAAAATGGCCAAAAATCTCCACGTCAAATCTACCATGAGAAGATTCGCCACACTTTTCTGGACATGACCCATTCAAGAAACCCTGCCCCAACTTGCCCCCCGGCCTTTGGCTCAGCTTTGAACGTATCGGGTTGGCCCGCCCGGGGAGGTCCGGCTACAGGGTGGGCGGGGCGGCGACTCCGTATACGTTACGCGGATGGCTCAAACGCTGTATTTCTGACTTGTTATATTGCAAAATACGGTCGCCAATGAATAAATCTTGACAATTTTTCAACCCTCGCCCATATAGGGGGTGAGGGTGGGGGTCGAAAAGACCCCTCTCGGTTTCTCGCAAAAAGCTCATGTAAAAAGCGGCCGATCGCGACGAAACTTTTAGTACCCTCGAGTTTATCAATTTTACACCTACCCATTAAATTTCACGACCCTGACCCCAATGACCTTTGACCTGTGACCTATTTCTCGAGACCATGTTTGGCCGGAAGCGCGATTGGGCGTATGTTTGCTTGCATTAGCCGCGCGTTTGCAGTCTTTTCGTGGTTTCAAGCGTCTAAACATGTGATATTATGATGTTGGTCCCATGCATTATGGTCGGTGTCAAGATCACTTGAAGGTCAGGTCAGTTCAATGACTTTTGATGACTTTGGTTCACCTTTTTTAGTTTTACACGCTTCCAGGCTAGTTTTTGGAGCTGATTTCGAATTTAGTAACCATTTGAACATTTAGGAAGAAGTTTTGGTGCCTTCGTAACGTGCAACGAAGCTGTCACTGGCGGTTGACACCTATTAATTATGAATACCCGGCAGGACTGGTTGGCCTGACCTGACCCGACCTACGTTCGCGGCTAGCAAAACACCAATACGGGCGAGGGTTAGTGACATGAAGGTGCTTATGGTGTAAGTCTTTGTTTTTACTCCCATTGCTGAGGTTCAGTTTTATCGGTGCGTGTATTTCAGCAACCATCTACCGATTCATGTGCTTCACCAGGAACATTCACACAGAAACATAATTAGATGTTGATTTTTTTTTCAAGCAAACTTTGGACAATCATAAGAATTTACCAGAGAAATGATGGGAATTTCGTAAACGATTCCTCCTCCTAACATGCCCATCATTGCTGGGACCCACAATTTTATGCCTCTTATTTGCGGTTAAATTCCAGGATTTCGTAATCAGAGTCGGAGTCGTTCGGAGTCAACAGTTCTGACCCTGCAGTCAGATTCGGAATCGGAATCGATTTTGGAATCCGGACCAAGACTCGTAGCCTGAGTCACCGAAAATCCATCGACTGCGTTGACTTGCCATGGCTGCGGAGTCAGAGTCCGAGTCGATCGTATAAGTCGACAGTTTTGCCCGGAGTCAGAGTTGAAATTGACTTTTGAAAGCCGTAGTCGGAGTCGGAGTAACTCCATCGACTTCACAGCCCTGGCCTGGTAAGCACATCACCCGTCGTAAGCTAGTTCTCCTTACTTTTAGAGGCGGAACTATGCCATTATTTGTCAGCAAGCATTTATAATGCATCGTAAAAGGTCTCACATAGGTTTAAGTGTCAATTTTGAAACCAGGGAACCATTTTCAACGGATCCGAGCAGCGCTGGGATTTAATTCGCGCTAAACTGGTGTTTGGCCACACTGTGCGCCGTCTGGTCAAAGCTGATCTCTGAGGGCCCTACGCAGGTTTTTAAGTGCACTCAGCTCTTGTTTAGGATCTCACACCGGCGTCTGCGATCGGATGGCTTATGCATGCCGCAGAGGAGCCCTTACCGGCTCCTGAGGGCTCCGTGCTGATAGTTGAGGGCCCCATGCCAATAGGGGAGAGTGGGGTAATTTGGCCGCTTTTTTTTTAGAAAACGATGTAACTAAAAATCGACAACACATTTCTGCATTATCTCAACGCTGACAGGTGTGGCATACATTTTGCTTTCCTGGACAGTAAACTTGAAATGATAGAGTAACTACTTATATTGACATTGTGACGTATTACAAAGGTCTGCACAGCGGCCAAATTGCCCCACTAGCAGGGTTATTTGGCCGGGGGTGTGGGGCAATTTGGCCGGTATTAGTTTGAGGCCATGATTTTTGTTATAGGTGAGTCAGCTTCACATTCAGCAATGACGCGTGTCCTACGACGCATTTGAAGCATTTTGGAGGTTGACTCAGCCATCACAGGGGTCGAAAATAGTCAAAATAGCGGCTCTAGATGCGATGACAGTTTTTTTACGAATAGCTTTTGAAGTAATCAAGCTAGGCCAAAACTAAAAGTACCATCGTAATTTTCTCGTCATTCCGCATCGAAACATGTATGTGTTGACCTCGAGAGGTAAAAGTCAAAGGTTGGCTTCAGGTCACGTTACCTCAGGTCGCTTGACCTCAAGGTTACGCGAGTTCAAGGTCATCATGTATATCATTAGATGCGCCTTGACGAGCTGAATACAATGAGACCATTTGCGCGGCTGTATCTTTTTTCTGTAAGTATTTATTAGCAAAAAAGCGTTAGGTAACATTTGATGACGTCATATGCCCTTACAGCTGTCCAATAGGGAATATCGCATCAAGGTAGTCAAAGTTGGTCATGAATTATGTGCTTTATGGTATGAACTATGATTGACCATGACAACTCGGCCGTCCCAGCATAGTGACTCTGAGCGCACCGGCCAAGTTGCCCCGCTAGTCCCGGCCAAATAACCCCACATTGCCATTCTGAAAATTTTTGTCGATAAAGTCGTCATGGCTGTACAGAACTAGATGAAATTGCTCTTGGAACCGCTGAACACCCTCAAGAATGGCGCTATAATGTTGGAATTCGTTTACAGCCCAAATACTACATGTTATACAAATTTTTAAACGGAAGTAAAAGTTACCATTTTCTAACGAAATTCACGTTTTATTAATTTTGACTAAAACTAAGATGGGAAAGTTTTGACATTTGTTCTCGAGTTAGTTCTGCCGATGACAAATGAATAGAGACTTAAGTTATTTCATTCACTTTTATCAGCTTTCGTACAGGTGGGGGCGGCCAATTTACACCACCGGCCAAATTACCCCACTCTCCCCTACTCGAGAGTCCCATTCAATAATCTCAGCGCCCTACACCAGTTTGAGGAACGCCGTTTGGCCAAGGCCGACCTCCGAGGAAAAGCCCTTTGCAAGCCTCGGAGTGCCCTCACTTTCTTTTTTTAGGATCTCACACCAACCTCTGAAGTCGCAGGGCTAAAGGATGCTTCTGATAACCCTCACTAGTAGCCCACACAGTAATCTCAGGGCTCACACCAGTTTCTGAGGGCCTACACGAACGCTTTTTGGCCAAGGTCGATGTCTCTGGGCCCTATTCAGGCATCGAGGCTACTCGGGCGCCAAGAGACGGTGGGGGACCTCCAGGCGAGCTTGCTTGGTAGATGGTAGTTGGTACCCCATGGAGCCGGCGAACGGTGTCAAAGAGCCCGGTGTGGGGGCCCAAGAAGCGGCGTGGGCATCCATATTTCTATGTACATGAGGTAGTCCAGAGGCCGTTATGGGACCTTCAAAGACCGTGTGCGGTGCGCCGGTGACCCTTAGAATTGCCGGCGTTGGGTCTCAGGAGCTGGCGTGCGGCCTTTATGGGGCCCCAAAGCCAGCGTGTGGGCCGTAGAACAATGGGGAAGCTAAGGGGGCCGGAGGCCAGACCCCATAGATCATAGGGGCCAAATCGATGGGCCCGCCCCAAACATCCTGCCGGCCGTGTTTTATTTTTAAACTAATTCATGTAATCCATGATAAAAAGAAGTGTGCCAACATCAACTGTGCAAAAGGGCTCTCTGAGGCCCGCAGGGGCCCTTGAAGGTCACTGTAAGTCTTTAGGGGCCTGCTTGGGAAAATCGGAGATCGATTTGGATCACGTTGCATGCATGCATGTGCATTTACTCTGCTAATGCATCTCCTGACCGTAAGATGCTCGCTCAGTCATCTTACGACCGTCAATTTTGAAGGTTTTCCCGCCCCGCTTCCTTAGAACCGGCTTATTCCGGAGTAGTGGCGGCGCTGACTTTTTGGAAGGGGCCGGCGTGAGATGGGGGCCCAATCGCCATATCTTGCACACCCTACGAGAATTTGAATCCGCGGTCCCTGGTTACAGCACGTGTCACGTGCGACGAGAGAGGTTCCAAAAGAGCTCGTCATACCATAACTCGGGAACGGCTGAATGGAAACGGTTCAATATTTGTTTGTTGTTTTGGCTGGGTGCACACTACACATCCCGTGACCTTAGGATGATGTCGAATTGCCTCAGCGCGTGCGCACGTGCGCACCCCTTTTACACATCTCGGGATTGGCTGTGCCAATCGTGCCCATATTTGGTATGCTGAATGACATCATGTTTATATGCAAATTGCACAGGTTGACAAAAGCATTGATCTGCACGTGCGCACGTGCGTGCCCCTTTTTCATATCTGGGGATCGGCTGGGCCGATCGCGTTCATATTTGGTGTGCTGAATGACACCATGTACATATGAAGATTGAACAGACCGGCAAAGGCATTGGTCTGCACGTGCGCGCGTGCGTACCCCTTTTTGGCATCTTGGGATCGGCTGGGCCGATAGCGCTCATATTAAAGGGACCCTCCCACCTTCAAAAAAGTTAATGAATTGGCACGAAAGTGATGTCGCTCGGTTCAGAAAGAGCGAAAACGAATATCTACCAAATTTCATCGGAAAATATTCACCGGTTTTCAAGATATTAGACTTTTACTTTTGTTTACTTTTTGGGATCTCCGCTGTTCCTAGCGACTTTATTTGAAAGTGCGGCATTTGTTGCGCGCAAAGCAGCATATACCACCGCGTGCTACCAAACGTTTTAGTAAAAGATTTAAAAATCGTTAGATCTCCGCTGACGTCACAAATTCTAAGGGGGCATACCAATGCACTAGCCCCTTAGAATCCGAAAACTGCAAGTTTGAAATTCCATATCTCCGAATTAAAGCATTTGTTGATGTTGTGAGTGCCCAAACCGGTATTTGCAGGCCATGGCCACCAATTTGGCTATCTCAACTCAAAACTAATGTTAAGGTGGGAGTGTCCCTTTAAGTATGCTGAATGACACCAAGTTTATTTGCAGATTGCACAGGTCAGCAAAAGCATTGATGTGCACGTGCGCACGTGCGCACCCCTTTTTCATATCTGGGGATCGGCTGGGCCGAAAGTGCTCATATCAAGTATGCTGAATGATAACATGCTTACATGTAGAATTCACAAGTCGGCAAAGGTATTGATCGGCACGTGCGCACGTGCGCACCCCTTTTTCGTATCTCGGGATCGGCTGGGCCGATAGCGCTCACATTTGGACTTTGGTATGCTGAATGACACCACGCATATAAAGTATGCAGATTGCAAAGGTCAGCGAGAGTATTGGTCGGCACATGCGCACGTGCCCACCCCTTCTCACATGTTGCGATTGATTGGGCTGGTCTGGGTAGCGGGTAGCGGTCTGCTCGTGTGCAAGTGCGGACCTTTCTGCTTGAAAAAAATCGTATCAACTCGCCGACTGATTTTTAGGCATTATTTCATGTAGGTATGCCTTCAGTATGTCACAACCTACTTTGTATCTCTTGAGTGACGTACATAAAATTCATGTTCCGTAATTACATTTCACTCGTTTATTTAAAGATCACATTTCTATCGTAGGCCTAGCCAAGCCCTAATCATGTAGGTATGTTACAGGTCAAGTTCAAAGTCCACAAAATAAATTACAATACATAGATTCTCGTGCCACGTCTTTTATTCAGTTCTGAGTCAACTTCGCTGCCCATATTGCCCCTGCTAGACTTGATGCTTGGACGGAAACTGCACCGCCTCTTCGCAAGCCAATTGAGCAAACTGTACGATGCGTACGTTGATCTTGCCCATGGATAGCACTTAGCAGCGATTCACGAGTGTAGAAAATGAACTTCAGCGTTGACCAGCATAGGCATGTTTTCTTGCTTGCCAAAAAAGGATAAAAGGCCAAAAAAGGATAAAAGATTCTCTGTATAGTATCATGCCCACAATTGTAGTTAATTAACAATGATATGCCTCCATACAATTATAAACCACTATGCAAAAGTGGTAGGAATAAATTTAAAAAGAAGAGAGCAAAACCAATTAAAATTCTGACGCACCGATATCAAGAAACAGCTCTCAGCTTTAGCCCATTTTTCGATTGTTTATAAGCAAAATAGTTTTGGCGCAATTGATTCGAAGGACGGCGCTCAACATAGCAATTCCCGGTGCACACCGAATCCGTAACGAATACGGCGTTACGTCGCCAAAAAATAGAACTACGCATGCGCGTTGCATTGTGCCCTCCACTTTCAAGATATTATTTAATCGCCGACGTATTCATTACGGCACGTAACGGTCATTACGGATCCGGTGTGAACCACGCATTATGCGTGGTTCACACCGGATCCGTAATGACGCCGTAACCGTTACGACCGTAATGAGCAAGACATTTCTCAAGATTCCCCAAGCATTGCGACTTTTCTAGACGAAGATGAAATTTGGCAACCAGCCGCCGTAAACTGGCAGCGTCCACCGTACTCGTTACGGAACGTAACAGAAGTTGGGAAAATTGAACTTTTCGGCCCGACCGGCCGCCGTAATGACTTTTGTTGACATGTATCTCCAAAACGGTTTGACTGTTTGATGAGCGGTCTTCTTTGGAGAGGGGATATATCTTTTCTTCATGGAACTGTGCTATCCATAAAAGTCATGAGTGCCTGTTACAGCACGTGCCACGTGCGACGTGAGAGGTTCCAGAAGAGCTCGTCATTTCATAACTCGGGAACGGCTGAAGCGATACAGCTCAAAATTTGTTTGTTGTTTTGGCTGGGTGCACACTACACATCCGGTGACCTTTGAACGGTTTTGAATTTCTTCAGCGCGTGCGCACGTGCACACCCCTTTTTAATATCTCGGGATCTGCTGGGGCGATAGCGCTCATATTTTGTATGCTAGAGGACACCATGTAAATATGAATATTGCACAGGTTGGCAAAGACCTGTGCATGCACGTGCGCACGTGCGTACCCCTTTTTAGTATGTGGGGATCGGATGGTCCGATAGCGCTCATATTAAGTATGGTGAAAAACACTATGTTTTTAAGCATATTGCACGGGCTGGCAAAGACATTGATTTGCACGTGCGCACGTGCGTACCCCTTTTTCATATCTGTGGATCGGCTGGGCCGATAGCGCTCATATTTTGTATGCTGAATAACACCATGTTTATAAGCAGATTGCACGGGTTGGGAAAGACATTGATTTGCACGTGCGCACGTCCATCCATCCATCCAACTGTTTATTGGTAATACAAATTAAACGCATAATATATAGTAAAATGAGAGGAGGCACAAAAGCCAAAGGGCTTAAGTCTCGGTGCCAACTCTCGTGATGCAGTGCACCGGAAATATGTAGGTATAATATTAGCGCAGACACACATACATGCATACTTACATACATACACATACGTACATACATACACATACATACATATATACGTACACGCCTGAACACATTCATCATCTCTCATACTTCGAACATACGCTCAGTCAGAAGCTCGCCCGACCGCCGCCCCGTCGCCGGCCACCGCCCGCAGCCACCAGCCACGTGCGTACCCCTTCTCCATATCTCGGGATCCGCTGGGCCGATAACGCTCATATTAAGCATGCCGAATGACACCATGCTGACCTGCAGCTTGTACTGGTCAGCGAGGGTATAGGCTAGCACGTGCGCACGTGCGCACCCTTTTTCCATAACCGCAGATCAGCTGGGCCGATAGAGCTTATATTAAGTATGCTGAATAACACCATGCATATTAGAAGACTCCACAGGTCAGCGAGCGTATTGGTCTGCACACGTGCGCGTGATTACCCTTTTTAATGGCATATTCCGATTGCTTGGGATTGCATCTTTGGTAGATTAAGCCAAGGTATCGCCATGCGATTGTGAAGCTTCCAAATGTTGACGAGGGTGGCGGTCTGCTCGTGCGCACGTGCAGACCCTTTGGCCTTTTACCTTAGCTCGAATCAACCTGCCAATAATTATTATTTCTTGTGAGCATGCCCTCAGCGTGTAACGTTCACGGCTTACTTTGTATCTTGTTTGTGGAGTTATGAGTTCTGAGTTTCATGGAGTTCTGAGTAAACATCACCGGCCATATTGCCTCTGCTACTTGCTAAATTTGACACTTGGACTTGTAGATATTGGCAGACGTTTGAATCCACATTGACTCTTGGCAAGCCAAGCGAGCAAATGGTATACAATCCAGATTCTGGCGTCCGTTGGTATTCCCATCATCCACGAATAACAAAGAATGTAAGAAATAAACTTCAGCGTTGACGGGCATAGACATGCCCTCTTGTAATGCAAGAAATAATGCAAGAGTCTCCGTCCAGTGTTCTGCCCATCGGCGTTTAATGAACAATGATATGACTCGATACAATTGCAGACCGCTATGTCAGAGCAATATTAACAAATTAAAAGGAAGAGAGTAAAACAAGTCTACATTCTGGCGCTCCAATATTAAAAACAGCTCTTGGCTTTAGTCCATTTTCCGCTTGCCTATAAACAAAATAGAGTTTTGGCGCACTTGCTTCGAACGGTGACGCTCAGCGATGGTAATTCCCGGTGCACACCGAATCCGTAACCATTACGGCGTTACGGCGTCAAAAAATCGAACTACGCATGCGCGTTGCATTGTGCCCTCCACTTTCGAGATATTTTTTAATCGCCACCGTATTCATTACGGAACGTAACGGTCATTACGGATCCGGTGTGAACCACGCATTACTCTTCCCCGAGGCCCGAAAGTGGTGATGACGAACATAAGTGTCCACAATCACCAGACATCCACAAGGAATGTTTGCCACTTCCGTTTGGTTATGATTTTTACAGATGTGAGGTATAGGAACGCTGCCGGTTTTAGAGCTGCGCTCTGAGTTGTGCCTGTACGTGATACCCACCTACAGTGGACCACGGTTGGGGCGGCCTGATCATTGACGCCGTTCACCGTCCTGATGAACTTGGCCAGCGATGAGGGGTACAGTGGCACGCTGTGATCCGGCCAGGCCGTGTAGTGGAACTGGGTCACCTGCAACATGGGATGGGTTCGTTCTCCATACCGACAAACACAAACACCATTTTTAAATAGGACCGACTGAATGCGTGGCAGATTAGCCAACACCGATCAAAATTTCCAGAGGCTCCGCCTTCCAACCCAGAGGCAGACTTCGCAATGTATAGTTAGAGTCACAGACTTCTCTATATATGGACTGTGCGCTGATTTGGGAAATCAGCATTGGAGGCCCAAATTTCTGAAGCCGTAATATGAACCCATATGTTGTAACACAATACCCTTTTATTGTTTCCTGTCGACAGGCTGAATTTTATGTAATATATTTTGTTATTGTACTATCTATTGCTCGTAGCTCAGAATAAGAAAGGCTTCTGGTCGATATGAATCTGTATTGGAACATCATTTCACGTTCATCGACGACACCCATTGATGTCCTCATGTCAAGTTCATCTGACATTGCACCAGTGGGCTTGAAAATGGCGTTAGTCCATTTTCACCGCGGGATCCAGCGAGAAAGGGTGGCTATCATCCCTTTCTTCTTCCCCCGTGTGCTGGATTGTTCACATCTCTGACATGGCTGGCTACATCGCGCGACAGTGCACCGACCGCGCTGGTGGTAAAGGTTGGCGGTAATGCCGATGGGAGACTTTACGGGAAAATGTGTGTCTGCTGCAACGGTGTCTTCACTGTTCTTCTCTGCTACCCACTTTTTCGCACCACGCATCTACACATAGTCGCACTCTCACACATTCGCACATGCGCATCACCAATTGCAACGTATCCCTCCGTCTGCTCGTTTTCCACTCGCTGCTGAATGATAAGGCGATAGCTCTTGTGACGGTCGTTCCCATCACGTTGTCATGCTGTAGCTATTGTTGCTTTTATTGTGTCCCTTCGTCCCATGGAGACGTAGCCGACCAGCTCTGAAGGGGCCTGTGGGCGGCCCCCAGGGCCACCACGATGCTGCCGCTCCGCACCTCCTCTATGTTGGGGTTGATGGTCGCCATCAGGCGATGTCGGGTGCCCATCAGAGCCGGGCACCGCAGGAGGACATGCTTGGGCTGTCCGCCTCCTCTCAGCAGACGGGTAGAGTGCGGCTCTGCATTGTCGGTCGTCGCACTGGTTGCACCCCGACAGCCAGGAGGGCGCCAACCCGACTCTGTGGCGCCATTGGGAGGAGCTTGTCCAGTGGCCGGCGCGGAGCTGGTGGATGTCCATTTCCACCGCCGCTGGCCGGTCGCCGCCGGCAACGGTAGGCGGGAGTCGATCCCCGTCAGCTGGTGGAACCAGCCGGCTGGCCAGGCCCCGACGGTGCGAGCCCTCGCCACTCTGGCGGCGGCCCAGTGGGCCTTCTGGACGTCTATAAGGATTTGTTTTTAGTCGAGTATGTTTGCCTTCTTGGCGATGGTGTCGGCCCTCTCGTTGCCTTCCAACCTAAATTGTGAGGGCACCCACTGTAGGTAGACCAACAGGCCTCCAGCTGTCCGTCCCCAGAGGGCTCTCCAGATGTCCACTCCGAGCGAGGAGTGCTGGGCGGCCCAGCCATCTCGGAGGGCGGCGAGGGCGGACTGCGAGTCGGTGCAGGCTACGATGGTGTCTTCGGCGTGCGGCGGGTTCTCCAGCAGCTAGGAGAGAGCAGCTCGGAGGGCGACCATCTCGGCTCGGAAGCTGGAGCACAGGTAACCTGCCGGGGCGCGGATCAAGTGCTCTTCCCCGTTCGGCCAAACGATTAGTGCCCCCGGCGCCTCCGTCATATTCTGTAGCTCGTTAGTTACAGTATGCTCTTCGCCCTTGGCACATTTCTTGGCTTCTCCATCAAAAATGTCCACAGCTGGCCTAGAAATGGTGACCTGCCAGTTTCCTGAGATATCCAAAGTAGAAGTTCCTGTAATAACAGGCCACCACCGGCACAGATGTTTGTCCCAGCTACTTATACTCCAATCAGTCCTATGCATCTTGTTTCTGCTCCACCGCTATTTTTCCGTCCGTTCTTCGCAGACTGGCGTATTCTTGAGCTTCCCGATCCCGATGCAAGTTTTGCGGTAACATTTAAGAGCGGCAACCTTCATCGTTTAACATTGATGCGAAGGGTACGAATTCCATCATTTCATCGAGCATTCTTCCGAGATGATTTGATCCAGACCATAATGAACTACAACCCCATACGACACACTGGATAAACTTCATTGTTTGATTGAATAAGCTTACTTCTTTTGGATGTAGTGGCGTATCACTGCCATGGGTATGGCATTATTTAGCGCGGCGTAGCTTCGAACTGCGATGTCGAGTTGTTCTTTTCACATTAACTGCTGGTCAAGTTAAGTCTTTGTAGCTCCTTTCAGTGAGTCTTTTTTTCTCCAGAATAAAATAAGGCACTAGGCATTATAGGAAGTATGCTGAGACTGGCGCCGTCGATAGCGTCCTGTTTTTCTTCTTGCTGTGTGAGTCTCACAGGAGTCAGTGTTTGCAAAAGTAAACTTGCAAATCTGATTGTCCTCAGCGTTATCTCTTATCTCGATTGATGGTTTCGTCTGTGAACATTTTTTCCTTTTAGTTATACGGGAGGCTAAAAAGTTGCCTTTTTGCTAGAAATTATGTTTCGTTTCACATTTTTCTCGCCCTGACTCTGGCTTGATACCCGGAATGACATCTTCGCACCACACGTTTTCTGATCCGGTCGTGATGAGGTAGTGATCGATAATATTCTTTCCTTTTTTGACCATTTTTTCGAGCTATTTCTTACTTATTTTTACTGCTTCTTGTGGCCCTATATAATGTATCGTTATTTCTCAAAACCCTTTTCAAAACCAACGTAAATGACTCGATCCGACAAATTAGCAACGACAGCCAACAATGCAACCAACATTCAAAAGCAAGAAAATGCGCGCAAAGTACGGCTGCATTTGTGAAGTATATACCTCCAGCGTGAACAAATGGCTAACTGAACGAGAAAACATGTTCTCATTTATATACATTTATTTCTTATTTATTTTGAATTAAACAAAAAAATGTAATCCGACAGGTAGATAAAAGTATGGGCTATCCTATATCCAAATTTTTAAATATTCTGACCCCCTTTTCATTGTAAAAAGATGGATAAAAGTGCACTTATTTTTGGGCCTCCAATGCTGATTTCCTCGGATCAGCGCACAGTCCATATATAGAGAAGTCTGTGTTAGAGTGTATGCTACGTACCACTCTGTTGAGATTTCCATGATTGATGGAGAATGTCCGCACAATGAAGTCGCTGTACTCTTGCACCATCTCGAGAGAAACCTTCATGCCAGGCAGACGGAGCCGCCTTTCCGTGGGCCAGTACTCGTCGCACTTGCGTTTTCCACCCTCGACCAGATTGGTGACCATGACAATGCGAGCGACCTTCTCTTGCCACACCATGCGCCAGAAATCGTACTTGGTCTCCTTCTTGGGGCCCTGACAGGCGATATAGCCACGTGGGCGATTGTACCCCTGTGAAAACATCCAAGATAGGTTTGGAAATGGGACTTTCGGTAGGGCGCTTGTATGCCTTGATCAATGACGAAGAGACATTCTCATTTTATGATCTTGTCGCTGTTTGTCCAGTGCAGTTTGTCTAACTGAACTGATTTCGCCCATTTCAGCCTTTCGGACCCAAATTTACGTGAGTTTGCCTTGAAACCATTTTATTTAGGAAATAGCTAGGTATCAATAAAAAACAAAAATCAATTTACCAGTTTGGTGCCTGATAACAAACCTGCGAAAATTTTGGCCACGCCTGCGATAATATGTCCCAGCATGCCAACCCACCTCAACGAAGTTGGCGTTTATGTAGTCTGAGAAATCGTCGCCCGGTACCTTCTCGAGCACGACACGGGATTCATCGTCTGCAAAACAAGAGGGTTTTAACTCTTATTTCGAAGATAGAAACTCACGAAAACCGGGCTCCTCCCCTCCCCGCAGGCAAATAATTCATTTTACGTCCGGTTTGTCAAAGTAAACTCACAGGGCAGCAGGTTTATGTATCTGTTTTTGTGTTTGTTCTCTGCGAGTTGACCTCGGGTGCAGGGCCTGGTCAGGCCGTGCGGCACGTTCTGCAACTGAGCCATCAGCTGGCCGGACGCCACGTCGGCTCTGACCCTCTCCGCCAGGTCCTTCAGCTCGATCCTGGTGAAGTTTATCTGCATCGGCTGTCGGTCAGTAATGCGTACATCAGCATTCAAAAGATGCGATAATATCCCTGAAACTTGTGCACGTGCATCTACCGACACTGTACGTCCATGTCCACCATTTTCTGTTTATGGCAAGTAGGGAAAAGAAAAAGAATATGATAATGCTTGCTGACATTCCTCCTGCACTTTATGTCGTCATGACAAGGTCACCAGAAAATAGCGTGTTTTAGAGTTTTGGCTGGGGCATGGACACTGGACAGTGATCAACGTGTGCTTACCTGCTCGTTGGCATATATTGCTTCTTCGTCTTCCATATCTTCGTTTTCGATCTTAACTGGCTTCTCGAGATTTCGCACATCTTCCAAAGGAACATCGGCTGGAACCGAGACATTTTCACACTGTTCTATTACTAATGGAAATAACATACCTACCCACCTATCAACGTCGTTCTCAATAGGAATGTTACAGGTCACAGGAGGCGTATGGCAAGCAAATAAAAGTCAGCCTTGGTAACGATGGAATTGTAACATAAAACAATTCAGACATGCTAGGGAACGTACCTTCATTCCGGTTTCCAGAGTTTTTGAATATCGCGCTTTTAATGCGTTTCCTGTCGGGAGTTAAGCAAATGTCACTGCTGATGACCCTACCTAAATAAGGTGAGTGATTATAGACTTTAAAATCGTTGGATTGACGTCATATTCGAAGTGGGTGAGATTGACGAAAATGCCCAACTCTCTCTCATTCTTTCCCCTACAGCTACTTAGAAATGAATGTTTTTCACTTACCGGTAGGCGATTGCTGCCACCAATAGGACAAACAGGGCAAGAGACAGAAAAGCGAGAAGAACGGGCAGAACCGGTGATGCTGCAAAGGAGGGAATGTGTCGACGAGTGATTTCAGTCATGCTGTGGCATTTCTTAACCCGCGCATGACTGGGGTATTTTCCATAACGTGAGTGACTGAGGGGGGCTCTCCAGAGCCCCCCCCCCCTCCTATCTCCGAAACTACTGGGCTGGTCGTCAAAATTCAAACGGCGTCTGATAGCCCTGTAAAAACTGTCGTGCGAAACCTATTTTCATTGACCTCGAGGTCACAGATGACGTCACAACTCACAGGTCAGGTCAAATTAAAAATTACCGGTATTTTTGCTTGTTTACAATTTAGCCTCTGGCCGGCGACTGACAAGTCCGATCAGGCTCATTTTTGGTTTACGCACTCCTTGATATAATGCCTTAGATACCCTGAGGGTACGGAACTTTTACTTCGATTTTTTTTTCACGTGAAGGCCAGGCCATCCTAGGTCACGAAATTGTATATCATGTATCGGTCACGTGACGTATGTTCTATGGTCCATTTTACACGTATATTTCGAAAATAATGTCGTTTGTGTCATTTGAGGTCATTTTCAGCTGAATTTACCGGAGGTCAGGTCAATTTCAGGTCAGAAAAGGTCAAATTTTGAAAATGAATTTTTTCAACAAAAAAGTGCCTATCAGATGCAGTTTGAGATCAGGAATACGATGGTGTCATTTATATTGCTGTACGATGTCAAAAACGTGCTGAAAATGGTGTTGAAAAATAAATAATTGTAAAATTTTGACAATAATGCAAATAACTTGGCTATTTTTGAAGATATTGGGCTAAACTTGCTAGAGTAGTTTATCAGTGTGAATTCTATCACATATATTCCGATTTTTGCGAAAAATCTAAAACTATCTAAAAAAATATATTTCTTGTAATTGTAGAAAAATATTTTTTTAATTTTCAAAATTTCGAAAATTCGAGATAGCAGTATGCTAGCTACGTGTATTTGTAGTCCACTGATGCAACTAAATCGGATCTAGCTTTAAAACTAAGCTTTTGAGAGCGTTTGCCGTAATTCAATATTTTGCATCAAAATCGGCCGACATGACGTCACTCTGACGTCATTTCCGGCCAAACTATCGTGGCTAGAAAGTTTAAATTTTAACGCAAGGTGTCAAATTGATGCCGCCGAGGGTACTGCAAGTTTCGTGTTGACCCGTGAAACGGCTTAGAAGATATTACCGAAAAACGGGAGGGGGGCTCTGTAGAACCCCCCCCCCCCCCCCCAGTCATGCGCGGGTTAACATCAGAGACAATAGATGCGAATACCTAGGCATCACTAACTACTGTAGTATCTAGGTGCATATGTATATCATGCAATTTCCCAGTTATCGTTTTGTAGGGTGAGGTGTTTAGCCGTTGGGTGATCTAATTTATAGATTTGCCGATTAAAGATGCAAAAGCAAACGTGGAAAAACGACACGAAATAGGTTCAAGGGTTCAAGAGAAACTCGCGCGCATAACACCCAGTTCAAAAGTTCTTGAACTGATAATGCGAAACCCGTTCATCGCCGGAAAGACATGGAAGCACATTTCAAAATTGAGTGTGTGTAATTTAATGAAAACCAAGCTAAATTTTCAGTTGAGTTTAGTTAGCTCCGTCACCTGGAGGTCGAAGGACGACGATGGGCTCGCCGATCTGCTGGAAGGCCAGCTGCTCGTTGTCGTCGTCGATCCGGGAGAGGACGGCCACGCCGAACCAGTACTTGTCGCCGGTGGTCAGCGGCTGGTTCAGGTACGGCGTCTCGGTGCTGTTGTAGTATCGCCCGTCACCGACCACGAACGTGCTGTCTCGCTGCACTCGCTCCTGCAGCATCAGCGCGATTAAATTTGAGACGGTTCTTCCAGGCTGACTGACTGACGGAGCACGCTGTGGCTCAGGCACTGTGCCTGAGCCAGCTAGAGAGCGAGAGGTGTGCCGCACATCTCTAGTCTCCCAGGCAGGGACAGCAGAATGATGGGCAAAACGATGAATAAGTTCCCCGCCATGTCTAGCACCCACCCGCTCCAGTTACAGACTTACTCCTACTCAAGCGTCGATCAACAGACTTAACCCACCGACTACAGAACCACCACCCGCCTTCCCCACCGGCACCCACCACCCACCGGCTCCAGGGCGGCCGTGACGTAGAAGCCCAGCTCGTCTTTCTCGCTCTCCTCTGCGTTAGGCAGGGCGCTCGGCACCACCTGGACCGCGTCGAACCCCTCGGCGGTGGCCACCAGCACCAGGTAGCTGGAGAGCGGGCCGCCGCCGCTCTCGGCTGCCGGCAGCACCAGCTGCACGGTGGTGTCCGTGGTGCGCTCGGGCACCACCCTGGGCTGCTCGCGGACCGTTGGTGCCGCCACCAGGGTGTGTACCACCACGCTCGCCCAGCTGCCGAAGCCGGCCGACGTGCTGGCGGCTACCTCCAGACGGTACGCGGTGCCGGGAGACAGGCCCTCCACCAGCTGGCTGTACGGTGTGTCGTCTGCGGAGGAAACGATGGCACACCGCTCAGATGGTTGAACGAATCAAATCGCCTGGCCGCATTGGAAGAGAAGAGGGCTCACTTGGAACGGAGTGAAGGAAATGAAACGAACGATGATTTAGAAAGATATTGGAGCATCTGTACTCGGTCTCTCGTGGGGATAACTTGCAATGTGCGGTGAGTCCATGCAACCGCCGCCACCTGCGCCCACTCTGATAGCGGCGACCCTGTAGGATCCACTCAGACTGATTCGTTCTGTTGTCCTGTCCACAAGCGGCGCACCTACCGTTCAACTGGCGGCCGTCCCGTTGCCGGGCCGGCAGGGTGAAGGTGCGCGCGCCAGCGGCCCGTCTGAGGCGCCTTCCAGAGCCGGGCTCGTCAGCGGAAACGTTCAGCCGGAACTGGAGCAGACGGCCGTTCTTTTCCTCCGGCTCCAGCCAGGAGACGTTGAGCATGGTCTGGCTGCGGTTGGTGAACCTCAGGTCCCGTGGTAGCCCCGGGGCTGAGGGTATAGCACAGTTCATTGGTCAGTTTCAATCTCGCGGAACTGAAGCTGACCAATAGGGAGATCGCAAAATTGGCCTGACCTTAGGCCACCGATATCAAAATTTCGAGATATACATTTTGTACATGCTATTGCTTTTATTATTCGCTGAAAGTTTCAAAGCAATCTATCACTGGGTGTAGCTATGGTAGACATTGAAACTTTTTATGAGGTGAGGTCTTTTGAAATGACCTAGTGACCTGACCTTGGATGACCTTGGTCTGAAATTTTCACAACATATGTAGAATTGATGTACCTATGATAAGGTGTGCCAAAAACTTTGCGAAAAAAACACAGGACCAAACATGTTAAAACATCAAACATTCCCCAGCAGGCCGCGGGTTAAGATATTTTTTATCAGATCTTTCCACATAAGCGATAGGTTAACCCGCGCCGCGTGGGGGTTGGGGTCGGAATGCCCCCCTCCTTGCACTTTTCCGTAGATATCTCCTAAACCACTGCAGATATCGTCACCTAACTTCCAGGACCCCTCCGGGCATCAATGTTGCACATCGTGGCAAAAAAAAAAAACGTCCAGAGGCTGTGACAGGTTGGCCGCAAATGACGTCAGAATGGCATCATGTTCTGCCATTTTCGACTAAAAAGGGTTCGCGGGAAGAGCTGTCAGCCCTACAGCTTTGAAGATACAGAAGAATGTAAAAAAACATAAAAGGTGTAGAATTAATAGGGCTATAAACCTGCTATCACGGTTTAATTTAGGGACTTTGACCCCAAAAATCAAAAAATATGTTTTGATGGTTACAGGACAATTTGCCGAACTGCGTTTTGCCGAATGTTTATTCGCCGAATGTCAATATGTCGAATGCATTTTGCCGACGTGTCTTTTTGCCGACGTGTCAAAAAGGCGAAGTGCTAAAAGTCGAAATGCAATTTGCCGACATGCCTATTTGCCGACGTGCAATAAGTCGAAAATGTCAATTTGCCGAAATATCAATTTGCCGAAATGTCAATTTGCCGAAAAGTCAATTAGTTGAAATGTCAATTCGCTGAAATGCTAATTAGTCGCAATGTCAATTAGTCGAAATGTCAATTTACCGAAAAGTCAATTAGTCGAAATGTCAATTTGCCGAAATGCCAGTTAGCCGAAACTAACCCAACCTACCCTAACCTAACCTAACCTAACCTAACCTAACCTGTAAGTATTAGCTTTAGGACCGACTCAGTTTTGTTAGGTAAATTTTACACCTTCTTCCATTTTTTGAGCTCCTAAATCCTAATATGATACATACTTACATGTCACCAAAATATCAGAAAAAAAAAACATAACCAAACCTTACCTCACCTGACCTGCTGATTTTTGCCTACCCGTAGATAAGGAAGAAGCTGCTCACATGAATAGATTGCAGACAATGATAAGTCAAATATTTTTAGGTTAACAATCGCCCTGGCAGGGCATTTTTCATAACACGGCCTGGCGGGGGGGGGGTTGATGCGACCCCCCTCGCGATTGGCTCCTATGGCACCTAGAAACACCAAATTTGGTAGGTAGGTGGGCCCCCTGGTGTTCTCGCCCCTGTGCAGATTTGGTTGCTCTAGGTCAATATTTAGGGGGTTTGGGGGGGGGGGGTATAAATGTAAAAATTTCGCTAAAAACAGGTCAAAAGTTTTTCGCTTATAACTTTTGATCTAACTAAGATAGAGCAAAAAGAAAAGCACCAGTGAACTCAGCACGTCAAGGCGCGTCGAATGATATACTTTTTTGCTTGCTTAAGTGTACTTGAAGTTTTTCTTAATTTTTAAGTAAACTCTATTTAATTAATTAAGTTCAAGTTCACCAAATTGCATCATATCGCATATCATTCGATTCAACTGATCACCAGGAACACAATGACACCATTTGTTAAGCTCTAGCGTCACTATGTGCCAAGTTATTGGCAAAAACGTTATTTGACCTCAGTTGGCCTCATTTGACCTAACCCATGGATAAGTACACCAAACAAAGAAGCACCATGTGACCTGCTGTTAAGTACTGTGGTTTCAAAGCACAAAAGTGATAGAACGAAGCGGATATCTCCAGTATTTTCCGAATTTAGTATTTTCCCATAGGCTTAACATAACGACGTAATGACCTCTAACTGACATCAGGTCAGTGACCTAAAAAAACGAACTACATGTAATACAACTCGGTGAACTTAGCACATCCTGAAAGTTTGAAGGAAATCAATCCAAAACTGTGAGTTGGACAGGTGCAAAAAGAAAATTGAAATTTGACCATGACCTTGTACCGGTTTTTCTGACCTGGTGACCTGACCCAAGGTCACCCGGACCTGAAATTTTCAGGTCATATGTAAAAAGGCTTCCCCATAGGCTGTGCCAAATTTGGCGGCGCTGTGCAAGGCATGTCGGCAAATGGCATTTCAACTTTTAGCATTTCGACTTTTTGACACGTCGGCAAAAAGCACATCGGCAAAATGACATTCGGCGAAATGCATTCGTCAAAATGACATTCGGCAAATCGCCTTTCGGCAATTTGTCCGGACACCGTTTTGATGTAGGTAGGCCTAATAACAAAAAAAAAACCATAAGTTTTACGAATTTCGAAATAAGCGGAATATATGTATATGATAGTCTCCAACGTTTTCTAATTACATACCAAATTTTAGATCGATCCCTCGTTTTTTTGGGCAAGTTTTAGCGAAAAAACTGTTCAAAATTGATGACGTCAAATTTTCAAACTTCATTTTAGCAATTCTAGACCACATAGCGCAAAACAAAGACCACCATTAGACTGACCGTGACAAGCTGCATCGAATCGATACCCATTTTATGCAAAAATGTCAAGTTTGAAATTTGACCTTATTTGACCTGATTGACCTGACCTCCACCAGAACATAACCTTAACTGGCCCGAAATGTTGCCTGACCCACATTGTCGTATTTTTCATGTAAAATGGACCATAAAACATGTATCACACGACACTTTCGTATTGTGACCCTCAGTGACCTGAGCTCTGTGATAATCACTCGGCGCCCTTCTGGGAGAATGGCGCCGTTTTGACTGTTTGCGCCATTTTCATGGTCTAACGGCGCCCTTCTGACCGTCTCGTGCCCTTATGTCTCTGTCCACCGTGCATCTCTCGACTGTTCGGCGCCCTTCTGGCCTCTCAGCGCCCCTGGACGACATAGCGTTTTCAATCACTCGGCGCCCTTCTAGGAGAGTGGTGCCCTTGTCATGGTATTGGTCTCGCGGCGCCCTCGTAACCGTCTGGCGCCCCTACGTTTCCACCAATTTAGCATTACTGACTGTGCGGCGCCCTTCTGACCTCTCTGCGCCCCTGGATCATATACAGTGGCGTACGCACATACAGGACATTCCGTGCATGCCCTGTCCCTTTGGCTCATCGTCCCCGGCGCCCTCAGTGACTGGCGCCCCTCTGTCCAGTGTTGGCGCTCCTCCAGTCGATAGCGGCGCGCTTCTAGTTGATGGCGAAGCCCCTCTGTCCAGTATTGGCGCTCCTCTGGTGATAGTGGCACCCTCCTAGACGATATGGTGGGCCGGTGGCGCCCCTTTGTCCAGTATTGGCGCCCCTCCAATCGATAGCGTCGCGCTCCTAGATGATGGTGGGTGGCGCCCCTTTGTCCAGTATGTCAGTTATGTTCGTTCCACACGTGTACGAACATAACTGACACATTCAAGTTTCAGATATGTGGCGCCCTCCTTGTTGTTGGCGCCCTCCTTGATTGGCGCCCTCTCGTCCAATGCCCTGGTCCTTCGCAAATTCCTGGGTACGCCACTGATCATATATCATTTTTGATCACTTGGCGCCCTTCTGGGAGAATAGCGCCCTTGTCATGGTCTCACAGCGCCCTTGTAACCTTCTGGCGCCCCTACAGCTGGGCACCCACAATCATTTTGGGAAAATTACACCCCTGCTTGTACTCGATTTTACAACACACTTCTTGAAATGCCTGTAAACGGTGAAAATTCGACCTTTGACCTGACCTGTGACCAGGGCTGCGGAGTCGGAGTCGGAGTCGGAGTCGGAGTCGGTCGGAGTCGACAGTTGTGACCGGAGTCGGAGTCGGAGTCGGAGTCGATTTTAGAAACCCGAGCCGGAGTCGGAGTCGGAGTCACCGAAAATCTGTCGACTCTGCAGCCCTGCTAGGTCTGCGGAGTCGGAGTCAGGAGTTGGAGTCGGTCGGAGACGACAATTCTGCCCGGAGTCGGAGTCGGAGTCGGAGCTGGTTTTTGAAAGCCGGAGTCGGAGTCGGAGTCGGAGTCGCCGAAAATCCATCGACTCCGCAGCCCTGCCTGTGACGGCATCGGTCGAACCGAGGTCAATGAAATTACGTCGCACGGTAGATTCCCGGTAGGGTTTCCAACGCCGTTTGAATTTTGAAAATCGGCTGGTAACTTTCCGAGATCTTAGGGGGAGCCGACCCCCCCCCCCCCCCCCCCCACTACGTATGGTAGGGTCCGCCGATAGCCCGATGGGACGCGGGCTAATTAAAGGGACCCTCCCACCTTCAAAAAAGTTAATGAATTGGCATGAAAGTGATGTCCCTTGGTTCAGAAAGAGCGAAAACGAATATCTACCAAATTTCACCGAAAAATATTCACTGGTTTTCAATATATTAGGCTTTTACTTTGGTTTACTTTTTGGGATCTCCCCTGTTACTAGCGACTTTATTTGGAAGCAATAATTTGGCAGCCTTAAAGTGCGGCAGACGTCGCGCAAAGCAGCGTATACCACCACGTGTTAACGATGGTTTTAGTCTAAGATTTAAAAATCGTTAGATCTCCGCTGACGTCACAAATTCTAAGGGGGCATTCCATTGCATTAGCCCCTTAGAATCCGAAAACTGCAAGTTTGAAATTCCATATCTTCGAATTAAAGCATTTTTCGATGTTGTGAGTGCCCAAAGTTTGGGCGGATCTAGGATTTCGATAGGGTGGGGGCAGTCAAGCACAGGGGCGGCACATTTTCCGCCTAAGGGGGCGGCATTTATAGGGTCTGTTCCAGTCCAGTGGAAAAAAACGAGCTTGACGGCCGTCACGAGACGCAGCGATTGATATTCAAATTTAGGGTCTCAGGTCAACTGGTGACCTCTGGTCAGGTAAATTACCCTAAAGTCGGGTTTTTGTTTTTGGCAAATAATTTTGCAAACAAATGGCCATAGGGCAAAAATTTAGGCATAATCGTATTCCTCTCAAGCTGCGTCGAATGTTGTGGGTACTTTTTGTTCGGTAAAGGTCACAATCAAGATTGACACAAAGGTCGTCAGGTCAAGCCCCCTCAGGACACTGTTCGGACTAGGTCAGGTTGCATATCAATCGATTTGGAAGCTCATTGCAATCACAATGGTGCCTTTCCCGACTCTAGCTTAATAAAGGGACTATCCCACCTTCTAAAATGTTGTTAAAACCAGTTAAATTGTGCCCGAATTTATAGATTGGATGACCAGGAACACGGTTCTGGCATTTATTTTTCATTAAACATCTTAGGCTTCCCATATTCCAAACACAAACTTTCAAATATGTGACGTCACAGCCCAAAGTTACCTCCTTCCCCAGGCCACATTACTGTCATAAAGCCGATTCTTTTTACTCTGTAGGCACCACAACAAAGTTCAGACCAAGTTTTAAGCGATTTTTCAACGAACAAACCCATTTAAATCAGAATGACTAAACGAGGTGACGTCACACTAACGGTCGCTCCATGTTGAAGATAGGGCCTTGTACAAGGCCCATTTTCAAATGAAGGGAACGAATTTCTTGAACACTAAGAGGCCGCGGG
This sequence comes from Amphibalanus amphitrite, assembly GCF_019059575.1. Lineage (NCBI taxonomy): Eukaryota > Metazoa > Arthropoda > Thecostraca > Balanomorpha > Balanidae > Amphibalanus > Amphibalanus amphitrite. The sequence continues at coordinate 326,000 of NW_024881628.1, forward strand.
GGTTGCAACCTAGATAGATAGTGGTTTCTGAACCTCGCCGCAAACTTGGCTATCTCAACTCAAACCCCATGTTAAAGGTGGGATAGTCCCTTTAATCTGGTCGAAAGTTATTAACGAAAAACGATTATGACCCAAAAGAACGTCCTCTGTGACGTTCTCTGTGGCGTCATACAAGTAGGTACAAAATGCCAAAATAAGGCACGGAATCCTTTGACGAGCGTATGAAAACACATTTATTTGCGTCTTCGGGCGGATTATATAACAACTATATGTTCCAAAAAGAGCAAGTTCAGTAGTTCCCCCATAGGTTTATAATGGGGGAGGTCAGGTGACTGACCTGACCCAAGATGAATGGTACGAACAATCCAAGATATACGAAGTATGAGTACCCGTGAGCTTGTTACTTTCTGAAAGTGTCATCATCCTCGCCGACACTTTGCCTGGCGTTGGCGGCGTTGCGAAGTTGCAACATTTTTTTGACAGTGCAGACTGCAGAGTGCAGAGGTTTACTTATAACCTTTAGAGGTTTATGCATCGGTCAGTGACCTGACCATAGTTGGAGAATTGTACTGAACTGTGGGTGCACGAGCTCTCCCAATTCCACGCCGGCTTGGCTTTGGAGCCGCAACAGACTGGAGGTCAAGGTCACCGCTAGGGCGGCGGCGGATTTGCTGCGCCCGAGCACCCACCGTTCGGCACAATTATCCACCTATGGACCTGAACTAACCTGGAAATGAATCAGGTGTCATAAGGTCTGGTTTGGATGGGGGCTCACGTAGGCCAAGTTTCAGCTCTCTATCGAAAACGGCTCCGGAGCAGTCACGAAAAAAATCGTAAGGGGTGCCCCCCCCCTCCTCCCTCGGCCCGCGAGGGTTCAAGGTAGTGTGCCACCTTTCAAAGATTTCCCATTTTATTTTTCCTAGGATAAGAAGCTTCTGTTTTTACCTAATATCGCAAAAAAATAAAAGTGGGCCTGGAATAGTGCTTTTTTCGCCGAAAAGTTTATCGGTTTTTCGATATGTATAACAACTGTAGTGGGCTGACCTGCAAACAGGCGTCGGCAACAATCGCGAATGCGGCGCACATGTGACAATAAGCAAAGGTCATTATAGAGTTACGACGTACGGGAATGAGTTATCAGCTGTCTAATCGTAGACAACACAATGTCGAATTTAAACTGTAAGCCTGTATTGGTATTGTTTCTTTAATTTGGCTGTCGAACATTAATTTATGGTTTGAAATATTATTTTATGTAAAATAATTGATATGAAACAGCCGTCTCTAAAGTTATGACCCCATCTCACCACATGAAAATGGCAGAAATGACAATGATCAGCTGACGCATTTTTCTTGGCCGAAGTCAGAGCGTGCGGCCCGACGCACCACCACCGCACCAAAAAGTATGAGCAGAAGCCATCTGCGGTAGACCGCGCCCAAAGCCAGGTAACATGAGGTAGCCGAGTCGAGGCAGCGTGCGCTGACCCAAGCCGGGGCCGCGGCTTTGGGCGCGGTCTACCGCATCCCCGGGCAGCCCCGGGCTATCACATGACACCGGGAGGACGCGCGGCCCCGGCTTGGGTCAGCGCACGCTGCCCCGACTCGGCTACCTCACGTTACCGGGGCCCTGGCTTTGGGCGCGGTCTACCGCACCACCTATAACAGGCGTGTTCGAAACCGCAGGAGATGATGATGAACGGGTTTATCGAAACTTGATTGGATGAGCCTATCGGTAATAGCGATTTCAGTGTGTTCATTTATTGTTCATAGTGGTGTGAAATGTGGTTGGGGTACGACCGACAACCCGTCGGGGCGAATTTCGCACTGGGGTACTCAAAATCTGAAGAATTTAAGACGTTTCCATGAGTTTTGAAGGTATGGATAAGTTCTAAAAATCCGGTTCTCCTTATCTGGGCCATTAACCCTCGCATGTGTGCGGCGTTTGCCAGCTTCTAATGTGTAGGGGGGGTCGGTTGGACCCCCCCTTGCCGTTTGGCCCCTGATCGAGCTAGAGCTTCGCGGAAAAAACGAGCATGTTTCCCGTGACGAGAGGAAGCCGATGATACCCAATTTTAAGGTCCTAGGTCATTGGTTGACCTTCCAGGTCAGGTCAATGACCCAAAGTCGGGAAAATCGGGACCTATTACACTGAAAACAAATTGGCCGGGCTGTGGCGGGTTATCCTTTAATTAAGTGTAAGGTACGTCGGGGTTAATCGCTCAAGAGCGGGTAGAACCATGCGAGTAGATAAGGTACCTGCTTGCGATATCTGGAAACAACAGATAAATCCGCGCTGACAGGGACTTGATACACTTTTTACGTGTAGTTGCTAGCCGACGGTGGCGGATAGCGGGGAAAATCCGGGACTGATAGGCATCGGTTACTCTCGCCAGGCGGATTCATTATGTATGTATAGCGCGGATAAGTGTCACGTACTCCCTCACACCGGGTTGTCAAGCTTGCCTGGTGGATTCCTTCACCCGCCAACTGCGGATACACTTCCCGCGCATGCGCGTGCGCATGCGCGTTGCTGGCAGTGCACCTCCGGCAACGAATCTCGGGTGAGACTAAATGCTTACTTCGAAATCTAAGCTGCGTTGCGGCATTGGCGGTTATGTGCGGCGTGTATGCCGCATGATTAGTAAGCGGCGACCACTAAATTAAAAACTCAATAGCTTTGACCTGTTTTCAATGGATAACAGTAACACTGCATACCAAAAATGTCCATCGCTCTCGTCATAGGATATTTAGATTTAAATAACTAACTTATCTACATCATTGTTTTGAACCAAATTAATACTCAGCCGCGAACGTATAAGGTATAACCCCTTGCCGTTTCGCTCCTGATCAAGCTAGAGCTTCGCGGAAAAAACGAGCGTGTTGCCCGTGACGAGAGAAAGCCGATGATACCCAATTTTAAGGTCCTAGGTCATCGGTTGACCTTCCAGGTCAGGTCAATGACCCAAAAGGCGGGAAAATTGGGACCTGTTAGAACGTCGTAGTGTGGCTGCTATGGGGTTTTTCGGGGTGCTGATCACGAATATCATGCTAGTTTTGATCACAGATGATGTCTTCATTCATTTAGGCCAGCCCGGGTTAGGTCAGGTCAGGTCAACCAGTAGAGGTCCTGCCAGGTATTTGTAGTAGGTGTCAACCGCCTCTGACAGCCTCGTAACATGTTACGAAGGCACCAAAACTACTTTGTAAACGTTCATGTGGTTGCTTAATTCGAATTCAGCTCGAAAAAACTGACCTAGAAACATGTCAAACTCGAAAAAGTGAACCGAGGTCACCAAAGGTCAATGACCTGACCTGACCTTCAGGTGACCTTGACACCCACCCTAATGCATGGGGGCAACATCATATCACATGTTTGAACGCTTGAAACCACGAAAAGACTGCAAACGCGCTGCTAATGCGAGCCGACATACGCTGAATCGCGGTTCCGGCCAAACATGGTCTCGAAAAGTAGGTCACAGGTCAAAGGTCATTTGGGTCAGGGTCATGAAATTTTCAGGATGGGTGTTAAATTGATCAATGCGAGGGTACTGAAAGTTTCGTCGCGATCAGCCGCTTTTTAAGCGAGTTATTCGCGAAAAACCTTAGGGGGGTTGCATCAACCCCCCCCCCCCCCTGTGCGGGCGAGGTCATGTTTTGATAGCAAGACTGAAACAGACTTTTTGGGTAGCCAGGAAATCGCATGCCAGAACCTATTCAAATTCTTTTATCGGCCTTTATATGCACCAGTCGCATACAGGTACGGGATTTAGCATACGATTTCCAGACAATCGAAAGACTGTTTGGAGACAACAAAGGAAGGAATGAGTGAGTTAAGTTGAAAGTATTAATTTGGTTCAAAATGATGATGTAGATAACCTAGTTATTTAAAGCTAAATATCTTATGACGAGAGCGGTTGGCATTTTTGGTATGCAGTGTTATTCATTGAGAACTGGTCGGAGCGTTTGAGTCTTTAATTTAGTGGTCGCCGCTTACTAATCATGCGGCATACGCGCCGCACATAACCGCCAATGCCGCAACGCAGCTTAGATTTCGAAGTAAGCATTTAGTCCCACCCACGAATCTCGTGCGACGCCATCTTCCTGACTGTGTTGACGGTGCTGTGGTTTGGCTGTGGTACTGCTGTGGACTTCTGGCTGCTGAATTTCGCGGATAGAGGTAAGGACGCTCTTCAAAACTAACTTTTTAACCCGGAGAGATATACAGAGTGAGCGTACCAATTCACCAAAATGATTCCAAATGATTCTTGCAATGTATCTCGTGTAGATATAGGTTTACCCATTGGGTGACCACGTGGACTCGTAATCGTTTTTCTCTGTGGCCACAGGCCATATCGTGCGGCGAATCCAGTAAGGCGAAAGCTCAGATGACAATACACAATTCGGTTTTGTGTATTTGGGAATGGTTTATGATACGGGCTATTTTTTCAGGCGTACGAATCGAAATGGGAGGTTTCGACCACTGAAAGCCAAGTGGAGAGACGTTGACAGACACAAAACGACCGGTGGAGGAGTGGTGCATGGCGCAAGGCACCGGGGCCTTATGACCTTAACTCATATTTAGCTCGTATGATTCATGTGTGTGGATATTGTTGTACGTCTAACTAAATAAATAAATAAGACCATATTTAAGTGCTTACGAATGTGACAGCAACCGAAAGCATGGGAAGGGGGAACTGGATGCTCAAAGTTAACGAAAATTATATAGATTGCACCAATTAACCTGCAGTAAACGGGTAATAAGTATCAGTCAGTGGCGTATATTTGATACCCGGTGTAGGGTGGTCAAAAATGGTGGTGGATAGGGGTACCCTTCAGTTGCGGATTTTACTCCGCGTCAACGGATCGAGGTACCCGGCAGTAGCGGATATTTAGATTCGAGTAACCCTCCTTGATCGGGTAATCTATACGGATTAACCCGCTGTCAACGGATAAACAGTATCCACGAGGCACGTATATTTCGTATCCGCTCCAGAGTGGTCAAAAATGGTGGTGGATAGGGGTATCCTTCAAATGCAGGTTTTACCCGCTGTCGCCGGATCAATTTGTTTTCAGTGTAGAAAGTCGTAAAGTGTGGCTGCTAAGGGGTTTTTCGGGGTGCTGATCACGAATATCGTGTTAGTTTTGATCACAGATGATGTCTTTAAGCATTTAGACCAGGTCGGGTCAGGTCAGGTCAGGTCAACCAGTAGGCGTCGTGACGGGTATTCGTAGTACGTGTCAACCGCCTCTGACAGCTTCGTAACATGTTACGAAGGCACCAAAACTGCTTCGTAAATGTTCAAATGGTTGCTAAATTCGAATTCAGCTCCAAAAACTAGCCTAGAAACATGTAAAACTCGAAAAAGTGAACCGAGGTCACCCGAGGTCACCAAAGGTCAATGACCTGACCTGACCTTCAGGTGACCTTGAAACCCACCCTAATGCATGGGAGTAACATCAAATCACATGTTTGAACGTTTGAAACCACGAAAAGCTTGCAAACGCGCGGCTAATGCGTGCCGACATACGCGGAATCGCGATTCCGGCCAAACATGGTCTCGGAAAAGAGGTCACAGGTCAAAGGTCATTTGGGTCAGGGTCATGAAATTTTCAGGGTCGGTGTAAAATTGATAAATGCGAGGGTACTGAAAGTGTCGTCGCGATCGGCCGCTTTTTACGCGAGTTATTCGCGAAAAACCATGGGGGGGTCCATCCGACCCCCCCCCCCCCTACACATGCGAGGGTTAACTCCATACGGTCCAGGAAAGCTGGCACGCTACCTTTAAGAAGGGGGTAAACTGGCTTCAGGGACGTCGCTACGAGTTCAGAGGGAGCTACTTTCATTTCAGAGGGCGGCACTGTATCTCAGGGTCTTGGCTAATGAATTTCGACTAAGGGGCAAACCAGACCTCAGAAGCCAGAATGACACCACGTAAAATACATATACCGTATACACCGCATGTAACATGCACAGGCTAGGATACAAAATTTCTGCCCAAACATAAGTATTCGTACACCTACTTCTACCGAGGGGTTAAGACTTAAGAGGTCAGCGTAAGGCGCTCGAAGGCCCAGGACGAGCCCTCGGAGGCTAGCATGGGGCACTCAGAGGCCGCTTTGGGGACCCTAAAAGGCCAAATGTGAGGGGGGCGTGTGGCGTTAAAAAGCCCGCACGTAGGCCTTGTAAGACCAACGGGGTAGGGCCTTCTGAGGCCATATAGGGCCCTATGATGACAATTTGGGCCCTCTTAGGCCATGGGCCTGGTGCCTTCTTTGGTCGGTGTGGGGGCCCTCTGTGGACAGCGTTGGACACTCTTAGGCCAGCGGGGGCCCTCTGTCTTCTGAAAACTGAGATTGGTGCTGACTGCTGAGTCCTCAGAAGCCAGCGCGGGGTCTTCATAGACTGGTGCTGGGCCATCAGAGGCCACATTGAAGGCCTCGACAGGCAGAATTCAGCACTTATGCATGATTGGGCCTTAGATGTCGGACTGAGGCCCTGGAGGGCGACATGGAGCCATCAGAGGAATTCATAGTCCGAGTTGGACCCTCCTAAAGCTTAGGGTATCAGCCCTCAACCAGCGCAAGACTCTAGGCAGATCGATATCTGCTCTTTGAGGCTGACGTGGGGCTCTCGGGGACCATCTTGAGCCCTCAAGGATCTAAGACCGGAGATAGGATCTACAGGGTCCGATGTGGAGCCTCCAAAGCCTGTGCAGGGTCCTCAGAGGTCGACGACATGGAGCTCTTAGAGACCGACCTATGACCAGCGTGACCTCTCAGTGACCAGCGTGGCCTCTACCGGTCTGTGCAGGAGCCTGTAGAAGTCACAAGAAAGGTCACCAAAGGCACCGAAAAATTCAACAATAACTTTAAAAGAAGACATAGTAGAGTGATGAAAGAGTGTATTATGTAATGCCTTACAGCCCAACAACACAGATCAGTTTATGTACAGCATGACCTTTTTCGGTTAGAGCATGCAACTGACTATAGGTCATACTATAGATAATTTAACGCCTCTCGATACGAGAGACACAATTACGGTAAAAACTGTGCCTACCATACGTTGAGTGAGTAGATATATGTATAGTACGTAAAGAAATGGAACAAATGCTTCTGCAAGATCCGTCTATTTTGGCAGTTTTTGCTCTCAGTGTGGGCCAAATTGTCGAACTGAGCTCGAATCTAAGGACAACGCAGTGGAAGCTTCCAAGGATCTATCAAATGCATTGTTCCGTGACGCTGTAACACTACGGTTCACGAGCTATGCGCCCGGATGCGAGGGGAAAAATTGGCAAAGTTGGCTAGGAACCGCACCCGGTCTCGGGTAAAGTAGGTTACCACTGGGGCCCCTAAAGTTAAGATAGGACCCCTTCTTAATTCCCATGTTTGGCCTCCTCCCCTTTCCAACATATTAATACGCCACTTGATGACCTGCCCTACTATAGGTATTAGACGAATGGCTATTGGCCGTGTAAACACTGGCGCCAAAATGAGAAAGTGAAACAGCGAATTTGTCAGGCACCGGGTTCAACAACTAATGTTATGCTGGATAATATTTGAAGCGCTTTATTTACTCCGACTAGGTGGGAAATATCTCGTCACTTCGGGACAACCGGAGGGCGGCACTATGACTTCAGAGGCGGCACTTTGACTTCAGAGGGCGGCACTATGACTTCAAAGGGCGGCGTTGTGACTTCAGAGGGCGGCGCAATGACTTCAAGGACCTTCACGAAGACTGGAGGGCGGCGCTATGACTTCAGAGGGCGGCACTATGACTTCAGAGGGCGGCGCTATGACTTCAGAGGGCGTCGCAATGACTTCAAGGAGCTTTACGAAGACTGCGGAGGGCGGCACTATGACTTCAGAGGGCGGCACTATGACTTCAGAGGGCAGCACTATGCTTCAGAGGGCGGCACTATGACTTCAGAGGGCGGCACTATGACTTCAGAGGGCGGCGCTATGACTTCAGAGGGTGGCACTATGACTTCAGAGAGCGGCGCTTTGACTTCAGAGGGCGGCACAATGACTTCAAGGAGCTTCACGAAGACTGCGGAGGGCGGCACTATGACTTCAGAGGGCGGCACTACGAGTACAGAGGGCGGCACTACGACTTCCGAGGGCGGCATTTCGACTTCCGAGAGCGGCACTACTACTTCAAAGGGTAGCAATATGACTTTAAGTAGCGGTACTTCGAATTAAGGGGCGGCACTCTGACTTCAGGGAGAGAAGCGACATACTCTGAGGGTTAAATATAAATTCAGATAGTTACTACCAGAGATTATTATGAAATGAGCTTCAAAGAAATGCGGGTCATTTCCGTAAAATGCACTTCATCACGTATGGTTAAAAAGCCGCCCTCCGCCGCCTTGGCGGCGGAGGGGCGGCATTTTTCGATAGGCTAGGGGCATCGGCCCCCAGATGCCCCCCCCCCTGGATCCGCCCCTGGGCCCCAAACCGGTATTTGCAGGCCATGGCCACCAATTTGGCTATCTCAACTCAAAACTAATGTTAAGGTGGGAGTGTCCCTTTAATGATAACTCTCACCTCCTTCACCAGTTTGTAGCCTAACGGCGATGGAACGGTGACCAGACCCCTCATCCGCACTGGTTGCATACACCTGAAAGTTTTGAGAAACTGCGATAGACACGTTCCATACGGGCTGGCTGCATACCTTTTGGAGACACTGCAATGGACACAAATGTACAACATTGTGCTGCGCTGGCCGCTAATACGACTGTCGAGACTCGAGATCGACTGTCACGTGACTATGTAATATGTACAAGTACGGTGACAGGCCCATGTGCTGCTTTCATACGGCAGTTACAATTAAACGGTAGTTGCGCTGCTGTGACCTGGTACCTGCAATTAGTTCATCCATGGATTAGTAATGACTGATGCGCACTGCACGGCCATGGTAAGATGGAAATATTGTCATATATGACAATGTTTCAATATACATAAGGCTGGCAAGACGAGGTCGGTATCTGTGTGTCACGAATGGGTGTTTTCGAGGATTCGTCCCACTTGGGTCCCCCGGTCACGAAAGATGCAAAGAGCTTCAGAAACGAGGAGTGAGCATTCTGCATTAATAATCCCGGGTGAGCTCTTCCATTATGAAGCTGTGTTACAATGTTGCACGTTTCGTGCTATTGAGCTACCAGCATAAGAAGGCAGAAACAATCATATGGTCTAAAATGACACCCTAAATGTGTGTGCCATGCGTCAGTGAGACACTGTGTCGCGTGGTGAACGGGCAGATTTATCAGCTACCCCACGGACTTTCACTGCGCTGGCCCAGCTGCTCCCCACTCACCGTCACTGAGTACTCTGTGTCCTCACGGAGACCGGTGATTTTGGCGCGGCAGCGGGGCCGGCTGTGGGAGCACGCCTCGTCCGCTGAGACAGGCAGCTGGTAATAGTAATAACAGCCGTTCCAGCACACCGTGTAGCTGGCGATACGACTGAGAGGCGGCACCGGTGGGTCCCACCCGATAGTCAGGGTGGTCGGAGCCACCCCCACACCAGTGACATTGACGGGTATGCCCGGCTCTGAAACAAGCCGAGGGCAACATGCTAATCAGCATGATCCAGCGGCACAATTTCATGTCAGAAACAAGTACACACATCATACAAAAACAAAATAGTTTTAGTATCATATGACCTTTCCTCGTAAAATATAAATTACCAGATATATTGATATTGATATTTCGATCACAGATCTTGAATCTTCGTCCGAATTGCTAACAAAAGACAGAATGAAAAGACATTCTTATTCTGTCTTTGTTGGCAATTCCGACGAAGATCTGTGATCGTAATATCAATATCAATATCCTTTTTGGTAATTTATATTTTACCAGGAAAGGTCATATGATACTAAAACTGCTTTTACTAATGTTCCTCGCACAAGCGCTCAACAACATTAACCAAAAACAAAATAGTCAAGCGACAGAAAGGGGGAAATCCCTATTCAACATAACCATAAGGTTTTATCGCTTTAAAACATAACATGTGTTGATGTTGGTATACCTGACTCGAGGGTTTCAAAGGTGATTTCTTGCATAGTTTGATTGCAACCGACTGAGTTACAGGTGCCAACAATAAGTACGTAGTTGGAAAACGGCGTCAGGCCGTAAATGTAGGAGCCCGGTGTCGTGTAGTTTATCACTCTTGACCCTTGATTCCATTGGTCTACTCCTCGAATGGTGACGAGGAGTCTGAAAGCAATCGAAACACGCCGGTTATTTACATAAAATCATTTGTTGGATTGACGCCCAATGACAGGTGGAGTCGACATCAACGACGTCGTAATATGCATTGGATACGCTGTAGCTGCCGTAAATTTAGGTATGTATATGCATTGAACTCGCGCCGTTTCGGAGTGCCTTATTATTATTCCCATCGCTACCCATTTGGACGCGGTATTCTATGTAAAGACTTCAGATCCAAACCACTCTAGATTATATTGACAGGTTACCTCAAGTGTCACCAGTGGCGGATCCAGGGGGGGGGGCAAAATGGGCATTTGCCCCCCCCCCAAACGGCATAATTTTAACATTACGCCTATGGACGAGGCATGGAAAGAATCGATAAATTGTTATGGTTTGCCCCCCCCCCAAAAAAAAAAAAAACTCTGAGCTGGATCCGCCTCTGAGTGTCACGCTCGACGTTTCGTTCCAATGGTGCTAGAAAAACGTAGTTATACGCCGTCATCATACGGCGTAGATATTGATTTCAATTTCATGCCCGATTTTAATTAAGGTCTCAGGACTGCTTCGCTGTTGAAGTCAAAGACTCATCGACGATTTTTTAGTAACGCCACACATGATCGGGTTTGCGACGTTCTTACCTTGCTGCAGACCTTTCCCCGTGACGCCTAAAAAGGCGCGAAATATTTCATACGTTTGTGGACTAGCGTGTTTTGCAGCAGAACTCCGTTTGCAGCAAGATTGCATGTCTGAGCACCCGCGGAAACGGCGTACCTATCTAATGGAATGACACATACCGAATGTTTCCTGCGTCGTCTCCCCATGTGGAGCAGCCCGGCCACGTCCAAGTAAGGTAGACAGATTCTCTTTGCTCGGTGACAGAAACCTGTGCAGTGACTCCGGGCACTAAAAAGAAGAGATAGTCATTCTTAGTGCTAAACATGTTATTGGTTTCGATGATTGGCTTGGATAGCAGCATGATCGTCGAGACGTACGCTTATCCAAATGATCACCAACAATCCTAATTCTGGCACAAAACTTCAGGAGACGAGTTTTTGACATCGCTGTCATGAACGGGTCCGGGATCTCGATTGACATTAAAGTTAATGCATCAAAATAGGCAGCTGCATCAGTCATTTTAATCACTCGCAAACGGTCTATACCTACCTACCTACCTACCTACTGTTCAATAGTGAGGACTGAGGACTTCAGTAGACAATAAGCATCATAACACATGCACGTCTTTACCTGTTCGTCCGGTTCTGATGGTGTCGAAAGCGATATCGCCTGCTACCACCGTGAACGCGATCACCGACACTGAATAGACAGAGTAGTTGTGCTTCAGCGGTACCTCCAAGCCAAGTTCCGTGGTGTTTATCTGTAGGACATCTGTTGCATCTCTTTGCGGAGTGCTCGTGCCACATGCTGTGAAGCGTAAATGCTGCAAAAAGATAATTTCGACTTCGTTACCAATGACAAGTTGTTTACTCTATGAACCTACGGACTACGGTAGTGGCTAAGCCTATTCACGATGGTAACCACCCGTGTTGTAATTGTAATTAGGTATAACTTCTTTTGCATAATACGCCTGTGAACATTATGTTTAAACCTTCCAATCCTTTTTGTTAATTTTTCTCGGCCAAAAAGTAATCAGTTCTTGTTTTCATCGAGACCAACCCATCCGCATCTTCACTCACACCTTGTCCTCGTCATGGCTGACGGTAACCAAACGGTAACCCCCATTCGGCAACCGTTGCTGAGAGCATTCTCTTGCCTAGACTAGATAACACTCTCTCCAGAGTCCAGAGACGAGTTGACCGACTGTGCGGCAGGGCGGGCTATTCCTTTGGCACACTCCGTCCCACCGCGACGGTCTCTGGCACTAGCGCATCGCCGATGGTCTGCTTAGTCTGCAATGTCTATCCGTACTCCCTTATCTCATCGTCTCTTAGCTGTGCAATTATCGTTTCAAACGGAATGTGCTTACCTAAAACAAAACAAAATATCCGAAATGGTTCCAAATAGATTAGAAGGACTAAACCCAGCCAAAAAAAAAAAAACACACACTGACACACACACACATAAAACATGGACCTATGTTCATTGCTCATTCGAAGCACTGAGTACAAGCTTAGCCTATGCAGTAGGTATGCAGCATGCAATGTGCATGCACTGCTGTCTATAAAGTTTACAGCTGCACATTACATCACTTACATCATTAGGTAAGAAGCATCGTCGGCTAGTGTTAGATACATTTACCTGTATAAGAACTTGATAGGCACCAATGATTCCGTTGGGATTTGTTGGTTCATTCCACGCGATTGAAAATCTTCCGGGAAGTAGTTCAAAGTGCTGAAGCTGTGTTACCTGTGACGGAGCTGGAAAACGCAAGATTATGTTTTATGCCGAACAACATAAACTTGAAACAAAGATGTTTAGAAACGATTCAATGGTAAATACCGGCTTTTAAGTTATTGTTTATAATGATATCGTCCAGAAAATTATTACGGCTGCCAGTGGCAGCGGAAAACCTTCAATTAAGGGGGGGGGGGGCACCGCCGACTTTTGGTCCCATTCTTTCCATGCAACGCCCATAGGGCTAATGTTAAAATGCCAAAATCAAAGGGGGCATGGTGCCCCGGTGTCACCCCCGTTCCGCCGCCTATGACGGCTGCATAGAAGGAACTCGTGACCACTTACTTACCTTTAAAAAAAAGTTTAAATTAATTACATTTTGATATGCCTCTTCCCAGCGAATTTGAAAAGATATCTCATGTATATTGGCTGCAAATCGAACGACAATTATCGTTATGTCTCACCTCCTTGCAAAGTTCGAAAGACCTCACTGTGTGGTGGCGACGACCCCTTTCGGCTGACGGCAAACACTGTCAGCGTGTAGTCCGTGAACGGCGTCAGACCGGTGAACTGAACTCTTAGAGACCGAGCGGAATCGATGAGACGTGTGGATGACCCGGCACCGTCAGCTGTCTGGGCACTCAGAGTGACGTTCAACTTGTATGCACACGCTGTTTGCTTGTTTGAGATGTCCTGTGATGGGAAAAGGATAGATTGATTTTTACTCGATGCTTTTTTTACAACCGAATGATGGTCTGTTATTATTGGGAAACAGCAATGGTCATTTGATCACATTCTCAGATCTGTCAAGGCAGCAGACGTGTGTTATATGTTATATATCTAACGTACAGTTTACTGTGATGTTTATCGACAATGTAGCTACTCGACTTCAAAATCGCTGGATTTAGCAGCAAACAGTATAAATGTATGTCCAACCGAGACCAATCCTTTGTTTGATCTTTGAACGTGTGGTCACGAATTGAAGTCGTCATTCGCTATCCGAGTTCCAAAGCCTAAGTCATTAACTGGAGCAAGTATTCCTTGCTTGCACAATACATACCTCGAGCGTGAATGTGGCCGATGTGTCTGTGAGCTCGTTGGTCAATATACCACCGATGCTGTTGGGAGCTGAGAAACCAGCGAGGAAAGTTATGTTAGAGTGATTTGTACCATAGCGTTTCATAAAACTCTACCGCTATCAGCAACGGAAATATGCGTATGTTATTAGCTCCAGACTGTAAGCTTGTACATAGGTACCTACTCCGTAGAAAACGAAATTCAGCCTCAACCATCTACCAATGAATATGTCAGCCGCGGCAAACGTAAAAATACCGGAGATCAAGGACTTGTAATGTTCAGATTGGGCTTCTTACCTTCACAATCGGTGACCGCCTCCTGATACGGTATAAGCTCGTCGCTGTCCTGTTGGGCGTTCAATGGCATTTCTCTTATGACGATTCTCACCAAATAGCTGGTGTCAGGCTTCAAGTTACCGAATTTCAGTTGAAATTCATCCCCTGAAATACCATGTTGCACGTTTCACTGGCATGACTATGGTCAGAGAATCAAATGGGTTATGCTTAGCAATGTGTTTTGATATACATAAGCAGACATGTGCATGGATCCGAGAGAATGGATCTGGGATCTGATCCCACGGATCCTGATCTCGGATCCGTCGGGATCATAGATCCAGCTCTGTAATTTATCGAGAGATCCATAGGGATCACAGATCCGAGTCTCATTTTTTGCTTGAGATCCAGTGAGATCATAGATCCTCACTTATTTTTTGTTAACACAGATATCCCAAAAAAGCACTTGTTTCAACTCACAAACGTTCTGTTTTAGTGATTTTATGTGATCGCACGTCATAATCCATAGTTTTGTGTCACTTATTGGCATAGAAACCCTTTAAACATGGTTTCCAAATGTGGTGCATGGTGGGATCCACTGAGATCATAGATCCATGTTCTTAATTTATCGTCAGATCATATGAGATCATAGATCCAAGATGTATTTTTCACGCCGGATCCGGTGGGATCATAGATCCCAACCTGTACTTTGCTTCGAGATCCACTGAGATCATAGATCCATCACTCGGATCCATGCACATGTCTGTACATAAGCACACATTATTCGTTTTAACTGTACATATTACATCACGGTCGCTAAAGCTAAAGTATGGCCCATATACAGGACACTAACCAACAGAGAGCATGGGAGGAGTCGAGACCGAGTCGCGCCAAAATGTCAACGATGGTCACGGTTACCCAGATCGCCGAGCACGTGCTAACGAAAATGTTTTCCATGTCTGACCGGCGAGGCTGTCGTCTCGGACTCCGGCACCGGCGGGGTCGGAGCTCCACGGCCGCCCTCCATCCGCCTCCCGTATCTGGCCGATGTACGTCAGCAGCGAGCCGTTGCCGTTGCCGTTGTCGTACCGACGCGTCCAGCGACGGTGTCGGATCGTGATGCTCGTGAATTCGGCCGTGAGAATTTCCGGCGGATCGCGAAACCAAGGCCACTCTGCGCGAATAACGATATTAGACTGTTTCAGATGGCCATCAGATGGCCAGCTAATCACAATCTTTACGACAGAAGTTTGATAATGCATTGGAGGTTTACACCGCGCACTAACTAGCTCCGAAGACTAGCGGGTTAGACACTTACAAACAAATTCACACAAAGAGAGCTCCCTTATGACTACTTATGCCTTATGGTATGGTGTAACATGCGCCTTAGCTATCAACGATACTGGATATTTGACCGATTTCCCTGCGGCCTGTATTCACTTGAGAAAAACTGACTCACGTGACTCCTGACACAGGGGTGGTGAGACGTCATTCCGGATACATCCTTGATCGCAGCGTCCCGTGAATTTATCGCAGCTACTATATCTGCAGTGGCCACACTGAAACGCGCAGTCCGGCCCGTATGATCCCTGAGGACAGCCTGAAACGATGACCATGTGTTACTTGACGTTTTCAGGTATTGTTTGTGCCTACCCAATTACTATGTAGGTGATGCTTGGTTGGTTTACGAATTATCAAGAAAGAAACGATGGGTGTATGAAATCAAGTATGAATAGTACCTAAATATTTAAGCATAAATATACATCAAATAAACATAAAGCTGAGTATATGTACATAAGTAGTAGTAGTAGACGGTTCTGCGACACCTGAGCGAGCGTCATTTCAGCGAACGACATTTGAGCGAAACATTTTCAGCGATTATCAATTTAAGCGATTGACTTTTTCAGCGATTGTCAAGTCGGCGAATTCAATCACAGCGATTATCAACGTAAGCGAGGACCAGAATCAGCGAAACCAGATTGAGAGAATATATGGTGGTCAATGGGAGACCAATTGAGCGAATACAGTTACAGCGAAACCGAACGCGACGAAAGTCAATCATTTCTACTTTTCGGAAATTCTTGCCCTTTGAATACCCGTTTGGTTTGTGTCATGCTTCAAGCTGCGCGCGACAAAATAAAAAAAAATGTTTTAAAGCTTGAAAATCTGTTATCTTGTTCTAGTAATCTTGTTGGAAACCTGAAACCACAAAAATATCAGGCCTCATTTCGCAACGTGTAATCATTCATCTTGCAACGTTTCGTTTTTAAATTTTTGTTTTATATCTTACGTCATGATAACACCTAACAGTTTGTAATCCACCAGAGGTAAAGACAAAATTAAATACAATGGATTGGCTACCGTTCAGTAGCGGCGGAACACCTTCAATTAAGGGGGGCACCGCCGACATTTGGTCTCATTCTCTCCATGCAACGCCCATAGGGCTAATGTTAAAATGCCAAAATCAAGGGGGCACGGTGCCCCGGTAGCCCCCTTCGTTCCACCGCCTATGAGTAGGTCTAGGTACCGTCTGGACAAAACTTGATATAACTATTCTATTTGTTAAATTCTATAAAGAGCAGGGGGTGAAATTGAACCGTTGGAATTGCTTAGAAATGTAGCATTACATTTGTAGCTCAATGTCTGAGGTCTTTGGACGTGACATTCGCCATCCAGTTCCGGATAACCATGAGAAATTCCGAAAACATTCGCGCGTATACGCTCGCAAAAAAAGAACGTTAAAGGACGATGAAGTGTTTCGCTGAACTGGCAGTCGCTCAAATTGTAGTCGACGAAATAGATGTCGCTGAAAAATAGCTTTCGCTAAAATTGATAATCGCCATATTTGATAATCGCTGAACTTGATAATCGCTGAATTGCCATTCGCTGAAAATGGTTCGCTCAAATGACGTTTGCTCAAATGACATTCGCTAAAGTCGCTCGCACCGGTAGTAGACTTAGCTGGTGGGCCGCAAGAATGCAGATAATTGAATTGTGCCGGCGCAATTAGGTGTTTACCCAAACCTCATAGTGTTTTGGTGAACCTACCGCGAGAACAGTCATTTCCTCCCCAGCCTGGTCCACAGGAGCAGCCATAGGGGTCGGGCGCGCAGAGGAGACGACCCCGGCAATCGTCCGGTGGACACCTCCAGGAGCAGGTCATACCGAACAGAGACTCGCCGCATCCTGCAGATCAAATGAATTGGAGGTATTCAAGGACCAGGCTAGAGAAGCCCACAGTTTTATACGAGTGTGTGCTGCTTAGACAAGTATGTATGAAGAAAAGGTAGTTTAGACTACATGCCTATATCAATAGCATACTTTAATTCATTAATCCACCAGTAAAACCAGGGGGGCCGAAGTCTAGTTCATACTAGACTGGCAACCCCACGGCTGACGTCACGATCCCCAGCGTGACGTCACAGCCCCAGGGCATTGACCCCTTGAAGCTTGCAATATTTGATGGTGCTTACAGACAAACTGAACAAAGCTTGTACGTAACAAAAGAGTCATGTTTCTACGCTCGATAATGTGTTTATTGTGTTTTTAGCAGATAAAGTAGACAAAAATTGTTCAAAGGCAGAAACAGCGAGGTGTACGCCAGTCGCCACGCATCGATCTCATCGCATATGGTGCCCCAAGAGGCGCAGCATTGCACCCGTGACCCCCTCTTTATGTCCCTAAGGTCATTTCAGGTCAAGAATGGTCTCCAACAGTTTTTTGTTTTACTGTAACCTTTGACAGAGATATCCCTCGCCGGTCGAGGGGGGGGAGGGTGCCGCCCCCCATAGGGTTTTTAGCGATAGCTGGGGCATTCCACGATGGATCGTACCAGGCCCGTCACCCTCATCTCTCAGATTTTAATGAAAATCGGTCCTAGGGGTAAGCATAGGCCCCAAAGACGCCTGGCAAAATATCAGACTTCTCAGATCAAAACTTTTTGAGTTATATTGCATTACATTTTTTTAACATCGGTATGTAACGGTGAGTTTGATGGCCTATAGCCCAAGAACGGCTTAAGCAACCAACAAAAAGTAAACAACACTAAGCTTGCGATGAATCAAAAATTAATATTACTATTTAAAAATTCCAAAGAAAAAATTTCATTGTTGAGCAAAAACCTTTATCTTTTTTCATTTGCCTCTAATGACTTTTGGGACCAAAATTTTTCGCATATTTATTTTTTCAAAATAAACTTCATGTCATTGCAAATCGACATGCAAAAAATTAGAAAGGTGTTCTTTCTATAAGTTCCTCATTTTCCCGCAAACAAAATGGGTTTCGGAGGGGTTGATACGACCCCAGCACGCTGTTTCGCTTCAAATAGAGCTAGAGCCTCGCGGAAAAAAACGAGCGTGTGTGCCGTTACAAGTCGCAGCGCTTGGTACCCGATTTTAAGGTCTCAGGTTAACCGGTAGCGTCTGAGGTCAGGTCACGTGACTGAAGTTACGGGTTCGGTTTTTAGTAAATAACTTCGCAAAAAATGGCCGCAGAACCGCGATTTTGGCATCATTGTGTTCGCCTAGCTCAGGTGCATCGAATGGTATACTTTTTGCTAGGGTGAGGTCAACTTAAGTAGTTGACCTCGGGTCAAGGTCAGGTCAGAGCCCCTCAGGTCACGAAGCTGGGCAAAGGGTATCATATGGCATATCATTCGATTCGGAAGGTCTTCCCGAGTCCATTGGTGGCTTTCCCGACTCTCTAGCTCCATTTGATTAGGAGTTATTGACGAAAAACTCGTACGTCCCTAGTGACGTCATAAATGACGTCACGCAAGGTTAACAATGCAAAATTAAAGCATTGGACTTTGCAAGGAGTGCATGAAATCACGATACCATGTACGTGGGATAGTTTCAGATCATTCTCGGCGCCAAAATAACAGTTTTTATATTTTCCCATTGATTTATAACAGTGATGTCACGTGACCGACATGACCTCATGTAACCTTGAAAAATTCCCAGATATACAAGTTGTGAGACCTCTGGAGGACACCATGTATGCGTCCTGTAACTTTCATCTCGGACAGCTATGGTCATTGGCGTCCAAAACAATGTCAGAACCAAACAGCCTTTTTCACCCTCGCGCTTATAGGAAAGAGGGTTGGATGAACCCTCTTTTCACTTTTTTTTCAGATGACTCAGACTTAAATTGAAATTTCAGTAACCCTTGATGTCACTAGGCAGCTTTACCACGCCATTTGTAAGCTCCCCTCCCGAAATCAGTCGAAACCGTTATCGTGACGTAAAATGAATACATTTATAGAAAGAACACCTTCCTAATTTTTTGCATACTTCTTAACAATGAGCCAAATATTTTTTTAAAAGAGATAAAAATTCAAAAAAATTTGGTCCCAAAGTCCAAAAAATACAAATGAAAGAAAACTCGATATGTCATATATCAAAAATAGCGTATTTTTCGGAATTTCAAAAATACATATTAATCTCTGTTTTATTGCAAGTTCAATGTTATATAACAATTGGCATTTGAATAATCCGTCTTAGAGTTACAGCCCGCCAAACTTAGCGCTGCAAAGCCAGATCCAAAAAATGTTATACACCATAACTCAAAAAATACTTATCTGATACGTTATGCGCCAAACTCCATATAGAAGCGGACATTGGGGTTCAGATTGTTATTATGAGTAAAATATAAGTCATTTTCTTCATTAAACGGTTGTTTCTCTATGCGGCGATCATTTATGAAGCACGCCACACTTAGTTACCAACGAGCGATATCATAATAGCTCCATTTTTGGCAGTATACTGGCTGCGGCCGACTGCGACGGTGGCGCCGACTATCGGCTACTCGTGCAACTAGGCCTCGCGGTGGCTCCGGCGGCCAAACTTCAGATGAAAACGTCCCTGTGTGGAGACTTAACGATAAACTGAAAAATGCGATATAATGCAATTAAATTCAGTAATATGCGTTTACCCTGACGTATTTTTTTTACCAATATTCGGGGAGAATTGGCACCGGGATTTGGCAGGAGAAGATAAAATGTTTATGAACATTCCAAATTGTATTATACCTACATTGCATTGTCAAAATATGTCTCAATATATGCGAGACGTCATGCTGTTTGCCGTAGTATAGCGAAATTGTTTCATGAAAGACTCAATACAAATATAACGGGAGTGATGTATCTTAATTTCATTTGGTGGTGCAAATATTTTTTTCTTCCATGTCCCGATCCCGGGTCGAATTTTTCTCTCCTATGGATAAAAAGTGCAGAGATGTGTTGCTCAGTTAGTGAGCTACAGCGTAGTATAGCGACATTTTTATGTAAGCTGCCTATTTTTTCATACTGTGCTAGTTTCCACGAAAATCCGTGCATACACTGACCAATATTTTTTTCTTCCACGGCCAGATCCCAGGTCCAATTTTTATCCGCTATGGATAAAAAATGCATAAATATGTTGCTCAGATGGTAATCTACAGCGTAGTATAGCGACATTTTTATGTAACTACCCTATTTTTTCATACTGTGCTCATTTCCACGAAAATCCGTGCTTACGCTGACCAACATTTTTCTCTTCCATGGCCAGATCCCGGGTCCAATTTTTATCCGTCATGGATAACAAATACATAGATATGTTGCTCAGATAGCGAACTACAACGTAGTATAGCGACATTTTTATGTAACTTCCCTATTTTCTCACACTGTGCTCATTTCCACGAAAATCCGTGCTTACACTGACCAACATTTTTTTCTTCCATGGCCAGATCCCGGGTCCAATTTTTATCCGCCATGGATAAAAATACATAAATATGTCGCTCAGATGGTGAACTATACCGTAGTATAGCGACATTTTCATGTAACTTTCCCATTTTTTCACACTGCGCTATCACCCATCAAAATCCGTGCTCTCACCGACCTTAGTTCTCTGGCGTTGCCGATAGGCGGCGCTGGCGTCGCGTCCCGCGCTATGGCCGCGCCTGGCGCATAACGAAGCCTGAAATTGTTACAGGTGGATTCAGAGCCCCTGATTACCCCTGAGACCAATTCTCGTCAAATTCCGAGAGATGAGGGTGTCAAATTGGAAAAAAGTGGTACGATCTATCGTGGAATGCCCCAGCTCCGAACACGCTGGCGATAGAGAGCTGAAACTTGGCATACCTAACCTTTGATCCAAGACGGATCTTTTGAAACCAACCGCATTTTTGGGTCAGGTCAGGTCACTGACCTATGACGTCATAAGTGAACCTCTGCACGGTCTTCAGATGTCGCAACTTCGCAACGCCCTCACTGCCAGAGGAGATGTCACAGGGAAATGAAACTTGCAGGATCTAGTATCCATTATGAGTCCCACAACTTGTATATCTCGGATTTTCCCTAAAAGTCATATGAGGTCAGGTCATTTTCGTGACCTCACCATTATAAGTCAATGGGGAAAAATGAAAACTGCTATTCTGGCGCCGGGAACGATCTCCAACTATCTCAAGCACACAGAATCGTGATTTGATGCACTTCTTACAAGGTTAGATGCGTCACTTTTGCAATGTTGACCTTGCGTGACGTCATTTATGACGTCATCAAGGTCATATTAGTTTTCGTCAATAATTCTTGATCGAATTGAGCTAGCGAGTCGGGAAAGCCACCAATGGACTCAGGAAGACCTGCCGAATCGAATAATATGCGACATGACCTCAGACCTAGCAGGGTTGCGGAGTCGAACTCGGAAATAGAGTCGGCTGGAGTCAATAGGTAATGTATGCCCGCAGTCGGAGTCGAAGTTGGTTTTTGGAAGCCGGAGTCGGAGTCGGAGTCAGAGTCACCGAAAATCCATCGACTGCGCAGCCCTGGACTTAAAACGGTACCGAAATGAGCTGCTGATGGAATGTCAAGTGTGTTCACACAATTTTCAGGCACCAGAATCTGCATCTTAGATCGTGAAATGGTCATTTCATGGCTTCTGGTTTCTAGTCAAGATCTGGTAGCCATGGCGGTTCCTTAAAGTTCCCAGGCATTCTCTGGTTCTCTGGCGCCTCAGGTCTCTTGATTTCTCAACCTGTCGGCTGTCTCAACCGTTCACGGTTTTCTGAGCTGAGTGGCGGCTCTTCCACCAGCTATAAGCTGGTTGTTTCGTGGTTCTTGACTTATAGCTAACTTCTGATTCTCAGACAATTTATGATCGATCACACTTAGATCACAAGGATGCTTCTACAGGGATAAAAACAGATATCTCTGTGTATCATTCACTTTACCACCAGGGACTGGCGACTTGCATTCTGTATAACATAATAAGTCTTTATTCTTATTTCTTTACGCGCTGAAATTAACCACCTGTGTCTGGAACCATGATATGATAAAGTAAAAATATTATGCCAAAGCTAGATAAATTAGATGAGCCCCGAAATACAGGAAAATATCCAAAGAGCTTGTTTTACCCTTTTTCATAACAACAAAACTATCTGCAAATACGAGATAGCGTCCTTAGCAACCGCCCATAGCAACGTGTTTGTCTGAACCACGCATCTGGAAAATTAAGTAGATACTGGATAAGTCGACTAGAGTTTGGTCAAAACTACACTGAATTTGATTTCGAAATGGCTTTTTGTGAATCAAATGTAAAGTGACTTATTATTTCCTTTCAAATTTTCATACTATTAAAAAACATGCTTGTTTGCTCTATATTTGTAAAGAAACAACTGCAAGGACAAAATATCACGACAAATTCTAGTACCTTGTTGGTAGGAAACTTCGCCCAACCTTATGTTTTAGGGCCTTGAGTAAAACACCTTTTGGGGCGACAAACGGAGCGAGCGAGAGGGTGGGCCTTGCACGTGCGAAATTGCGAGGGGGTACCTCCTCGCAATGTGCCAAATTGGAGCGCAACCGGCCTAGCCGATCTCGAGATCTGGAAGCGGCACCCTGCACGTGCGCACGTGCAAAATGGGTTCCAACTGACTTTTGCACGGCACCCTATACTAACCGGTCCCTTACCATGTACCAAATTTCAGCGCAATCAGTTCAGCTGTTCTCGAGATCTGGAATCCTGGAATCGACCCCTGCACGTGCGCACGTGGAGCAGCAACCCAACTGTGGCACATGGATATGCATCAGGGTATATTGAGTGAAGGATATACCTTGTGGGTGCCTACCTACATGCCAAGTTTCAGCGCAATCGGCTCAGGTAGTTACCGAGATATTGCAATTGTTACAACACTGACAGTGACACCTCTTCGTTTTGCACGTGGCACGCGCATAAAGGGTCGCCCACATGCATCGGGAATAGTCCAATACTTGGTAGAAGGAATGGAGCTACCCTACAAAAAAAATACCGCTTGTAAATCGGTCCAGTGCAGTGGTTGCGGAGATATACATAAGCTTCGCAAAAGCGTGAGCGTGACCACGGCCGGCCAGCCGGGCGGCCGCTTATACTCAGAAATTTCCGTTAATCTACGAAAGACTTAGCTCGCTCCGTAATTAGCTAGAACTTAATTGTACTATGCTATTAAAGAAACAGTACCGGCGATGAAGACGTCGAAAGTGGATGAAGGCGAACCAGTCTGATGAAATCAGTGCTATTTGCTAACACCATTCTGGATGCTGTTAGGTATCTTACTTCCTCTAGACCTTTATGTGAGGGTGTGAGTCCTACCAATCTTGCTGACATTCACCGTATGACGTTGCATGGCATGATTGGATTTGACACCTAAAAATTAACCATTTAACCAGTTAGTCCCCACGAATAAATACTGAAGGTGATGCCCGGGTAACTAGGGTTATGTTTCACTCAACCACAGTACCTACCGATTTCGCACTGAAATCCAATAAAGCCGGGTGGACAGACGCATTGACCCGTCGCCTCGTGGCACCGGCCTCCGTGCAAGCAATGCGGACACCGTCTGTCGCAGGCAGCTCCGAAGAAATTCTCAGGACATGCTGTCAGCCAGCATATGAAGAAAAAAGTGATTCAGAATTATTGATAACCAAGTACTGCTTACATAACATGGAGCACTGAGTCCAGAAAGAGGTGCATTAGAGCGAGAGCAGAAGAGATGAGAAATGAATGGAAGATAAAGAGAATAGCAAGAACAGAAAATGTGTTTTTAAAAACACAAACTCAGAAAAGAAAGATAAAAGTGGGCGGAAAATCTTACAGGGAGCCAAACATAATAGGTACATACATGCATATCATGCACTGTCCACCAGCAACAATCTCGTGGTACAAATTGCCATGTTTTTGGTGCTTTTGACTAATAAAGTTCGTTTTTTCTAAGTTCGACCCTCGCTGTAAATGTCTCTTTGAACACAGCACGAGAATTGCTGGCTAAATTACTGAGAAAACTGGTTGGCGCACATTGATTTAAAAGACTATCAACTTTTGTCACAATTATTTCTAGCTGGCTCGTATTTCCTAGACTCTCAGCTCGTAGTTTGCCTATATTTACAACTCTGCAGGCATAGACGACTTGTGAAAAATTATAACAACTAATTAATGCATCGCACGGGGTTTTACATGACGTTACATCAACAGTGCTCAAAATTTATTTGGAAAATATAATTCATATCTCCAATACGCTAACCAGTTTTCTCAGTAATTCAGCTGGCAATTCTCGTGCCCTGTTAAAAAAAAAAGATGTTTATAGTGAAGATCGAACTTTAAAAAAATGAACTACATCTGCAGTACGTTTCTCAGACTTTTAAAATGATACGCATAGTATTATTTACCTCTCACTACGAGTCTCGTGGCTGAAGAGTATGAGCGATATTCCTGGTTGTATGCCATCAAATAGACACCGCTCTGCTCTAGCCTGACATTTGTGAAGGTCAGCTCACGAGCTAGCAAGCCAGTTCCCTGGCGCGTGATGCCTCTGAACCTGAAAAAGAAGATTTTCCATTTTATGGATAATTTTTCTCGTTTCTTTTAGCGCCTTGTTTATCACTATGAATGTGTTTAGCACTACATTATAAGCGTGTTTATCACTACACATTAAAGAAATGAAAAAAATCATTTTATATGCACTCCTTATTTTTGTACTAATATCCATGTCACAGGCAATGTGTGGAATCAGGCATTCTATTAGAATGCCTGAGCCACCAGGCATTCTATAGAATGCCTAGTAAATACACGCATCTTTCCAACAAATGAGTGCATGTTGTATAAGATTATTACGAGCGAGCGAGCGCAGCGAGCGAAGTGAGTCTTTTCAATATAACGGAAAAATCTCAGTATGAGCGGCCCGGCCCGGCCCAGCCCGGCCCGGCCCGGCCTGTAACGCTTTTGAGAGGCTTATATCTCAGCAACCGCTGGACCGATTGGCATGGGGTCTTTTTTGCTGGGTAGCCCCATCCCTTCTACCCCGTAATTGACTACTTTTGATACATCTCAGTGACCGTCGTGGCACGTGCCACGTGAAAAGTCGAGGGTGTTCAAGCAGTTTTGCAAAAGTAGTGATTTTGAAAGGCCCATATCTCAGCAGCGGCTTGAGCGATTGTCTTGCGGTGATTTTTATAGGGTAGCTGCATCCCTTCTACCAAAGGTCGGATACTCCTGATCCATGTGAGTGACCCCCACTGCACGTGCAAAATACAAAAAGAAGAGGTGCCAAATTTGTTCCCATTTCAGTAACTCGGTAATTACTGGGGCGATTTCGCTGAAACTTGGCATACAGGTAGGCACCTACCAGGCAATGCATTCCCATGTGTTGCGGTTAGGATGCTACTGCACGTGCGCACGTGCAGAGGGCGTTTCCAGATCTCGAGAACGGCTGGGCCGATTGCGCTCAAATTTGGTACACGGTTGGGGACCGGTTAGTAGGGTGCCGTGCAAATGTCATTTTGGACCCCGTTTGCACGTGCGCACGTGCAGAATGCCGCTTCCAGATCTCAGGAACGGCTGGGCCGATTGCGTTCAAATTTGGCATACCGCTAGCGACCGGTTAGAAGGGTGCTTTGCACAATCCCGTTGGAAGTACCCTCTCGCCCTTCCGCACGTGCAGGGCTCACTATCTCGCTCGCTCGTTCTTCGCCCAAAAGGCGTTTTACTGGTGAGTACAGACTAGTGATGTCAATTACGGAAAATCTTGATACCGATACCAAACCAAATACCAACAACCAGTAAAACGCCTTATAGGGCGACAAACGGAGCGAGCGAGAGGGTGAGCCTTGCACGTGCGAAATTGTGAGGGTGTACCTCCAACTGACTTGTGCACGGCACCCTTTTAACCCGCGCCCCGTAGGACTATCGGCGGACCCTACCACCCGTAGGGGGGGGCCGTTTCGCCCCCCCCCCTAAGATCTCGGAAATTTACCGGCCGATTTTCAAAATTCAAACGGCGTTCGATAGCCTCACCGGGGAACTACCTTGTGACCAAATTTCATTGACCTTGGTCAAACCGATGACGTCACAGGTCAGGTCAAAGGTCGGATTTTCACCGTTCACAGGCATTTCAAGAAATGTGTGAAATGTGTGAACACGCTGTGGAAAAACAGCGTGTTGCCCGGGTCGAGAGGAAGCCGATGATACCCAATTTTAAGGTCCTAGGTCATTGGATGACCTTCCAGGTCAGGTCAATGACCAAAAAGTCGGGAAAACCGGGACCTGTTAGAAAGTCGTCAAGTGTGGCTGCTATGGGGTTTTTCGGGGTGCTGATCCGGCCCCCGCCGAAGTTAGTTGGTAGCACTGCTGCTCCACGGCGTACATTTCCTACCAGCCCATAGGGTTTACATGTTAAATGGCCTGTTTTTGGCGAGCGATATCTCGGTCACCCTTTGAAGGAATCAATGGTTCTTGGTCTCAAATGATAGATCGATGAATTTTCTTTCGACAATTCCTCTACCATTTTTCACGAAACCCAGCCGATCTTCTACGGCGTACAGGGTAAAGATTTCTCTGCACGCCAGCACCCGCGATCCGCCTCTCCGATCGTCGACGCGCGGTCCGCGGTAGCGCAGTCGGTAGCGCATCGGGCTACGGATCCGAGGGTCGTGAGTTCGAATCCCGGGTGCGCCGCGTGATTTCGGCTAGAATTGTATGATGTAGATTCTTGAATGTTTGCATAATCAATTATTAATAGCTAATTGAATGTATCTGCCCACTAATCGGCCCCTAAAACCTGTTATTTAAGGAATTTAAGAAATGAATGTCACGTGCGCGTCACGACTGCCAACCATAAGCGCTACCATATTATAGTTTGAACTAACTTTTTGCTAGTCCCGACCACATATAGTAGGTTTTCTAGTAGTTATACTAGAAATTCCTACCAAAGTTCGTCCTACCCTTCACTCAATATACCCTGTGCTGATCACGCATGAGATATCAGCTGTCTAATCGTAGACAACACAATGTCGAACTTAAACTGTAAGCCTGTATTGGTATTGTTTCTTTAATTTGGCTATCGAACATTAATTTATGGTTTGAAATATGATCTTTACGAGCGAGCGAGCGCAGCGAGCGAAGCGAAGTCTTTTACGAGCGAGCGAGCGCAGCGAGTTTTTTCAATATAACGGAAAAATCACGTCTGTCAAGACAGCCTCAGATTCAGATTCACTTTCAGAATCACATTCGGACCCCCTTAGATTTTCATAAAAACTGGTCCATGTGTACAGTTTTGGACGCTGATTCCAATGGTGAAGTCTGTTTTTCGCCACATATTATACTTTGGCCCCTAGAGGCATTCAAAGTTTTTTTGGGGCGAAGGGGGACCCCCTTAAATTTTCATAAAAACTGGTCCATGTGTACAGTTTTGGACGCTGATTCCAATGGTGAAGTCTGTTTTTCGCCACATATTATACTTTGGCCCCTAGAGGCATTCAAAGTTTTTTGGGGGGAAGGGGGACCCCCTTAGATTTTCATAAAAACTGGTCCATGTGTAGAGTTTCGGACGCTGATTGCAATGGTGAAGTCTGTTTTTCGCCACATATTATACTTTGGCCCCTAGAGGCATTCAAAGTTTTTTTTAGGGGAAGGGGGACCCCCTTAGATTTTCAAAAAAACTGGTCCTTGTGTACAGTTTTGGACGCTGATTCCAATGGTGAAGTCTTTTCTTCGCCACATAATATACTTTGGTCCCTAGAGGCATCCAAAGTTTTTTAGGGGAAGGGGGACCCCCTTAGATTTTCAAAAAAACTGGTCCTTGTGTACAGTTTTGGACGCTGATTCCAATGGTGAAGTCTTTTCTTCGCCACATAATATACTTTGGTCCCTAGAGGCATCCAAAGTTTTTTAGGGGAAGGGGGACCCCCTTAGATTTTTATAAAAACTAGTCCATGTGTACAGTTTTGAACGCTGATTCCAATGAAGAAGTCTGTTTTTCGCCACATATTATACTTTGGCCCCTAGAGGTATCCAAAGTTTTTTTTTAGGGGAAGGGGGACCCCCTTAGATTTTCATAAAACTGGTCCATGTGTACAGTTTTGTACGCTGATTCCAATGGTGAGGTCTGTTCTTCGCCACATATTATACTTTGGCCCCTAGAGGCATCCAAAGTTTTTTTAGGGGAAGGGGGACCCCCTTAGATTTTCATAAAAACTGGTTCATGTGTACAGTTTTGGACGCTGATTCCAATGGTGAGGTCTGTTTTTCGCCACATATTATACTTTGGCCCCTAGAAGCATTCAAAGTTTTTTTTGGGGCGAAGGGGGACCCCCTTAGATTTTCATAGAAACTGGTCCATGTGTACAGTTTTGGACGCTGATTCCAATGGTGAAGTCTGTTTTTCGCCACATATTATACTTTGGCCCCTAGAGGCATTCAAAGTTTTTTGGGAAGGGGACCCCCTTAGATTTTCAGAAAAACTGGTCCATGTGTACAGTTTTGGACGCTGATTCCAATGGTGAAGTCTGTTCTTCGCCACATATTATACTTTGGCCCCTAGAGGCATCCAAAGTTTTTTTTTGGGGCGAAGGGGGACCCCCTTAGATTTTCATAAAAACTGGTCCATGTGTACAGTTTTGGACGCTGATTCCAATGGTGAAGTCTGTTTTTCGCCATATATTATACTTTGGCCCCTAGAGGCATTTAAAGTTTTTTTGGGCGAAGGGGGACCCCCTTAGATTTTCATAAAAACTGGTCCATGTGTACAGTTTTGGACGCTCATTCCAATGGTGAAGTCTGTTTTTCGCCACATATTATACTTTGGCCCCTAGAGGCATTCAAAGTTTTTTTGGGGGAAGGGGACCCCCTTAGATTTTCATAAAAACTGGTCCATGTGTACAGTTTTGGACGCTGATTCCAATGGTGAAGTCTGTTTTTCGCCACATATTATACTTAAGCCCCTAGAGGCATCCAAAGTTGTTTAGGGGAAGGGGGACCCCCTTAGATTTTCATAAAAACTGGTCCATGTGTACAGTTTTGGACGCTGATTCCAATGGCGAAGTCTGTTCTTCGCCACATATTATACTTTGGCATCCAAAGTTTTTTAGGGGAAGGGGGACCCCCTTAGATTTTCATAAAAACTGGTCCATGTGTACAGTTTTGGACGCTGATTCCAATGGTGAAGTCTGTTTTTCGCCACATATTATACTTTGGCCCCTAGAGGCATTCAAAGTTTTTTTGGGGCGAAGAGGGACCCCCTTAGATTTTCATAAAAACTGGTCCATGTGTACAGTTTTGGACGCTGATTCCAATGGTGAAGTCTGTTTTTCGCCACATATTATACTTTGGCCCCTAGAGGCATTCAAAGTTTTTGGGGGGAAGAGGGACCCCCTTAGATTTTCATAAAAACTGGTCCATGTGTACAGTTTTGGACGCTGATTCCAATGGTGAAGTCTGTTCTTCGCCACTGTAACGTTCTTAAGATATCAGATAACGTAAGACGATGATATGTATTCAGTAATGTCAGATAGTCAGATATACAGTACTGACCAACCCTAGCTCGGGTGTCTAACTCCACAACCGTCTGGCTGCCGCGCCCTCACTTGCCATCAACCACGAGTTCGCTTTTCTGCCGTTAGATGACAGCACGTCTCAGGACACTACACATTACAATACGCCACATCCCTTCTCCTGCGACAATGAGATATCGAGATCACGGACATGCTGGTGTCCGTACACGAACACACATGTGCAATGCACCACATCAAATGCTACGCAAAGCTACTGTGCGACGAAGCTATACCGCGGCACTGAAGGACTGAGCACTGTAACACAACTGGTAATCGCAAAACAGTATAAAGCACAACAAAATATTTACATTGCATACCTCTCATGACGCTTGGTCATTCTACCGTTTGCTGATAAGTATGCAGCCACATCCAGCATGCATTGACACGAACTGACAAGAACAGTGAACACGAACTGAACTGACGCGAACAGTGATTCATCTAACGTAATCGGACAGATAGGCGGGCGGGCGCCTTTCGCGCTGGGGACGGCGACTTATGACCGGCGGTGAGCCTGCCCCGGTCAGTGGTGCGTAAGGCGCATGGACGGGGGACGGCGGGAGCGGAGGAGATGACGGCACATCCATCCACGGTTCGCCAGGAGGCACGGGCGGGACGACGAGCGGGCGCACGCCCGTGCCGGTGGCGACGGGAGGAGTCTGAGGCGGCTCTGGTAACGCGGTGGGTTCCCGTGGCGGACCGAGCAGGTCTGGGTCCGAGTGATCACTCTGTACAGGCAGAGGGTCATTGGTGGCTAACAACTGGCGGCGGTTGCGACGATAGGTCACTTCATTCACGCGCACCCAGTAAGATCGCGGCCCAGCTATTCCTGTACAGACGCCAGGGGTCCATGTGCGCTGTCCAGGGAGGCGCATCCGAATGGGCTGACCCACGACCAGAGGGGTCAGGGGCTGCGTCCGACGATTGTAATATTTCGCCTGGCGCAGTTTATTGTCAGCGAGAACACTCGGGAGAGGAGTCGGGTACGCGGGAAGCAAGTTTGACCTGGGAGTAGGCAAAAACGTCCGACAGGCACGTCCAAACATTTTCTGTGCCGGCGACATGTCTGACCCTTCACTGGGCGAATTACGCCACGTCATCAGCGCCCAAAGGAAGTTTTCACCGGAGGCGATAGCCTTACGCATTAAACTCTTCGCCGTTTTCACGGCGTTCTCAGCCTTGCCATTCGACTGCGGATAGCCTGGGCTGGAGGTAACATGATCAATATCCAGCGAACGCAGAAATGCTTTGAACTCACAGCTGCTGAACGGTGGGCCGTTGTCACTAACCAGCGTTTCTGGAATGCCATAGCGAGCGAACTGGGTCGCTAGAGCTGAGGTCACATGTGTCACAGTAGTCCGAGTCAGGCGGTCAATCTCCATGAAGTTGGAGTAATAATCTACCAGCACGAGGTACATTGACCCATTAAGTTCAAAAATGTCCGTTCCCAGTTTCGCCCATGGACGGGAGGGGACCTCATGCGACAATAGCGGCTCGGCCGTCTGAGCCGGGCGATGGGCTAGGCAGGTTGGGCACTTCAGAATCGCTTCTTTTAGCTGGCTGGTCATTCCGATCCAAAACACGTTCTGCCGAGCAAGTCGCAGTATCGATGACAAACCAATATGAGTACGGTGCAGGCGCGAGATAAGGTCCTGCTGAAGAGCGCTGGGAATGACCACACACCTGCCTTTGTACAGCAGTCCGTCCTGTGTGAAAAGTTCGTCATGAAAGCCATGATACGGCCGGAGTGCGTCTGGCAACTGGCGCCGATGCTTCGGCCACCCTGCCAGTACCTGTTTGACGACCCGTGGGAGGACCAGATCCGACTGATACGCGGCCCGTA
This sequence comes from Amphibalanus amphitrite, assembly GCF_019059575.1. Lineage (NCBI taxonomy): Eukaryota > Metazoa > Arthropoda > Thecostraca > Balanomorpha > Balanidae > Amphibalanus > Amphibalanus amphitrite. The sequence continues at coordinate 357,578 of NW_024881628.1, forward strand.
TGGCTTCTAGACGCTCTGGAGACACCGCGATCCCACTGGACAACTCTAGGGATTCGGTCTCCATTGCGAACAGTGAGGATGGTTGCTGAGTTGGAGCACGACTAAGCGCATCAGCAACAGGAATCTCTGATCCTGGTCGGTACACAATGTGAAAGTTGTACCTCTGCAGTGTGAGAAGCATTCTCTGCAAGCGAAGTGGTGCGTCACTGAGTGGTTTGTTGTGTATCGCGACCAATGGCTTATGGTCAGTCTCGACTGTCACTGGCCTACCGTACAGATATTGGTCCAGGCGAGTGAGCGCAAAAGTAATGGCCAATAGCTCCTTCTCAATTTGCGAGTAGGCTCGCTCCGCTACCGTAAGGGAGCGCGAGCAGTACATGACTGGGTTTCCCCGCTGCAGAAGGACAGCGCCGAGGCCATGGCTCGATGCATCGCACTGCACTGTAGCCTCGTCATGTGGGTCATAGTATTTGAGCACTGGCGCTGTTGTAAGCAGCTGCTGAATGGTTTTGAATGCTGTCTCACACTGGGGGCTCCAGTACCAGTCGAAGCTGGCCTGTGTGAGCTGACGGAGAGGTGATACAGTCTGTGACAGGTTGGGGATGTAGCGGGCCAAAAAACTGACCATCCCCAGGAAGCGTTTGAGACTGGGCACATCCGTGGGGGGCGGATAGTCACGCACCGCAGACACTTTAGCTGGGTCTGGTTTCAAGCCGTCAGCCGACAGGACGTGACCCATCCATTTCAGTTCTGTCACTTTGTACCTGAATTTATCCGGGTTCAGACGAAGGTTCCTCTCACGTGCCCTGGCTAGAAATGCCGCTAGATTGCGGTCATGATCCTGTTCGGCCTGCGCACGCGTGTTGCCGCGACCAAAAACTACAAAATCATCAGCTATGACCTCCACACCCTCAAGACCCCTGATGAGCTCATGCATCATTCTCTGCCAAATTTCGGAGCTGCACTTCACGCCATATGGCAGCCTGTTCCAGATATAGCGTCCAAATGGCGTGTGGAAGCAGCACAGGCGCGCCGACCTAGCTGATAGCCCAATCTGCCAAAATGCACAGGATGCATCCACGAGACTGAATACTTTGGCTCCCGTGAGCCGGGCGGTTACCTCGTCCACAGTGGGTGTGGGATAGTGTTCTCTCCTCACAGCTCGATTTAGGAAACGGGGGTCTATGCATAGGCGAATATCCCCGTTCGGTTTATCCACTATCACAGGATTTGAGACCCAGTCAGTTGGCTCAGTGATGTGAGAAATGACGCCTAGCGTCTCGAGATCGTCCAGTTTTTTCTTAAGTTTCTCACGCACGTGCACTCTCACTCTGCGGGGAGCTTCCACTACCGGGATAGCGGACGGATCTGTCACAATTTCATAGTTGTCCGCCACAAGTCCCACGCTACTTTTGTCAAACACGTCATGATACTCAGCTTTGATGCGCGACTGACCGTCAGTCACACACCCCGACCGCGGTGGCCCGGGCGAGGGACGAGCTCCGGGAGGGCCATGACCCGGTTCGGTAGCGAGGTCACCCCCTGGGGTCACGGCCGGCGGGGGCGGGGCAGGGACATAGTCCAGTGGGTCACAGTCGCGGACGTCAATCAGGCCCAGCTGGACTGACGTGTTCAGGCTCAGTATGGAAGAGATAGCACTGTTCACAACTTTACACTGAAGGATGTGCCTACTCCGAGACACGGGATTAGTAAAGCACAGGGACCGTTTCCCCTCACATGACACGAGAGCGCCGTCATACATGCGCAGAACGGTATGGCACGGTCTCAAACATGCGCCCTGTGGATCGTCCGTGATACGCACGTAGTCTGTCCATGTCAACACGTCACACTCGGAGCCGGAATCTATCAGAAACGTTACCGATTTTCCCGAGGCGGTCAAAGTTTTGTGTGCTTTTGTGGGTGTCTCACCGGAATGGCCAGCTGTCGACAAAACGTCCCAGTGCTCATGTTGATGTGCACCTGACGCGCCGGGAGGCGGGTCGCGGCGCTGGCCGGCTGGCGGAGTCGCAGTCAGCTGATCGCGGCCGGCTGGCGGAGTCGCAGTCAGCTGATCGCGGCCGGCGGCGGCGGCGCCCACGGTGGCGGCGAGAGACAGCGGCCGGGCCGCTGGCTGGCGAACTGGTCCGCGCCCGCCAGAGCCGGGCGGGGGACGCCGGGAGCCGCAGATAGTACTGCATGCGAAATGGTTGGCCTGCCCGCAGACGAGGCAGGCTTTGCCCCATGCAGGGCAGCGAGATCGAACCATTGGGTGATCACGGCCGCAGAACTTGCACTTGCGGGTCGGTTGGGACCGGTTGTGTCCAGAGACGGCGGCCAAGTTGTCTGTTTGCTCACTGTGGGACTCAGTTCCAAACACCTTGAGATCACGATTGGCGGCTTCTTCGGATAGCGCTATGTCGATTGCCATCTGAAGGGTCAAATCAGCTCGCTTCAGCAGCGCTGCTTGTATTTTCTGGTCACGGAGGCCGATGCATATTCTGTCTCTTAGCATGTTGTCCCCGTCTGGGAAATCACACGTTGCTGCCAGAGATCGAAGGGCCGATAGATATTGGCTGACCGACTCGTCTGGCTTCTGAGCGCGAGTGTAGAAATTGTACCGTTCACGGACAACATTCTGGCGGGGCACACAGAACGCCTCGAAGCGTGACACTAGCTCATCCAACCCTTGTTCTGCAGACCACCCAGAGAAATGAGAGGCGACTTCTTGTGCTTCACCACCTGCACAGTTGAGAAAAACGGCCACTTGGACGGCCTGGGGCTTGCCAGCGAGTTCGACAGCCACAGCGTAATTCTCCCATTCACGCCGCCAGGTCCGCCATCTTGTTGCTAATTGCGGTGATGAAATCTCGAGCTCTGCCGGTGGGCGAAGATTCGACAGCATCGTCGGCACCTTTGTGTTACGTTAACTTCTGACACCATGTAACGTTCTTAAGATATCAGATAACGTAAGACGATGATATGTATTCAGTAATGTCAGATAGTCAGATATACAGTACTGACCAACCCTAGCTCGGGTGTCTAACTCCACAACCGTCTGGCTGCCGCGCCCTCACTTGCCATCAACCACGAGTTCGCTTTTCTGCCGTTAGATGACAGCACGTCTCAGGACACTACACATTACAATACGCCACAGCCACATATTATACTTTGGCCCCTAGAGGCATCCAAAGTTTTTTTGGGGGGGCGAAGGGGGACCCCCTTAGATTTTCATAAAAACTGGTTCATGTGTACAGTTTTGGACGCTGATTCCAATGGTGAAGTCTGTTTTTCGCCACATAGGTATTATACTTTGGCCCCTAGAGTCATTCAATTTTTTTGGGGCGAAGGGAGACCCCCTTAGATTTTCATAAAAACTGGTCCATGTGTACAGTTTTGGACGCTGATTCCAATGGTGAAGTCTGTTTTTCGCCACATATGACACTTTGGCCCCTAGAGGCATTCAAAGTTTTTTTTTGGGAAGGGGGACCCCCTTAGATTTTCATAAAAACTGATCCATGTGTACAGTTTTGGACGCTGATTCCAATGTAATATGTCCATGGAATATGTAATATAACAGTCCATAGTCCATGAAATATAATATGTGGCGAAGAACAGACTTCACCATTAGAATCAGCGTCCAAAAGTGTACCTACACATGGACCAGTTTTTATGAAAATCTAAGGGGGTCCCCCTTCCCCTAAAAAAAACTTTGGATGCCTCTAGGGCCAAAGTATAATATGTGGCGAAAAACAGACTTCTTCATTGGAATCAGCGTCCAAAACTGTACACATGGACTAGTTTTTATAAAAACCTAAGGGGGTCCCCCCTCCCCTAAAAAAAACTTTGGATGCCTCTAGGGACCAAAGTATAATATGTGGCGAAGAACAGACTTCACCATTGGAACCAGCGTCCAAAACTGTACACATGGACCAGTTTTTATGAAAATCTAAGGGGGTCCCCCTTAGACAGGCATAACGCTGATATACCTGTGTGTCTCTGTTTCAGATGTGTGCCCAGCATTCAATACATTAATACATGATTGAAATGTGCAACTTGCCAGCGACGCGCATCTACCGTATCCGCGTCCGCTCTCGCGTTGCTCTTCGCGGCTTCGCCTTTCGATTCCCGTCACCTTCGTTCGGTAGCTACGAGCGAGTTGTCAGTAACGTCAGCAGTGCACATTGTTACTAGTTTGTAGATTGTGAGTCTTTGTCCGTCAGGCTCCCAAAGACTTGGGGGGAGGTAGACAGGCATAACGCTGATATACCTGTGTGTCTCTGTTTCAGATGTGTGCCCAGCATTCAATACATTAATACATGATTGAAATGTGCAACTTGCCTATCTACCCCTTCCCCCAAAAAACTTTGAATGCCCCTAGGGGCCAAAGTATAATATGTGGCGAAGAACTGACTTCACCATTGGAATCAGCGTCCAAAACTGTACGCATGGACCAGTTTTTATGAAAATCTAAGGGGGTCCGAATGTGATTCTGAAAGTGAATCTGAATCTGAGGCTGTCTTGACAGACGTGGAAAAATCTTAGTATCAGCGGCCCGGCCCGGCCCGGGCCCCGGCCTGTAACGCTTTTGAGAGGCTTATATCTCAGCAACCGCTGGACCGATTGGCCAGCGGTCTTTTTTGCTGGGTAGCCCCATAGGCGTCGCCAGAGATTTTCGGTTGGGGGGGCAAAATCAACTGTTGTGTTAAAACTTGCCTTTCCCCAGTCTTTACTCACTCGTTTTACACATCATTCGACGCGCAATGGTGCGAGGAATCAAATGGTGACAAAGGTTTCCTTCTAGCTATGACATGTATTTTTTTTATAGAAAAATTCGAAATTTTGAAATTTCATGACAAAAAACGACTGATAGAATTATATAGTGGCTGCGATTGCCGACGCACTGCAGAGGGCCCCTGTGCAGACGCTCGACGCTCATGATCATTACCCAGAAAAAGGTGAAAAATGGTCCATTTCATCGGATCACCCTGCTAAAACCTACATTCACGCATGCATGCAGAGGTTTTGCATGAAATGCATAGGGCTTATCCCAGCCGCCGATCGTAGCTAAGTTGGGCATTCGGCGGAGAGTGAGTGTCGGAAGTGTGAATCGGAAGTAATTCATCTTTGCTCCAGTGAGAGGAAGTGTTTTGTTCACTCGAGTGTGAACAAAAGTTTCTCGTTTTCCGTGCGAAAGGAAGCGCTGCAAACGCGAATAAAAACTGTTAAACGGAAACAAAAGTTACGCACGGCATAGCGGCAAGGGATCCCTTAGAAACAGGCTTGGGACTTCCAAGCCATTTCAGGCCACTCAGAGTCAGTGCTGACTCTCAGAAGCATGCTTAGGATCCCGGAGATCGGCGTGGGTCACCTCAAATATTTACGTGTACGTGGTGCTTTATTTAGGGATTCCGGGCCCAAGGTGAGGCCCTCAGAAGCCAGTGTGGGCGGCGGGCGCTAGGAGACTAGGCCCAGGGTGATGGAACCCTAGGATAACAGTGTGAACGCTCGGGGACTGTGTCGAATCCCTAAGGACCCTACGTAGGGACATAATAAACATGTGTTGCGGACCTCAGAGGGACACGTGATCTGTGACCCCTCAGATGCCGGCTTGGGGTTAGCAAACTGCAGGGCTGCGGAGTCGATGGATTTTCGGCGACTCCGACTCCGACTCCGACTCCGGCTTTCAAAAACCAGCTCCGACTCCGAATCCGACTCCGGGCAGAATTATCGACTCCGACCGACTCCAACTCCCGACTCCGACTCCACAGACCTAGCAGGGCTGCGGAGTCGGCAGATTTTCGGTGACTCCTAATCCGACTCCGGCTCGGGTTTCTAAAATCGACTCCGGTCACAACTGTCGACTCCGACCGACTCCGACTCCGACTCCGCAGCCCTATAGCAAAGTCTGTCGCCTCAAAAGTTTGGCTGAACTATCAGAGGCCAGTTAAGGTTCTCAGAAATGTTCGAAGTCTCAAAGATCCCTGTATGGGTCCTCAGAGAACATGGACATCAGTGGGACTTTCAGAGGGCGGTTTGGGCCCTCTGAAAGCTTCTTTAGGGCTCAGTGGAGCTCCTTAGGAGCCTTTGTTTAAAGCAAGCTCATGAGCCCTGCGACACTTGTACGGTACTTGAGCCTGTCGCAGACATTTGACGAGAGTTGAGAAAGGCTCCGAACTCCGAAGATTTCGTTTCACGCTTTAGACGAAAATTGTGTCAGCACTCCAAAACTTATGAAAATCAGCTGTAAAATGCAATGAAGAACGAACTAGGAACATGGAATGAATCACAGCATTGACATTTCCGAGTCTGGACTCGGAGTCTTGAAGATTTTGGCGACTGCGAGTCAGATTCTGGTTTGAACTGCACGCTCCAACCGAGTCTGACCTCACAGGCATTCTCAGAAAGGTACCCCCATTTTTTCCCGACTCCAAAATCTCATCGGATCTGTATCGATCTCAGGGGGTGCCCGGTCCGAGGTTGGGGGGGCAAGCTGCCCCGCTTGCCCCCCCGTGGCGACGCTAATGGGTAGCCCCATCCCTTCTACCCCGAAATTGACTACTTTTGATACATCTCAGTGACCGTCGTGGCACGTGCCACGTGAAAAGTCAAGGGTGTTCAAGCTGTTTTGCAAAAGTAGTGATTTTGAGAGGCTCATATCTCAGCAGCCGCTTGGGCGATTGACTTGCGGTAATTTTTGTAGGGTAGCAGCAGCGTAATTCTTTTTTCCACCCAAAGGAAGGCGCTATACGGAGAATATCCCATTGCGTCATTGAAAAGTGACTTACACCTCTCACCGGCCAGCTGGCTGCGTGGTGTAGTGGTGAGCACACTCGCCTCGTGATCTAATAACTAGGGTTCGATCCCCGCCGCCGGCCGAACTTTTTGGCGCGTTGTAGGTTAGGTTGTAGGTTTGTAGGTTGTAGGTTTGTAGGTTGTAGGTCTGTAGGTTAGGTTGTAGGTTAGGTTGTAGGGTGTAGTGGTGAGCACACTCGCCTCGTGATCTAATAACTAGGATTCGATCCCCGCCGCCGGCCGAACTTTTTGGCGCGTTGTAGGTTAGGTTGTAGGTTTGTAGGTTGTAGGTTTGTAGGTTGTAGGTCTGTAGGTTAGGTTGTAGTTTAGGTTGTAGGTTGTAGGTTTGTAGGTTGTAGGTTAGGTCAGGTGAGGTTAGGTTATGTTTGTTTTTGTTTGGTTTGTTTACCAAGAAGCACCTTCGGGTATAGCGCCTTCCTTTGGTTGGAAAAAAGAAACACGCGTAGCAGCATCCCTTCTACCAAAAATAGGATACTCTCGATGCATGTGGGTCACCCCCAGTGCACGTGCCAAATACAACAATAAGAGGTGCCAAATTTGTTCCCATTTCAATAACTCGGTAATTACTAGGGCGATTTCGCTGAAACTTGGCATACAGGTAGGCACCCACCAGGCAATGCATTCCCATGTGTTGCGGTTAGGGTGCTACTGCACGTGCGCACGTGCAGGGGGCGCTCCCAGATCTCGAGAACGGCTGGGCCAATTGCGCTCAAATTTGGTACACGGTTGGGGACCAGTTAGTAGGGTGCCGTGCAAAAGTCATTTTGGACCCGTTTGCACGTGCGCACGTGCAGAATGCCGCTTCCAGATCTCAGGAACGGCTCGACCGATTGCGTTCAAATTTGGCACACCGCTAGCGACCGGTTAGAAGGGTGCTTTGCACAAGCCCGTTGGAAGTACCCTCTCGCCCTTCCGCACGTGCAGGGCTCACTATCTCGCTCGCTCGTTCTTCGCCCAAAAGGCGTTTTATGTAAAATAATTGATATGAAACAGCCGTCTCTTAAGTTATGACCCCATTTCACCACACGCAAGTGGCAGAAATGACAATGATCAGCTGACGCATTTTTCTTGGCCGAAGTCAGAGCGCGCGGCCCGACGCACGCGCGTATTTGGAAATTCCGACCTCGACGAGCATCAGAAGCCACCTAACAGGCGTGTTCGAAACCGCAGAAGATGCTGATGAACGGGTTTATCGAAACTTGATTGGATGAGCCTATCGGTAATAGCGGTTTTAGTGTGTGCATTTATTGTTCATAGTGGTGTGAAATGTGGTTGGGGTACGACCGACAACCCGTCGGGGCGAATTTCGCACTGGGTACTCAAAATTTGAAGAATTTAACCCTCGCACGACCAGGCCATTTCTCATAACACGAACGACCAGGGGGGGGTTGTTACGACCCCACCCCCTGGCGTTTCGAAACGGAAGGTCGTAGAGCTTAGCGGAAAAAACCAACGGATTGCTCTCAACGAGATCTCGCGATTGGTGTTATATTTTTTTGGTCCTAGGTCAACATTTGACCTACTTATGACCGGTCAAAGGTCAAATTTTCCGAAAAAATCAAACTTTTTCAACTTTCCGCGGCGATTGCGGCAAAACGGTGGGAGATATCGACTTGAAACCTTCACTATCGTGTTCCTTGATCAATTCTCTATCGTTTGGTATGTATTTCGTTTCCCTAGCTCTAAAAATGGCGCGTTGGGAGCGCCGGAAGTCGGCAAGGTCACAGTCGGCGGCAGAAATTCGAAAAATCAAAATTTAAATTTTTGAAATCTGATTGTATTATTGGATTTGGGAGGTCCATTTGCTCCCTATAGAAGCTAATATTGCTGCATATTCCCATTGAGGTGACAAGAATTAGCAAAATAGTGGTTCGGGCGCTTTTCAAAAATAGTACCGGACGCTGTTCCTCTTGTGACGTCATAGCTCCGTGACCTGACCTGACCCGGTCAATTTTCTTGCACCACACAATAGCCAATGCTTGCCCCAACATGCATGGGAAGTTTCATTATGATCCATCAAACAATGTGGGTATCACCGGCAGAAAACCTAGGGATTCGGCGCACACGTTTGGCAACTGTCGGCCGGAGGCTGTACCTCTTATGACGTCATACCTCCGTGACCTGACATGACCCGATCAATTTTTTTTCGGCAAAAGATGCGCAAAGGTTGCCCCAGAGGGTATTGAAAATTTCAGCCCGCTACGACAAGCCGTTTAGCGTGCACTTCGAAAAAAACCTCAGGGGGGGGGGGTTGATACAACCCCCCCCCCCCTAGGCGTTCTAGGGTTAAGACGTTTCCATGAGTTTTGAAGGTATGGATAAGTTCTAAAAATCCGGTTCTCCTTATCCGGGTCATTAACTCCATATAGTCCAAGAAAGCTGGCACACTACCTTTAAGCCAGGCATTCTATAGAATGCCTGATTCCACACATTGCCTGTAACATCCATACTAGCAATTTCTTAGGTATGCCTTAGAAGTGTCATGTAAGTGTGGTAGGTACCCTAAATGCCTGAACTTTGACCTACCTACTTTCTTCATAAATATTTGACGCACCATATGTATTTAGAACGGCATTTAGGTAGGTACCGAAAGTCAGTAGGTGGCCCAGTGTTTTCCGTACTTTGTGTTCGATCGCCTTCCTCAGCCAGCTGGCACGTTTACTTACCCTGCTCCAAACCAGGTCGGCGCTCCAAGCGATGGAAGTGACCCGATTGTTACGTCACTCCCAGCACTTGACCAATACATCTTATCAATTGGTTCAAAGTATGCTGGAAAGAACATGGCGCTCAATATTTTACAGCCCTCGTACTGTCTGTTACAAAGCAATTTCATCTTTACTTTTTTATTTAACGTGGCTTTTTAGATAGCGAAGCCCAATAGTGAATCACAATCCGTCGAAATAATAATTTTCTCGCTCTTTCAAAATGGCTTATTACGTCATTCTTACTTCTATCATAGCCTTTTAACTCAAATTCACATCTGTTTTAGGTACCTAATGTAAATACTTCTTAAACTAAGGTATGCGTACGTTCAGGACTGTACGCAAAAGTAGTTGTGTCGGAGTACGCCGAGGCTTTCAAGCGGCAGAGAAAAACTTCCGGAGGATCATTCTTCTCACGGTTGTGGGTCAAAGACACATAATCATTGTCAGCATCTGCAAAGAATGATCAAGGCAGGTAGATTGTGTTAAAACAAATGCACAAGTTTCGAGGAGACTGCATGTAATTGCAAGCACACAGTCTCAAGACCGCAATGTGAACCAACTGTGAAACAGACATTGTAAATCAGTTGTCACTAATTCAGACAGTGTAAATCGATTGAAGTCCAAGATTCATCACTCACCCACGTTCAAAGCATCCGCCTTGGCCTGTCCACCAGAGACTCTGTATATGGCAGCCTCTGACAGCTGGTAGGGCGAGCCGACATGACATCGCACGTATGCAGGACCTCTTTCTCGTCTGAAGTTGGTGTGGACGGTCGTTATATCCGGAACCGCCTCTGTAAAAATAGGTATTGCTTGATTTGAAATTGCTTCTGAAGCGCCAAATGTGGCGGTGGTTAAATAATTTGACCAATACAATTTTTAAATGTTGTGCTTGTTTAACCGAGAAGACATCATGATTATGGCTATAATAAAAAGGCATCGTCGTTAGAAGAAAACGGCTGTGCCACAGCCCAGAAAACAAAACATTAATTAGGTGTTATTTTAAACTTCCAACTGATCATGTGGTCCAATTATAAACTGCCCAACTGAATTAGATTTCATATTGTTCGAATGACGATGGCACCAAACACGAAACTTATACAGGCCCACTTCAGCTCATGCTGCGGAGTTTTCACCTCAAGCAAAATCTATGTTACCTATACAAAATTTATACGAGTAATAACCATGGTTAATACCTCGGTACGCATTTCTGTTCGGCACCTACCCTGTACCCAGTCACTGGTGAACTGGACTCCCAGCTGCTGGTACTTGTAGGCGCGACTGGCACTGCTGACTCCTCGACGAAAGCTGGCCACAAACGTGCCACCGTAGTGCACCGGGGTCAGCAGGACGGCGGTGGGCCCGGCCATCCGGCTCGGGTGCGGCAGGCGGGCGTCGTGCACGGCCGCCAGACACAGGTCCGAGTCCTGCAGCGGCGCCGGCAGATAGACGTGTCGGGTGTCAGCTGTCCTGACACCGTCCGTGTCAGCTGTCCTGACCTCACCCGTGTCAGCTGTCCTGACACCGTCCGTGTCAGCTGTCAGCTGTCCTGGCCCTGTCCGTGTCAGCTGTCCTGGCCCTGTCCGTGTCAGCTGTCCTGACACCGCCCGTGTCAGCTGTCAGCTGTCCTGACACCGCCCGTGTCAGGTGTCAGCTGTCCTGACTCTGCCCGTGTCAAGTGATACTAATAGGAGTGTATTGATAAGAAGTATATGTTTAAAGTATGTAAAAAATAAAAGGTGCTGATACTTTATAAAATGGTAGAAACTACATAGAAATTCAGTTAACCCGCGCTCCGTATCCCCCCCCCCCGGCCTTTTCCGTAGATTTATCTCCTAAACGACTGTAGATATCGTCACTAAACTTTCAGGGGCCCTCCGGGCATCGATTTTACACATTGTTTTAAAAACATATTCTAAAGGCTCAGATAAGTTGGACGCAAATGACGTCAGAATGAGCAGCAAGCATTTATCGTTTACTGTTCGTAGGAACATCACCTCACCAGACTGTAAACTCGTGTTCCATATACAGCCTCCCTTCCCGGTGACTGTATGGCCAACGAAGAATTGATGCACTCTGGTAGGCAGGTTACGCTGTAAAAAAAGGTCGCATTCGTCATCGGCAAGCAGCGAATTCCGCATCCCTAAATGACACAGGACACATAAAAAATCAGCACTTACGATAGAAATATTCTATTACTAATGAAAATAAAAATATTATATTATTAGAAATACTATATTATTCATATTATATTATATTATGATATTATATTAATATATTATTAACTAATAACTACTAACAATAACTAATAACACCTTTTGGGGCGACTAACGGAGCGAGCGAGAGGGTGAGCCTTGCACGTGCGAAATTTCGAGGGGTACCTCCAACTGACTTGTGTACGGCACCCTACTAACCGGTCTCTAGCGATGTGCCAAATTTGAGCACAATCGAACCAGCCGTTCTCGAGATCTAGAAGCGGCTTCCTGCACGTGCGCACGTGCAAGCGGGGTCCAAACTGACTTTTGCACGGCACCCTACTAACTGGTCCCCAACCGTGTACCAAATTTGAGCGCAATCGGCCCAGCCGTTCTCGAGATCTGGGAGCGCCCCCTGCACGTGCGCACGTGCTGTAGCACCCCAACCTTAACACATGCAGATGAATTATCTGATGGAGACCTAACTGTGTACCGAGTTTCAATTCAATCGGCCCAACCGTTGTGCCGTTATTGAGGTTGCAATTTTGGGGGTTCTTAAAAAATGTCCAACTTTACCACGCGCCACCGGCCACGTGCGGTGGTTGGCAAGAACGCATGGTGGCCATCACACCACAGAACTTTTACGTCCAAGTGACATTCAGTAAAGAAGACCGCTTGTCAATCGGATGTCCCGACTCCCGTTCCTAAGATATTAGCTTTTGAAGAGCGTCCCCACGGCCGGCCGGCCGCTCATAGTCAGGATTTTCCCTCCATTAATTCAGTATGAACTCGCTCGCTCGCTGCGCTCGCTCGCTCGTAATAAGAATCACGTGTTTCTTCTTTTACTGGCCTGCTGCCGATTTTGCTGCAATCGATTGAATCGATGAATTTACTGTCAGTGAAGACTCCGTTTTTCCTGTTTAATGCGTCCCGTGTAATAATATGAGCTGCTTCTAGGATCTTTCTCGTAGACTTTGTTACGTTCTTTTCTAATATTGTCGTTCTATCCCAAAAAGCATAGAAGCGACGTAAAATTCCATCGTACTTCAAACGCGATAGTGCTACACATAGAAAAAAAAACACGTACGTGATGGGGATACTACGACAATATCAGCAAAGAACATGACAAAGTCGACAAGAAAGATCTTAAAAGCAGCTCATATTGTTTCTCGGGACACATTCAACAGCATAAACGGGTTCATCACCTGGTTATCGATCGCAGGAAAATCGGCAGTATGGCCAGTAAAAGAGGAAACACGTGATTTTATTCAGTTTTAGAATTTTAGACGGAAACAGCGAATATTTGTACCGATTACATCATATTATAACGACACAGTGAACAAAGCTGCTTAAAGGGACCCTCCCACCTTAACATTAGATTTGAGTTGAGATAGCCAAAATGGGGTCCCTGGCTCACAATTACCGGTTTCGGCACTCACAACATCGAGAAATGCCTTAAATCGGAAATATTGAATTTCAAAATTGCAGCATTTTGATTCAGAGGGGCTAATGCTTAGGAATACCCCTCTGAATGTGTGACATCAGCGCAGATATCTAACGATTTTTAAATGTTTGACTAAAATGTTTTGTAGCACGCGGTGGTATATGCTATTTGCGCGCAACATCTGCCGCAAACGCCGCACTTCTAAAATAAAGTCGCTAGAAACAGTGGAGATCCCAAAAAAGTAAACAAAAGTAAAAGTCAAATATCTTGAAAACCGGTGAATATTTTTCGGTGAAATTTGGTAGATATTCGTTTTCGCTCTTTCTGAACCGAGCGACATCACTTTCATGCCAATTCATAAACTTTTTTGAAGGTGGGAGGGTCCCTTTAAACCGAAAGCTTTTTGTTTTTCTCTCTTTTTCAATAGGTAGGTATGTACCTATATTTGATTTGTAATAACTGCTTTGTCATTATCTATTTATATGTCATCTATCAATCGCTGACAAGTTTCTTAATTTACGATTTAATCGCTCCAATTACATTAAGTACATGCATATTAATGTTATCATTTATATTTATGAAATTTCATATGTGGTCTGGAGTTCTAATAGGTAAAACCTAAATGTACTATGAAGATAATATGCATGGTTATCGCCGTCGTTTTCGAAACATTCAAACTCACTAGAAAATCGTATGGGCCATGTCGGGACGTTCAAACGCCCCCTCCAACAGCACAGAGTGCGTCAGAGTGAATCCCTTAACCGCAATAATGTCGGATTCCGAGGTCTATATTCAGTATTGACAAATACATGTTTCGGAAAAATCACACTTTCACATCCGGTCATTTAATATTACAACGAACGCATCTGGTCATTTCTTTCATTATCCGTCATAAAAACTTATTCGAACCAAACTCAAACGAATAAAACTGAACTCATCATTTCAACATTAGCAAATTATGGTCCAACAGACAGCTCGCATCCACCTTTTTGTCTCCTCTACCTTGAATACCCTCATTGGCCATCATCTTCACCAAACACTCAAACAAACCCTATTTTTCCGTCCTTAACCCGCGAGTTGCTGGGGGGCGTTAAACGCCCCCACTTTTTTCGCCGGGCCATAGCATAAAAACGGCGCGCCGCAGGCGCGCCAAATTTTGGGTACCTGAAGGGAATTGATTGAAGTTTATTGTGACAAAGTTTCAAAAAATCTGTCGGAAATTTTTTGATATATCGAGGTTTTAGTGACGTCATGATTTCTGAGTTTTCGACCAAAAACGGCATATGTTCAAAAAATCGTATAAAATCACAGAATAGACATACAGACATGCCGTAAACGCCATTAGACTGCCAATACCATGAACAATCAAATGGTTATCTTCGATTATTGATTATCGTTCTGCATTTTCCAAAATCTTGAACTGAATCTTGGCAATTTCTCGTGACTACTTCACGACCATGATACATGCATTTCTTCAATTGAGGTTTTTGAGCCAAACGCGTACACATATGATAAAATGAATGTGACCATCATGTTCTACGCCCCAAATTACCCATAAAACATGTGTCACAGGCTGCGAATATCAGTTTTGATTTTCGGGGATATGTGCCTACCCCGTTGACCTGACCTTGACCCTGACCTATGCTTGATTGACCCCTACATAGAGCTGACACTCTTGTAGGCCTTATATGGTGGATTGTGCACCGTTTTAACAGAGTTTATGACGAAAGGCGCCCATTGCGAAGTCCTGAAATCCATGCTACCGAAAGCCCGATTTCAGGTGTTTGACCTGACCTTGACCCGACCTGTGACCTCAAAATTCAACTTTAAATTACTCATCTGAAGCGTCTCGTTGCGTTCTTTCGTTTGCCGCCTCGTGCGTTTCGCTGCGCCTATTGGTTCTCGAGTTATCGGCTGGGGGCGTTTAACGCCCCCCCCCCCCCCCAGCAAACGGTGGGTGGCGAAATACCCCAGCAACTGCCGGGTTAAGAAATGAAATTAAGCTGACCTGAAGTTTGTTCCGACATCACGGTTTTCTATGTTGCGTTGTCCGGGGAGCGTGCAGTCTCGCGGGTCCTGGTATCCCAGGCTTATGGTACTCTGGCAGACGCTGCGCGCTGCAAACGGGGTTCACTGATAGTGACCAGTGATCAACGTCAATTAGTCACGATGCATCAAATCATACGTTTCTGAAATATGTATGCAAGTATGTGCTTCGTCTCCCCCGCCTTATAGTGTCCTTATGTAGTACCTGCCGATGCCTATAACGTTTGTGAAACGGCCTTATGTAAGAATATATTCTTACATAAGGCTTATAAGTACTTAAGTAGGTACTTCATTAATAAGTACAAAACAGTAAGTACTTATAGGTACTTACTGTTTTGTACCATGAATTTGGCAGAACTAAACATTGAAATACTGTTACAACTAGCATGTCTCATTGAGAAGATAGATAGAATATTCACAGTCTCACAACATGTATACATTCACGACATCGAACCATCGGTGATTACTGATTAAACGCTGCAGTCATTTCGTGACCAGCCATCCAATCACACTTATCGAGGCTCCATTTTCTACCGATGCTTCCCCTTCTTTACTGGAAAACATGCTCGTATGGTGAAGATGACGTACTGACGTAGCTTCGGTGCTAGCACAAAATTGGTAAGTACCTATGCAGGTATATTTTGCTTTTCATCAGTATTAGCAAACCTAACCTAACCTAACCCAACCTAACCTAACCTAACCTAACCTTACCTAATTAAAATGATATCGAAATGGACCGTATAAGGTGATCCAGACCGTCTTACATGTCTCCACTCCAAGAGGGTGAGGAGCGCCGGGAGCTCGGATCTTACCGATAACGGTGAGCAGCAGCAGCAGAAGCAGCGGGATCAGGTGAGAGACGTGTCGCGCCATCGCGCCGCCACCCTGCACTGCGGTGACCGACGGCCGCCGCCCTGCACTATCACTCCACTGGGTGACCACATAGAGCGGACGGGGCGGGAGGAAGCGGCATCCCCTGCAGAGTCCCGGGCCAGCCGCAGATAGCACTTCCTCCGGACAGACCAGGCGCTCAGTCGGGTGTCGCCGGTCCACGCAGTTTACATAGTTGGGCAATTGAACTATGAAAGCAGCTCCCGCGCCCCGCTGGGCTATTCAGCCATAAGCGCCCTGCTGGGAGGAGGGGAAGGGGGCAGATTCTGCCCCCCCCCCCCCTGTCTAACTTCCGAACCGATGGTCGTAGAAAGACGGGGGGAAAACGGCAATCGAAAGCTCTCACCCAGGCGGATCTTAAGAGCCAATTTTTTTCTGCTTAAGTAGCTCAGAGGTCAGGTCAAGGTCAGGTCAAGGTTAAAATGCAAGTTTCTAAAGTGTCGGCCTTGCACCGTAGTTGCCGAAGAATGGAGTGAGACTGATTGCCCAAAACGTGTTCTCAGGCTACCAAGACAATATGTGTTGCAAGTACAATTTCATACAAAGGTCAAGGTCAAGGTCAGGTCAGGTCAGGTCACCAAAAACGAAATATAGGTAGAAAAGGGTATGTGCGGCACATGTTTTATGGGTCATTTAATTCATAGAATTCAATAGGCACACTCAATAAGTGATAATGGACCACATCTGGATGAATTTCAGGTCAAGGTCAGGTCATTGTCACGTCAAGTTAGGTCAAATTTCGAAGTTGGTTGTTAACCCGCGCCTCAGTGGCGGCCTCGGCCACCTTCGCCATCGTGGGAGGAGGCATATGTTACCACCCACATCTAACTAAAAAAAAACTAAGAGGGCTAGGCTAGAAAGACGCGGTAAAAAGCAGTCGATAGCTCTCAGTGCGTACATACGTTTGAAAGTATTCAGTCATTTTTCATCTTAGAGCAATATTGGTGTCACCAGAGGTCATCATAGGTCACATCATAGGCCGGGTCGGCGCTCCCCTCGCCCGGACGATGGTTAGGGGGCACCCCCGGGAAATATGATTTTCCGGGGGTGCGGGCGGGGGCTCGTATCACGTCTGGAGCGCCGGGGAGGTATCCACCAGATCTCCCCGGCCCGGGGAGGTATCCCACAGCTCTCCCCGGGGCCGGGACGCGTATTCGCCAATTGTATTACACGAATCGGCCAACCAATAGCTTGCCTCCTGAGTGACGTCAGCGTGGCGTCATACTTTCGGTCCTCGCCCTGGTGGCGTCTATTGAAGCTAGGTTTTAAGTTATTGACATTTAAGCTACATGGGGTACATTATCGCCGTGGCGAAGTGGTTGGAGTATCGGACTGGTGATTCAGAGGTGGGTGGTTCGAATCCACTCGGCGACTCCGATTTTCGTGTCATCTGTCATTGTGCGTTTTTTTATACATTTGTAACGGCGTGCACCTAAGAAATCAGACGTAGGCATTCTTCTAATGAATATGTTGCATAAGATAGATATTTGCAGTCCAACCGATTGGTTCGGTTTCGGTATTTTCCAATGGTCTTTGTTTGTATTTGGTTTGGTAGCGGTGTTCTGATTTTCTGTGATTGACATCACTAATGCATAGTGCATACTATGCGAACGTAGCCAATGGAAAGGCGTTGGAAAGACACATGGTGCTGGGCGATGGCCATTCATTGATCAATATTTCTCACTGCCAATGGGTGATAGCACGCAGCATTGACAGGGGCGGCGCTGACCTTTTGAAAGTAGGTGGGCACTTGGCAAGGTAAAGTACCTAAAAGTAGCGAAACCTAAGATGAAAAGTAAAAATCGCACGCTGGTAAGCAGGCTATTAGATAGCTTTTCGTGTAAGAATCACCATGCACAAAAAAAGTTCGGCATAGCTGTTAGCGTAATCACGGGACGAGATAATCAGTTTCCAGCCGTCAGAGCGTCATCTATAGGAGCTATGCCCTAACTATAACTTTTACATTTCAGCCGCCAGGGGGATACCTAAGTCCTCTTACTTGGAATCTAGTTAAAGTCAAAAGATTTATATTAGACGTTTATGAAGATAACTTGGGACTGGTTGTTAAGTTGCATGCTCACGGCGGGCTGTCATCAATTTATATCTATACATGTCTTATCTGATCGATGAAATAATACAGGAATCCGTTGTCATTCGAGTGTGTTTCATAATAGCTCTTCCGACTTTGACGAATATCGACAGTGCCGTAACAAAATTGGTAGTTCAGGTATAGACTGCAACTGCAGTTCTTTTGCAACTTATTCCTTAATCAGATGAACACTTGTCAGAGATTTATTGGGCGTACGATATTGGCGTGCGAACGTAGGGGCCAAAAATGCGCGTCTACGACCGACTTCTTTTTAAGAGAAAAGAACCGCTGAAGCAAGAATCGATCCACCGACCTGTCGTCCATCACACCGAGACTCTAACCACTCGGCTACGGCGACACATACATGTCTGATAGCCATATACAATGCAAAAATAGTCTCAACTCAAATCTAGCCATAATGTACCCCATGTAGCTTAAATGTCAATAACTTAAAACCTAGCTTCAATAGACGCCACCAGGGCGAGGACCGAAAGTATGACGCCACGCTGACGTCACTCAGGAGGCAAGCTATTGGTTGGCCGATTCGTGTAATACAATTGGCGAATACGCGGCCGGGACGGCATATGCCATGGAACGGCACCGTCCCGGTCTGGCCAGACGGACCGCCGTACAAAGTTCGGGGGAGGCCGCAGGCTGGCGGAGCGCGCGTAGGCCAGCTGTAGTGGTCGGAAGGTCTGTCGGGGCGGCGGGGCTGCGCGTGGGACCTGGTGTGTGTGTGTGTGTGTGTGTGTGTGTGTGTTTATTTCGGTGACGCTCTGTTCCGTTTTGTTTTGTTGAAGAGGTGCCTCGCAATAAGTTTATGCTTTTGCATCAATTCAACTTTATTTCTGTCCATTGTCCATGCCCATAATCTTAAATAAACGACAAACAAACAAACAAACAAACAATTTGCCAAATGTCATTATATTTTTCAGAAAACATGCCGTTACCTCTGGAACTATATGATAGCTAGAAAAACGCATGGACAAGCAATCGATAGCTTTTGAACTGTTTTTTATAAGGTTGTCATCAAAATTGACCTCAGGTCAACGGTTAAGCCTCCATAGGTTAAACATTGTGAAATAGCTGTTTTTGGATAAAACTTTTTCACGGATAACTTTTCAACCAGCAAAGATGAAGAATTGGCAATGGCACTATCGTGTTTCTCTCCTTCAAACGCTTCGAAAAAAAATTACCTGGAAAGGTCAAGGTCAAACTTTGACCTTAGGTCAAGGTCACGTGGTGACCCAAATAGGTCATGTTGCATATCATTCGATGCGCCTCGACAAGACAAATACAATGAAGCCATTTTCAGCGTTCTATCTCTTTCCAATCGAGAGTTATTGGCAAAAATATGTTTGTAGCCTCAAATGACCTCGGATGACCTTCTTAGAGGCTATTAGCAAAAAAATACACCTTGGTCGTCACGGGGGGCCCAAATCATTGTGATTCTGAAATATGTGGACTGTTCCTATACGTACACACGGATCTAGAGGCATTTTCATGTTTCTCCATAGACTTATAATGCAAAGGTCATGCCACTGGCCTGACCTTAGGTCACGGATATAAAAAGTCCGAGATATTCAAATTATAGGTGCCCATAACATCGTGCAATCCACCAAGTATAACCCTCGCCGGCACAGGCCATTTTGAGTCCTTCGACGGCACAAGGGGGGGGGCCTCACGTTTGGCCCCTGATGGAGCTAGAGCTTTGCGGAAAAAACGAGCGTGTTGCCCGTCACAAGAGGAAGCCAATGATACCCGATTTTAAGGTCCTAGGTCATCGGTTGACCTTCCAGGTCGGTCAGGTCAATGACACAAAAATCGGGAATATCGGGACCTGTTAGAAAATCGTAAAGCGTGGCTGCTAAGGGTTTTTCCGGGGTGCTGATCACGAATATCGTGTTAGTTTTGATCACAGATGATGTCGTTAAGCGTTTAGACCAGGTCAGGTCAGGTCAGGTCAGGTCAGGTCAGGTCAACCGGTAGGGGTCGTGACGGGTATTCGTAGTGCCTACCTGTCATCCGCCTCTGACAGCTTCGTAACATGTTACGAAGGCACCAAAACTACTTCGTAAATGTTCAAATGGTTGCTAAATTCGAATTCAGCTCCAAAAACTAGCCTAGAAACATGTTAAACTCGAAAAAGTGAACCGAGGTCACCAAAGGTCAGTGACCTGGCCTGACCTTCAGGTGACCTTGACACCCACCCTTGTGCATGGGAGCAAAATCAAATCGCATGTTTGAACGTTTAAAACCACGATAAGCTTGCAAACGCGCGGCTAATGCGAGCCGACATACGAGTACGCCGAATCGCGATTTCGGCCAAACGTGGTCACGGAAAAGAGGTCACAGGTCAAAGGTCATTGGGGTCAGGGTCATGAAATTTTCAGGGTAGGTGTAAAATTGATCAATGCGAGGGTACTAGAAGTTTTGTCGCGATCGGCGTTTTGTACGCGAGTTATTTGCGAAAAACCTTAGGGGGGTTGCACCAACCCCCCCCCCCCCCTGTGCCGGTGAGGGTTAAAACCTCTCTGACAAACACTGCAGGCTGGACATGATTGAGAACTTTTTTAGGCTTGGTCAGGTAACTTGACCTGGTGACCTGACCTGACATGACCTGAGGTCAAAAATTTTACACATTGTCCAAAATTGAGTACCTATAACAAGCTACTGCAAGCCGCGCCGCGGTTTTTTATTCACACGCAAAAAACGCGACAGGGTGGTAATATATGCCCCCCCCCCCCCCACTGGGGCGAAGGTTAAGACCTAAAAAGGTGTCTGACGCAGTTTCTCACGGCGAATCGAATGGTGCTATTTTTGTTTCCGTACGAGGTCTAGCACTTCAAAAAAATCATTTGTCAAAAATTTTGTGTGTCGTGTTGTCTTAAAACTTTAAATAGTCCCCACATTTTTGAACCGATTCTTCTAAAAATTGGTACCGGTAGGTGTAGGCCCCTACATTGACCACTTCGCTGATATAGGTAC
The DNA here is from genome assembly GCF_019059575.1 of Amphibalanus amphitrite. Lineage (NCBI taxonomy): Eukaryota > Metazoa > Arthropoda > Thecostraca > Balanomorpha > Balanidae > Amphibalanus > Amphibalanus amphitrite. The sequence continues at coordinate 378,749 of NW_024881628.1, forward strand.
CTATTTTCCGTTTTTTTTTTTCGATACCTACATTCAAAATTTTGGATTTTATAATTATTTTCCAAAAAAAGACAAAACTTTGGGCCAAAATCCAAAATTTTCAACAAAAAAAAAACTAGATAGCCATTTAACCCTCGCCGGCCGAGGGGGGGGCGGGTGCCGCCCCCCCCCCCCCATAGGGTTTTTTCGCGATAGCTCCGAACACGCTGGCGATAGAGAGCTGAAACTTGGCATACCTGACCTTTGATCCAAGCCGGATCTTTTGACACCAACTGCATTTTTGGGTCAGGTCAGGTCACTGACCTATGACGTCATAAGTGAACCTCTGCACGGTCTTCAGATGTCGCAACTTCGCAACGCCCTCACTGCCAGAGGAGATGTCACAGGGAAATGAAACTTGTAGGATCTAGTTTCCATTATGAGTTCCACAGCTTGTATATCTCGGATTTTTCCTAAAGGTCATATGAGGTCAGGTCATTTTCGTGACCTCACCATTATAAGTCAATGGGGAAAAATGAAAACTGCTATTCTGGCGCTCCTTAAAGGGACTGTCCCACCTTAACATTAGATTTGAGTTGAGATAGCCATCTTGATGGACGTTCTTTGAAAATCAGTGCCGTGAAAACCGTTTCTCCAGCAATTACTTCATCGCAAAGAAATTTGAGTTTGATTTTGACATCTGTGCAAATAAGTGCCACAATGTATTGGTATAGGCACTTAAATCTGATGACGTCATCAGGCTTTCGAACGTCCGTAAATGTTTGACTAAAACGTTTTGTAGCACGCGGTGGTATATGCTGCGTTGCGCGCAACAAATGCCGCACTTTTAAATAAAGTCGCTAGGAACAGCGGAGATCCCAAAAAGTAAACAAAAGTAAAAGTCTAATATCTTGAAAACCGGTGAATATTTTTCGGTGAAATTTGGTAGATATTCGTTTTCGCTCTTTCTGAACCGAGCGACATCACTTTCATGCCAATTCATAAACTTTTTTAAAGGTGGGAGGGTCCCTTTAAAATGATCCTTAAAATGTGTTTGCCATAAAGAAGCAATGATAGCTTCACCTGATACGTCATTAATCGTATTTGGTCTCGGGATCTTTGCTCCTTCGCTCCTTTGCTCGGCATCTCTTTTCAGTTACTTCTTGTTATAATTAATCATATGGTATTATTTTCCTAATTCTAAAAGCTATTTAAACAATACCAATAGCATTCTTGTTTTAGTACTGGCTTCTCTTGTGTCAACCTACCTTTCGTCGCAAAAACACCGAATTGGCTAATGAGGAAGGCGTTCTTGCACTGCTGCTGTGTGTGTGTGTGCACTGTGCACTGTGTGCTGCAGGTGGGATATTTCAATTTGGATTTGAGCTTGGTTTACGATTCACTCTGTAGTTTGTCTAGCATTTTATTTATATTTTTATCTCGGTAAGATTTATGTATTCCACTATATGCTTTTTCATTTCATTGACATCATTCACATTAGATCACTTCTGGTCTCTTTGCAGTGGTAGTAGTGAGACTGTAAACACCGAACGGGCGCAACTCCTATGACAATAATTCAACAAATTTATTTAAATTGCAACCCAAAGTTGAACTCATGAAGTTTGGATATTAATATGAAATGTTGATGCCTTTATATGATATTATTTTTCTCTGGTTTTCATTGTTATTAATGGTATGCAGAACTTCAATAGGGATAAAAGTTCAAGTTTGTGTTGATGGTTTTGTCTGATTTTGGTGGTGTCTTATGATAGAACCTAAGGGCTGTTCACGGGCCCTGTGTGCGATCTGACCGTACACAGCCTCCAAGCTCCGCCCGCTGCGTCCCTGTCAGCCTTCCGTCACCACACACAGCGACCGCTGTGGCCGGTCGGGACCGGCCACAGCGGACCGTGTACCGCACGCAGCTGTGACGTCAGAACTGCCTACCCATCCCCTACCCCTATGCCTGCTGCACACACCGCACACACCGCACTGAGTAGCGGTGCCCGTGAACACCCATCAGAAATATCAATTTTGTCTGAATGATCAAATGGGTGACTGTGAGCCTGGGTGCCTTGCTAAGCAGTGCTAATGGACTGGTAACTAGGGGCTCAGCCACAGGGTTTGCAGGGTTTATGTGCCAGTGGTAACAATTCACTTCAAAGGTCAATTTTGCACATTTTTCCATTTTTTGACATCTATTTAAAAAAAGGAGCATTACCCAACCTTACCTAACCTGATCTACTGATTTTTGCCTACCCATGGATTGTTTACGTTAACGCTTCATTGCCAGAGTTTACGCAGTCATTGTAGTATATTTATTAAAAGAAATATATTTTTTATTATTATGTTTTTAAAAGAAGTTGGGTTTAAGTAAAATTTGGACGTAAACTTCCAACAATTTGTTGACGACGTAAAATAGTGTTGCGGCAATTGTGTGCCAGAATTGCACCTTGCGTCAGCAGTATAAAGAGTCACTGGTAGGTACAAGGCCAGTAGGTAGTATTTTAACTAGTACAACTGGTGGTGATGACTACAACTATATTAATCAAAACATCTTTTATGACATAGGTAGGTTTCTGTCTTCTGACAAGTACCTAACATTACTTTATGGCAAGTAACAGGACTTAAGGTAGGCTATAACTACCTTTTGCACCCTTAGCTGAATCAGATGCTATGTTTGGGTAGTCATTTTCAAGTTTGGATTCCAAAAAGTGAAATGTGGCTGGAAAACAGCACAGAAACCTACCATATTTTATAGCAACTTACACTGCAAGTTGCAACACCGGGCTCCATTTTCAGATTTTGATGATGACAAATGCTTGTTAAAGTTTGAGAACTTCCAGGAACAAAGTTATGTTTGTCAAGGGAACAAATTCTTTTAGAACTTATCTGCAGCCAGAAAAGAGCTGTACCTATGTGACGTCTATGAATCATCACTAGGCAGCTGTGTTCTAGAATTCTTTATTTTCTAAATACATCTATCTCCCCACTTTATGATGCAAAGATGCATACCATTTTATTGCATGTACTGTTTTATTATTACTTTATTAGGTGGTACCTATTAATAGTTTCATTATCATTCATGGTACCTCTATGCCGGCTCCACAATTGGTAGGTGTATGGTTAGGTGAAGTGTGAGCTCTGTCTGTGGTGAAGCCAGAGTTGATGCACCAGGTATGCTGGTTCGTCTGCTGGCAGGTCGGCTGGCCGGCAGTCCTGGCAGCGGTGGCCACGCTGGAGTCGGACCCGGCGCTCGGCTGGAAGGGCGCCGTCGGGCCGGGGCCGCCGTCGGGACCCGACTCGGGGCCCGGCACGCCCGGCTCGGCCGGCCCGGCGGGCTATGGCGCCGGCGGCCCGCAGTTTCCCGCCGGCGGACCGGGCACGCCGCACTCGCAGGGCAGCAGCTTCACGCCGCCGGCGGTGCCGCCGCACTTCCCGAGCCCCGGCCACCCGGCGCCGGCGCCGGGGCCGCCGGGAGCGCCGTTCTCGGCGTCCCCGGCGCCGGCCGGCGGCCCGTCGCCGTACCCGACGCCGCCGGCCAGCGGGCCGCCGAGCGGGCCGTTCCCGGCTGTCTCCACGCCGGGCCCGCACCCGGCACAGTTCGGCGGCCCGGCCGGCATGATGCCCCACAGTATGGCCGGCGGCCCGTTCCCACCGATGGGCCCGCACCCAGGCCCGTTCGGCGGCCCGTTCCCGTTCGGACCGCAGCACATGGGCCCCATGCACGGGCCCGGCGGTCCCATGGGCCCGGGACCGATGGGGCCCGGTGGGCCCATCCCGCCGGACAGAATGGACCACGGGTGAGTTGGCTGTCAACGGCAAATGGTAATGAATGCCTAGAAAAGCCCACAAAGCTGTCCTGAGTGTGTCGCCCCGCTATACCTACCGATTCAGCCGGTGCTAGCCGACAGTGGTCTCTTTTTGAGTCATCCTTCAGTCGTTCAGTCTGTCCACTCCGGCTGTGCGCTTGTGCGGGTGTTGGTGACGATACGCCCACCACAGTTTTCCTGTACTTGCTTGTTTAGCTGCAGTCATGTCCGATAACTCTTCCGTCCCCGTCCCCTCCCCGGCTTGTCTCACCATCCGGCTCCCCCTCCCCTCCTCCCACTCCTTCCTTCCCCCATCCTTTCTCTGTTCTTCCCTTCTCTGTGCAATCTACACACAGCTGAAATGTTATCAAATGAACTCTTCGTTGCAGGGTCTCCGTCACCGTGGTTTGCGGGCACCCGGATCCCCCTCTCCCAATACTTTTGTTTATTTAGTATCATGTATGTATATTATATAAGGTTGTGCATTTTTTTTTTTGTCGGACTCTTCACTCCCCTCCCCCCAGCCTAAAGCCTTGGCCTAGCCCCCGCTTTCTTTGACAGGCTGGGTGGAAATGACTTTACTTTGGGTTACATTTTTGTCGACCGAAATTATTTTGCCCCATCACCTCATCTGTGCACTGTTTCAAAAAAGAATTCAAGCGTGATAGATCGTAAAACCTGTACCATGAGTGTTAGAGAGCATGTTGTGATGCTGAGATATACAAGAGTCTTCAAAAAATGATGGCGTAGAAGCGTCAGTCTGGTTTTTATTTGCTCGCTGTAGGTTATTAATGGCATTATTATTATTATTTTATTTTACACTCACGATTGAAAGTTGTCTCCTTTCTGTATTGTTTCAGGCGGCATAATTCGTACTTCAACCAGCCTGACTATAGGATCCATGAACTGAACAAACGACTGCAACAAAAGTCAGAGGTATGTCGAGGTCGAGCTACGAGCTACGGCGGCGCTGTCACGCTGAGATCAGTTGTGTGTCTACTATCAATCGGAACACGCTTTGGTGAAAATATATGCTTGGGTGAAATCTTAAAGGAAAAGGGCCACCTTTAACATGGGGATTGAAACTGAGATAGCCATCTTGTAGCCCGTGTCCGAAAACCTATCTGTCTACCTCCTTACGGCCAATTTCGGCCTCCATTCGTAGTTATCGGCAATTTTAAAAGAAAATATGCCAGGAATGCGTCCTTATCCCAGGAATGCGTTCTTATCCGACAATACAGCCACCCGCGGCGAGGCTTTGGTTTTTTACCAATCAGCTCCAACCAGCTCAGCTTTAACCAATCAGCTTATCTGACACAATCCGACGAGTCTGTCTTCTGAACGCTGATTGGCTTGAGTGTGACGTCATCGCTATGCCATCATACAGTAGGTGCCGTAGAGAGTATCAACATAGTACCAATATGTTAAATAGTTTTAAATACTTTTTCGCGAACTGTGCACTTCTGGCACCAGTTTTAAAAAGAAAATGAAAAATAATAATGTCAAAATGAAAAACAACGATATCTTCATATTTCACGAAGGTGGCCCTTTTCCTTTAATTGCATGAGTGTTGTGCTTTACACCGTACTCCGTCCACTGCATACTTTGCAATATGCATGGTACGCTTTTGCGATCATATCGCTATCATTTCCAGTTGTTTTCCATTATTCCAATTCTCAGTTCCAATAAATCATAGTTTTTCGAGGTGATCGCTCCACTGTTGTTACTTCTTATCTTGTTTATGCATTCATGACGTCGGTAATGGTACTTGCGTTAATTACAGGACAGCGATAGCCTCTGGTGGGATGCGTTCGCCACCGAATTCTTCGAGGACGACGCTACACTCACTCTCACCTTCTGCCTCGAGGACGGACCAAAGAGATACAGTACGTCCGTAGTTTATGCTTTGTCGTTCCTATAATCATGCATCTTTGCTGTGGTTATTTAAAGAAATTGATTGTTAATTCGATAGAACGTATTTTACGGTTACCTCTGAAATGCAAGTGGCTGTAGTTTCTTGTGAATCAGCATGATCACCTCACTCTGTGTTACCTCTGGGCTTTTCTTATTGGCCCCTGGGACGCCATATCATCCATATAACTCCTTATGAATCATGTGATCCTGTGTGACCTCTTATGACTATGTTTTTTATATGACCCCGCGTAACTCGTTGTATTTTCGTGCGTTCAGTGATTGGTCGCACGCTGATCCCGCGCTACTTCCGGAGTATCTTCGAGGGCGGTGTGACGGAGCTCTACTTCAGCCTGCGCCACCCCAAGGAGTCGTTCCACAACACGAGCATCACGCTCGACTGCGACGCGGCCACCATGGTCACCCACCACGGCAAGCCGCTGCTGGCCAAGGTGACGCAGTGGGTTTTGGAAGGATTGCTCGAGGTCTTGATTATGCCCGAGATTGCGAGTTCATTGGGTCTGGGACAGCACAGACTAGCTTATCCGTTATCGTCATTTGGTGCTATTTACGCCTTATTTTACGGATTGTGATGGATCTGTCTGATGGTTTATGGAGGCGCACCAGCAGCGAATATTATTCGACTAAAGGAATTTAAAGGACTTCATCTAAAGAAATTCGGCCTGTTTGAGGGTTCCAGTCGAACTGTTGTGCTTTTTTCGTCGTTGTGCTGTATTCCCCGGGCTCTTACCCGACTCCATTTATCTGGCACCTCTCCACAGGTGTGTACCGAAGGCCGCTTCATCGTCGAGTTCACCTTCGACGACCTGATGCGGATCAAGTCGTGGCACTTTGCGACTCGCGGCGTCAAGGAGCTGATTCCGCGCTCGGTGCTGGCAATGCACGCGCAGCAGGAGCCCGGGCTGGCAGAACAGCTGGGCAAGAACATCACCCGGCAGGGGCTCACCAACGTCACTCTCAACTACCTGAGGGTGAGCCGGTGGCGGCGGAACGGGGCGGAGCTGTAGGAGCAGTGCTGGAACGGGAGGGTTTGTCACCTTAAGTGAGCAGAAAAATGGAAGTTATTAGCTGAAACGACCTTTTTGGTAGTATCGTCTGTTTAGCTTCCAGACAATTGATTATCATCCCGACTACACGTCTGCCTTTCACAAGTCAAACGATGCTCCTTTGTCCGAGGGACTGGCATGCCTTTTTTATCGTCGCTGCCGTTCCCTCTCCTGAGTCTGCTGACGTGCTCTGCAGTCGCAGTTTGGACAACTGTCTATGTCTATGCGTAGACCCCGCCGGCTGACCCCTCCCCGCCTCCGGCAGCTGTCTGTCAGTGCGTCGCCGGCTGACCCTTCCCCGCCTCCTCCGGCAGCTGTGCGTCATTCTGGAGCCGATGCAGGAGCTCATGACACGCCAGAAGGCCTTCTCGCTCAGCCCGCGTGACTGCCTGAAGACCACCCTGTTCCAGAAGTGGCAGCGTATGGTGGCTCCCCCAGGTCAGTCGGCGGTCCAGGCGCCCCGCACTACCACGCAGCTGCTGGTTACAGCTTTGTGAACGGCGTGCGTCGTTTCATTGTTTAGTTAGTGTGTAGTTAATTGTGTTTACTTTTAGTGGCTAGAATTGAGTTTATTTGTGCTGATGGGTGTTACTTTTATTTGATTTTGTTTTGTTTGCGTGTTTTTAAATGTTGTTTCTTTTTTAGCCTGATTAAGTTGCTGGGCTGCGGTTTCACTGCCCTTTGCTTGGCCGCTAACACGTTAAAACTAAATCCGACATTGGGGGTACCCATGTTTGCCCTTGGAGGCACCACTATAAGTACGAGTTACAAATTGGCCGTATGTAGGACAGCTGATGAGATTCTGACTGTAGGGTTTCGGTGCTGCCCAGGGCTGCGGTAATGCTTCGCTTCCGGGACTAATCAGCTGTACAGAAATGGGCAACACAAACTATATCATTTGACATCGATTTTATTGATTGCTCAAAAACAGCTATGATCACATTACATTTGTTGCATCTCATTTTATCATTACTCCCCATTTCGACCCATGAGTAATAGTATGTTCAAAATTGTTTGAATGTGTCTTTTTTTCGGGAACTGAAACTTTGTTGGGGCTTGAAATTGGCAAAAACAATTCTTAATTCATATGCGGTCCACTAGATGGTTTTATTTTACGCTGCCTTTTCTGTTCAGTCGCTTTTTGTTGACCGGTTGGTTTCGGTTGGCGTTTCGTTACGCTTTATTGATTTGGTGTTTTGTGTTTGCCGCTCAGGTGGGCCAAATCACCCCCATAGCAAACCGGAAGGTATGTGCAGCGGCCGCCGTCGGGTGGTGTCTCTCGCTCTCCCCCCCCCTCTACCCTGCTGCCCCCGCGGACCGAGCTGTGTAACGCGCTGGGCGGGCGGGCGATGCTTCTGGTGACGGGTTACTGCAGCCCTCAGCCCATCCTTCTCCCAGGCCACCAACCACTTCCTCCGAACTGTCGCTCCTGTCTGGACTAAACTGTGTGGCGCACCTCCCACACATTATTAAATGTGGGCCCTTCCTGCTGCTCCCTCCCATTTTGCCTGCTTTTCCCTATCGGGCCGTAGTAATTTGTATGCCCGCTTTTAGTCACTGTTCCTTGCCAGAATCGTCCTTTTCTTCCCCGCATCGAATTTCTATTTTCGTTTTTATTAGCTCTCATCTCCCTCTCATCTCCTCTTGTTACCTATCGTGCTTTTGTAACCGAAGGGTGTAAATTTTAGATCCACTTTTCATTTGCATGTACAGGGTGTCTCAAAAGTTCGCTTACAGGTACCAGCCATGCTTTTTTGTCAATAATTCTGAATCAACATGAAATTAACATTCGAAATTTTGCATGGGCATTGGTAACAACCTTCCTCAAGCAGCTTCATTGTTTTCAAGCGCATTCGACCCCTAATGAGCTCACAAAAAGGGTTCACCTCTGACCATGGATCAGGCATGAAAATGGAGGTCGCATACTCGGGTCGGCTGAGAAACTCTCTACTTCACGAGTAATGGGAATGGTTAGGTCGGAAATGACACATGCCAAAGTGTCGGCGAGGATGAGTACAACATGATGGTCATCTAATAAAAACGGTGGCTAAAATTTTTGAAGGACAAAACCATGCGAGACTAACAGCGCTTTGAACGACCCTTGTGCCGCAGCAGACTCGTGCTCCGGAAAGCAGCTGAAAATGCAGTCCTAACTATTGAAAACTGACTTGAAGCTCACAGACAGAGGTTACCCAGTTTCAAAAATTGCAGGTCATCATAAAATAAAGACAAAATATCATTTAAAATTGTTTATAATATCTATAACGCTTAATTTTGAGGGAAAATAATGCGAAAATCGTCAATGCCGAGGACAAGTGACCCTCCAAAAGTGTCAATTAATGTAAAGTTTTATCTAACGAAGTTTCAAGAGGCAGATCTGGAGCAAATAGCTTTCTTTTACACACAAAATCCGGACAAAACCGCACGATGGACAGGTTTTGGCCGTTTACAAAGCAGAATCTCTCCTGAGGAAAACACTCCGGAACCCAGCGAAGGTCTTGGCATTGGGAATGACGAGCGTTCGGGATTTGCAAATTTTGCAAAATGTGTCTAAGAAACAGATAGCCGACACATTCTGCTACGATATGCTGCGAAAAAATTGCCCCTGGCACTTCCCATTTATTCAGGAATGGGGTTGTTTTGAAAAGGAAAATGGTGCTTGGGAGGTCGGCGCCAGTCATTCATGAAGGAGTTAGCGCCAGAGAAGACCTACAAAATACTCACGGATGGTGTCGATGCAAGCTATCGGCTTTCAGGGAGAAGCGGATGTTGCCGGGGAGCTCGTCAAACCTAAATCCGACGCAGAAACTGCGGGGGATTCCCCTACAAGAGCTTGAAAGCTGGTAACCTTTTATTAGCCTCCGGCAGCTGACGGAGTGACGAAAATCGGTATGGGCAAATATTTTTGGAGATACAGCAAAGGGTTTGGTTTCCAACCTTCCGAATCAGTTGTCAAAGCATGCATATTTGTCTAGTGTACACACGGACACCAAAACCTTAGATTTTTGGCCGGTTCTTATATGCTTTATTGACATGGGAAATGTGTAAGCGAACTTTTGAGACACCCTGTATTCCGTCATTTTGCGTGGTTTGTACAGGTATGTTTTGTGTGTAAATACTTGTGTGCCTTGTTTAAGCGTGAGGGAAGTATTTTAAACTTCGAAGCATTTTTTAAGCATTTCAGTACGTTAACCGATGCTTGAGAACGTTTTTTATTGTTTATTTCATCAATTTGTTTCGGCGTATTTTCTCGTAAGGATTACGAGGGGCGAGCACGGCTCGCGAATGCAATTAGCTGAGACAGTGTATTATTTCGCCCAAAGTAAAGTAATGCCTTCCGCCGTATTTGTACTAGTGTTGTGTGACATGTGACCGCCTTCTGGTCCCGGTGCACACAGAAAACCAGCGGCCGCCCAGCAAACGGCGGAAACGGAAGGGCGCGGCTGGCGGGGGCGGCGCCGCCCAGAGCAAGCAGAAAGGCCGGCCGCCGTTCAGTCTCTCCGGACAAGTCAGTGTAAGCGCTCCCGCTCGGGACGCCGCGCTGCCGGCCGCCGCCGTCGTGGAGTTTTCTCTTTCTTTTACTTGTTTTTCAATAGGCTTAGAATAAACTAGATTTTCTTCATTAGTTTTTTAGCTAACTTTATAATACAATATGTTTATATGTTGTGTTAAGCTGTCTTTGTTTATTTTCCATGTGTTTTTTCGCGGCATGTTAAATGTGATGTTTTTTAATCGAGCCTCAGTTATCGTACCACCGCTTCCTGTGAACATGCTCTTCTTACGCCGCCCCATAAGAGGGCTTTGTGTTACCCGACGGGACCGATGTGGCAAGCTGTTTCTTGCATCATCCTTAGGTGTTCCCCATCTTATCCCCGTCAGCCTTGTGCCTGGCCCTTGGCAGTCATGTCCTGTCTTGTCTTCTCAATGTATTGCCATTTACACAGCCAAGCACAACACTTACAATCGTCCAGGCGTGTCTTATCCCAGGAGCTGTTGCTCCGGTGTCGCCCCTCTGACGGTTCAAGCGGGATTCTCCCAGTTATAACCCCTCTGCTGCCTGCCGGGGCTTCATCCCAGCTGCCTGTTCGGTTAGCGCCCCGCTGACGCCGGCCGGCCGTGTCGCCAGGACGTGATGGTGGTCGGGGAGCCGTCTCTGATGGGCGGCGAGTTTGGCGACGAGGACGAGCGGCTTATCACTCGGCTGGAGAACGCGCAGACGGACGCGGCGGCGGCGGCCGGCGCCGGCTCGGCCGGTGGCGGCGGCGGCGGCTCGGCGTCCGGCGGCGCGCCGCCCCCCGAGGAGAACAACTACACGTCGTCACCGCTGACCTCCGGCGGCAGCTGGACGAGCGGCGAGCGCTCCCAGCCGCCGCCGCCGCCGCCGCCGCAGACCTCCACGCCCACCCCGCAGGACTCGCAGGAGAAGAAGTCGCCGGCCGTGGCCCAGTGACACCCGTGTGAGCCAGTGACACGGACCTGAGCTTGTGCCGCAGTGCTGCCGCCAGAGTGGACTAGATGTGAAAAGCCTCTGACAGATGCCTGGTGTGTGTATGCCGGTGCTTTTTTACGATTTTATCCCATTTTAAATGGAGTTTGTGTTAGGGTAATGCTGACCGGACGTGGAGAGATTGGTCGCCATATTTCTCGGTGAATTGAATTCAATATTCTTAAATGCCGTGTGTTTCTTTACTGTGCCTTTTCATGTGTTTAATTGGTTTGCTGATACTTTCAGTTTCGGTTGCGAGCATCTCTTTTGAGACGGCGCGTGTGTGTTAGGTCGGGCCCGCGCATACTGGAAGCGAGCACGAACACAGGCGAGTGAGTGTCTTAGGGTTGGCCGCGGCCGCCCACACAACCATAATCTCAGGTTACCTAAAGTGACCACCTCAGAGCCTGTCCGCTCGCGCTGCGTGTGTTCATGTGTGTATGTGTGTGCGCGCTCGCTGTGTCTCTGGCCGGTGCTGGTCGGGCCAGCGCATACCGTGCAGAGTGCCAGCTGCCGTTCTTGTGAGAGTGTCCTGCGGTATGTGTTTTTTGTGTGTCTTGAGTGTATGAAGGAGCGTCCCTGCGATCACCCGGAACGCTCGCGACGGCGGGATCTCATTGTGGCCCCGTTTCCGGCGGCTCATCACCAGAGTGGGGCGGGCCCGTCTGTGGCAGACTTTCCCAGAATTACCGGGCAGAGTAGCGGCCGGCTCCCGGTCTGCGGCCGTCGCCTGGATCGCTCCATAGGCGCCTCGGCACGGAGCTCGCCAGCTCGGGCCGGCTCCGCTCTCAGTCATTGGCAGCTATGTTGTATCGCAGAGTGTCGCCGAGTCTCGTTGTGCTTGGCGCGTTCTATCTCCGCGCCCGCTCCCACTCTGAAGGAGCCGCTCCGTGCGCGACACCAAAGCAGACCGACCCGGCGCGGCGCGGCCGCCGCCGCTCCAGGCTGCATGTACAAACGGTAATACAGAACCGGGATGGTGTGGCGCGACACGGCTGTTTGTGTAGCGACCGACCGAACGACTCGAAACTACGGAACAAGTGGATGTGAGAGCTGCGGGTCCTCCTCTCGTGTCTCAGATATGTCAGATGTGCGCGATTACGCAGCCGATTGCCGCTATATTTTGTGGATTTTTTCTTTTTAGTAGTAACATAGCGGGCTACCACCAGACATTGGGTTTTTCGGTAAGAGGATATCATGGCATGTGAAATTTGGAGGCTGGTCTCGTCTCGCCAGTGCAAGTTGACATGAATTAGTCATTTTCCATTGGTAGTAGGTACGGTGGACGCTATTTTTGTCCTGCCATTTTCACCGTACCTACATTTGTGATGTTTTGTGAGGCGCAAATTTTTCGAGGGCAATTTACCCCTGAGCAAACCTCCGGCCGCGGTTTGGTTCAGAATGGGCCTGGCTTAGTTCTTAGTTGTAAAACTTACTCAACAACAAAGCATGAAAAAAGATAAATCAGTTGTGCTGCCGCATAAAAAGGAAAAAGTCCTAATTCAATATACCCAGGGAAAAAGTAGCATTTCAGCGAAAGCTCAAGAACATGAAATATGTACCAATATGAAACATTTTATTTATAGTCACTGTGAAACACTTGTCAACTACAAATTAATTATATGATAAGCAAAATTTTAAAGCAATAAATATTTATATCCCCAATTTAGAAGAAAAGCAACAAACGTAAATTTACCCTTTTAAGCTTCAAAAAGACTTGTCCTTTTTACATTGGAACGCAGCTGTTTCAATTATGACGCAAACAAAACCATGCTTGCTGATCACTGTGCTCACTGTGCTGATCAAGTGCTGCTTGATAATCATTTTGTTCCTTTTGTTCCCGTTGCAAGCCAAAGCGCGCGGTTTACAGGTAACATTCTGGGATATATTTATTTTTCGTGAGTTCTAACATTGGACTCCTCACTATCGTTATGTCTGAAAATGTGTGTTTTGATTGGCAAATGCCTTAAATATCAGTGGGGGAAACTGTGGTCAAATCTTCTATTTTTGGAAGCCTTCCATTTTTGGAAGGACCTTCCATAAATGGGTATGCATTTTCCAAAAATGGAAGGCTTCCAAAATTGGAAGGTCTAATCTCAGTGTTCCCAACTGTCATGGGCGGCGCCACCGGGGGGGACGGGGGGGACAGGTCCCCCGCTATCGAAAGTTAGGGGGGTACAGTACCCCCCTATCGGCGAGGCCCGTTCAATAGTTGATAATAATGCATTATAGAGCTATCCGTGGCATTTAATGCATCGTTGGTTAATCAAGGCAGGTTCTGAATAAAGATTGCTGTTGGAATGCATCGCAGGGGTCCTGGCCATCTGCAAAAGGTGTGGAGCTGTGATGTCTGTAGTTATAAGGTGATCGGCAGGGCCTCGGGGATCGTGCCCCCTTTTTGGGGCGCCAGGCAGGGTTATTACTTATTACCTCCCCACCCCACTGCCAGGCCCCATTGCCGATAAAACCAAGCTGAAATTCCATTGATTTCCGTTACTATATGAAAATTTTCCATTCCTAATGAGTCAAATTCAAGCATGGCAGTTCTACCACAGGAACCATTTGAAATCTATGCCATTTAACCCCAGCACTTGTGGGGAGAAGTGTTCGGATAGATCACAGGCAGGACCAAAAAAGCACGCAGTAGCCCAAGACCTTATAATTGGATATAGCATCGGCTCCCTCTCGTCAAGGGGTTCGATAGCACTCGTTTTTTTTTCTGCAAAACTAAGTTCGGTCGGCGGCCGAACGGCTGGGGGTCTAATCGAGCCCCCCATCCCTCCCCTTCTTACGTCAGCGGCTGTGAAAATGCCATTACCAGCTGTTGAAACATGGCAGTTGCTTTTGCATGAGTGCACGAAAGGGTTTTAGGTCCGTGATACGTGAAAGGTTCTACATGAAAATTGAGATACACCAGCTTATCAAATTGTGCTCACTGTGGTGCGCTCGGTTTTACCTTGACTAGTCTTTGAATTCTGGGGTGAAACAGACCAGTCAAGAAACCTGTTCCATAAGGAGAGCCACTAATGCTTAAGAGATGTGGGATGAGGTTTCCAGAGACCTTCATTACCTCCCAAAGGGGGTGCCCCGCCATTTGCCAATCCCTGCTGTAGTTGTTACGATTGGAGGGTGAATATGAGAACGATGCAGGTCGTGCCAGCTCGATCATGACGAACACAATGGTGCCGACATCACAGCTCTACTGCCATTTTTGACGAAGTTAATCAACAAGGACCGGAATCCTACCCTGGGGCATTTCACCTGCAGAGGTCGCCGGACCTGAGACCCTTTCACTCAATTTTTTCAACGGTGCATGCGCTCGTTTTTCCCGCGAAGCTCTTGGCAAGTAAAATCCATCAGAAAGTGTGATCTAATAACGGTTGGTGACCTTCCATGACCTAGCATGGCCTTTTGAGTGACCACCGATGACATGACCACTGACGGCTAGCCATTAGCTGCACCCTGCCCGTTGCATATGGATCAGGTGGTGATGTCATGATTCTGAAATTATATTGCAGTTTTGGCGCACTTGTCAGAGCAGAAGACATTCCCACTTTTCCTCCATGACTATGTATATGATGGTGAAGCCCTGAAGCTGACCAGACGTAAGATCGAAAATTTGAAAGTACGAAATGTAAGAATAGCTGGCACTGCTACTTATGCCTAAGCAATTCGCAGCTTGTAGGAAACCAGCTTTGAGTTGGCAAGACTGCAAATTTTGATTTAGAGGGAAGGATGCTTGAAAAGGTGATCGATCTTTTTTTGCATACACGATCAGTATCTACTTTTGGGATTTTCGATTTTCGGTCCCCGTCCCCCCCTATCGAAAACCCGTGGCGCCGCCCCTGCCAACTGTGATTCACATTCTTTGATTTAAGTTACGGCCTTTTTAAATGTGTAACATTAATAGTTGATTTTGCCATTTATGATCATTGATATAAGGAGAAGCAGCAGTGCTAGTGTTGGTAATACAGGCATGCTATGTCAATGTACATAGTGATATAATAGCATGGTGTCCTGGCGCACTGCTCTCTTTTTCTACTTCTAGAGGACACATAGAAATTCAGAAGAGAAAACAGCTGGTCAATAACCAACCAGGAGGAACACAGCTATAGCCCTGACAAAAAATGGTTTAAATTAAACTTACTATTCCTCATATAAATTGAAGATTCATGCTCCTTCGATAGAAAGTAACACGAAAAACGGCGCAGCAACGCCTATTTAATTCGTCCCATATTCCGGAAAAAAACATTGAAAAATGACGAGACCTCCACCCAAATGTTTGGCAAAAGCCTTAAAAAATTGAAATCAACCACAAAATATGCTAATAAATGCAGAAAACGGCAACAAATACAAGTTTTACCCGCCACTACACTCCCGAAACCGCCGCACTCTGTCCAGACAATTCCGCACTGTAAATAAAGTCGGCGGTATCGAACAAGCATGGCCCGTCACTAAAGTACTTTTAAGGATATTTACTTTTCGTTTTTGATGCTTTTTGCTTACAAAATGTTTGATAAAGTCTTATAAAACCATCGTTTGTCGGTAAATTTTTGCCAATTTTCCACGACTCATTACTTTGAAAAATTACCTAAAATACATCCACGCTAGGATTTAGGCATCCACGCTAGATTATGGACACTTCACTATGGCGAATAGAAAGCGACCAGGGGCGATAGTCGCATTTGCCTCATGTTCGGCGGAAATCGGTAAGTTCCAACATATGCGCAACATTTTCTATATTTGGGTACGATGACGTCGTCAGCGTACCCATTTTTGGAAGGTGCGTACCCATATATAGAAAATCCTTCCAAAAATGGAAGGCTTTCTAAAAATGGAAGATTTGACCACAGTTTCCCCGACTGATATCGCCTGTGTTGTTGTTGACTACTATGGACGGTCAAACCCCTTGAGACCCCACTTTTTCATTTTTGCGATAATTTTTAAATGCGTGAACTCTCGTTGACGATATTCTGGTAATGTGTGTTTCAGATTTCAGAACCTGCCGAAACTTAAATACAAATGTTATTTGACGCCAAATGATTATGAAAGGTACCTCACATTCTTTCGTAATGCTAAGGTCAAATAATTTCAGGTGCTGGCAGAGGCCCGCGTTCGGCCATACTCGAGCCCAATCGAGCCCTGCCACCAGAGCCATCTGCTCTTAATGTCATCTACCAGCGCCCACTATCGCTAACAGCTACCTCCCACCATCAAGCCTGGATGGAGCATGAGATGCGACTGCGAGTGACCGGACGCCGGGCAAGGAGCGCCAGAGGGGTAGGGCAGAGCTTAGTGCTGACGTCATTACGTGGCTCTGCCCCATGAGCGTATAACCTCTACCCAAACAGGGGATTTGTTCCGTGAAATTTAACATTACGAGTAAATGAGAAGTAGGTACCTCTCATAAATGTTTGGCATCAAAAACCTTTGTAATAAAAGTTTCGGCAGGTTCTGAAACACCCATTGCCACAATATCGTCAATAAAAGCTAACACATTTAAAAATTATTGCAAAAAGTGGGGTCCCAAGGGGTTTGACGTGCATAGTAGGTACAGTCCAAGGCAGAAGTAATGTGCGGTTTCAGTCATGGGCTTTTGTGATGGGTAGGTATGTTCTGTTTCTGAAGCTTAGGAATGATTAGCCAGACTACAATGAAACTTTGAATATAGCTTGCATGTATCATCACTTTTGCAGCTGCAACTTTGTCTATTGATATCTTCTTTTCAATCACCCCGTATTAAAAATCGCCAGTCAAAGGCCAAAGCCATCCATTGAGATTGGTAAAACCGCACATTGCTTTAGCGGTGGGCTGTACATTGTGACTGTCCTTCCATGTTGATGTGCTTACAGAGGTCCCATTTGTCCTGATTCTACTATGATCATGATTAACAGCTAATCCATTTTTCAGAAAATGTCTGGCGAAGATCCAAATCAAGCAGGCCTTGAAAGTGAATCAGATGGGGAGCCGTGGCAGCCAAATGAACAAATGCTTTTGTCTTTGTTGGAGATGGGGATATCAGAAAATGCTGCCAAAAGAGTAAGATCACTTTCAATGCTCATTTGTATATTTTAAGATAATAAACAGTGATGAATGATGAAAGCACTCTTTTGAACCCCAGGCTCAAAATTGAATTAATACCAGTAAATCGCATTTTAGGAGAAGGACGAGCGAGCGAGAGATTGAGGCCTGCACATGAGGAAGGGCGAGAGAATACTTGCAACTAGTTGCAAGTATTGCAAGCCAGTTAACTGGCTCTCGTACTACACATTACTAACCGGTTGCTGACGGTGTGCCAAATTTGGATGCAATTGACTCAGCCGTTCCCGAGATCTGGAACTCGGCACCCTGCATGTGCACACGTTCAAACTGGGTCCAATGACTTTTGCACAGCATGCTTTCAACCGGTCCCTAACTGTTTACCTAATTTGGGCGCGATCAACCTAGCTGTTCTCGAGATCTGGAAACAACCCCTAGCACGTGTGGACGTGCAGTAACAACACCCTAACCGTAACGCATGGGAATGGATTGCCTAGTCGGTGCCTACCTGTATGCCAAGTTTCAGCGAAATCGCCCCAGTAATTTCAGAGTAATTGTAATAGGAACGAATTTGGCACCTCGTATTGTTGTATTTTGCATGTGCACTGGGGGTGACCACGTGCATCGAGATTCGAGAGTATCCGATGTTTACGGAGCGAGCGAAGCGAGCGGAGTCTTTCCTTAGATTAACGGAAATGTCTGAGTATGAGCGGCCCGTGCGGACGCTTTTGCGAGGCTTATATCTCAGCAACCACTTGACCGATTTACACGCGGTAATTTTTGTAGAGTAGCTTCATTCCTTCTACCAAGTATTGGACTATTCCCGATGCATGTGAGTGACCCCTTATGCACGTGCCACGTGCAAAACGAAGAGGTGTCAGTTTTGTAATTGTTGACCGGTTAGTAGGGTGCCGTGCACAAGTCAGTTGGAGGTACTCCCTCGCAATTTCGCACGTGCAAGGCCCACCCTCTCGCTCGCTCCGTTAGTCGCCCCAAAAGGCGTTATACTGTTGGTAGAAGGGATGCAACTACTCTACAAAAATTACCGCAAGTCAATCACCTACATAAACAGTTACCGAGATGTAGACCTCCCAAACTGCTTGAACACCATTGGCTTTTCACGTGGCACATGCCACGACGGTCACCTAAATGCATCAAGAATAGGCATCAATGGGGGAGAAGGAATGAGGCTGCCCAACAAAAAAGGCCGCATGTCAATCGGCCCAGCGGTTGCTGAGTTACAAGCCTCCCAAAAGCTTTGCATGCCGGGCCGGGTCTTGCCGCTTATACTGAGATTTTTCCTTTATACTGAGAAGACTTCCCTTCGCTCGTTCGCTCGTAACTTCATCATATTTTCCACTCCCAATTTTACCGATAAAAAGCTTTTTCGTGGGTGATCGTTTTACGTCCTACATTTTACTGCACTTGGATATAAATATCTGCTATCGAACCCTTTTTCACTCCTCTTGGGCCTTATCTGGCGAACAATTTATCATTCGTATTCCCTTTTTGGACAGGAATTTCCTTCTGACACCCAAACCAAAACACAATATTTGGACACCGCCTTCAGGTTTGCTTAGTCATGACAGAAGGAATGTTTGTTTAATCATGTCTTATCATTTTCAGGGTCTGTATCATACTGACAATGAGTCAGTGCAGGCAGCCGCTGCCTACATCTTTGAGCAGCCTTCAAACGAGGTGAATGCCCCGTTCTTTCCTGAACTGAGCGAAGACAGTGATGACGATGGTGAAGAGCACAACTACAAGATGGTGTTTGTCATCAACGCCGGTCTGGGAATGGGTGTCGGCAAGATTGCGGCTCAGGTGAGCATCTTAAAAAAGACATTGAATGGACTGCGGGAGGTTAGCTGTATTTGGAGGCTGATGACCAGTTCAGGTGCAGTCCTTCCGGTGGGCCGGGTCAACAACAGGGAAAATCCTGTTGGTATTGCAGTGGCCTGCCTTTGAATAAACGAGCATCTACCTCTTGCACCTCCTTCTCCTGCGCACATACCTACTAGGTGGGATCAATCAGAGTGAAAATCTGATTGATGCTGTATTGACGCACCCCGGCCGGACACAGTGGCATGGCTCGTGTCGCTATATGTCGTTTCGTATTGTATCGGCAACTTGGCAAGGATCGCCGTAAGGTTGAGCTTACAGAGGTTGAGAAACGAAGCCAGCCAGCCAGCCACACCAAAGGGAGCCGAGGGACTCATGATGAGTGTCGGCACCCGTTCTCGATGGGCTCTCAGTCCGAGCTTGGAGAACCACGGACGCTGGCGTTTGTCTTGCGTCACTTTGCATAGCAATTCACTGCAGTTATGATTCGTTTTGCATGGAATTTTTCGTGATGTTGATATCATATCGCATTTTCCTTCCACATGATAAGTTGATTAGTGCGTGGGGTCGCACTACCAATCATCCTAACTCGATACCCCGATAGCAAAAGTTCAGCCACCTTACGAGCCAGCAACTGTCGGCGATAAACGATCAGGTGACACTCACCACTCTGCTTACTAATTCCGGGCGCTAATACCGCCCGCTTCGTGTGCGATCACGGTTTATAGTCGGTGAGTCAGGTGCACCGTGCAGTCCAATATCAGCTGCTTGATCAGCTGGAGAGTGGAGACTTTGTCCGATCTGCAAACATGGTTAAGGACATTTAGTGTGCAAACGAAGATTTCGACGATGAACCAAAGTGTTTTTTATTTTTTAATTGTGTGCGAAAGGTGGCTGTGGGCCCAGGTACCCCGCTAAGTAGTGCTTGTTGCGAACAGGGCCCTTGTTGCGAGTGACCCCACTGACCAGTGACCCATCACCCGACCTTGCTCGTGCCCGGTTCATCGGTGATATTTATTAATTTTTGACGATGCGCTTTTAAAGTGACCATCCTCCTTAACATTAGTTTTGAGTTGAGATAGCCAAATTGGGGTCCTTGGCTTGCACTTACCGGTTTGGGCACTCACAACATCGAGAATGGCTTTAATTAGGAGATACTCGTATTTAATTTCAAACTTGCAGTTTCAGATTTTTAGGGGTTAATGCATTTGAATACCCCCTTAGAATTTGTGACGTCAGCGCAGATCTAAAGTTTTTTTTTTAATCTTGATACTAAAACCATCGGTAAAACGTGGTGGTATATGAAGCTTTGTGTGCCACATCTGCCGCACTTTTAGGATGTCAAATTATTGCTTCCAAATTACGTCGTAGGAATGTCAGCAGAGGTCCCAAAAAGTAAACATAGGCCAAGGGGCAATGCTGGGCATCGCCGGACCGCAGGTTGTTTGAAAAAAAAAAAACGCAGAAACGCATCAGGGGCTGTTGGAAGCAGGAACCGAGCTGTTTACGACACTCTACTAACCGTTCTCTAGCGGTGTGCTAAGTTTGAGTGAGATCGGTCCAGCAGTTCCCGAGTAAAATAAACATAAGTAAGAGTCTCATATCTTGAAAACCAGTGAATGTGTTTCGGTGAAATTCTGTAGATATTTATTTTTGATCTTTCTGAACCACGGGACATCACTTTTATTCTAATTCACTTACTTTTTTGAAGGCGGCCGGGGTCCTTTTAAAACTCTATAGTTAGGATCATCGAGCACCTATTTATCCTGACATTCTTGTGTACCTATAAATTACTCGTTTTATACAATATATTAGTTACATCCAAATTCCAATGACCCTCCTGGTCCTGAAATTACTAAGTGAAAAAGCAAAAAAAGCAGTACTAACTAGCAAAAAAAAAACTTACGTCGCATGTTTTCATCATAAATATGTTTTACATTATTGGCTTGTACTCCTTGTAAAACATTTACCCACCATACCCACCATAACCTAGTCTTGTTCTTTTTTTTTCCAGGTGGGTCACGCAGCCATCAACCTGCACAGGCTGATGCTGGCCAATGAGAAGTTTGCCGAGGCTGCTGAAGATTGGGAAGAGGAAGGGTGAGTGTTCACTGTCCAAAGGCAGAGATTGATGCTCTTGGTCTATTCTTAAAAACAACACCTAAGATTGGTCTATTCTTGTTTCTAGACTTCGATAATTCAACGTTTTCATGTTTTTGTTTTGTTTAGTTATGTTCTCTGAGTCTTTCAGGAAACATTTTGATTGAAACTTAGACGACACAGGTGGTTGGCATATTATTTTCCTCTCTTTTAGTGAGAAGAAGATCGTGTTGAAGGCGGACACGACGGAGGACCTGCTCTCGGCCTATGCTAAAGCCATTGATCTGGGCCTGTTGGCATGGATTGTGGAGGATGCTGGACATACGCAGGTTAGTGAGCAAATAAGTAGAAGGGTTTCTGAAATAGTTTGCAGGTATAACATTTTATCGCCAGTTAAACCTCGCGTTGTGAAATATTACTTGATCAACTGCGCACTGTGGAGCTCGTCTCGCGCTGGTGTGTCACATTATATGCCGCTTTTGGTAGTCGGTACCTTTTCTGATTTTTGGAAAAAAAACATTAATTGATATTGTTATTTTCTGTGTTGTTTTATCGGTGCGATCGTCCGCTGATCATTTATCCGATATCGGGAAGTAAATACTATTGATTTTAGAGTTTCGACCCGCTGACAGATTTGACAGCAGCGTTGTGTTTTCAGGTGCCCGAGGGCTCCCGGACCGTGGTCGGGGTGTTTGGCGAGGACGTCGTCGTCGATCAGGTCACTGGCTCGTTTAAACTGCTCTGAAGCACCGGCCAACACTCTTCTCGCCGCTGTCCAAAAATTCCGGAGGGTGGGGTATCGAGTTTCTTTCGGGCTCGATTTTTTTTTGCGGCGGCGAAATGACTTGTGTGATCTGACATTTGTTGTGGTTTGCTTCGACTTATCCGGATAAGGGAATCCGCTTCCACTGGCCGCAGAGGGCGTTGTGGATGACGCCAGACGCCAGTCCGCCTCTCTGTTGGCCGCCCGCCGGGGACCGTAACGGTGTGTGCGTCCGGGGGGACGGACACTGAGCTGTGATATCGGGGGCTGCGACTGCTTCTCCGGGCTACCCGACTGAGCGAGCGCCAGTGGTAATAAGGAGTGTGGACTGTGGTTGGTATTACAATTATTGTGTGGTAATTGTAACGTAGGTACGTTGTAATCAAATGCAGCGTATGAAATGTATGCTATATGATGGACATGGTGCGGTTCCTGGGGTAGCTTATGTGTCCTGATGTTCATTATCGGTTTGCAACGCAATGCGGTATGTGCTATAAATAAGTGCCAGTGTGTCCTCGGTCGACCTTTTTGGAGATCAATAAACTATTCCGAAAAAGTGTGATAAGTTACTGTTTTGGCCTTGATTTGCGGGGGTTTATGTGGATTTTTGTGCGGTTCTGGTCAAGCGACCTTGTAGTTGGAATTATCTAAGGCTACATTTCATAAAAAGCGGATCCAGCGATATATCCTTTGTATGTAGTTCCGTTATATCACATTCACATTTCGCATTTTTTCACGTGCGACCTCAGCGAAGGACTCACTCTTTGTGCCACGGACCACGACGAGTGTATGAGAAACCTGCACCTTTCGCTCCTCATACATCATCGATTATGCCAGGCCTTAAAAAAAAACTACCCATGGATAATTTTGAGCTATGCCATGAATTTGGAGTCGACGAAACTCGAAAGCTTAGCACAAGTAGCGATGCCGAATGTGAGTGTGAAAACGAATCATAATGTGCGACTTATCACATTTTATCTCTTTTTATTCTGTTTGCCTACCTATTCCTAACTTTCTATGCTTTGAGGTTTGACTATGTCGCGCGAACCTATTATGAAAGTCGTGTAAGTAATGCCGTGCATTGTGCAATAAAGAAATGCCTGTAGCGTGAAGGATTCTCCCTTCCGAATATGGTAGCTTGAAAAATATAAGGTGCTTCCATATGATATGGGGCTGATGGGGCTGATGAACTTATACGGCCTTGGGCTGATGGGGCGCTTGATGGGGCGTGTGTGTGTGTTTATTTCAATTTCGATCCTCGTTGCCGTGAATGTATTTTCACAATAATTTGATATTATTCGGGTTTATCGGGACGACGGTGAAAACAGGGCGCCTGGGGCGATTTGATCAAGGTTCGTTAAATTTACACGTGACGTTTGGGATATAGAAGGCCCATGGAGCGGGGGAAGTTCCAAATGTCACGTGACTAATATGCCCTTCGGCGCCCTGTTTTCACGGACATGCCTAAGAGCTGGACTTTTTGCACGCGTTCCCCGCCAGGGGGCGCCACTGAGGAAGCACCCTCTGACGTCACGATAAAACTGCGCGCACTGTGCGCACGGGTCTGTAAGCAAGTAATATAGTGGTGGTTTCGTGGTGGAAATTGGAATAAGTATTTTGACGTTGTAAAATTTCAAGCCGTTTTTGTGAAATTAATTAGTAAATGCATTTCTAAAGTATTTATTTAAAGTGTGAAAGGAGAATAATTAGAAGAACATGGATATTTTTGTTCCAATAGCTTATTATGTGAGACATGATCGGTACTAACGGGTACTTTTAAGAAGTAGTGAAGAAGTACCAAACAGCCTGCTCGGCTACGATCGTCAGCTGTCCTTTGGAGCTGGACTTCAACGCTGTAAAAAAAATATGTGCTGAATTTATTTTTAGTTTCACCAAAATATAAGCAATTTATCATTTCTTTTTCACTTTTGTAATTATTGTTGAGTGAAGAGACATGTTGCTAGTTCTGGCAATATAAATTATTAATCCAAAAAACGAAATGCGACGGTAAGTTTCTGCTACTAAATTATCACTTTAACCAAATACATGGAGAATCTTGCTACCATTGCTTATAAAACGTGCTTATCAATACACAAATGTTTTATTTCAGACAAGAAGGATTTATTTGCCTGAAGTCATGCGTCATGTGCTACTGCTTTGATTCCAAAGACGCTCTCCGGGTCGGGGTAATTTAGTTCTTCATCGATCGATAAGAGATTTTGATTCCATTGATATCCAAATTGATAAGCTCGGCACCATAGAGTAAGGGCGTCCCCACAGGGGTGACGCAGGAATATGAATGGCGTTTACACCGACAGTAGTTTCCCACAGCCGGCAATGGGAATCTCCTGTCGGTGTAAACGCCACTATAGTCCCATCCAACTCAAACACTGGGGAATATCCCCGCACTTTTGAGGACGGAAATCTATGGACCTGCTCGAAAAATAGTGGATAAAATACGGCGAGCTTTCAGTTTTATGGTTGGGTCTCCCTTCCGAGGCACATATTTACGGGGGATATTGGGTCATATTCCCCCGGCGTCCTGATGATCGACGCCCAGCTCAACGTCGAAGGCGCCCTGATACGCGGCACTGCTATCTGTGAAGGTGCCCAGGTTGCTGCCGCTCGAATTTTGGTCGCCTACTTAACAAAACCTCCGTTGGTGCCATCTCAGTTTCCTCGAGGTCAGGCAACCTTCACACGCCGTTGGCTACCTTGGCTGGCCGGCGACTCGTTCCCCTCGTGGCGACGCTCTTGACATCCAGTCAAAAGTTGAAGTGGCTGGCGCCCCCAGTGGGGGCCGGGAAGGGGCAGTGGGCCTCCACGTTGCTCTCTTCCCGAGCCTATGGTCACTTGGCTCAACTCTCCTCAATAGAATATGGATTCTGCACGCTGTATTAACATGGGCGTAGACACCACTACGGACAATACGGACAGTGGGTGTGACAATCAGTAGTGCCATTCATATAGAGGGTGTCATATATGAGCGGAGAGGCAACAGTACAGCTGAGCGGAGAGACAACATTAAAACAACAGTACAGCTGGCGTTGCATGGAGCTGCAGGCAACCGGACAGCGGAGGCTTGCGAAAAATAAACAATTCGTCACTTCAACGTATAAACAATAGTATAAAAAGCAACATAAACACATATTCTCATGGTCGAACCCATGCACTAGCGGCTCACGGCGGGCACAGGCACGCAGTGCGGTAGCGGTACCGGATCACACGTCATGGGCGTTGTCTCAGCATAGGTTGTTATGAGCGGAGAGGCAACAGTACAGCTGAGCGGAGAGACAACATTAAAACAACAGTACAGCTGGCGTTGCATGGAGCTGCAGGCAACCGGACAGCGGAGGCTTGCGAAAAATAAACAATTCGTCACTTCAACGTATAAACAATAGTATAAAAAGCAACATAAACACATATTCTCATGGTCGAACCTATGCACTAGCGGCTCACGGCGGGCACAGGCACGCAGTGCGGTAGCGGTACCGGATCACACGTCATGGGCGTTGTCTCAGCATAGGTTGTTCGCAATCTAGTTGAAGCCTAAGAAGACGGCCAGTGGGGTCTCACTGCTGCTGAGGCGACCTCGGAGACGATGCGTCGCCCCTCCTGTCGGCGACCTGCGGTGAGCAGGACTCCAGATAGCTGTCCGGCACGTTGCCGACACTGCCAGACGCTGTCAGCAGGCCTCACTGCTGCAAGTGATGTGCAGATGGACGCCAGGTGACTTCGTCTGCAGGCGATTCCGGAGACCGCGGCCTCACCAGGCAGTACCACCTGCATCGCCATGTCGGTGTTTCTAGAAATGGAAAAATAACATTATCGGTGAAGGACAAGCAATACAATGAATTCTGTTTTCCTCTCTTGCACGTATACGTAATCTACAATTATCATTGTTCCTATTTCATTCAACTGAACCTGAAAATTCCATATTGGCACATTGTTTGACTAAATTTGTGTAGTTGGGAACAGGGGCGACGCCACGGTGCGACGACTGGAGGGGACATTGACCATTTTGGAGGGGACGAGGATCATTTCAAGTCGATTCTTTCCATGCAACGCCATATGCGTAATGTTAAAATTTAAAAAAGTGGAGGGGACGAGATCCCCTCCGTCCCCCCCCCCGTGGTGACGCCCTCGGTTGGGAAGCAGATTGTTTGAAATACATGTTTGGCTGAACAGTGCGGAAAATATTTCATTGATCACTATAGCTGCAACAAAAATACTGAGACAGAAAACATTTGCGCTTACCTGGCTTCTTAGTCAGTCCCGCACAACGGAAGTGGTACCATTTATCACAGCCGTCGCATCCGACCATCGGTGCTGCACTGATGCTGCTGCACTCCCCACATTCCCAGTACCTTAGGAGCGTCTTGGCTGTGAAAAGATTACATGAGTCATGGCGCATACATGAATAGTAAGATGTTTTATATGTTTAACATCGCATAGCAAAGACACAACAGCTGGGAGTCAAGTGTAAGCCAAAGTGTAGGCTGAAGCCCTGCCATGTTTTGCAGACTGGATTTTAAGCAAGAAAAGCGTTGCTAAAAATGACGCTTGACGAAGCCTCATCCTACTGGGCTGTCTGACATGTCTCCCTGTAAAAAGTATGTGGCCCTTATATTGTATATATGATGAATATGTTAATAATGCAGCGAAAACACAGTATAAATTATACCCAACGTTTCATCTTAATCGACTTTGTCAAGGGTGTTTGAACAGCTTGAGATGAGTGAAGTGTAAGGGTACCTAGGTACATCTGAAAATAAACTGAATCTGCGTTCAATAAACATTGATTTTGATAATACATTTCACAAAACAACTGCTAATAACAATCATACTAAAATAGCACGACAGATAACTAACAATCGCATGAAGAACTTCTTTATTCGCCTTGACATTGTCATCCGAACGAATGTTGTGAAGTTACACATTTGTCTTTTCTGCGCAGCATTTGTGTTTGCCAGTTACCGCACCAATGTTCGCCAGCGGTGGTGACTTTTCCTTACCTGCTCACGAAACGTCACACACGACATGACGTCACCCGAAGACGTCATCAAAAAGTCCAGCTCTTAGGCGTGTCCGTTTTCACCGGCGTCCGTTTATCGCGGCTTTTTCTGGAAGTTGCAGTGACTCTAGGTCTAGGACCCGGAAATGTCCATGCAATTTTGATTTGCTACCGCAGCAGCTGAAGTTGAAGTAGCCGGTCATTGGTTGAATAATAACCTATTGCTATCAGCATCAGATGAGATATTTTTGTCCGCTGCTGGCATCTGAAAGCGTCAAACCCCCTGCAGTTTTGACTGAAACTGAAACAGGTTGAAATCGAATCATAAAAAAACAATTTTTCAAAGTTGTTAATAATTATGCATAAAGTGCAGGGTGTGAAAAAGACCAAGGCGAGCCGTTGTCAGTCACTATCGCATATCTGTAATGTGTTAAGTTTTTGTGATGCCATTATGTTGATAGTTCACCTTTTCTGGGAAACTTTAAATAAATATATTGTGTTGGGATATTTCTTGAGATTCTGGAACACTGAAATGATAAAATATAATTTCAATGTCTAATACTACTTCATTAATTGTTTTTTTTTCAACTCCCAAAAGTGTTCACACCATGACGTCAGCCATCTCTTGTAACGTCACATGATATTTATCTTCTTGGACCTACCTACCTAGGTTGAGGTGTGACACGTGGATTGGATTACCAGATCATGGCATTGAACAATTGCTTTTACGTCATGTCCTTTGTGCAATGTTCTTGATGTGATGTGTTCAATGAAGACTGAGACTGTTGAGTGCTGAATCAAAGACAGATATTTAAATACCCATTTGATGCCATATTGCTCATAGAAAATGGCATACATTGTTAATTGTGAAGATAAGCCTCTTCGGAAATCAAAACTTGGCCCTCCAGATGTATATCCTCAAGTGCCAAACCAGAAAGAGGTATGTATGGAATTAAATGTTTACTGGCTTACTTATTTACTGTTTTGGCTAACACTGCTTTCAGTTTACTTAGGCACCATGTTTTAAATTGTCATGCTTCTCTTTCTCATCATTCATTCTGTTCCAGCTTCCAATTGGCTGTTCACTTGTGCTTTGCTGGATTTAGATATTATTTTAAGTTGCAGTTTGATAGAGTGTGATTGTTATTTTTATCATATGATATTGACATGCATCAATGCCTTACATATTTGTTCTTTTCAGGATGAACTGACCTCAGTCAGTGTGAAACAAGGCTTCAATGCATCACCCTGCACCTCTGATGAGTATGGCTCTGCAAGAAGTTTCAACATCAACTCCAGTAAGGTAAAATATTCATGCCATATCAATATCAAAGCAGTATCAGTAGGCATGTTTGTAAAAACAAACAATGTTCATGTTGATTTGTCTGTGCTCTTCTGTTTTTGTTACTTATCCTAAACCTCTGATCATTAACCCGCGCCCCAGTGGCGGTCTCAGCCAACTTCGCCCTAGTGAGGGGGGGCATATGTTACCACCCACCTCTAACTAAAAAACTAAGAGGGCTAGAAAGACGCGGTAAAAAGCAGTCGATAGCTCTCAATGCGTACGCTTGAAAGTATTTCAGTCATTTTTCACCTTAGAGCAATATTGGGGTCACCAGAGGTCATCAAAGGTCAAAATTTGTCAATTGTCATTATATTTTTCAGAAAACATGCCACTATCTCAGGAACTATGGTAGCTAGAATAACGCAGAGAAAAGCAATCGATAGCTTTTGAACCCTTCTTTTGTAAAGGTCATTATCAATATTGACCTCAGGTCAACGGTTTAGCCTCCAGAGGGCAAAGACTCCAAAAATAGCTGGTTTTACGAAAAGTGTTTTTCGACAATAACTTTCGACTACAAAAAGCCACGACATTTCTATTGCCAGAATCGTATTCCCCTCGCCGAGACGCGTCGAATGAACTATAATTTGACCTTGAAAGGTCAACTTGAAAATTTGACCTCAGGTCAAGGTCATGACCTTACCGGAAAAGGTCATGTTGCATATCAGTCGATGCGTCTCAACAAGACAAACACAATGAGACCATCCCCAGCGTTCTATCTCTTTCCAATCGCGAGTTATTGGCAAAAAACTGTAGCCTCAAGTGACCTTGGATGACCTGTCTAGAGGCTATCAGTAAAAATGACACCTTGGTCATCACGAGTGGACTAAATCATTGTGATTCTGAAATATTTGGACTTCCGATGCGTACACACGGATCTAGAGGCTTTTTCATTTTTCTCCATTGACTTGTAATGGAAAGGTCACGCCACTGACCTGACCTTAGGTCACGGATATAAAAAATCCGAGATATACAAATTGTAGGCGCCCATAACAGCATGCAATACACCAAGTTTCAAACCTTTCTGACAAACACTGCAGGCTGGACATGATTGCAAACTTTTTTAGGCTTGGTCAGTTAACTTGACCTGGTGACCTGACCTGACATAACCTGGGGTCAAAAATTTCACACATTGTCCAAAATTGATGTACCAAAAGCTACCCCAAGCGGCGCGGCGCTACGCGCCGCGGTTTTTTATTCACACGCAAAAAACGCGACAGGGTGGTAACATATGCCCCCCCCCCCCCCCACTGGGGCGAAGGTTAATCATCATTCTCACTAGACCAGTGATGAGTGAGAAATGGCTCATCTGATGTTGAATAGCTTATTTATTATTAATTTGTGCACCATGACTCCTAAGGATACCAAAGCATCCTGGAGAGTGGAGCAGGTCCGTCAAGCACTGGTGTGTTCTCCAGCAGTCTCTCCCAGCTAAGAAGTGTTTCTGTCTGCCTATGCCCAAAGCTCAAACATTGGACTGATGATACCCACATGCCAGAGGAGAGCAGTCCAGATTCCTGGGCACATGCTGGCCTCTCGCATTCACCATTTTGATTATGGCTTATTGTGCTAGAAAACTTGAACTGACATGGGCCTGGCAGGTGTGAGGTATGGCTAAGAATATGTGGCTCAAATGACCCTGATCTGGTACCTAATTATATGCTGATATTCATTCATAGTTTTATCCCTCTTCAAACATCATTTTACCTATGGGGAACTGGTCATTATAAGTCTGTCATACTGCCCTCTTTGTGCCTGCTTCCATGATACCTGTCTCATTTTGGTACCAGCATGATATAAGCTTGACATTATAACCTTTCTTGTGTTGTCATATGTTGAGATACTTTTCTCTAAGTTCCATGTCAGGGAACTCCAAATAAAAAACTGAAATAGGAGGTTTCTTTTTGGTAGTATCGGTCTGGCTTACAGCCTAGACTGGCTACCTGTAAACTCACTATTTGATCAACTTTTTAGGTCAAAATTTTACATATATCCATAGCAGTTTCCAAGTTTCCGAGTTTCCACAACATGGGAACGCGAGAGTTCAGGCTAAAACTCTGCAAACATCTTCTGGCAAAACAACAAAACGAGTAGCGCGATGTACAAATGTGATGTGAGCTGAGTGTGTGTGCGTGAATGTGTGTGTTAGTTGTGCAACTGAATCCCGATGTTCCGTTTTTATGACATGTCAATCATAATAGCCATGTGTTCATGGACCGATTGCACGATGTAAATACATACATACATACTGTTACAACAGGTTTTACCGCCTAGAAGTGCAAAACACAAGTTAGCAGAAATGTCTCTCTAAATGGCAAAAAGACAGGATGGGCAATGTATGACTCATTTTGCCCAGCTTCTCACCCTCTCAACTGAGGTACGATTCCCCTAGGTGTATTAAGTTATATTAACCACCTCAGTAGCTTACTGCATTTAAAGATCACACCCTGTGACGTCCGTGGCACAGTTACTCTGGTGAAAGGGCAGTGGAATGTTAACTCCACTTCAGGCAATAATAACTTACTAAATTGATCTATTTGTTATCAATATAATTAAGCTGGTGTAACCACTACCTAATTATTAATGTTTCTGTTTCCCCAGATGCTGGAGAACTTCTCGGCGGTGCTTTTGAAGAAGATCGAGATCAACACACTCCCGGAGACTGGTAAAAAGAAACAGCCGATCTCCCACCGAGACAACTACTGGCCGGTACCCACCAGGCCCAAAGCGGCCGAGATATGGCTGAAGGACCTGGTGGGCAACAAACCGTTGACAGTGCTGGCCAAGAAGGTACCCATCTTCAACAAAAAGGACGAGATTCTGAGCAAGCTGTGCGACTACTCGGTGCCGACGGTGCGCGCCTGCTGGCTCATCAAGATGTCGTCGGCCTACTACATGG
This sequence comes from Amphibalanus amphitrite, assembly GCF_019059575.1. NCBI lineage: Eukaryota > Metazoa > Arthropoda > Thecostraca > Balanomorpha > Balanidae > Amphibalanus > Amphibalanus amphitrite. The sequence goes on from NW_024881628.1 coordinate 410,003, forward strand.
CCGTGGCCGAGACGAAGAACAAGTCGAAGCGGCAGCTGCCCGACCAGACCCAGGAGTGGACGCACACGTTGGAGCGGTTCCTGAAGGAGCAGCTGGCGCGCCTGGAGGAGCACTACTCGTGGACGCCGCCCGTGTCGGGCTTCTCGCCGCTGGGCGGCGGCTCGTCCGAGGAGCAGAAGGTGGCGCTGCGCCAGTGGCAGTACGGCACGCAGCTGGCCGGCGTCATGTACGAGCAGGGCCTGCTCGACCGAGAGACGTTCCTCGAGTGGGTGCTGGACGTGTTCCGGGCGCGCGCCCACGACGACGGCCTGCTGAAGCTGGTGGTGCCGCTGCTGCTGCAGTACGTCAGCGAGTTCACGCGCTCCGAGCTGCTGGCGCGCAAGCTGGCCTACTACTCGTGCAAGAAGCTCAACTACATGATCGCCGAGATGGAGGCGTCCGAAGGGCGGCCGCAGAGTCCGGTGTTTGGCGCGGAGGGCGGCGCTCCGCCGCCGCCGCCGGCGCAGCCCGTGCACAGCAACCCGCTGGTGGCCGCCTTCATCCGACTGGTCAACTGCAACTTCTACGAGAGCATCGTGTACGGTCTGAGCTCGGTGCTGCAGACGATCCTCTACAAGAACCCGACGGCGCTGGTGTGGAACTGTCTGGGCGACGGCAAGGGCGCACCGCCGAGCAGCTCTCCGCTGGGCGGCTCGCCGCTGGACCTGCTGCCGTGCCTGCCGTCGGGCCTGCCGCTGCCGCCGAGCGCCGCCAACGCCGAGTGGCGCCAGCGGCTGCGCCGGGTCGAGGACGACGTGCTGGAGCGGAGCCGCGCCTCGGACCTGCGCTGGTCCGTACAGACGGCCACCGAGCTGACGGTGGGCCGCGTGCTGGCCGCCCTGGACGCGCTCGACCAGCACAAGTGGCACCGCGCCGACGACGCCAACAGTTTCGACACGCTGTACGCGCGCATCTTTCCGCCGGCGAGCCGGGACGCGTCCGAGGGCGCGCCGTCGGACGACGCGATCGTTCAGCTGTTGTGCGAGTGGGCCGTGTCGGCGCAGCGGCTGGGCGAGCACCGAGCGCCGGCGGTGGCCATGCTGCTGGAGAAACGCCAGGCCGAGCTGACGGCGTCCGAGGGCGACGGCGACGACCGCGAGTCGGTGTGCTCGGGCTCGTACCCGGCTTACATCTACCAGAGCCTGTTGTTCCGCTTCCTGGACACGTCGGCGCCGGTGCTGGACTCGGTGGGTCTGGGCGGCCGCAGCCGGCCGGCGTTCGCCAGTCTGGTGCTGCTCTTTCTGGAGCTGACCCGACACGACGTGTTCTCGCACGACCAGTACCTACGAACGCTTATCTCGCGCGGCGAGCTGCGCACCAACCCGGCCAGTCCGGCCCAGTCGGCGGCCGCCTTCGCGCGTCCCGAGCACTACGACGACGACAAGCTGGACATTGACGACGACTTGGACAAGCTGGTGCAGCACATCAAGTCGACCAACGCCGACATGGACAACCCGGACAGTCCGCGAGAGGCGTTCTCGCTGGGCGGCGGTCACTCGGAGAAGCTGGAGGGGCGGAGGCGGAACCGACACCTGATTTACACCACTCACTTCCCGCTGCCGCAGGTAGGACGTTGGCACTGACGAGCAGGGAGATGGGAAATGGTCCGGAAATACGTCTTTTTTACTTTTGCTCAATCATGAAACGGTCATTTTCTTGTTCTCGTCAAGTAGTGTTATCTGTTCTGTGGTAAGTGGTTAAATGAATGCCCCAATTGCCCGGATGTCATTGGCATTGGTGCGTCATAGATTGTTACCATTCCTACTTCCATCTTTCTCTTCTATCGCAGACCGCAGTTAACGGTTCCCTTTCTCGGCAGGACGACGCGTACACAGACGACGACAAGCAGCGTCACATCCTGTTGTTCGGCGTCAAGCGGGCGCGTGATGAGGCGCGCCACGCCGTCAAAAAGACCAGCAAGGAGATCATGAAGCTGTTCGGGAAGAAGCTCTCGATCGACGTGTCCGAGGGCGGCAAGGTGAAGCGCCAGAGCCGCGGCGAGTTTCCGTTCGAGGCGGTGGTGCAGCGGTTCCAGGCGCTCTCGTTCTTCGACCAGCACCAGGTGACGCACCAGTGCGCCACCCAGGTGGTGGAGATGCTGGCCGCCTTCGCCGCCGGCAGCTCCAACTACCTGCCGGTGGTGGAGCACGTCAGCTTCCTGTTCGACCTGATGGAGCTGGCGATGAACATCCGGGACCTGCTCGACAGCTGCGTCAACATGCTGCGCGAACTGCCCGACGTGGAGGGACAGCTGCACAGCAAGAACTCGGTGCGCGCCGGCACGTTCGCCACCTCGATGGCGCTCTATATCGTCGGCGCGTGCCGGCGCTACCACAGCACCCTCATATGTGAGTACGCTATGGAACTGAACTAATGGAAGTCTGTTTTGATGCTGGAGAGTGGAGGGAACTGATTGGTGACGTATGTTGGCAATGGTTTTTGGGATTTGGTTTATTTCCTGTTTTGAAGGATACTTACTGTGCTTATCCTTCCTTTGACTATTTGTTCATTATGTGTCGTTGGCAGTATCGCAGGACCAGACGGCCTCCATCTTCGAAGGCCTCTGCAAGGTGGTGAAGCACGTGAGGAACCACACCGACTGCTCCTCCGCCGAGCGCTGCATCCTGGCGCACCTGGTGCACCTCTACAGCAACTGCAGCTTCCTCAAGTCCAAGCACTACGAGGCGCGCTTCGAGAGCTTCAGCAACGCCTACCAGAAGCTGAAGCAGCTGTTCAACACGCCGCTGAAGGCGAGCGGCGCGTCGTTCAGCCGCAACGCCGCCTTCATGGCCGAGTACCTGACGGCGCCGACGCGGCCCATCGAGCCGTCGGCGGTGCGAGCGCTCAACGAGAGCGGCGCCAACCGCTACAGCTTCGTGTGCAACGTGGTGATCGAGGCGTGCAGCACGGCCGACAGCGAGCGGCTCAACGACCTGGCCGTGCTGGCGGCCGAGGCGACGGCGCGCTGTAACGCCCTCTCGCCAGAGTGGCTCGGTGAGTGCCCGAGGGATAAATATTAACGTGGCATCTCTTTAACATTTTTCATAGCTTGGTAACTTTTAAAACAGTTGCTGCTGTGCTGCCTTTCACTGCGTGAAATTTTATTCCATTTGATGACCTTCGTTTCAATTTGGCTCGCATTTAATGCAACGGTAGACTTCATTCTTATTATGAGTCATGACATCTGCCCTCCTCGTCCTCTCGCAGACATGTTGTACGCGGCCAGCGGCCGCGGCTCTGACAGCTGGCTGGACGTTCTGGCGGCCGTGGACATGACTGCCGCCTCCACTCACCGCAGTCTGGCGCTCTTTATGACCGTGCTGGCCGCCCGGCACTGCATCTACATGGAGGACATCATTCGGTTCGGCGCCGAGTGTCTCATCAGTGAGTGACGCCGGCGGGCCGGGGCGGGACTGTTGGAAGCGTTGAGCCGAAATAGTTTGTATCATTGCTGCATCTTAAAATCCTTGATAGGCCTTTGGTACTATTGCTGGAGGGAGCTTTTTGTGATGGGATAATTATTCCTTGGGATGTAGATGAACGCAGTATTCTTTATGCACCGTTTCTTCAACTGAAGCTGTGAGGCAGATGTGTTCGCATCATATTCTCTCACTGCTCCAGCTGCGCACCGCCGGTGTCTCCTCAGTGTACCCCTGTTTCCTGGCAGGTAAGCGAGAGCCGGGCGCTCGTCTGATGCTACGGCTGTTTGGCCACCTGTGGATCTCCTCGGAGCAGCCGCAGCCCAGCTGGTACGACACGACCGCCGGCGGCACGGTGCCCTCGGACGGACAGCCGTGCAGCCTCAAGTACAGCTGCGACAGGCACCTGCTGATGGCCACCCAGGACAACCTGCTCGTGCCGGCGCTGCTTTTCGGTCTCAAGGTCCGTGGACAAACCCCGCTGGATGAATAAGATGTCATATCGTCTTTTGAGTAACGTTCCGTTTGTTTGTCGGGGTGTACCACTCGTTTCCGCATAGTATGATTAAATTATGTTTGAAATCATTTATATGGCGCAAGAAAGAGTCATAGCTTTGCGCTTTTTGTGCTAAATGATACTGTATATCTTCAATGCTATCGTAGCACACATTAACCCGCGCCGGGCCGGTGCTCTGAGATTCCGTGCCGGGCCGGGGGGGGTGTCTGAACACCCCCCCCCCTTCTAACTCGGCTCCTGGGCCACGTAGCGACACGCGGTAAGCGGCAATCGAAAGAACGTCCAAAATAAAGACGAAAACACCTGGTCATTTTTTGGGTCAGGTCAAAGGTCAGGTCACCAGAGGTCACCAAAGGTAAAATGTTGACTGTTTCAACATTTTGGAAACTGCCAACGGCTATCTCGGGAACTGATAGAGCTACAGCGCCGAGGAAAAGCGCATTCGATAGCCCTTTTGCAGACCTTTCTGAGTAATGTTCTCAGGTTTTCAACGGTTTAGCCTCCAGAGGGCAAAAACTCCAAAAATGGCCGTTTTTACGAAAAGCATTTTTTTCGGCAATCACTATTGACTCAAAAGAGCCATGACATTACTTTTGCCAGCATCGTGTTCCTCTCGTCGAGACGCGTCGAATGAACTATAAGTTGACCTTGAAAGGTCATCTTGAAAATTTGACCGCAGGTCAAGGTCATGACCTGACCGGAAAAGGTCATGTTGCATATCAGTCGATCCGCAACGTCGAGCCAAACACATCTAAGGCGTTTTCAGGGCTCTATCACGCCTCTATCAGAAGTTATGAGCGAAAAACTGTTACATTATGTTCTTGACCTGAGATGACCTCGGGGACATAACGAGGGGTCACAGTTGCCATTTTCCGGTTCAGTGTGTCCATTTTACCTACATCTCGATGTTTGAGGGTGTCTAGAATAGCGTTCGTGCAAAACAGACGCTTTTCAATTTTCTCCCATTGACTTATAATGGGGAGGCCGCAAAATTGACCTGACCTTAGGTCACCGATATCAAAATTCCGAGACACATTTTATAGATAATGTTGCTCTAATCAAACGCTGAAAGTTTCCAGGCATTCGATCAATCGGTGTAGCTAGGACGGGCATTCTTTTTTTTCTAAGGTGAAGTCACTTGGCGTGACCTGGTGACCTGACCTAAGGCGACCTGAGTCTGAAATTTTCACAACATGTGCGGAAAAGATTCACGAACAGGTGTGCGCGCCGCCGTTTTTTAGAAATCTGCGAAAAACCGCAGGGGAGGGGTGTGTTCAAACACCCCCCCCCCCCGGCCCGGCGCGGGTTAAGAATAATGCGCTATTCTGGAAAAATTATTTTGGTTAACAATGGAAGTATTCTTTGCTCTTTTCTCAGCAAAGTTTGTGCGCACTTCTTCATGGCAATCATGTTAAAATAATGGGATAAAATATGTACGACGATTAACAATCACTGATTTGTACACCGCTAATCCTTCAGCTCGCTTACCTAACACCGTAAAACTTTCGGCTCAACAGTAACTTGTGTTGGCTGTGCCATGAGTATTTGACAATGCTTTGTGCGCTTTCTAGGCGATTATCTTCCTGGTGGATCCCACCGTGGGTGACGGCTCCGGCCGCCCGGAGGGCAAGGGCGGCAGCGGTGAACTGAGCATCAGCGCCATCTTGGGCACCTCGGACCACCACGGCGAGCCAGACGATATCGGGTACGGACGGTGGTTGGCCGGGGGACAGGGGTGCTGGCACTTGAACTGGGCTGGGTGATGGCACTTCTGTCAGAGTATTGACGCAAGTGCATCGGTTTTCGATTTAACTTTTTGTTAAAGGTATATGCGTAGTGAAATACTCAGTATTTAAATACCTTACTTTTCCCTCCATGTTGCCTGTCGTTGACCTCTGCCGGTGACCTTATTAGACATAATATGACCTATGTATGTAACCATAGCTGACCCGTGCCCCTCGGCAGCCGGTCGTCGTCGTGCCTGAACAAGGCCGGCCTGTCCGAGTTCGCTCGTCACATGCTGAAGCAGATCTGCGGCCAGCCGTGGGTGCGTGAGAAGCTGCTCAGCTCGCCGGACGAGATCGTGTCCATGGAGAAGACGCACCCGGCCGAGTGGGACGACATTGGCCTGATGGACCGGGTACTGTCACCCGAGCAGGTCGGTCCGAGAGGCGGGGTGCCCGGCTGGGCTGGTGATCTGATCGGAAGCCAACATCGCTCTGATCTTCTTCCACCAATGTTTTTCCATGAAAACAGAATATTTTAAAAATGTGATATATTTGACTTGAAGTTGCAGTTACACCGATGTCCTACTTATCACAAAAAGTGTACACATTTACGCCCCACGCCTTGACCATCTAATTGGCTATGACGCGACACCCCCCAACTTAAAAAAAAAAAAACATTTCATATTCCATTTGTTTTACATAATGTCCACCAGCAGCAGCTAATGTTCCACGCCATTCCACCAGGCGCGCCGGCTGTTCCACATGATCGTCCACCCGGACAACCACGCCTTCTACGTGGACGACTCGCCGGGCGACCGACAGGTGTGCAGTCGCATACTGGAGACGCTCGACCAGTGGACCATGCGCGTGGCGCTGCTGGACCTGCGTCTGCTCTACCAGCAGGCCAAGCTGAGCACCGAGAGGCACAGTCAGTGGCTGCACACGCTGGCCAAGGCAACCATAGACGCATTCCAAGGAGGGGAAGGGTCGCAACGAATACATAGCAGGTGAGTGATACAACTTCTTTTGGTAAGAAGTGCCTCATAATTTGTGATGTCGCCCGCGGCTCTTGTCTGCCCAGTCCTGTCCCGTTTGAACCGTCGCTCCTCTAAGAAGCTGTCTCCCCCTTCCCTCCCCAGCGCCGGCGGCGACGAGCGGCCGTCGTTCGTGTGGCTGGTCCCGCCGCTGGTAGCCAAGCTGCCGGCCGACGCGCAGGCCTGCATCCTCCAGGCGGCCACCCAGGTGCTCGAGTCGGCCGGCTGGGTCAAGAAGAGCTCCTCGCAGGCCGGCGGCGGCTCGGGCGCCGGGTCGGCCGGTCCGCCGACGCCGCCTCCGGGCCCGTCGGCCCACCAGCCGTTCAAGCAGCTGGTGCTGAGCTGTGTGCGCGGCCAGGAGGAGCAGCGAGACGACCTGGTGTCGTCGCTGCAGGTCCAGTTCCAGCAGTTCATCAGCAGGGACGGAAAGGACGTGAGTGACGCGGTGAACTGATAAAAGAAGGCTGGTTGGAGCGAGAAGTAAATGAACGCTACTTTGTGTGGTTCCGCTGAGCAGTAGCCATTTTAGGATTTTAAAAGCTGGAGCGTTCCTATATCACATTTCGTGTTTCTCTTCTTCGAAGCTGATTTGGCGAGATTGTTTGTCACTTTCAGTTATCATGTTTGGTTGTATCATTGCTGTCTCCTCGTTTCAGGAGCCGAAAGATAAGGATGAGAAGAGGAAAACAGCCGACAATAATAAGGTGAACTAAAACACCTAACACTTGGCTCTGTAATATTCTTACTTGCGGATTTAACCTGGTTTGCAATAGCAGCAGCTATTGACATTAACTTTTTTACGGTGAAGTCACTGTCCCGCCTGCGGTATGGTCCCACGATCACCACCATGGTCCCACGATCACCCCCCCCCCCATTCATTTCCTGTCTCCTCCCGCCGCAGAAGGAGACTGTGTTTCCGGACGAGAACAAGACGGGTGCGCACGTGCACAGCGCGCTGCACCTGCGGTTCAGTCTGCTGGGCGGTGTGTTCGACGCCATCCAGCGGGGTAACCTGAGCATGACCGACACCTGGGTGCTGCTGCTCGCTCAGCTGGTCACCAACGGCGTGGTCACGCTGTACAACAACAGGTCGGTGGCCGACCCGGGGAGGGGGGCGAGATGGGAGCGGTGGGCGGATTTGGGATGGACGGAAGTGTGGAAGACTGCTGGCCTGGTCGAGATTGAGATTAGGTTGGGTTATTTGTAATGTCGCTCTTTCAACTGAACATTACGCGTACCACCGTGTTGGACATGATAACTCTGACGTCACTATATTATGTCCCACAGTGACTTGTGCACTACCGTGTTGGACATGATGGCTATGACGTCACTATATTATGTCCCACAGTGACTTGTACACCACCGTGTTGGACATGGTAGGTATGACGTCACTATATTATGTCCCACAGTGACTTGTACACCACCGTGCTGGACATGGTGGGTATGACGTCACTATATTATGTCCCACAGTGACTTGTACAGTATGTCTAAAAAGAATGTACCGTCGCCACTACGTGGCGCTGGTGTCGCGAGCCGGTAGTTGGCTGAATCCGCACCAGACCACACATTCCCAAGCGCTAGGTGACAGCTGCGCAGCGGCCGGTAGTAGCGTAAGCCCGAACCTTCGTGACACGACCCCGGGGGGAGGGGAGCATTCCGGTCTAGGGGTAAGATACTTGCCTCTAGATTCGGCCATCCGGGTTCGATTCCCGGGCGATGCACGTGGCATTGCCGCTACCTGACCGCTTGGAACAGCGTGAGAGTTCCGGTTAGCACCTTGGTCCACTGGATGTGGTGCTTAACCCAAACCAACCAACCAACCGACCCCGGGGGGGGGGGGCGGGGGAGGGAGAGAGGGAGGGGAGCGGGCGGGGCAGCGCGTGCAGGGAGGGGTACTCCGGCAAGCTGGCAGTTGTCGCGGCCAAAGGTCAAGGGGTCACACACCAAGCGAACGGACGCTGATGTGGGTTCGTGGGGATCGTGAACTTGTGTGTGGTAGGTGCGTCTTGCGATGCACGGGTGATACGCCATGGGTCTAAGCCAAATGATTCGGGGGAGAGCTGAAGAAAAATACCTGGTCAACTACGGCGAATAATGTCGCTGAAAAATGGAAAGTATGGGTCAATGCAAGCCTTCATGACTATAAACTTTTCTGAGGGCGCAAAAGCCAGCATTGAATAACGACATCCGGATCGAAATTAGCAATGATTTATAATTACATGCCGAAGTAATAGCGCTGCAAAACCCACCTAGTAAATTGTCAAGTCGGATTCATACCGACTTGAATTAAACTATCCGAAATTAAATTGTATATAAGATCTCTATGATTTGACCAGCTTCGTGACCTGACGGGCTATGACCTGACCTTGACCCGAGGTTAACACCTTAACTTGATCTCACCCGAAGAAAAAGTATACCATTCGACACGCCTGAGCTAGACAAACACGATGCTGCTAAAATCGCGGATCTGCGATCATGTTTAGCGAAGTTATTTACCAAACACCGAACCTGTGCCTTGGGCCACTTGACCTAACCTCAGAAGTCATCGGCTGATCCTAGTCCTTAAAATCGGAGACCAATCGCTGCATTTCGTAACGACGCGCACGATCGTTTCTTTCGTGAGGCTCTAGCTCATTAAGGGGCGAATCGGCAAAGGGGGTTGTTCCCTCACTTCCAACCCCCCAACGCCCCCTCGGTATTCAGAAAACCAGTCCGGTGAGGGTTAAAACGTTGCTCCTGAACGAGGAAGAAATGTAAAAGTCAAAGCTCTATAGACGTCCTGTAAAAGTGGCCATAATAAATAAATTGGTAAGAGATAAGATGCTTTTTAAACGACTTCCTCATATCAAATCGGGTGCTGGGACCAATCTTATAAACGCTTTAGAATGGACAGGGCGTCACTGGCTAAAGTTTGGGTGCTGGAAACGGCTATTAAATGCAAAATGGTTTTCATGCATTTCAGTCAATTGTATATTGACGGTCCCAGTGGCCGAGCTAAAAAAAGTTTGGTAGTGTTTTGCATCTTTTACGCCCTAAGAAACTACACCATCTATTGAAGTGGGCGGGCTTATTTGAATGGGAGGGCGCATTATGCGTCAATCGTGTGCTTTCGTTTGTTTTGGACTGTATTTTACGACATCCACTGCTGGTATCACTATTAATATTATCTAATGCCGTGAATACGACAGCATTCCATTTATAAGATTGGGCCAATGGAGTCGCGCCCTGCGAGCTCGGTTTTCCGCTCGGCCGCTACGGGCCGAGGAAGTCGGTCTTCGCCTGAGGGCAGGACGGAGGTCAGCGAGGGAGCGCGGGGTCAGCCAGGTATCGCCCAGTGCCGAGCGGATGCCGCTCCCTCCCCTCTCTTCCCCTCTTCTCCCCTCCCCACCTCTGTATAGATGGGGAGGGACCGAACTGCCAATGACATGCGAGCGGTCAAGGCCGCTCGCGCGGCAGCGACCCTGGCGGCCGGGTGCCGCAACTGGGATTCAGCCAAGTTACCGATTCGCCTCCTGTGGGAGAGCCAAACCAGGGGACATACTTTTTAGACATACTGTACACCACCGTGTTGGACATGATGGCTCTGACGTCACTATATTATGTCTTACAGTGACTTGTACACCACCGTATTGGACATGATGACTGACGTCACTATATTATGTCCCACAGTGACTTGTACACCACCGTGTTGGACATGGTAGGTATGACGTCACTATATTATGTCCCACAGTGACTTGTACACCACCGTGTTGGACATGGTGGCTCTGACGTCACTATATTATGTCTCACAGTGACTTGTACACCACCGTATTGGACATGATGACTGACGTCACTATATTATGCCCCACAGTGACTTGTACACCACCGTGTTGGACATGATGGCTCTGACGTCACTATATTATGTCCCACAGTGACTTGTACACCACCGTGTTGGACATGGTAGGTATGACGTCACTATATTATGTCCCACAGTGACTTGTACACCACCGTGTTGGACATGGTGGCTCTGACGTCACTATATTATGTCTCACAGTGACTTGTACACCACCGTATTGGACATGATGACTGACGTCACTATATTATGTCCCACAGTGACTTGTACACCACCGTGTTGGACATGATGACTGACGTCACTATATTATGTCCCACAGTGACTTGTACACCACCGTGTTGGACATGATGGCTCTGACGTCACTATATTATGTCCCACAGTGACTTGTACACCACCATGTTGGACATGGTAGGTATGACGTCACTATATTATGTCCCACAGTGACTTGTACACCACCATGTTGGACATAGTGGCTCTGACGTCACTATATTATGTCTCACAGTGACTTGTACACCACCGTGTTGGACATGGTAGGTATGACGTCACTATATTATGTCCCACAGTGACTTGTACACCACCGTGTTGGACATGGTGGCTCTGACGTCACTATATTATGTCTCACAGTGACTTGTACACCACCGTATTGGACATGATGACTGACGTCACTATATTATGTCCCACAGTGACCTGTACACCACCGTGTTGGACATGGTGGCCACGCTGATCCACTCTGCCGTCGTTGGGGACGCGCAGGCCGAGAAACCGGAGGAGAACAAGCGACACTACCAGACGCTCGCCAAAAAACTGCGAAAGGTGCGTCCTGTCGGCACTTGATATCAGTTATCACATCAACATGTGATCAATCTTTTACTGTGTCCAATATCCACATTTGACCGTCCCTGACCCGTGTGTTCTCAGGAGCTGGGAGACCGTCGCGGCGTGTCCATCCAGTACCTGCGACAGTTCCTGCCCATCCCAAAGAAGACCGTGGAGGTCGTCAACTGTGAGCTCAAGTCGGCGCCGCCGCCGGGCTTCGAGAGCTTCGAGAAAAGACGGGTGAGACGCTGAGCGAGCCGGAATGACTGAAGGGGACGTGACACGGGGGATCAATACTCAGTTGTGGCATACAACTAGAGTTGGCGTGGGCTGGACTGGGGAGTGATTAGAGGGTCGGAGACAGAAGACGGGAGAGTAACCCGAGGAAGGCTCCCAATGAACAGCCATGGTATGTTGGAATCTCTGCCGCCGTCTTGTCAGCGCTGTGACCCGCCGGCTCCGTCTGACGACTGAGTTCGCCGCCCTGACCGGTGGTGTCGTGCCGCGCGCAGGGTCTGATCCTGGTGGACAAACAGAAGGTGTCTCCGTGGGACCTGCTCGAGGGACACCGCAACCCGGCGCCCCTCAGCTGGTCCTGGTTCGGCGCCATCCGACTCGAGCGCACCATCAGCAAGTACGAGGAGGTCTTCAAAATGATGAGGTCAGTAATTTAGCCGCGTATGTGTGTATTCGTTTTACTGTTTTATGTTCATTCTCATTCGAGGCATCAGTCATATCTTGGTCCGAACTGTATGGCACCGGGACTCTATTTACCTCCTATCTGCTCTTGGCCAGGTTCCACCAGCACCAGGCGATGATCAAGTCTGACACGTACTACCTGGAACGGCCGCCCCTGCCGCCCGAGGAGCTGGAACCCATTCCAGAGAAACAGGTACGCCGGGACGGACACAGGGCACGGGGGTGCCGGTATTGGAGGTAGGGAAAGGAAGCCATGGGGTAGGACGATGGAATGAGGCTAGTTTTGGAGGCAGTGATGTTCAGTGCCATAGACTTATCCAGGTCTAGCAGTAATTATTAACGTCTAGTGTCAACGATGCAAACACACGTAGCGTAGTGTCGGGTCACAAAACAGTAGCTCTTTTTTCAGTTTCTACTTTCTATTAGAGTGGAAGCCCGGGCAGGCCTTAATATGACAGCTTGCCCCGGCATTGTTAGCGACTAGCGAGGTGTGTCATCTGTACCAATTGTATGCCAGACAGCTAGTTTAACTAGCTATAATAGCTTCGTTAACTATCCGCAGTCAGCTGATATTTAATACGCACATCGCAGTAACCCTAGTGTAGCGTATGTAATGAAGCTAATGTCTCTTTTGCTTAAATAGCTCACGTCTGTAGTGCATAAATAATATCTTGTTAAAGACACGGACTAGCAATATTATTGTTGGTTAGTGTCTCTAGTTCAGTCGAAGGCATAGTTCGTTTGGGTTTAGAAAGACATAACGGTATTGAAACCGTTCAAACTTCAAATGTGACTTTTTCCATCAGGTCTTTCCTCCCAAGCCGCAGGTATTTGGTGTAGTCTAAATGTGTGTGTCCCTAATGGTCACTTTTTACAGTGCTGTGACACAAATAAGTCATTTGTGATTTAGAGGTCCAGCTTCGCTTCATGGCTTTGCTTCGCTTGCCCTTCTGCTTGAGATGGCGACTATGTTTTATGCTCACTGGATACGATGCTAAATACGATGTCCACAGGGACGCTGCATTGCATTCATTCTTTATTATAGTTTATTTTTCAGCACGGGGCTGACAAGACTTTCTACTTATTAAGAAAAAAAAAATATTCAGGCCGCAGTAATCGCGAGTTTGAAACTTTTTCGTGCCTTTCAATGTCTATAACAATTTCTCGTGGCAATTGTTCCTGAAAGTTTTCCGCTGTTGCTCTACTCTATCCCATGTTTATTGTGGTCAAAGCACCTACACATTTCTCGACTGGAGTTTTTCTTTTCAACATTTCCCAGGCACGTTTCTCAACATTTCTCAATGGCATTTCAACTAACATGGGCAAGTTTCGACGAAGTCAATATCTCTTGGGCGTTCCATGACTCATCTCTTTATAAATTGACTCGTTTTTGTGTCGTCCACAAACGCGTTGCATGCCTCACCGTCTCGCCTGCTGCCCGTGACCTCACATGACGTCATGTATGACGTCATGTATGTGTGTAGTCGCGCCGTCCAACCCCCGCGTCTGACCCGCAGAAAGAGGAGACCAAAGTGGCAGAGGTGCCCAGCTGCGACTCGCCGCGGGGCGGTGCCAAAAGAGCGCGCGGCAGCGGAACGCGCAAAAAGCGCGAGCGCGCCAACCGGCAGCTCAGCAACTCAGGCATCATGGCGCCGCGCATGAACACGGTGAGCGCCGTCATCTTGGCCGCCGCTGGGCTGAGGATTGTGGCTTGACATTGAGCTAGCTTTCTGAGACGATGAGCTTGTTCGCCGCTGCGTGCCGCTATTTGGCGTGAGTCGCACCGCCGGGGACGTTCAGTCAGCATTGTGTCCTGTCTAGGCTCGTGTAGTAGCTCCCCATCCCGTGCCATTGACCCCACAGTTGATCGATATGTTGTCTTCGGCCTGTGTCGCCAGCCGCCGATGCCTGGCATGGCTCAGTACGGTCCTGGCGGCGGCATGTACGCGGCCGAGCAGCAGTGGTTCCCGCCTCAGCAGGGGCCGCAGGGACCGCCGGCGCCCTACTACCACCAGCAGCAGGCCATCGGCGCAGGTGAGCTCCGGGCGACAGCCATCACTGCAGAGCTGTGATGAATCATGTGTATCCTGAGAAATTGTCGCCCATAGGACTAAATTAAGTTTTTGAGCCGCTTCCACAGCAAACAGTCGTGTAAATTGCATCTCGTATTCTTTCTGCCGTGAGTCCTGATGGCGCACCACTGAAAACCCGTCCCTGGTTGGTCACGGCTAGACTACGGAGTGTTGATCTTGGCTCTCCGGTCCCGTGATGACCTGACCTGACCTGACCTAACCTCTCGTCAGCGGGCGGCCAGCGGTTCCCCTCGTCGGCCAGCAAGATGGCGCTGACGACAATGCTGCGCAACCGACAGCCGGGCGGCTTCATGCAGCCGCAGCCGCAGCCGGGCTACCCCAGCATGCACCCGAGCATGCAGGACAAGCAGCAGCTGCTCCGGCAGCAGCAGATGATGAGGTGCGGCTAGACCCGGGGACGAGGGAGGGAGGGAGCTACTTATTACGGCCGGAATTAATCTGTCTCTGACTCTACTGTCAAGCATGTCTTGGCGAAAGTTGTGTCTGAGTACCGTGGTGGGATCTTCAACCATCTCACGGTTTCTTTGACCTGATTGACCTTTGGGTTTTGTTGTCCCTACGAAGCTAGCCCCGTATCGATGGGTTCTAGTCACTCTGCTCGGCAATCTCTGCTCCCCCCTTTCTTCCCCGCAGCGCTGTCCCAACTGATGATACTGTGTGCTGTCCTCAGCAGGGACCAGATTCGCGTCCAGCACCCGGGAGGGCCCGTGTACGCGCCGCGTCAGATGCCGGGCCCGCCGTCCGGACCGGGGCCCACCATGCCGCAGACCATGTACCAAGGTCAGTGGCCGCCTGCCGGGACACACGGGGAGCCTACTGGGGTTCACCCGTGGGGTCGCTGGGTGTTTGTTAGTGTCAGAACTAGGTTGTGAAGCTCCCCGTGTATATGGCTCAGCTAAAGGCTTAATTTGACGGTACTTGAAGGTTTTGTTATTTGACTCGATCGGCAAATGATCTGATCAACACATGTTTCAACCGTGATTCATGACAACTATTAGTAAATATGAACTTGTGGCTTTACCTTTGTCTGACAATTTGCGTGTGGTGATCCACCAGGGATGAACCCCGGCTACAACCCTGCCTACATGGCGCAGCAACAGGGCCAGCCGAGCCAGCTCATGACTCAGGGAAACCCAAACGGTGAGTGGTAACCAGCTCATGACTCAGGGAAACCCAAACGGTGAGTGGTAACCAGCTCATGACTCAGGGAAACCCAAACGGTGAGTGGTAACCAGCTCATGACTCAGGGAAACCGGGGAGTGGTGACCAGCTCATGTCTCAGCGAAACCCAAACGGTGAGTGGTAACCAGCTCATGACTCAGGGAAACCCAAAGGGTGAGTGGTAACCAGCTCATGTCTCACGGAAACCGGAGAGTGGGCCTGGTAACCAGCTCATGTCTCAGGGAATCCCAAACGGTGAGAGGTTACCAGCTCATGTCTCAGGAGTCAGGGAAACCCAAACGGTGAGTGGTAACCAGCTCATGTCTCAGGGGAACGGCCCAAATGGTGAGTGGTGTCGTATAGCGATTGTAAAATATCGCCATCAATCACGGTGTACGGGCTTGGGTGGGGGGAGGGAGGTCATCTGAGACATGAGATTAATTTTAACCTTTCTGGAAGGTAACTCTTGAAGGCTCTTACGCTTGAAGACTAACTCTGCCGTATCTCCCTGCGTTTCAGCGATGGCCTTTGGCGGCCAGCAGGGCCAGCCGGCGCCGCAGCAGCAGATGATGCAGCCGCAGCAGCAGCCCGGCATGATGCCCATGCGGTCCCAGCAGCAGCCAGGCCCGACCGGCTACATGGGCCAGATGAGGCCCAGCTCAAACTATATGCAGGTGAGCCGCGGAGCGTGACGCGCTGGTGGACGCCATGACCGACGTCTGTGGCAAACCGTACCGTTTACAGAATCTGATCATAATGCGACTGTTGATGAGCGTAAGGCCTTGGTTCTTTGGGTGACTGTGTTTACCGTGGTATCCCTGCGCTTGTCGGCGCTGAAAGCCTTTGCTTGTCTAGGACCATGCCTTTCTGACCGAGCCACTCCGTCCCCAGCAGGCGCCGAACGTGACTGTGAACGCGATGCAGGCCGGCGGCCAGTACCGAGCCATGGCGCCCGGGCCGCCGGGCGCCGCCGGTCTGCCCCAGCGGCTGCGACACCCGATGATGATGCAGCAGCAGCCGGGCACGCTCATGAACCAGCTGCGACAGCCCAGCCTCGCCCAGCAACAGCAACAACAACAGCAACAACAGCAGCAGCAGCAGCAGCAACAACAGCAGATGCAGCCGAGCAACCCGTACCAGTACCACCAGTGAGGCGGCGGCGGCGGCTCGGAGGGCCCGTACCGGGGCTGGCCGCCGGCCGACTGAGGACCGGAGCCGCCGCGGCGGCCGGTGCGCCGCGCCGCGCCGGCTGACCCGCCGCCGGCCTCTGCAGACTGTGACCTGAATCTGAGGTGACCTGATCTGTGCGCCGAGAAAGCATCTATATATTGTTTTGTTTTGAGCTGTGGCCCGTTTTTGGGACGTGTTTTGTGTAGCGCTGTGCTCGTGTCTGTGTCGGTCGCTGTGAATGGCCGCGTCTCATCATTCAGGACCCATTGATTGTGTGTTGGTGTCGATTGGGGCGTCGTGGCTGCCCGCCCGTTTCAGCGGTGATGCTGTGGTTAGTTGTCCGCGGATCGTGACGTCATGATGACGTGTTCACGAACTGTGACGCCATGATGATGTGTCCGCGGCCCACGCTGGTGTCTGCTGCGGGCGGGCGTCATCGAGCCGGTCCTTCATTCCTCCTGCCAGGGTCCCGCTCCGTACCATAATACAGGAGCACAACATGCAACCGTTTTTTGTGAACTATATATTTGCTCATCAAACTGAAGTCAATTAAATATGCCAATGTATCATCTCGGATTAATGCATAAAACCGACACGCTCTGTGCCCGTAAGAATCGAGCTCGCGTGTCCCCCACGCAGCGTCACGCCTGCAGTGACGCGCGTAATGGCGTTAGTGAACTGCATCTCTCGACCACGTCACGCTGCGGCCGGTCGGCGTTTAATCCCTCCACCCATCACAGGCCACACCCGCCCGGCACGACCCCACACAGGCCGCCCCTCGTCGGGACGTAACGCCGCACAGCTGCTGAGCTTGCCGTCGGCAGTCACACGGTGTTGCAGGCGCAGCACATCATTCACACGCTGATAACGGGGCATGATGGACGTGGTAGCGTGACAGTTACTGACGCGCGTGGGTCATTTCCGAACGCTAGTCTCTCATCCAGATTCAGTCACTTCACCGCAGTGAAAAACAGGTGTATCACTGCCCAATCAATCAGTTCAACAAGCTACACCCGACCTTCTTAGTTACACTCGCCCATAATTCGCATATCCATCGAGCATATCCCAGCCACATATCTGTATTTAATCCTTGCACTAGCACTCACCCTCGCGTCGCAGGCTCGTGAAAAGATGATCGGAGGTCGTGGTAAAAAGACGGCTGGAGACAGGTCGGAGACGAGAGAAGAGACGGGAGACAATGCCGCGGCTGGAGGATACTGAGCTGACCAGCTGCAGAGCGCGGACGGCAGGGTCAGTGTCTGACTGAGCCAGGTCTGACCGTATACGCCGCGCGGAGACAGGTGGCAGGCCGGACTCGGTCCATCTGCCAGTGCCCCGGTTAATTGTTCGATTCAGTTCACCGGCTGTCGCAGACGGCGTGTCCCAGACACCAGATACCTGGCGTCAGAGATTGAGCGGGGTCAATACCAGTTATGACACAGCTCAAGTGAAATGTTACCCAGAAACGAATGGTACTAAAAAGGACCATCAAATAAATGCATATTGACGTGCATTGTCCCTATACACGCTGACGTATAGATATCATTAATGATTCATGTTATCCGTGTCTGATGTAATCCGCCGGCTGGCGGAGCCCCCGTCACTTCCTGACTTACCGTGTAACTGATATGTCGCCGCAGCGGCTCTCGTCCCCGTTAGAAGTCTACTCCGAAGTCCGAACAGCCTGCTTCGCGTTAGTATCCAAAGACAGCCTAATTTTGAAGAATGGCACCTGCGTGATGCAGAGAAAAGGGGATAGGTTAGATTTAAAGTTAGAAGTTAGACTTATTCGTGAGACTGAAAACGGAACGAATTCATCATAATCGCTGCCGATAAAAGCCTCAATACTGAATACAAATCTATGGTTAGGTATCGACAAAGCCTGGATAGCACAGAATCACAATCTCGTCACTAAACAAGAAGTGATGCCAATCGCCACATCTAGGAGTAAAAACTCACCTCAATAACGGTTGAAAGCAACTGGCCTCCTCAATACTTCAGTTCGCCATGATGAACAGCCCACGTAGTCCGCCAGTCGAGCACATTTCCAACAAACCATCTCCTCTGCGCTGACGGGACCAGAAACTTAAATCTCATCACATCATCATCACTCAGCGCCGCGTTTTCTGCACCCCGAGTCGGTCCCTGCCGGCGCCGTCCGCACGTCACACCCTCACTGTCCGCCCCGCCCGCCCGTCCCCGGTGCCAGCGGTCCCCGGCCGGCGCCGAACGCCTCTCGCCGCCCGCTGCCGCCGGCGCCGGCCGCCGCACCCGTCACTCTTCCTTGGTTAGTTTCCCGACGTCCGGGTAGCGGGCCGGCTGTTGTCGGTACGCCGGGCTCTCGTTGACCGTCTCGGCCAGTGTCGCCACGGCCACGCGCCGCGCCGCGTCCGCCACCTGCGGGTCCTCGGCGACAGCGGCCAGCAGCGCCTGGCCGCCACCGGACGCCGTGGGCAGTCGGCAAGCCTCCAGCGCCTCAGCGGCACACCGCTCGGCCAGCTGCGCCGGCGAGCCGCGCGGCTTCTGGGCCAGCTGGGCTCCGCGCCGTCCGGACGGCTGCACGGCCAGGTAGCCGTCGCTGAAGGGACGCGCGCGCGGCGGGTGGCGGCGCTGCAGCTCGGCGTCGCGGCTGAGCGCGGCCAGCCAGTCGGCCGGCACGGTGTAGTGCCACGACTCTGTACCGGGCCGCACGGCCGGCAGTGGGGCCACAGAGCGCACCGGCTCGGCGCTCGGGCTCAGGTCTACCTCCATGGCGGCCGGTGGAGCGGCGGCTGCCGCCCCGGATCCCGCCGCCGCCGCCGGCTGAGGGGTCGACTCAGAGGCAGCTGATGGCTGAGCGGGGGCGGCAGCCGCGGCGCGCTCCTCGGCAGCCTCCCGTGCCACCAGTCGCTGGCGACGCGCGTCGTGAGTGGCCAGGTGCCACGAGTGACAGGGCAGGAACGGGTCGAACGGGTTGGCCCCCAGGTGTCTCACCACGGGCGCCTGGCCCAGCGGCGGCTGCGGCTGGGCCGTCGGTCGAGTACGAGTCGTGCTCGTGGTACCGCCAGAGTCGGCGGACGGCGGCGGAGGCGTCGACTCGGCGCTCGATGCGGCAGTGGTGCTCGGAGTCGCAGCTGTCGTTCCCGACTGCTGAGTGGTCTGAGGCGGCGTCTCGCCAGCGGCCGGCGGATGCATCATCATCGCGGCATTCACGGCTGCCTGGTGCGCCGCCATCGCCGCCTCATGTACATTACGGTGAATACCTGGCGCGTGAGCCTCCAAGTGAGCGCCAATCATGCTGTTCTGGATCGCGTCCACGATATTATTGAGGAACTGATCCTGACCGGGGGCCGGCGCGCCGCCCGCGCCGGTCGCAGGCCCTGAAGAGGTAGTTACCGTCTCCAGTTCGATTCGGACCTCATTCACGTCTTCCGTGTCCATCGGTGCATCATCCAGAGCAGGGTCGTCGGCCAGCCCGCCGCCGGTGCCCGCCTGGGACGGTGCCGACGTCGGAGCCGCAGGAGTCGCCGATCCGCCGACAGACGTGCCGGACGACGAGGACGAAGTGGACGTTGAAGAGGCCGTCGCTGTTGTAGAGACAGTGGGTGGGGTCGGTTCCGCGGGCGTACTGGTGGCCAGAGGCGGCTCCTGACCGGCAGCTGGCGGCGCCGGACCGCCCGCTCCCTCCCGATGGATGTTGGTTGTTATGTTGATGTGAGCCTGCATCGGCTGCAGCGGCATCGGGTGCGTCTCAGTGAAGATAATCGGCCTGGCACGCATGTGACGCGGCGGCACCTGCTCAAAATCGACCATCATGTCGCTGCTGAGGTGCAGCGCGTGCGACAGGTAGTGCATCGCCTCGGAGGTGTGCTGGAAGAGGCGACGCGCGTCGCGCACGGCCGCCGCGTCCGCGCACGGTCGGTCGTCGCTCAGCAGCCGTCGGTAGCGCACCAGGTACGGCCGCAGCCGCGTCTGCAGGTCGGCTATCATCTCCAGCAGGTGGGCGTACACAGCTGCGCTCGGGTGGGCCACGAACGCTGCCCCGGTGCCTGCTCCAGCACCGCCCGTCGCTCCCGCCGCGCCGGGGCCCGCCGCAGTCCCGGCGGCGCCGGCCGTACTCGCTGTCGCCGTTGTCGGCTGCGCGGCTGACGACCCGGCCGGTGCAGATGTCGTCCCGGAGGCCGGAGAGGCGGTCGGGGCTGAGCCCGGCGCGGCGGTGGTCGCGGGGGCCGGCGCGGCCGGTCCTGAGGCGCTCGGGGCGGCCGGTCTGGCGCCGGCGGGCTGCCCCGGAGGCGGCGGCGCGCCTGGCCGGTGGATGTGGAACTGGAGTCGGCCGCCGGCCGGTCCCATGGCGCCCGGGATCAGTCCGACCATCGGCAGCGCGTTGGAGGCGGCGCTCAGCGCGGCGGAGAGGGCCGCCGTGGTGGCCTGCTGCAGATCAGCGCCGCCCGCCGCACCCACCTGAACGTTAATCATCGGGAACAGCTGAGCGATGTGCGGCGGGCGCGGGCCGGTTCCGGCCTGTTGACGCGGACCGGTTCCCTGTTGACCCTGCTGTCCACCCTGCCCTGGAGCCGCCTGCTGTTGCCGCTGCTGCTGCTGCCGCTGTTGTTGTTGTTGAGGTGGCGTATGCCGCGGCGGTGGCGGCGGAGGCGGCACAGGCGCGACGGCCGGACGCGGGATCTCCTCATTATTCTCATACGCATCTAGAACAATGTTAGCTAGATGCACCATCTGCCGCGCCTGGAAGAGGCGCGCTCCGCTGGACGAGGTGCCCAGCGCCGGTGTGCCGGTCGGCCGGTCCGGCAGCGAGAACGATCCCACCAGCAGCTGGCTGACGGGCGGCGGGTGCGCGTGGTGATGGTGATGGTGGTGGTGCACGTGGTGGTGGTGGCCGCGCTGCGGGGGCGGCGCCGAGCTCGGCGGCGGGTGGCGGCCGGGCGGCGGCCGCTGCACCAGATGCACCACCTTCTCGTGCACCTCGTAGGAGCTGAGCGGCCGCTCGTCCTGC
The DNA here is from genome assembly GCF_019059575.1 of Amphibalanus amphitrite. Classification (NCBI taxonomy): domain Eukaryota; kingdom Metazoa; phylum Arthropoda; class Thecostraca; order Balanomorpha; family Balanidae; genus Amphibalanus; species Amphibalanus amphitrite. Next base: position 431,500 of record NW_024881628.1, read on the forward strand.
AGCACGCGGCCGCAGTAGATGAGCCGCTGCTGGCCGGCCGCGATGCCCACCTCGGCGGCGATGTGCTCCTTGAAAGCCTTCACAGTCGTGTCGTCGGCCACCGAGAACTGGTGGTTACGCGAGTCCAGCGTCTTCACAGTAATGTCCAGCATGGTGGCGCGCTGGTCTGTGGACGGAAAACGCGCTTAGTCAGCTGGTGGTGCAGAAATTTGGCTGGATAAGGAGTGGCAGGGGAGCGGAGGAGAACAAAGGGAGGAGAGTGCATTGTACCCATGGTTCAATAAGTTGAAACTCTTGCCATTTGTAACACATAAGTATTATTCGAGCTATCGCGTTTCCACCGAATCAATTGGCGTCACTACGCCTGTAGCTCGATAACTACAATCCTCAGCAATCACTCACGGCTGACTCAGTCCCATAATCAACCATCAAGCCAAAATATGTTTTCATATCAGCTCTGGCTGCAAGGACAGGGGGCAGAGTCCAAGGCTCAAGTTCAAACAAAGACTTCACAGCGTTTGACCGAACGCTGAGGATTCCGACCCGAAGTCAGCTAGCTTTAGTAAAGCTTATCTAATAGCCAGCGATCGTTGAGTCATGTAAATCCCCGCGATTCCCCACTCCGTTTGATAAGTGACTCATATGAATAAAGCCAAACATGTTATTGTATCAAACATCAAACTTGTTAAACTGATGCCAGATGTCGCATTTACCCGCCCTAGGGCGGCGAATCTGATACCAGCACATCAAAGCAGGAGGGGATGGGGGTGTTTAGGTCCCCCCCTTAAAATCGGCCCCTATCCTATGTAAAAAGGGATATGCATCGCCTGAACAAAGATAAAAGATATGAGGTAGGTAGATATTTCAGTCCTTTTAGGTCAGATCAAGAGTAAGGCTAACAGAGCCCAAAGGTCATTAAATGTAAAGTTTCCTTGTTTTTGAAGTTCATCGAGAATCTGGGAAAAAGGTTGTTCACTAAACAGTAAGCACTAAACCCTGCAAAAAATGTTTTCATAGTTTATTTAACGCTCTTTCACTAATTTCTCCTCGTGGCTCATATTTGACTGACCAAAGTTAAGTTGGTTTGTGTGCTCACTGCTCAAGGCATTAACTGTCAAAATAAACATTTTTTTTTGTGAAAAAGTCTTGTAATTAGGTACTTTTCAGACAAAGTCTGTACAGCACTCATTTTTCCAGCATCATGTTGCTTTTGACATAATGTGTTAAATGAAAACTGTTACACATTAGTCAATCTGCATGCTCTGCTGATTGCAGCAAAGGTGCTTTTGTGGCTCTTGCATACCTAATTCTAACAAAGAATGTAGTAGAACTGCTGGTGACCTTTCAGGAACCAGCATGGATCTTCAGTAACTGGTCATCAGCTGCACCCCACTACAGCTGCATACAGGTTGAGGTGGCATGATTCATCTGAAAACATCTACAGTGGTTTTGGCATGTGTTCTTCAAGGCTGGAAGCATTTACCATAATTTTATGACAAGAGCATAAAAATGAGCTGGCCCCAGGTCTGAGGTCACATTTTCCAAAAGTCACATTATACCTATGTGTAGGCACTGCTGTGCCCCTACTAAGGTATTCTTTTGACTGGGGTAGCTGCCTGTCATCCTGTACCAGAGATAGGTACCTAGGTGTCAAATAGGTGTTAATGGGTATTAGGTACTGGTAGGTATTATATTGATGCATTTCATACCTTTGTGGGATCCAATGATGTTGGCTTTTACCACCACAGTGTCAAAGCACATCAAGACAAAGAAAGGTCAACAGGCAAACACACTGGCAAACACACAGATGTAAAAAGAATTGTATTAGAAATAGTAAGTAGCGTGACTTCTAATCATAATTAAAAATTCATACTGGTATTACCCTATAAATTTGTATTTCATAAATTAGGCTTGCGTGCCATATGAAGCAACAGTTCAGCAGTCAATACAGAGGGATGGATACCTACCAACCAGCCTACCACCTATCTTATCCAAAATTTACCAATATTCCCCTAGAAATATCATATGATCTAGCAATTTGCTTAAAAGAAAGACAATGAAGAACATGAAAACACTTATTAACAATCAAAATACATAAAAATGCCCAAAATCACACACTGAGCCACAAATCTAAAAAAAACACAAGCATGAACATTATGTCTGGTTACATAGAGTTTTTGCAGGTCTCTAGCTCAGGTTTTTTGCAATACCTGAGGTAATTTTGATTCAGACTTTTCAAAGGGGCCATACCATTTATTGGATTATTTGCCAGCTGGTGTCATATAGTGGCACCATCAGAGCTTATGATGTATCAATGTGATACAAACGACTTAATATCTATCTATTAATTTTTATGAGTGCCATTTTCTGTGTTCATGTGTCCATCTACTACCGTGTTAGCATCAATAAACGGCATAGGTAGCTATCATACGTAACCAGCTGGCCAGCCAGCTGATTTTATCCAGTTGTCAGTAAAGCCCATTCAAAGCATTGAATGAAATCATTTTTCATCACAAGGCACCATTGACATGTTTCGCATCTTTTCAGGCCTAGCTAGGAGGACTTACGAGCCCTCAACAAACCTTATAATGCGGCTACTGGTGAGGCAAGCGAAAATGGTAACACAATTTTAAACAGTCCATTAAGTTCTGATTTAGACTCAGCAAATTCTTATCTCTAAAACTCACAGGTACTACGCCTAGAACTACAACTTGAACTGCAACTTAGAAACAGAAAGCAGTCCACTTCAACTTTGACATGAATAACTTGCATTTTACAACACACCCATTACTCCCTAATAACGTTGTCCCGCAGAAGCAGCACAATAAAATAATCTCACAACGTCTATCATAAACCTTACCTTAAACCCTCTCCAATTATTTTTTTCTAGAAAATTCGCGAGCAACAGCATGCGCTCTTCCCTTTTTAGCTTAGCGTGTTTTGCTTTTTGAGGGCAACGTGGCGCACAGCAAGACGACGTGTTCGATTCGATTGTTTTTTACTGTTCGCAGAGAACAGGCAGGCAAAATTCGACCAATAAACGTCGGGCGAGCTGAAGAATCTTGGACCGATTCAGGGTAAATAAAAATACTTTGGACCGATCTTTGGACCCGTATTTTTGTAAATACATTGACATCGTTCGGACGGATCGACGCAGCAATTCTACCTTGCTGTAGGCCGATCGGCCAGAGAGGTTAAAAATGATGGAGAAAATATACTATTCGTATCGAAGACTTGACCATTACCGCCCCATCGTACACGCTTTCCCCAAGTTTTCCCCCTACGAACGTTCTCGCAGTCCTTGTCTTCTAATAATAGAGGCTTCTTGGAGGTCTTGGAGTTCTTTACACAAACACGATGATATGCGTGCTATATATTTAACAAACGGAGCACAGCCGCGCACATGAAATGAGGGACAGGTTCGGTGACGCCCGCCCGCAGCAGACACCGGCGCAGCCCGCAGACACGTCATCATGAAGTCAGATCCACGGACAGCTCGCCACAGCATCACCACTGAAACGGGCGGGCAGCCACGACGCCCCAATCGACACCAACACACAATCAATGGGTCCTGAATGATGAGACGCGGCCATTCACAGCGACCGACATAGACACGAGCACAGCGCTACACAAAACACGTCCCCAAAAACGGGTCACAGCTCAAAACAAAACAATATATAGGTGCGTTCTCGGCACGCAGATCAGGTCACCTCAAATTCAGGTCACAGTCTGCAGAGGCCGGCGGCGGGTCAGCCGGCGCGGCGCGGCGCACCGGCCGCCACGGCGGCTCCGGTCCCCAGTCGGCCGGCGGCCAGCCCCGGTACGGGCCCTCCGAGCCGCCGCCGCCGCCGCCTCACTGGTGGTACTGGTACGGGTTGCTCGGCTGCATCTGCTGCTGTTGCTGTTGTTGCTGTTGTTGCTGTTGTTGCTGCTGCTGCTGCTGCTGCTGGGCGAGGCTGGGCTGTCGCAGCTGGTTCATGAGCGTGCCCGGCTGCTGCTGCATCATCATCGGGTGTCGCAGCCGCTGGGGCAGACCGGCGGCGCCCGGCGGCCCGGGCGCCATGGCTCGGTACTGGCCGCCGGCCTGCATAGCGTTCACAGTCACGTTCGGCGCCTGCTGGGGACGGAGTGGCACAATCAGAGGGGACACACAGTCGCAAGATACGAGTCACAACACATACCTATGACCGTATGATCGGTCATTGGCGGACGTCATAGCGGCCGGGGGATTCCACAGTGAACGAACACTTGCCATCACTTGAACACTTGCAGAATTCATCAACGATACCTTTCACATCCGATGCTTAGCGTGCTCCCGCCTATAGGTCACGCTCCGCGGCTCACCTGCATATAGTTTGTGCTGGGCCTCATCTGGCTCATGTAGCCGGTCGGGCCTGGCTGCTGCTGGGACCGCATGGGCATCATGCCGGGCTGCTGCTGCGGCTGCATCATCTGCTGCTGCGGCGCCGGCTGGCCCTGCTGGCCGCCAAAGCCCATCGCTGAAACGCAGGGAGATAGGGTAGAGTTAGTCTTCAAGCTAGAGAGCCTTCACTTCAAGAGAAACCTTCCAGGAAAGGTGTATATTAACCCTCTAGTGCCCCCGGTATCATATCTGTAAGTCAATTTGCAGAAAATTCGCCTGCTAATCATAGAGGTGAAAATTGTTGAAAACCCTGCAGTATCAGAAGTGGTACGTCTTGGCAACCACCTGGTGGCAAAATTTTTAAGTAATGATATCTCAGTTTCCCACCAGGTGATTTTGAAGAGGGTCAGTTTGTCCTTTGCTGAAAGTCAATTTGAGATGCAAGTGTAAATTTAAGCATTTAGAAAACAAAAAAAATTAGTTATTTGGAAAGAAACTTGGTATACTGTGATACAAATGTTCAACATATATCATAGTATGTTGCAAAACATCGCAGCTATTTCAGGGTCAAAGATATGGACCCCTATTTTTGGGGATACTAGATATGATACAGTGGGCATAGCACTCCAATATTTTCTATGATTTTTTCGCCGCTGCAACATACGGTGTGCCAATACCATAGTTTTCTCCGGTGATAAGCATTGCAATGGCCTGTGAGTCATTGCAAATGACGATGGTACAAGATGCATAAATTTGTGAAGTTCGCACCTCTTGCGCCAGATGCTCCAGACTATTCCGCTCCAGACTTAAAATATCATAACGATATTGGTACGCTTATGCCGCCTCTCATCCTTCTCAATCTTCTAACATCTAGCTCTCTATGAGTGGCCTTATGCCTCATACATCTCGACTTTTCTAACGCTCGTAGGAATATGGTTTTGCAACTGTTTGACGATGACAATAGTGAACCTTTTGATCTGCAGGACACTAGCAGACCATATCTTCTAAAACCACGTTAGGAATGACATGCTATCGATGACAAGCTTGTTGATTTCAAGGAACGATCATCCGTGCGAGCATTTATACTCGTGAAACCAAAAATTGAGACTTGATGTTAGGGACAGGAGGATTCAGCGGTCTCTTGCACAATTTCGATATTCCAACAGGGGTTGTGGACGGGCTTATTTATGTCTTGTGGGTCTATGTGTTAGCTGGGCATGGATGAAGACTTGCATTAGCAGCCAGCCAGCATTTTTCATTCATATTGGAGAACGATTCACAATTTGTTTGCGATTCAGATCTCCTCCGTTCATCCCAGTAGTAAGAGATTGAATGTGGAGTGGAAAACTATATCGTCATCTTCAGAGGAAGCTCGCTAAACGGGCTCGCCATGAAGACAGACTCAGGACCGAAGGGCGTGGTTCCTTTGATTTCCTATCTAAGAAGTAGGCAACCATGCACTGCTGCCAGGTTCCAGCAGGTGCCTGACACCTGGCAAGCATTTTCACTGCCAGGTATATCATTTGTTGTCATATATTGACATATGCCGCCAACTATGGTAGCTGAGTGTCACTAAACAAAAAGGATTATACTAAAACATGGATACTACTTTTGTACTGACCATAAGAATAAAAGTTACGGCATTGCGTAATGCGTATGCTCACCTCCATATGAGGTCAATGAACATTGTGCAAGTTCCTGCCGATCGGTACACAGTTACCTGTACCTTTGTTGTCTGACACGTACAACGGTTACTGCACTGGTCAGTGCGCGGCTGTTGTATTGACGCTGATGACATCAGGACCGCACGACCAGTCAAAGTAGTAACTGACGATTCACAGGCTGAGGGTTTCAGTCACCAGGGATTGTCCGGCTATCGTGAAGATAAACCAACATCGTCTTTGGCATTGATCCCGGTCCGTCGGCAGGCTGTCCAGCATTTTGCATCAGAACTGCTTCACTTCAACCACTTACCGCGAGCCAACTGTAATGTCTTCATTTCTATATCAAGTATGCATAACGCATCTACGTTTGAGAAGCATGGCCCACATGTCTGAATTATGAAAAAATTGCACAAGTGCAACGCGCTGTATCGTGGAAATTGAAGGAATAGAAGGCACTCGTAAATAGATGCCTATGATTAGCGTTGTTCCCTAAGCAGTAAGCACCGACTGAAAGGACATTTTGATACAAGAAGAATGCCAATGAAATATTAAGAAAATGTTCTGATAAAAGGTGCACAGTAAAGGATGTCTTGTTGGCATTTTACACATTGTAACTGCCACTTTTATCACTGAAATTTTTGATAATATATATTTTCTCATCTATGTCTTCACTTCCTTCTGTGTGGTCTGATACCACTAAAAATTAGCAAGTGGAATGCCCAATGTATCATATCTGATACAAAATTTATTTCCGAAATTTGAACTGCGAAAAAATATTTGACATCAGATTTCGAACAAGGGACCCAAAATGAGTCATATGTCACAAGGTGTTAATTTTTGGAACCGTGGAACTATGTGTGGGCATTAGAGGGTTAATCTCCTGTCTCAGATAACCCTCAACCCAAGCCTGTACAACGTAATTGGTTGCGATATTTTACGTGGCATCACTCACCGTTTGGGTTTCCCTGAGTCATGAGCTGGTTACTACTCCCCGGTTTCCCTGAGTCATGAGCTGGTTACCACTCACCGTTTGGGTTTCCCTGAGTCAGGAGCTGGTTACCACTCACCGTTTGGGTTTCCCTGAGTCATGAGCTGGTTACCACTCACCGGTTTCCCTGAGTCATGAGCTGGTTACCACTCACCGTTTGGGTTTCCCTGAGTCATGAGCTGGCTCGGCTGGCCCTGTTGCTGCGCCATGTAGGCAGGGTTGTAGCCGGGGTTCATCCCTTGTGGATCACACACGAGGTGTCAGAATTCACGAACGGGTCACATGGGGTACAGTCGTAACAGAAGTTACAATAACATGACACAGTATGTGTCTACGAACATTCTTAATCCAGATATCAATATCGAAGCACCACCAAGATCGTCTACACATTCACCGATAGCGTCATATAAGGCATTCGACAGGCTAAAATGCTAGCCCATCGTCGAGCTGCTGCCCAGAATATGTAGATTTCGACAACCAATTCTGTGAGTAACCGAACACCGAGCGGCCCTACAGCGTGACCCCAATTACAGTTCCCGATGTCGAGAGGCGCCCATCCACCGGGTGACCCCAGTAGCTCGCCGTGCCGGGGCAGGCGGTCACTGACCTTGGTACATGGTCTGCGGCATGGTGGGCCCCGGTCCGGACGGCGGGCCCGGCATCTGACGCGGCGCGTACACAGGCCCTCCCGGGTGCTGGACGCGAATCTGGTCCCTGCTGAGGACAGCACACAGTACCATCAGTTGGGACAGCGCTGCGGGGAAGAAAGGGGGAAAGGAGCAGGGATTGCCGAGCAGAGTGACTAGAAACCATCGATACGGGGCTAGCTTCGTAGGGACAACAAAACCCAAAGGTCAATCAGGTCTAAGAAACCGTGAGATGGTTGAAGATCCCACCACGGTACTCGGACACAACTTTCGCCAAGACATGCTTGACAGTAGTCAGAGACAGGTTAATTCCGGCCGTAATAAGTAGCTCCCTCCCTCCCTCGTCCCCGAGTCCAGCCGCACCTCATCATCTGCTGCTGCCGGAGCAGCTGCTGCTTGTCCTGCATGCTCGGGTGCATGCTCGGGTAGCCCGGCTGCGGCTGCGGCTGCATGAAGCCGCCCGGCTGCCGGTTGCGCAGCATTGTCGTCAGCGCCATCTTGCTGGCCGACGAGGGGAACCGCTGGCCGCCCGCTGTCGAGAGGTTAGGTCAGGTCGGATTAGGTCATCACGAGGCCGGAGAGCCAAGATCAACACTCAGTAGACTAGCCGTGACCAATCATGGGCGGGTTTTCAGTGGTGCGTGATTAAACACTCGCGGCAGAAAGAAGTGAGCGTTATGCAACTGCGAGTATACTAATGGCTATGATGAAGTTCTCAGTCCCCTTGGCACCAAAATCCTTAGCACTGTTCACACGATTCAGCACACAGCTCTGCAGCAATGGCTGTCGCCCGGAGCTCTCACCTGCGCCGATGGCCTGTTGCTGGTGGTAGTAGGGCGCCGGCGGTCCCTGCGGCCCCTGCTGAGGCGGGAACCACTGCTGCTCGGCCGCGTACATCCCGCCGCCCGGACCATACTGAGCCATGCCAGGCATCGGCGGCTGGCGACACGGGCCGACGAGAACATATCGATCAACTGTGGGGTCAATGGCACGGGATGGGGAGCTACTACCACACCGAGCCTAGACAGGACACAATGCTGACTGAGCGTCCCCGGCGGTGCGACTCACGCCAAAATAGCGGCACGCAGCGGCGAACAAGCTCATCGTCTCAGAAAGCTAGCTCAATGTAAAGCCACAATCCTCAGCCCAGCGGCGGCCAAGATGGCGGCGCTCACCGTGTTCATGCGCGGCGCCATGATGCCCGAGTTGCTGAGCTGCCGGTTGGCGCGCTCGCGCTTTTTGCGCGTTCCGCTGCCGCGCGCTCTTTTGGCGCCGCCCCGCGGCGAGTCGCAGCTGGGCACTTCTGCCACTTTGGTCTCCTCTTTCTGCGGGTCAGACGCGGGGGTTGGACGGCGCGACTACACACGTGACGTCATACATGACGTCATGTGAGGTCACGGGCAGCAGGCGAGACGGTGATGCATGCAACGCTCGACATTCAAATGTCAACGAAACAGCTAAGAGTAGTTAGGGCGCCTTTTACGACCTGCCATAGAACACAGAAATAACTACGATCCAAGTACTTCAAGCCCCAGCTGAGGAGTAAACAGAAATGAATCAAGTGTAACATTATAAAATGTCAACTATGTGTGGTACTTTGCTGTCTGTATCAGTCGATCAGCAAAAAATAAACGGCATTTAGCATGAGTGCGTGAGTCACAAACGTATGAATCGTCGACAGACGGCAATGTCACAAAAGAAGAGCCTTGACACGATAAGCCGACTGCAGTGCATTGTTCACGACTTTTAAACGACAAGTTTCAAAAAGTAACATTAAATATCATTATACATCATAAATACATCACAGTACTATCGGCATCGGAAGCAGACAGGCAAGCGAAGCGAAGCAACAAAGCACAGCTAAATCCCACCCTCCTAATGACTGAGCATCAGGGCAAAATATTGGATATGTTTATAATCCTGGGTAGGAATATGTGTATGACAGATGACACTACACAAAATACCTGCGGCTTGGGAGGAAAGACCTGGTGGAAAAGCACTAGATCAAGGTTGTGCTCGAACAAGCTAATGAACAAGGTCGTAAAGGATTATAGACGAACGCACATACAAACCAGAAGCAGTTACTTATGTAAGCAATCGCTTGAAACAAGTTTGAATAGAATCATCACGGAGTATGCATGCCTTTGGCAAAATGAAAGACGGACACAGGTGACCAATAGTCAACAGCTGTTACATTTAAAGTATTAGTAGTAGGCAGTTATATATAGGTCTCTTAAAAGTGCGTTTACCAAGCAACTACTATGGACGTCAAACCCCTTGAGACCCCACTTTTTTGCGACAATTTTTAAACGCGTCAACTTTCGTTGACAATATTCTGGCAATGTTTGTTTCAGAACCTGCCGAAACTTTTATTACTAAGGTATTTGGACGCCAAACGATTATGGAAGGTACTTCTCATTCACTCGTAATGCTAAGGTCAATTCAGGCCCGGGCAGAGGCTTGCGCTCGGCCACACTCGAGCCCCGCCACCAGCGCCATCTGCTCTAAATGCCATCTACCAGCACCCGCTACCGCTACCAGCTACCGCCCACCACCAAGCCTGAATGGAGCGAGAGACACGGGTGACCGGTCGCCGGGCAAGGAGCGCCGGAGGGGTAGGGCGGAGCTTAGCGCTGACGTCATTACTTGGCTCCGCCCCATGAGCGCGTAGCCTCTACCCTAACAGCAGATTCGTTCCGTGAAATTTAACATTACGAGTGAATGAGAAGTACCTTTCATAATCGTTTGGCGTCAAAATACCTTAGTAATAAAAGTTTCGGCAGGTTCTGAAACAGACATTGCCGGAATATCGTCAACGAGAGTTGACGCATTTAAAAATTATCGCAAAAAAGTGGGGTCTCAAGGGGTTTGACGTCCATAGTAGGTCCTAAAACGCAATGCTGTAGTAAGTTGGCTAAGATCTACCACAACAGTATATGCAGAACCATCATCAGGTTCCGACGCTAGCATCTTACTAAAGCTTGATAACTTTAGATCGATCTCACCCCAGCACGTCACACGAACACTAGTATTAGTCAGAACCGTTCCCTCCCCACCCCCGTGCCTAGTGTCCGTCCCGGCGTACCTGTTTCTCCGGAATGGGTTCCAGCTCCTCGGGCGGCAGGGGCGGCCGTTCCAGGTAGTACGTGTCAGACTTGATCATCGCCTGGTGCTGGTGGAACCTGGCCAAGAGCAGATAGGAGGTAAATAGAGTCCCGGTGCCATACAGTTCGGACCAAGGATATGACTGACACCTCGAATGAGAATGCAGAACATAAAACAGTAAAACGAATACACACATACGTGGCTAAATATACTGACCTCATCATTTTGAAGACCTCCTCGTACTTGCTGATGGTGCGCTCGAGTCGGATGGCGCCGAACCAGGACCAGCTGAGGGGCGCCGGGTTGCGGTGTCCCTCGAGCAGGTCCCACGGAGACACCTTCTGTTTGTCCACCAGGATCAGACCCTGCGCGCGGCACGACACCACCGGTCAGGGCGGCGAACTCCGTCGGTGCAAGGGTACAGCCGATCATACCGGCGCGGTGCCAAGAAACGAGAGAGGCACAATGCACACACTACACCAACCAGTATAATCTTCTCAATTACAGACTCCATTTCTCCCTACCCATACTGTGACAATGTTCGTCAGTCGTCACCCCAACTAGTTATACAAAGAAAATTAACGATAGCCTTTCAGAATTGTTCCTGTTTAACTCATTGATATCCGCTGCCCACCGTCTCACCCGTCGTTTCTCGAAGCTCTCGAAGCCGGGCGGCGGCGCCGACTTGAGCTCGCAGTTGACAACCTCCACGGTCTTCTTTGGGATGGGCAGGAACTGTCGCAGGTACTGGATGGACACGCCGCGACGGTCTCCCAGCTCCTGAGAACATACAACGGACAGGGACGATTGTTCATGGGTAATGAATTATAGTTATAGGGGATCGTTTCACACAAAACTGGTGTGACATCCTGTGCCTCGGGACGCACCTTCCGCAGTTTTTTGGCGAGCGTCTGGTAGTGTCGCTTGTTCTCCTCCGGTTTCTCGGCCTGCGCGTCCCCAACGACGGCAGAGTGGATCAGCGTGGCCACCATGTCCAACACGGTGGTGTACAAGTCACTGTGGGACATATAGTGACGTCAGGCCCACCATGTCCAACACAGTGGTGTACAAGTCACTGTGGGACATATAGTGACGTCAGGCCCACCATGTCCAACACGGTGGTGTACAAGTCACTGTGGGACATAATATAGTGATGTCAGTCATCATGTCCAACACGGTGGTGTACAAGTCACTGTGGGACATAATATAGTGACGTCAGACCCATCATGTCCAACACGGTGGTGTACAAGTCACTGTGGGACATAATATCGACACTTTTTTTAAACACCACATATTCTGTTCTCCGGTGAATTTCCGGGAAGCACGAAAGATCTCTTTATAGAAGTGTCCAATCGTCCGATCCTGATCAAATTTGTGTGTTCGTAAGCTTGCTCTGGCAATGCTTGATCTGCCAAGACAGACAAACTTGAGAAAAATCGAGTGACTGTACCTTTTTTGAAGGTTTCTTAACAACTTGTCTGAACTTCACGGGAGAACAAATGTGGGGTTTAAAAAAAGGTGTCGATATAGTGACGTCCGAGCCATCACGTACAACTGACGGTGGTGCACGTAATGCTTAACTAGTTGAAAGAGCGACATTACAAATAACACGACAACCTAATCTTAGTCTCGACCAGGCCAGCAGTTATCCATAACTCCCGTCCACCCCAAATCCGCCCATCGCTCCCATCCCGTCCCACTGGCCACTACCCAGCCTGTCAGGCCACCGACCTGTTGTTGTACAGCGTGACCACGCCGTTGGTGACCAGCTGAGCGAGCAGCAGCACCCAGGTGTCGGTCATGCTCAGGTTACCCCGCTGGATGGCGTCGAACACACCGCCCAGCAGGCTGAACCGCAGGTGCAGCGCGCTGTGCACGTGCGCACCCGTCTTGTTCTCGTCCGGAAACACAGTCTCCTTCTGCGGCGGGAGGAGACGGGACATGAATGAGGGGGGGGGGAGACGGTGAACGTGGGACCATACCGCAGGCGGGTGGCTTAAAGGGACTATCCCACCTTCTAAAATGTTGTTAAAACCAGTTAAATTGTGCCCGACTTTATAGATTGGATGACCAGGAACACGGTTCTAGCATTTATTTTTCATTAAACATCTTAGGCTTCCCATATTCCAAACACAAACATTCAAATATGTGACGTCACAGCCCAAAATTACCTCCTTCCCCAGGCCACATTACTGTCATAAAGCTGACTCTTTACTCTGTAGGCACCACTACAAAGTTCAGACCAAGTTTTAAGCGATTTTTCAACGAACAAACCCATTTAAATCAGAATGACTAAACGAGGTGACGTCACACTAACGGTCGCTCCATGTTGAAGATAGGGCCTTGTACAAGGCCCATTTTCAAATGAAGGGAACGAATTTCTTCAACACCAAGAGGCCGCGGGGGTTGCAACCTAGATAGATAGTGGTTTCTGAACCTCGCCGCAAACTTGGCTATCTCAACTCAAACCCCATGTTAAAGGTGGGATAGTCCCTTTAATCACCGTAAAAAAGTTAATGTCAATAGGCGAATAGCAAACCAGATTATGAAGACGAAAACCGCAAGTAAGGTTATAAAGCCAAGTGTTTAGTTTACCTTATTACTATCGGCTGTTTTCCGCTTCTCATCCTTATCTTTCGGCTCCTGAAACGAGGAGACAGCAATGATACAACCAAACATGATAACTGAAAGTGACAAACAACCTCGCCAAATCAGCTTCGAAGTAGAGAAACACGGAATGTGATATAGGAACGCTCCAGCTTTTAAAATCCTAAAATGGCTACTGCTCAGCGGAACCACACAAAGTAGCGTTCATTTACTTCTCGCTCCAACCAGCCTTCTTTTATCAGTTCACCGCGTCACTCACGTCCTTTCCGTCCCTGCTGATGAACTGCTGGAACTGGACCTGCAGCGACGACACCAGGTCGTCTCGCTGCTCCTCCTGGCCGCGCACACAGCTCAGCACCAGCTGCTTGAACGGCTGGTGCGCCGACGGGCCCGGGGGCGGCGTCGGCGGGCCGGCCGACCCGGCGCCCGAGCCGCCGCCGGCCTGCGAGGAGCTCTTCTTGACCCAGCCGGCCGACTCGAGCACCTGGGTGGCCGCCTGGAGGATGCAGGCCTGCGCGTCGGCCGGCAGCTTGGCTACCAGCGGCGGGACCAGCCACACGAACGACGGCCGCTCGTCGCCGCCGGCACTGAGGGATGAAGAAACTATTTTATTACACTGATAGCGACATATAATGATTTAAGACTGGCCGGTGGTCCGTGCCTCTTCGTTTCTGGGTCCGTCACATGCGCCTCCTCGCGACAGACTACCTCTGGTTAAAGTCATCGACGTACCCAGACCGTTCAAGAGCGCACTACGCGCGTGCTGCTCAGCGCTCACCATAGTCAGCCGCCCCAGCCTCAGCGTACCCAGCGGTATTATCTATCTGAGTAAAAGGTATTCGCCCGGGCTAATCGAGCAGATTCGGCCAAAGACCGAGAGAGACAGACGGACCCATGAAAAATAACGTCCCGTCGGCTCCTAACCGAAAATCTCACTAACCAGTGTGTACGCGTTCAGTTCCACTCACCTGCTATGTATTCGCTGCGAGCCCTCCCCTCCCTGAAAGGCGTCGATTGTCGCTTTGGCCAGCGTGTGTAGCCACTGGTTATGTTTGTCGGCGCTCGCTCTTCCCGTCTGCTGGTAGAGCAGACGCAGGTCCAGCAGCGCCACACGGATGGTCCACTGGTCGAGCGTCTCCAGTATGCGACTGCACACCTGTCGGTCGCCCGGCGAGTCGTCTACGTAGAAGGCGTGGTTGTCCGGGTGGACGATCATGTGGAACAGCCGGCGCGCCTGGTGGAATGCCGTGGAACGTTAGTCGTGGACCGGTGGAGGGTGAAGTGTGGCCAGTAACACAGTCTTGTTGTCGCCGGTACGTTTTTCCGCACATGTAATTGATATTTCTAAAGCACGCCTCACTCCTGTGGCTTACTCAGAGAACATAACCGAGTCGGCTGATATTTCGGCACCAAGTTCTGAAGCATTGCAATTTGCATATACACGTGCAACAAATATTTATCATCATACGCAACAATCTTCAAATAAACCTTGTTTCCTATCAAATCGAAAATATCTTAAAACCTAAAAGCAGCCTCAGCATCAACCAGTTTCAGACAGTAACTTTATATGGAAAAGGCACTTTCCTCCCTTTCCCATAGTACTGCCTCACACTGACCTGTTTAGCGGACAGCATGCGGTCGAGCAGGCCGATGTCGTCATCCCCTTCACCAGAGTGGGACTTCTTCTCCATGGATACGATCTCGTCCGGCGAGCTGATCAGCTTCTCACGCACCCACGGCTGGCCGCAGATCTGCTTCAGCATGTGACGAGCGAACTCGGACAGGCCGGCCTTGTTCAGGCCCGACGACGACCGGCTGCCGAGGGGATCTCGGGTCAGACAATATGGTCACGGACATAGGTCACCGGTGACAGGGTCAGATAAGGTCATCGAAAGAGGTTAGATGTCAAATAGCAGAGGTTAACGACAGGTGTTAGAGGCAAGTAACACTACGCCCATTAAAAAAGGGCACTGGGAATTCAATAATGGCTGTGTCGTGACAAAAATGCTTTCCAGATTGTGTTCGGTCAAAATACAAGTCTCAAAAGTCTCGTCAGTCCAAGCTTCAATGACCCTAGTTTGATTTCAGCACATCACCCCAGTCCCCCCAAGTGCCAGCACCCAGTCAGGTCCGTCTCACAGCCCGCGTCCGTACCCGATATCGTCTGGCTCGCCGTGGTGGTCCGAGGTGCCCAGGATGGCGCTGATGCTTAGCTCACCGCTGCCGCCCTTGCCCTCCGGGCGGCCGGAGCCGTCGCCCACGGTCGCGTCTACTAGGAATATGATGGCCTGGGGAGAACCGAAAACATTACATTACTGCATACTCTAACGCCCGAATCATGGACACAGAGTCATCGGAAGAATAGATCTAAAAAAACACACACACACACACACACACACACACATGCGAAACGGACGTGAAAGCCGTAACTAGCAATGTGTGGCGATGGTCGATAAATTACTCATTCACTTGAGACTGATGCATTCGTGTCTCGAATCTTATCCCAACACAACACAATATCGAAAGTAACGTATCCTGATACTCAGCCGTCCAATGATATCCATACACTCAACTCTACTGAATCTCATGCCATCCACCCAGCGGCCAGCCAGTCCATATGCCTGATTCTCCAACCTTGAGCGCACCGAGCAGCGCCGGCACGAGCAGGTTGTCCTGGGTGGCCATCAGCAGGTGCCTGTCGCAGCTGTACTTGAGGCTGCACGGCTGTCCGTCCGACGGCACCGTGCCGCCGGCGGTCGTGTCGTACCAGCTGGGCTGCGGCTGCTCCGAGGGGATCCACAGGTGGCCAAACAGCCGTAGCATCAGACGCGCTCCTGACTCGCGCTCCCGGTAACCCTTGACTGCGGAGCAAAGTCAGTCGAGTCACAGACGGGATCCTGCTATATGGCGAAGCATGTCCAATGTATCTATAATAGATACATTGGATACATAGATACACTGAATCCATAATAATTATGGATTCAGTCAAGTGGATGACAGCTTTTTACGACATACTAAGAGGTCGGGGAAAGCTGGGATTCGGAGGCCAGCATTTCACATTGAAGAACGCAAGTGGCAATACGCTGGGAGGTAAAACAAGACAAATTACCGCTAGTAAATAGTCTCTTCAATCACTCCAGATACACGTCTTCTGAAACATCATAATCACAAGTCTATTTGATGCATGTTTCCGATAACTCGGTTCCAGCTCGGACAGCCAATATCCCGGCCATGACTCTTCTGCGTCACTTACGGCAGAGACACTCGGCGCCGAACCGAATGATGCGCTCCATGTAGATGCAGTGCCGGGCGGCCAGCACGGTCATAAAGAGCGCCAGACTGCGGTGAGTGGAGGCGGCAGTCATGTCCACGGCCGCCAGAACGTCCAGCCAGCTGTCAGAGCCGCCGCAAGCCGCGTGCAGCATCGCTGAGGGGAGAGGCGGGACAGAGTGTAAAATAACGATAAAAAAAACTCCAAAGGATGCTTTCATCATAAAACTTCACTAAATATCCGCCTAAATGTTGTAATTGACACAAACACCGCACCCGCAATATTCAAACTGTTAACTAATCAATCGTTCCCACAGCTATCCTGTCAGTGCTAAGCAGCAGCAGCCCTCGGGCACTCACCGAGCCACTCTGGAGAGAGGGCGTTGCAGCGCGCCGTCGCCTCGGCCGCCAGCACGGCCAGGTCGTTGAGCCGCTCGCTGTCGGCCGTGCTGCATGCCTCGATCACCACGTTGCACACGAAGCTGTAGCGGTTGGCGCCGCTCTCGTTGAGCGCTCGAACCGCCGACGGCTCGATGGGCCGCGTCGGCGCCGTCAGGTACTCGGCCATGAAGGCGGCGTTGCGACTGAACGACGCGCCGCTCGCCTTCAGCGGCGTGTTGAACAGCTGCTTCAGCTTCTGGTAGGCGTTGCTGAAGCTCTCGAAGCGCGCCTCGTAGTGCTTGGACTTGAGGAAGCTGCAGCTGCTGTAGAGGTGCACCAGGTGCGCCAGGATGCAGCGCTCGGCGGAGGAGCAGTCGGTGTGGTTCCTCACGTGCTTCACAACCTTGCAGAGGCCCTCGAAGATGGAGGCCGTCTGGTCCTGCGATACTGCCAACGGGAGATAATGAACGAATAGTCAAGCGAGGAATGTGCATAAGTCAAACGAAGGATAAGCACAGTAAGTATCCTTCAAAACAGGAAATGCACCAAATCCTAAATAGACAGCTGCCAACATACTTCACCCATCAGTTCCCTCCAAGTCCAGCATCAAAACAGACTACCATTAGTTCCATAGCGTACTCACATATGAGGGTGCTGTGGTAGCGCCGGCACGCGCCGACGATATAGAGCGCCATCGAGGTGGCGAACGTGCCGGCGCGCACCGAGTTCTTGCTGTGCAGCTGTCCCTCCACGTCGGGCAGTTCGCGCAGCATGTTGACGCAGCTGTCGAGCAGGTCCCGGATGTTCATCGCCAGCTCCATCAGGTCGAACAGGAAGCTGACGTGCTCCACCACCGGCAGGTAGTTGGAGCTGCCGGCGGCGAAGGCGGCCAGCATCTCCACCACCTGGGTGGCGCACTGGTGCGTCACCTGGTGCTGGTCGAAGAACGAGAGCGCCTGGAACCGCTGCACCACCGCCTCGAACGGAAACTCGCCGCGGCTCTGGCGCTTCACCTTGCCGCCCTCGGACACGTCGATCGAGAGTTTCTTGCCGAACAGCTTCATGATCTCCTTGCTGGTCTTTTTTACGGCGTGGCGCGCCTCGTCACGCGCCCGCTTGACGCCGAACAGCAGGATGTGACGCTGCTTGTCGTCGTCTGTGTACGCGTCGTCCTGTCGGGGAACAGAGACGTTAGTTGAAGTAGCAGAGAAGTAAACATTGTACAATAATGATGCTCTAGTGCAAATGATACGAGTCATTCATTCCACCATTTACCACAGCGCCAAAAATATTATTTCACGAAAACATCAGGGGCTGAAACTTTGATGATCATACTTTAGTCAACTTCACATGTTTCCAGATCATTTCCCATCTCCCCGCTCGTCAGTGTCAAGCTACCTGCGGCAGCGGAAAGTGAGTGGTGTAAATCAGGTGTCGGTTCCGCCTCCGTCCCTCCAGCTTCTCCGAGTGACCGCCGCCCAGCGAGAAGGCCTCCCGCGGACTGTCCGGGTTGTCCATATCGGCGTTGGTCGACTTGATGTGCTGCACCAGCTTGTCTAAGTCGTCGTCAATGTCCAGCTTGTCGTCGTCATAGTGTTCGGGACGCGCGAAGGCGGCCGCCGACTGGGCCGGACTGGCCGGGTTGGTGCGCAGCTCGCCGCGCGAGATGAGCGTTCGTAGGTACTGGTCGTGCGAGAACACGTCGTGTCGGGTCAGCTCCAGAAAGAGCAGCACCAGACTGGCGAACGCCGGCCGGCTGCGGCCGCCCAGACCCACTGAGTCCAGCACCGGCGCCGACGTGTCCAGGAAGCGGAACAACAGGCTCTGGTAGATGTAGGCCGGGTACGAGCCCGAGCACACCGACTCGCGGTCGTCGCCGTCGCCCTCGGACGCCGTCAGCTCGGCCTGGCGTTTCTCCAGCAGCATGGCCACGGCCGGCGCTCGGTGCTCGCCCAGCCGCTGCGCCGACACGGCCCACTCGCACAACAGCTGAACGATCGCGTCGTCCGACGGCGCGCCCTCGGACGCGTCCCGGCTCGCCGGCGGAAAGATGCGCGCGTACAGCGTGTCGAAACTGTTGGCGTCGTCGGCGCGGTGCCACTTGTGCTGGTCGAGCGCGTCCAGGGCGGCCAGCACGCGGCCCACCGTCAGCTCGGTGGCCGTCTGTACGGACCAGCGCAGGTCCGAGGCGCGGCTCCGCTCCAGCACGTCGTCCTCGACCCGGCGCAGCCGCTGGCGCCACTCGGCGTTGGCGGCGCTCGGCGGCAGCGGCAGGCCCGACGGCAGGCACGGCAGCAGGTCCAGCGGCGAGCCGCCCAGCGGAGAGCTGCTTGGCGGCGCGCCCTTGCCGTCGCCCAGACAGTTCCACACCAGCGCCGTCGGGTTCTTGTAGAGGATCGTCTGCAGCACCGAGCTCAGGCCGTACACGATGCTCTCGTAGAAGTTGCAGTTGACCAGTCGGATGAAGGCGGCCACCAGCGGGTTGCTGTGCACGGGCTGCGCCGGCGGCGGCGGCGGAGCGCCGCCCTCCGCGCCAAACACCGGACTCTGCGGCCGCCCTTCGGACGCCTCCATCTCGGCAATCATGTAGTTGAGCTTCTTGCACGAGTAGTAGGCCAGCTTGCGCGCCAGCAGCTCGGAGCGCGTGAACTCGCTGACGTACTGCAGCAGCAGCGGCACCACCAGCTTCAGCAGGCCGTCGTCGTGGGCGCGCGCCCGGAACACGTCCAGCACCCACTCGAGGAACGTCTCTCGGTCGAGCAGGCCCTGCTCGTACATGACGCCGGCCAGCTGCGTGCCGTACTGCCACTGGCGCAGCGCCACCTTCTGCTCCTCGGACGAGCCGCCGCCCAGCGGCGAGAAGCCCGACACGGGCGGCGTCCACGAGTAGTGCTCCTCCAGGCGCGCCAGCTGCTCCTTCAGGAACCGCTCCAACGTGTGCGTCCACTCCTGGGTCTGGTCAGGCAGCTGCCGCTTCGACTTGTTCTTCGTCTCGGCCACCGCCATATAGTAGGCCGACGACATCTTGATGAGCCAGCAGGCGCGCACCGTCGGCACCGAGTAGTCGCACAGCTTGCTCAGAATCTCGTCCTTTTTGTTGAAGATGGGCACCTTCTTGGCCAGCACCGTCAGCGGTTTGTTGCCCACCAGGTCCTTCAGCCATATCTCAGCCGCCTTGGGCCTGGTGGGTACTGGCCAGTAGTTGTCTCGGTGGGAGATCGGCTGTTTCTTTTTACCAGTCTCCGGGAGTGTGTTGATCTCGATCTTCTTCAACAGCACCGCCGAGAAGTTCTCCAGCATCTGGGGAACAAAAAATAGAAATGAAACACCAAATGCAACGTCTCAAGTGCAACATGCAACGTCTCGATGCAAAAGTCTTACCTACACGATATGTTACAGCCCCGAGGCCAAAAACACGCAAAGGGAAGTTTGTTGAGCACATCCCACCCTCCTACCTAAATGTGTGCTTCCAGGAATAAATTTAGAATTTCAAATCCAGCGTGTGAACATGGCCGGGGCGGAGCTCACCGACGTCAGTTGACGTGCATGGCAGCCGCTGCCAATGGTTATCCTCGTCAGGCGTAAAAAGCGATGCCAAATTGGAGCCTACGGGGCTCTTCTAGCCTCACAAAGTCATCATTTAGTATGACATAGTATGCAAATGTTTATAATGATAAAGAAACATGTCATAAAACACTTCACAAGAAGAAGCAATAGGTCCTTTTATCTCTGCAGAATCCAAAAACAAGTAAGATTCTGTAAGGCTACGGACTAACGAATCTGAGAATTCAAGCTTTCAGGTTGTGAGTAACAAGACTGTTATCCTCCTGTGCTGTGGTGAAGGTCAAGAAGGAAGGGGTACTGTAAGAACTCAGATGTTAGTGAACATGTATTGCTCCAATTGAGAGCTTGTTAATGCATCTTTTTTCACATAACTTAGTGGTGACTGGTGATGGCAACATAAGGAAAAAATAGATTAATGTTGCCATCACTAGGATGCTACATGATATGGTGACATAGTTAGAGGGATTTAAGGGCAAAGTATTGCCCAGCCAACTAATGACACTCAGTGTCCTGCCAAGTTCCCAGCCAGGTAGCCAATACAAACAACATCTAATTAGTTGAAATGTGCTGAGAGGTTTCACAGATCAGCATGAAAAGCCTGAATGTAACAGCAGCACACCCCTTTGTGAGCATCACTAAGAGTGCGAAAGAAAAGAAAATGGGACACAGTAGGTACAAAAAGCACTTGGTTCATTACACAGAACAATTAATACAGATATAATCAAGGTCAATAAGATAGCTTTTTTTCAAACTCAATTACTCAGTCATGAAAGACTGACATTACATTGGCAGTATTCCAGTAACCTGTCAAACATGAATCGCTTGAAACTCTTACCTTACTAGCATTGATGTTAAAATTCTTCCCAGAGCCATACTCATCAGAGGTGCAGGGTGATGCATTGAAGCCTTGTTTCACACTGACTGAGGTCAGTTCATCCTGAAAAAGTTGATCAATGTCACCTATATGAGTCACCAACAGTCAGCCTAATTTGTAACCTTCCTATGATTAAGTAACCTTCACAGTGCCAAATAACATTAACATCTGCAAATTTGAAGAGGCAAAGAAAGATATACCACATTTATAGTAGACAGACAAGAATTAGGGCATATCAATAAGAGCTTTGTCACTATTTTATCTCAAATCCGTATAACCACTGTCATGTTGTTAATCTTAAGCAAGTTTTCTTTATCATTTAAAATTAAACTGCATGCATTTTCTAGTGACCAAAAGCTAAGGACACTGCTAGTGCTGTTACAAAGTATCAAAAATAACTCACAAACACTATTCAGGCTATTAGTCTCTCTAGAATAACTACACACCTCTTTTTGGTTTGGAACTTGAGGATATACATCTGGCGGTCCCAATCTTGATTTTCGCAGAGGTTTATCTTCACAGTTTACAACAAATGCCATCTTTTTAGCTAATGCTCAGTGATATTCTGAAAAACAGCTCACTTCAGAATCATTGGTTACAGCCTACAGGCAATGCACACAGAATATAAGCACTCTTCTAGTGATATAAATTGTATCCTACAATGAATCTGATAAAGATTGCACCTGCCACAAAACATATACACAATTCTAACGTAGGTGGGCACCCTATAGGTAGAGCCATATGTACCATTTTACTTTCTAGTCATATTGATGATAACCAAGATTCAAAAGAAAGTCCAGACTCACTCCTCTTGGGTATAGTAGCAAAGTAGGCATCACGCTTTTGTTTTTGCAGCCACGGAAAGGTGCTATACCTGGAGATGCTTATTTCTAGTCAAACCAAACCAAATGAAAACAAGATGAAGCACCATACCCATCCGACCAGTCAGCTGCTAACCTAAGGCTTTCTATAGGTACTATTATTGCATAACTTACACGCTGTTGCAAGCGGCGGGCAAGTTGAAGTGTGAGGGTGGGAGTAATAATACCACCTCAACCTGCCTTGCCCGGGACTCAAGTCTCGGACCCAAGTTGCTGGAGGCGAGGATCTTATCCTCGATCTTATCTCTAAGCCAGAACGCTTCCCCAAATCAAAATGACATGTCACATTTAAGCCAATTTTTGATATATTTAGAAATTCAAGCACACCCTCCCCCACAAAAGCCTATGCGTTGCAAGCTGTGTTGTTTACTAAGCGGCTTCAGTACAGCAAAGTGGCGCAGCATCTGCGCCATTTAATGGAAAGTTTTGTGGTATATGACGCCAATATCAATTTTTTATGTTAAATTCATAGCTTAAATTGACATATGCCTTCATAATTATTCTTAAACTTAATCAATTATCATTAATCTATTATATTTTTTGGCTTATAGCACAAAATATCGACAATCATTTACTTCTTTTGATATGACGTCAAAGCATCATTTCCTATCAGCTGATCTCAAGGACATTTTTTCCAGATTGGTACTATAAAGTTCAACTAAATACTCTACATAAATTTCTTTGGTATGGTAATTTTGCCTTATTGTAAACTTTTTTTTCATTGGAAACAGTAATTCATTACAATATTTAGCAAATTCTTGGAAATATTCCTCTCAAGTTGAGAATCATCCAAAAAATGTTTCAGTAATCTGGTATGAAATACAGTATAAGAAAATTATCAACTATTCCTTGAACGTGGCTATCTGGCAAATGATCTGATTCAAGGGAAACCAAATTATTCGTAGTTTTTCGCCCTGTGTTGTTTGTTTTTGGGCGTGTTCTTTCCGAAATTATCGCCCCGTATTATCGCCGGTTATCGTGGAAAGAAAAACTCGGAGTTTGGAACGACGCGCATTTACTCTCCATCCCTCTGAAACATTTGATAATCTGTGTTCAACTTTGTCTTTGTAGTTGCTGCTCAAACTGGGACTGTCAATTAAAAGTGTCCCTTCGATCGGTTTTCATACTGATACCGAGTCGAGGAACCGAGGAGTGAGGTCGTATTTGTGGTCAATTGGAGTGTTTTGGAGTTGTTCATTTGTAAATATTTAAGAATCAAAGGTGTTTGAAAACACCTTTTTCATATACTCAAAATGTCCACGTCTGGAGACTTCGGAAACCCCTTGCGTAAATTCAAACTTGTCTTCTTGGGAGAACAAAGTGGTGAGTGATTGGGAACTTATTATTTTCCTTTATATTATCAAATGCTTCTATATTTTTCATTCAATATAGTTATCCACTTGTCATTTTGTTGGTAATTAGCTATGGCTTTTAGGTTCTTCTTAACCCTCGCCGCCGCAGGCCATTTTGCATCCTTTGACGGCACAAGGGGTGTTAGTGCAACCCTGGCATTTGGCCCCTGATTGAGTTAGAGCTTTGCGGAAAAAATGAGCGCATTGCCCGTGACTAGAGGTATCAATGATACACAATTTTAGGTCCTAGGTCATCGGTTGACCTTCCAGGTCAGATCAATGACCCAAAGGTCGGAAAAATCAGGACCTGTTACAAGATCATAAAGTGTAGCTGCCATGGGGGTTTTCAGGGCTCACGAATCACGAATCACAAATATCATGTAAGTTTTGATCACAGATGATGTCTTCATGCTTTTAGGCCAGGTTGGGTCAGGTCAGATCAGGTCAACCAGCAGGGGTCCTGCTGGGTATTTGTAACGTTCAGCTGCTTCTGATAGCTTTGTTACATGTTACCCAAAACTACTCTGTAAATGTTCAAATGGTTGCTAAATTTGGATTCAGCTCCAAAAACTAGCCTAGAAACATGTAAAACTTGTAAAAGTACCAAGGTCATCAAAGGTCAGTGACCTGACCTGACCTTTAGGTGACCTTGACGCCCACCCTAATGCATGGGACCAACATCATAACACATTTTTGAACGCTTGAAACCACGAAAAGACCGCAAACGTGCGGTTAATGTGGGCTGACATATGCCGAATCGCAATTCCGGCCAAACATGGTCTCGAGAAATGTGTCACAGGTCAAAGGTCATTTGGTTCAGGGTCATGAAATTTTCAGGGTAGGTGTTAAGTTGAGTACTGAACGTTTCGTCGCGATCGGCCGCTCTTTACACGAGTTATTTTCGAAAAATCTTAGGGGGGCATCAACTACCCTTGTGCCAGCGAGGGTTAACAAGATATCTGAAAAATAATGCAGATAGTTGAGTGAGCAATGTATCATTAATGTTTTGTGCTCTTGTAGTTTCATGTATATTTTGAAAATAAAGGGGAAATCACCATTCACAATCATTGAAGGCATGCATATCAATGGCTATTTTTTGTTTCAGTCGGGAAGACTTCACTCATCACCAGGTTCATGTATGACAGCTTTGACAATACATACCAGGTAATTAGAGCATTGGTACTTGAATATTTGTTCACCAATGCAGTGGCGGATCCAGGGGGCCATGGGGGCCATGCCCCCCCCCCCTTGGGCCTTCCGGGGGGCACCATCACGGAGGTTTTTTTTTTAATTCATCACGGAGGTCACCGACGGGTGCTTCAACCCAGAGGTCTCCTAAGGGGGCACCATCCAGAAGGTCTATCGGAACAGGATACCGTTTTCGGGGTCTCCCGGAGGCCCATTTCTGTCCCTCGCCTCGGGTGGGGCTATGTCTATCCCGAGGTCCGCGGGGGCACCATCTCGAGTTCTCCGGGGGCACTATCCCGAGTTCTCCGAGGGCACCAATTCGAGGGTCCGGTAGCACCATCCCGAGGTCTTCGGTGGCACCATCCCGAGGTCCGGGGGCAGAGGGGGCACCATCCCGAAGTCTCCGGGGGCACCATTCCAAGTTTCCAGGGGCACCATTCCGAAATCCTAGGTCTGGAGGAGCACTATCCCCGGGTCTGAGGGGGCCCCATCCCGAAAAAGTAAGTGGCCGAAATCCGTGGATTTTTAAGGGGGCACCACAATACCGAATGCCCCCTTGACAAATCCTGGATCCGCCACTGCGCCTATGTCATTGTTTTCATGTATAAGGTAAAATGTAAATGCCCAAATATAACTTAACATTGTGTCTCATTAGTGATGATTGAATGACTCCATTTATTTTCAACATTATGAGAAAAGTATTGGAAGGTCATTTATGAATTTGTATATATTTTCCATGATTACACACTAAAAGCTAGAACAGACCGTTGATGAATGTAGGACGTTCATTCATATGAACTCACGACCAGGACATTCATTCATATGAACTCACGACATGTGCCTTATCATTCCAGGCCACCATTGGCATTGATTTCTTGTCGAAAACAATGTACTTGGAGGACAGGACGGTAAGCTGCTGCATTTTATGTATTTTATTTCCAGCTTCTCAATGAAACATGTTAATGTTAGTATGCTGAAAACATAACTAACATATTACCAATTTCAGCACAGCATATTACCAATTGGTGATTTCGAAAATGTTTATATTACTTGTATGCCGCTGACGAAGTGACAATAATACAGTCACGAAACTGTCCGGAAAAGCCGAGTACTTTAATTTCAGCACTAATAAAATTATGATTCCGTTTGCATTTGTGTGGGGAAAGAAGCATTGTTTCTCACTGGTACATGCACGGTGTTTGGGTGTGTGCTGACTGCGCGCCGACTGTGGCTGCCAGGTGCGACTCCAGCTGTGGGACACGGCCGGCCAGGAGCGGTTCCGCAGCCTCATCCCGTCGTACATCCGCGACTCCACCGTGGCCGTCGTCGTGTACGACATTACCAGTGAGTAGTGGCCCGAGGTGTCCGAGATGGGTCGGCAACCGTCGGACCCAGCCGCTGAGCGCCGGAGAACGGCGAGGCCTTTGTCCCGCGACCGTTCCCAACTGTCATGTGTACCTATAATTTCTCGTCACTTCGCTAGTGTGGTCGGTGTCATACCACCATCCTTGTCGGGCTTCTTTCCGAGTCTGGAATTTGATCGCCAATCCAGTCCAACCTCCCCACTTCTGATCAAGTGAGGAATTTCGCCAGTTTGGAATCCGACGTCGGTTCAGTTCTGTATCGCTCCACCAGTCTTGCACGATATAGGTATTATTTACGATATGTACAATATTTATCTCCGGTCCGCTAAGGCAGCTGCCTCATGAGTTTAGTACGGCATCTCCGTCACGGTCAGTCCAATTCCCTCATCTGCTATCTTACTGCACGTTGTCTCTCCTGTGTGATGTCTCCCTTCGGTCCTGTTCAGTATATCTGCAGACGCGTGGTACGGTATTTTCCCATTGTTAGTTAGATACGTTATCTGCCTCAATTACATACATTACGATCTCTTCCGTTCAGTCCGGTGCGGAATACGACATCTTTTCCATCCTATTCAGCATTGCATTCCAGTCCGGTACTGTTCTCCCCATCAGTTCAGCGCGAAAGATCCCACTCGTCAGTCCAGTCCGCTATCTCCTCGCCGACCAAGTCCAATCAGCCATCTCCCCGCCAGTCCAGCTCAATCCACCATCTCTCCATCATCCAGTCCAGTCCACTATATCCCCAAAAACCCAGTCTGTCCAGTCAATTCATCATCCAGTCCAGTCCACTATATCCCCAGAAACCCAGTCTGTCAAGTCAATTCATCATCCAGTCCAGTCCAGTCCACCGTTTCGCCGCCGGTCGAGCCCAGCGCCGCCCCTCGCTGGCTGGCGCTGGGCCGCCGTTGAACGGCACACGTCGCGACACAATCGATACTGCCCGCCGACCCGGGCCGGGCGCCGTCGGTATGTTCCAACCACAGCCGGCCGGGGGTCCGTCTGCGGCCCACTGTCTCCCGCCGCGGACCCCCGCAGGTATCGGGTGGCTGTATCAGAGTCAGACTGTGGGCAATTGTCAGCGGCCTCTGATAGCAATCAGTGACAGGTGTAGTCGCGAAGGAATCGGTTCAGGAGAAATGCTTGAAATGGAGAAATGAAGAAATGCTTGCAGTTTGCATAACGTTGTAATGTTTGCTACTGATTTATTGTGCGCACGGGTTCAAGCTTCTTCGTTATTTTTGTCCGTGAAAGCTTAATTTTTTACTTTTGGAAAATCAGGATGTTGTTATCGATATAGGTGGCTTTGCACGCAACAAGACTGAGGTAATAAATAGACTGTTAGTTTCACTCGAAAATTGTGACATTCTTCGAATGCAACTGTATTTATCGTCATACAAAAAAAAATTGAAAACAGTTCGATTTACTTCATCGCAAACGACAGGTCGATTTTTGTTCCGTGCTTGCATCGCACGTTTCGTCGTACCGCCACCTTAGTAGCGTACTACCAAGCCCAAACTCGCTGTGCAAACCAGGCATTCAACATGCACCCAGTACACATTCATTCAACAGTTCACCTCGCAGCGGGGCGCTCCGAAACTGCGGCCGGTTCGGGATCGATGCTGGTCTTCCCAGAGGACCCACTCCCTATGGAGATTGATCATGGCTGTCTGACTGCTCCCCTTCTCTCGCTCCCTCCCCTCTCCTCCCCTCCCCGTGACCAGGTCAGCGGAACGCAGGGGAGGCCGGATTCACGAACTCCAGGCTCTCGTGTGGCCCTCCCCCGCCCCCGCCCCGTTCAGACCGGGCGGCGCCGTAACACCCTCCGGCCCCGCCCGCCCCTTCACAGACGCCAACTCGTTCCACCAGACCTCCAAGTGGATTGATGACGTCAGAACCGAGCGGGGTAGTGACGTCATCATCATGCTGGTCGGCAATAAGACGGACTTGTCGGACAAGCGACAGGTGAGTGCCGGCCGCCTGCTGGTTCCGCTGGGTTTCCGGTGGAAGTTAGCGGTCACGGGGTTGAGGAAGGGGACGGGTGACTGGTCCATGAGGGCGGGGTGGTGAATGGTGTCAGGTGAATTATGAATACTGTGACTGGGAATGTGATCGGCGTGTTGGTGCGTTGCGCAACTAAAACATGCGAATCATGAACTGCGAAATTGAATATTTTCCATGGCCTCTCAACTTAAACGGTCCGGTCTGGCACGCCTTCAGTCCTAGGTAAACAATAAGCATTGCACTTTTTTAACGTCTGATGGTTATTACATACGGTGCGTTGAGATGCGTCTTTGACAACTTTTTATCACTTTTTTTTTCTCGTGTAGGATCTCTTTTCTAAAATCAGATACTTTGCACTATGCAGTGCACGCATGGTGGGAATATCGAACCTGGAAATAGACCATCGATTATCTAATTTTTGTGGTTTTCTGTTTTTTTTCAGCTATGAATTTCGTTCTCCGGGTCATTAGAATGTAAAATGTAGATGAAGATATAAATGATCTCGGTTTAGGGCCCGTCATGGGTAACAGCTGGCGGTTATTGCGCCGTACGGCTGATATTGTTTGTACAGCACTCTGGACAGTCTCGGCCGTCCGTGGGAGCCGTCACGTGTGGGGCCCATGCACGTTTCGAGACTGTACCTTTGCTGAAGGCTGGGTAACATATGCGTTATACCGTACGGTACGGTGTCCTTGATCTCGTAAATCCAGCACTTCCCAGCTCTATTAAGATTTTCCGGTCACATACGCACCACAGGAATGTCTGAGAGGAAAGTTGTGTGTGTGTGTGTGTGTGTGTGTGTGCCTTTGTGTGTGTGCTAACCGGTTTCTAAGAACGGGCCAGAATCAGGTGCTGTCTTGGGCAATATGTAACAGCTGACAAAGGGCTGCATGCTATTCAGACGAACGGGCAACTTCTGGGAGGTCAACTTCTGAAGCCGGCCTCAAGCAAAGTGTCGAAATTGCCACTCACACCGATGTACTGTTTCATTATATGTGCAACTTCGGATCATCCATTGTTCTTCATTGAGCACATTAGAGTGCTACTGCAGACCAAAGTCAGTTCCCTATACTCCGCTCCGCGGCAGCCGTGCAGTAGCACCCCAGTCCGTGCCATTGGCCGTCAGTCCGGGCCGGGGTGCGGTGTTCCGCAGCACCCGCCCTTGCCGTGCAGGGTCGGACCGCGGGCGGTGTGAGCAGCCGTGCAGTGCCGCTGGCTCGCTCCACGGCCGCTGAGCCGCTGCGGCCCGGTGTGGGTGCGGGCCCGTCCGTGGGAGTGGCGGTCAGCTGTCAGGCTGCGCCGCTCGACCTACTGACCCGTGCTGTTATCCTGCCGGCCGGTCGGCTGCAGCCACTGTCACTGTGACCCACTGGTATATCCGTCCGGTCAGACTTGGTCGGTCGGCAGACGGAAGAGAGGAAGCGTTGTGTACCACATGACACGGGTTCCGTGTAGGTCGCTAATACTGAGGAAAGTTGACACCAAAATGTGCCAAATATAGCGCAACGCTATCCGTAACCGCACATTGCTCAAGTTAATGAACAGTATCCTTTGTTATGACGCACGCCATTAACGCATTGATTTATAGTGTCGCCGAGTCTGGGCCGGTCGGTGCACTTGCCGTTTCGGTCGCTGACCTTTCAGTGTTGCTCGGATTAAAGCCATCAGGCCGTACATAAGGCGTTTCCCAGTCTGGCCAGGTTCCCGGATCTCCACCCATCAGCCGCCATTGTCGGGCGAGGTGCTGCACCCGGCCTCCGCCGGGCTGGGCCACTGTTTGTCTGGCTCCGGCCAGAGAGGGCCCTGTTCATTTCAGTGGTGTTAGATTTTCACGCCGTGATGACGCAGGGCCACTTACGTCACGCGGTGCAGGAGTGGTGCGTAGTAATTGTGATCGTTGTTCGCGCAAGCGCTCAATCGGCCGGCCGGGTGTGCCCAGCGCCTGGCCTCGGCGTGACTTGTCATCGGCCGATCTCCCCTCCCCTCCGCGGCCCCTCCCCACTCCTTGGCCACCTCCCACGGCCATTGCATAGAGGTGATGGCGTTGTAGACGTGGGGTGGAGCTGATGCCGATTCCTGGAGATGCGCCGGGTTGGGTTTATTTGAGTAGCGTGGATGGGGAGGATTGTTTTGACACGCAGTCCATACTGCGCAGTATTTTTGGCCGCCGTCAACGCACCGCGGCTCTGCTACTGTTACACAACGTTTTATTTATCCGATGGGTTCTTAAGAACTGTCTTTTGCAATTTTGTTTTGGTGACCCGGGTTGACCTTTGACCTTTTCGCTGCCCCTCAGGTATCGACTGAGGAGGGTGAGAGGAAGGCCAAGGAGCTGAGCGTCATGTTCATCGAGACCAGCGCCAAGGCCGGCTACAACGTTAAACAGGTGAGTCCGCGCGCCAGCACACCCGGCTTGGTGACGGCAATAAATGTATGCGCACGCACGCGAGCATATAAGTGTTAGCGTCGCAGCCTAACTTTGGCGTCGCTCATTTTTGTGTCGTGTTTTATCGGTAACACGCTACAGGGTTGGATAGGCGGTTGTTTGGTTAGGTAGCGGTCCACCAGAATGGAAGCCGGGCTGTGGACTGCAGGCTAGCCACTGCGGTGGGGCGGTGAGCCTGTGGTCCCGGCCGGTCACACTCCACTGAAGATCCTGGGAATGTGACCGCAGACACCATGCCCTGTGGACGAATAGGTCGGACGGCCCGACAGACTGACAGGCTGAGTCAGGGATGCTCCCAAGCGACGATGGCCACACTGACGCGAGAAAGGTCGGGAGAGCACGGTGAATCAGCTCCTTGATTTTTTCGTCTTGGATGAGGTTGTGATGGGCTCGTATTTGGTAAGCGATAGATCTTCATCTTGTATTGGTTATATGGCCGACAGTATCGCATTTCTGGCGTCCAATGCTCCAATGGTCTCTTTATGTGCGATAAGCTCCTCTTACGTCGGCTTCAGATAACCTGAGCCATTAACTTACCATCTTACCTTCTTTACCATAACTTACCATCTTCACGTATGTATCACATCGTGCAACCGGAACCAACACTGTGATGTGACATTGATCGCCTCGGAGTCGGGGGAGGGGGGGGGGGCATCAACGTAACCATTCCTAGACAATTTAGCTTTCCCGGCCCGGCTGTCTGCATGGGGGATGCTGATGAGTGATGACTCACTGATTTGTGAATGAGACCATCCGGACGGACATTGAATGTAGTTCCGGCAGGCCGGCCAGACGGCTCAGTGATATGATTTGTAACCGTGGTGGGTGAGGTAAGAGAAAGTGGTTTGCCAACTAAGCGTGCCAGATATAAAGGTGGCAGCTCTAAATGTAAAAACTGGCAGCTCTAAGCGGTCACGTCCGGTCGGGTATGACATTTGGTTATGACGAGCGACTATTCGGGACGCTGTTATGGGTAGCGTGTTTGCCGATCGGTCGGTCATCGAGTTCGAGGCGTGACGTGTGACGTCACTGTTGACAATATGTCTGACGTCATTGGCGACGAGTTCACGGTGTATGACGTCACACTGGTGGTAGTCTGACGTCACCGTGTCGGTGTTTTCAGCTGTTCCGCCGGGTGGCCGCCGCGCTGCCAGGCATGGAGTCTTCAGAAACCAAGAAGGGCGACGACAGTATCCTTTTTAATCGCTGGTGGAGGTGGGAACTGTCCTGTTGGTTGGGTACTCTATGTTGGGCCGCTATCTTAGGGTTGGTATTGATATGCTATTATTGGGTTTTATATCAAAAAGTACCATAAACAGTATAAGTTTTTCTATCCCCTATGAAGAAGGTAGTAAAAAGAATCAAGAATTTTATCATAATGAATGTGTTCTTTTAACTTCCTTTGAAATGGTTCTTATTAAGTCTTCTTTTATTTTTGCTAAAAGCGCAATCAAATAATTTGATCTCCGAAATGTAGTTAAAATTCCACACCCATGTCGCTGATCATTTTAAAATCAAACGTTTTACCGGCCGAATCTTTCATTCCCGAAATATCAATGCTAGGCTAGGCCATTGTTGGTATTGTTCCTGACAATATGGATGCATATTTATACGATTGTATTTTTGAGTAGTATTTTCATATCTTCATAAGCATCAGGTTGGCGGCACGCTTGACAAGAGGTCTTTTTTAGTAGTTTCCCCCGTATGGATGACAAATTTCCACTAATAAGCATTAAAAAGGTCCGCCGCGCATGCAGCTCTCCTCGCCACTCTCTTTATCTAAATTTCCTACTTACTCTGTCGTTTGTTGACATTCTCTTGCGTCATCCGTTCCCTGTCGCTGAACTCGCCATTCACGTAACGCTTCTCGGCCCGACATTGTTCTCGGGGAGGGGGAGGGGTCTTTTTCGCCGTGACTACCCGCGAAATGGAAACTTTTTGTTGGGTGTTTGTTTCAGTTGCGGAGAATTGTTGCTGCTTTATGTTTCTAACCTACTAACAAGCTAAAACGGATTTTTTGTTGCGCTTTGAATGGTCTAGCTCTGTTGGTGTTGAAAGCTTGCTGTTTTTATTTTATTTTCATTTTGTGTGGATTTGTTTTCTCCATAATTTCCTTATTTTTTTGTTGAAACCTGCTGTTCTTGGGCCCTGTGATTTATAAATACTTTGTAATGATCGGCGTAGATCGATGCCTATCAGCGTTGATAATGGTCAATTCGCCCAGACGGGAAACCATTGCTGGTATTCGGGCGTTCTGGTTCATAAGTAATTTATATGATGAACATCTGGGAACTCTTAACATGCCATCATAATATTCGAATATTCCTTAGGTGATAGCTGATAGTTCAGGGCTTGCGCTAAGTTTGAGCCTGGGTTTTTCCACGCCTGGCTGATTTATATCCCAATGCACAAAACGATCATGAAAAACATCTGAGAATTGGCACAAGAGCACGAAGTGCTTATTGCGGGGTACCAACTCTCAACTAAAGAAACAGAACATTATGGTCGAACGGATACACTATTGTTGGACCTTTTTACCTTGGGACACTATTGATTGGTTCACGTTCAGTCGGCTGTTCTTTCAGGAACTATCGATAATCGAGTTTCGTGAATGAGAAATGTTCAGAGGGCATCAAACACAAATGCAAAGCGTAGGTTATCTTTAGCCGGGTCATTGGGTTTTGGCAGTCTGGTCGTCGCCGGGCCGCAAAACTGGTCAGCCAATGTCGATATGCCATGGGACCATTTGCAGTTATGCTGTACCTGCCTTTCTCTGGAAAGGCCGGTTGCTGGGCTCAACGATGTGCGTAGGTCGCCCTGAATTTATGAATTCAACCTAGTTTTGCCCTGCAGTGTTACAGTAATGGCTGCACCGGTTGTCTGGGGAAATTTGACACACATCGCGCACACCCCTAGTTTCGTTAAGCCTGTAGACTCTTCAGTTAGTTCAATGGAAATCTGTACATCTCAAGGACTCACTAATTATCTAGTTAGGAGAAGCACATGTAGCCAGCGATCAGTCTCAATATTAACTCACATACCGCCATCCATTTGCAACATGGGGTTTCACTTTGCATACGTTGCATTTGCATACGCTGGGCTCGCCGTATGTCCAGGAAAGCCTTTCTTCAAACCGTCGGGGACAGTAAATGGTATCCACTTAGGCCGTGCCAGACCCCCCCCCCCCCCACCCCCTTCTTCCCCGTCGGCAACAGTAGTTCTGTGGGACGGCGACCGCGGCCATCCGTAACAGCATGCCTCTCGGACTCTGTGGTTCGCGCGCCGACCGCTAGTCGGCGCTAGTGTTCGGTAAGTGGCGGCGGCGGTACCTTATTTCTTCTTTTGGCTCGTAGTTTTAGAGCAAGCACTGCATGGCATGCTGTCTTCCTGCCTATCTTGTTTCTCTGTTCGTCCGTCTGTTCGCGGCCCTGCTCGTAGCATGTGCACGTCTGCTCGCGCACGCTGATTGCTGTTTGCGTGCTCGCGGTCCTGCCAGGAACGGAGAAAATGTGCGCGCGCTCACCGTTGGCAATTGTTCCGGCAGGTAGCAATTGTCAACCGGTGTTCTGTGTGCAACCAACTGCGGGTTTCATGACTTCCAGGAAAAGCGTTGTTGCTCTAAAATGAGCTCTTTTGAGGTTCCTCATTTCAGTAGCGTCATTTCGGCAGAGAATGCTCGTTTCTTTTATTCGCTGTGAGCAATGTCTTTGCACCAACTGCTGACAGGACGGTTACCTACTTTTCAACTCGTATTTTTCGGAAGATAACCGGCCTCATGATGATCAGATAATTAATTGCATAAATTAAATCAGCTTTTGAGTTTATAAGCGCAGTGATATGCTCACTTCATATAGGTAGGTATAGCTGAGATCAGGGTAGTCGTGTCAGGTTACTAAATTGCTGCAATATGCGGGACCGGCACCATATTTTTAGTTTGCCCTTGAAAACTTGATGAACTCCCTTTGATGTTTCATATTTGTGAAGTTTTTAACATTTTGTCTTATATTTATAGTTACCACCGCAATGTTTGGTCTTCAGTGGCCTTTGTGCACTTTAGCCATTTGGCGTTCTGATTCCGTTTCGACTCCTGTTGTGTTCTGATCTGCTTGTTCTGTTGATTTCCTTGATTTGCCGCTGTAGTGACCGAGGTGTACTTGGACAAAGATCCGAAGATCGATCTCACGCAGGGCAACGAGGGAGGATGCTCCTGCTGAGACTGCCACCTGTGGGCGGGATTGTCAACTTCAAGTGCACGAAACCGGCACTTTGGAATGCCTGTGGACAAAAGACGCTGTATGAACGATGCCCGAGCTTCTGGCATCGCCTGGTGAATGTGAATGAATGCTTATATGATTGTGTGGTACGCGCATGCGCGGAAGATTCCACTGCTGATGTCGGCTATTTTCTTATTTATTGCCAGGAGATCGATTGAGGTTAGTCGGTAATATTCGTGATAGAAGTCCCACTTATGGTATAACCAGCGTTCTGTTGTCAGTCTCGTAGACGGCTGCTCTCGATAGCTGTAGTGGGTTCGTTGCACTGAAATCATAAGCTAGTTGTCGTACGACAGTCAGGCTCCGCTGTGGGTCGCCCGAGTCTGGGCGGCCCGGCCGGCTGAGGGACTGACTGGTGTTCAGGGTAAGGGAATAGCTCGCGGTGTGCGTGTGTGAGAGAGCGCTGGCCGGGCGGCCTCCCGCCGCTGTGGAACGCTTCTGGCGGCTCGCCGGCCGGCCGTCCTGCATGTGCCGGCGTCACGTGCACGCGCCTTTGTCTGCCGCCCCTGTCCACTGCGTGCCAGTCCCGTCCACGCCGCCGCCGCCGCACTTTTGTAACAAATACAGATGTTTTATTCCTCAGCCCGGCTTGTTGTGCTGTCCGAGCCCGCGAACGGCGCTAGCATGCGCGCCCCTGGCGGCCGCCGCCCGAACTACAGAGCGACCGAGATGTGATGAGCAGAAAGGACAGGGAATGTTCGGCGATCGTCAAACGCAGACCCTGATAAACGAACTGCCAAACGGGGTGGGCATTTACTTGGTGGAAAAAGGAGCTACTCAGCCGATAAAAGAGGTGGAGGTCAAGTGGATAAGAGCCTCTGGAATTACGATCATCCCATGAGAGGCTTGCCCTTGGTATCTAGCGTTCATTTTTACAGCTTTTTGGGAAAACATGCATACATGTAGTTGACCAATATTGTTCATTCTGCTTTAACAACAGTTGACTAGTGCAGTTGGTGGTGGCTCAACACTAACTGCAAAACTAATCAGCCTTACAAATAACGCGGTGCACCATTTATATCCATTCTTACACCGGTTATGGTCACCCAGGGCCAGGAGGTTGTTTCTGTTTCATATGTTCAAAGTCCCACAATAACAGGTGCACGGCCACTGAAAGCTATGGGTGGGTGGCGGTGACATATTACATGCTCTCACTTGACATTGGCAACGAAGAACGAAAGGATGGGATGGCATGAGTCACGGCTACGGGTTAAACGCTGTATTTTGTCAGAAAATAGTAAATATCGTAGCCATAAAAATATGTGATGGTTACGATGTTCAGTACAATTTTAGTGCAAATGTTGATGCTTGAAAGCATTACGGGACTTAACTGCTGACCATTTGTTTTTCCGGTAGTGTGAAATTTAATATTGAATTGATTGGTTGACAAGGTGTTCTGAATAATTGGCGCTACCCGTGGTACGGCTCTCGCGAGATTAAGCGGTAGGTTTTGCACTTTAACATTTCCGGTTATATCTCAGAAACTAATCGATCTACGATGAAGCCATTTTACACGATCATGGCCGGCTTGTGAACCAACAAGTAGATCGTATCTTCAACACTTAAAGCTTAAATCAGGCTATATAAATCAGGCTATATCGTCACTTAACCCTATTAGTGGCAGGCTCCTGGCTACCCCTATTAGTGGCAGGGGGGCTGTTTACGACCCCCCTTGATATCTCGAGATCTAACGGGCCGATTTTCAAAATTCAAACGGCATTCGATTTCGCTCAACGTGATCTACATTTCTAAAAAATAAAAATCAAAAAATGTCAATAGGGGGATAGAAGGGGGTAAAAACTAGCAAATTGCAGATACATTTTAGACTGTTTATCACGGCCAGGTTTCTGAACCAATCTTAACGCAACTTTTGCCGATCGATAGAGAATGAACCAGGAATTCACATGGATCCTAAAAATATGCAGTTTCAAAAATCATAGACGGATACAGATCATTGAGATTGGGGGTACACAAAAAGTATAGTAAATAAGGTTTTTGTTGGTACTGTTTCTAAAAAGGGTGGTAATGGTCTTGTTATGTTACAATTTTCTTATGAGAGAACGACTACAATTGTATTGGTCATGCATAGGCGGTGTCAGGGCACCTATGTTGGGAGGTAAAACATAACCCCCCTTTTTGGACGCCTGGATCCGCCTATTATAGCAAAAACGTGTCAAAAGAGGATGCACAATAACTTTGTATATGTTATCACATGATA
This sequence comes from Amphibalanus amphitrite, assembly GCF_019059575.1. Taxonomy (NCBI): domain Eukaryota; kingdom Metazoa; phylum Arthropoda; class Thecostraca; order Balanomorpha; family Balanidae; genus Amphibalanus; species Amphibalanus amphitrite. The sequence goes on from NW_024881628.1 coordinate 468,687, forward strand.
CCTTTCATTCACTGGTCGTAAAACTGGTGCATACAGTTATGTATATTGTATAATACATCAGCATCGTGATCTTCGCCCAAATGACTCGCTTCACGGATAGGACCCCCCAATTCCCAGTGCTCTGGAGCCGCCCCTGGTAAAGTTATGAACTTGAAATTTTCAGGGAATGTGCCCAATTTAGTTTTAGGAAAAGTCAGAAAATTTCAGCATCGTAGCTTCAGCGGTTTCGGAGATATTCCCGAAAAACCTGAGGGGTGGATGAAAACAACCCCCTGCCACTAATAGGGTTAAAGGTGACGATATAGCCTGAAGTACACTAAATTTTCTAGGTGCAAAACCTACCGCTAAAACCTGCGAGACCTGTACCTACAGTCTTATGCTGTAGCTACGATGCTTTCAGAGTTGTGTGATTTTACGCATCACCGCTAACATCATTTTCGGTTATTCGTTTCTATTTAGTTCGATGGATACCTATTGGGTTGTTTTGGTGGTTTACTCAGCTAAAAGGCAGCTAAAAGGTTTTGTTTGATTGGCCTTCATTCCCCATTTAACTACCGACGTTCAGCCCATGGCATCAAATTTGTCACGGAAAAATGTTATGACGGTGTGAACAAGTCCACAATGATTTACGTGTCTTCGGGCCTGTGAATGTGTTCTAAAGCTGAATTGGCATTCAAAAACGACCTCATGAGATCTTTTGTCACGAAATGCGCTTAGTAGTGGGTCGAAGTCTGAAAATCATGGCTTAGCAATGACGATGAGGAAAAGAAATCTGACGAAAGCACGAAAATTGAGCGAAATTATAGGTATTCATTTTGTCAGCTAATGACATCGTTCGGCCTTTGTAAACGTGTTGAGCTGATCGTTATTTATGGCCGCGGTTATACCGATGATGGCGACACCGTTCTGTTGGTCCCTGAGGTTCGCCGCCCACGCAGGGCTAGCTCATACGAGGGGCGTTCAAAAAGTTCTCGGCCCGACCATGAAGGAGCAGAGATACGACGTCGACTTATTAGACCAAAGATGTTCATTTATTCAAATAACCAGCGTTAAGACAAAAAAATTTCGCGCAGCGCTTCGCGAGAGGCCCCTGGGTCTCCATAGCCAAGTGGGTTTCGGACGCATCTGGCACGTCCAAGACGGCTGCTTTTGTCTCCTTGCTGTCAGCGAAGTTGCCACTGCTAAGCAGTTTCCTTATGTTGGGGAAGAGGTGGCAACCTATGGTGCAAGGCACGGAGAAAAAAGTGGCTGTGACAGCAACTCGAAGCCACAGCTCACTGCTTCGCTGATCGTCACCCTGCTCATGTGCGCTGGTGCGTCGTCCTGGATCAGCAGCACACTTTTAGTCAGCTTCCCTAGTCTCTCCTTGATATCTGCTGCTCGCTACTGTTATCGAAGGGAGGTGTAGTATTCATCATTAATTGTGCGCCCCTGTTTTAGAAAGTTGACGAGCAGAGCCCCGCCAGCATCCCAAAACGCAACCACTGTCACCTTGCCGTCTGACTTGAACACGTCGCACACATTTGGTGGCCTTTACTCAGTGTGCTTCCACTTGTGCAACTCGGTCGCGCCCTTAGGATCAACGTGTGACACCCACAATCCCTCCACGGTAACAAGTAGTTCAATGAACTCTTTTGGATCTTCGATATAGGGGCCAAAATTTTCGCGTTACGCCTCCTTTCGAGTTTGCCTTTCCTCTGTAGTCAGCAAACGGGGGATGCATCTTGCAGAGATCTTAAACATATTAATACGCTGTCGAAGAATGGCTTTGAGGAACCTGATAGACACCTCCGCTTCTGCTGCGTTGTTCCAGACCAGAACATTTGTCATTTTCACAAAGAAGTGCTTATTTTTCATATTTTCTTGAGTCAATGCTGTTGATGGCTGGCCACTGCGGGGGTGACCTTTAATGATCTGTTGACCAAAATTGAACAGAGATGTCCGCTTTTTGACGCTAGTGTAAGGAAGACAAACCTCAACATGTGTTGGCACTAGCTTTTCGTGAATAACGTTTGGTGCATTTTTCTGCAATACATGAACCAAATCACTGCTCCATTCTGGGCGTCGCCCATTCTGACCGGGAATGGCAAACTATGTTACGATTAATTAGCAGCCTTAACCAATCACAGGGCAGATTAGTTAATGGCTACGTAAGTGGACATCCCAATAACACATCATTGAACACACCGCGTTGCAGGCCGAAATTCCAACTCCTTCATGGTTGGGCCGGGAACTTTTTGAACGCCCCTCGTATTCGGCGACCATTCAAAGGTGGTGGTCTATTGGCCCTCACCTCGTGTCAATGCCGTAGGCACGGTGATGGTCGGGGCGCTCGTCCTGTTGACATCATCGCCTTTTCAACGTTGTACGTCGCCTTTCAGGCGTAGTAGGCAGTGGCAACCTGTCGGCAAACACATACACGCCGTATTCGAGCGAAATCCAAAATACATATGCTCCTGAACTGGTGACGAACAAAAGCCTTAGTTGGGGGCGCCAGGTTATTTCCATTGGGGCTGTCGTAAACCGTATTCTTTGCTCAAAAGCTATTACAGGTTTTGCATGGGCAGTTGGCTATAGAGGGACGCTGTTCAAATAAGTCTGGTTACAAGCATATTAACGCGAATGACGAATAAAGGCAGTAGAGTAACCACTAAGTATACATCTTTCTTATCAAGCACCAAAGAAACGTGTCATTACCTACAGAAGGCCAGGTAATAGGGTAAATGTTCTGTCATGGGCATTGAACCTCGCAAATCGCTTCAATGAAAAATTCCTGAAGGTACCGATAGAAACTAACCGGGCGCCGGCAAATGCTGTGTTTCATGCAGCTCAGTTTGGACCGCTAAGGGCGAATGTAAATCGTTTTCTTCTGCATGGTAATGAAATTCGAAGATGTCTGCTGGTTCTTATACAGAAGCTATCAAATGCTTTTAGGGCAAGCCTGAACAGTGAACACTGAAGCACATCCAGTAACTAATCGTTTGTGCCGACTCAGCGTCAAGCATGCGAAGCGGTCCGGTTGGAATATGAGAGCCCTGCGGTACAGCATACAGTTCAGGCGCACACACTAGTGCCATCTATGAACGATACAAGGAAATTGATAGGCAACGCCCCGGCGGAGGAGAATGTGCGAAAAGCACACCGCAGTCGGCAGGCGGCGGAACGGGGAGGGCACCGGGGCACCGTGCCCCCTTTGATTTTGGCATTTTAACATTAGCCCTATGGGCGTTGCATGGAAAGAATGGAACCAAAAGTCGGCAGTGTCCCGGCAGTGTCCAGTTGAAGGTGTTCCGCCGCTACTGGTCGGCACGTACCTATGTACGTTTACGTCTATTTAAACTTGAATGAATGCCAGCATGACATTTCCCAAGTCGTACAAGATATTGTCCACATTTTTATTTTTAATTTATATTCTGGTTTGCGTATGAACATCGAGAAGCTTCTATCGTGTTAGTATGGTCTAACAGTTTGACCACAAAGAAAATCTTTAATAACGTTCAAAGCTGACGGCCAGGTTTATAAACAAATGTAGGTTCTGATAGGTAAATATTATTTTTAACAGTTTCATTGAAACGAGACACGCTGTGTCTAGCGACTGGTTACGACTCCTTAACTCGAGTGCCGCGCCAGGAGTGGAGCTCAGTCCGCAGCCGACGGGCGAGCCCAAACAAGAGGAGGAGGGCTGGTGCAGCTGCTGAGCACACACGAGTCCACTCCCGAGAGGGGAGGCACCATCGCCGGTCGTCTCCGTTCCGCTTCTGGTGCCCTGCTGCAGGTCTCCGCCGGCGGCACCCACCTATTCCGTGGCTTTATTTATTGTAGGATGGAGAATAAAGCTATTGCAATGGTATGTGTGCCGAAAGCCTCCAGATTCTTCAGTTCTCGGTGCGACCCAGCGCCGGTGGACCGGCCGCTGCTTCGCCATTTTGTTACAGACGTCCGCGCGTGCGTGCCGCGTCGCGCTCGGTTGTTTGCGTATACATCTGCGTTGCGATGTTCTGTTTGGTGACGTGCGCGCGGTTCGGGCGCGCGTCAGAGTGTGCTGCACCAGCTGGTGTGACGTGGTTTGTGATGTGGTGACCTGTTTTCACACTGACGGTGATGATGTGAGCGCGCACGGCTCAGTGTGTGATGGGAGGGGCGGCGGGCGGGACGCCGCGCGGATATCACCGGTAGGACGGGCGATGAGAGCTGGCGAGCTGTGAGCCACGCCGCGGCCCGACGAAACTGGTTGTGAAGCGAGAAACCAACACTGTTGTCCGCTTCTCTCCACCGCTTCGCAGCGCTTCACACTGGTTACTGAGCTCACTGGAGTCCGCTTTATCTACAACAATGTCAGACGTTATCCGTGTAGACCTCTCGGCTGTCTGTCTCGGGCTATGTAAATCATTTTTTTTCTGTCACACCAGCCACGAAGAGGAACACTATGCATACCTGTTTCCGTTAGCGCGCGCTGTAATGTCACACATCCTGTACTTTGCCGCCGGGACACTCTGCCTGCTCGTGTAAGCCACCTCTGTTCCTTGTGGAAGAGGACGAGAGAGCAACTCTGTTGTGCCGCTGGGTGGGTCGGCCCCCTTAGGTACCGTCGGCGGCCTGGGCTGAGGCGGTACCTGGGGTGGTCGTCTTGTCAGTGCTGTACCGGCCTGTTGTCACACCGCCTCAACTGTCAATAAGACCAGCGCGAATGCAGTGGTTGTTTTTGCGTAATGGTGGTATATACGGAAAATACTGTCATTAAAACGGTAAAGTTTTCCACGCCTGAATGCGAACGGGGAGGGAGGCTAGATGATTTTACTTCATATGTAAGTGGGAACTGACATAATGCTATAACGGAGGGATACAATCGTTAATCGCATAGTTATAGTAAAATCGGCTTGACTCATTGTTTACCTATATAATAGAGCACGCAACAATCAGGGAAAGATAGGTAGGTAGTTCGATAACCTTGCCGTAAATTCACATACATATACGCTTGCCGACGACCTTTTGAAGTCAAAAGTGGTCGCTTTCTGTATGTTTGTATAAATTATACTTTATAGTCTCTTTTTCGTCAGTAGGCCTATATAGCGTATATTGTATACTCTTGAGTTTGGGCGTGAAATCTTCGCCAACGTCCACTATTATCAAGCGGAGAATAAAGTTAAATTGTTAGCTTCTCTAGTCATAGTCTGACTCACCTTCACCGTCGTCTACAAATAAAAACGCCAAGAACGTAACGCATTCAGTTAAACCTGTAACCTCAGACCCATCCGCCATACTCTTTCACAATCACCCTCCGTGTCGACTGTCGATGTTGGTAACTATGCTGTCACCCCACGAAAGCTGTGCGTTCCGGTTAACAAATCTCTGTCCTTGTGAGCCGACGGTCCTGACGTCTGGTCAGGGACCGTAACTGGCGACAATGGCGACAGCCGAACGGCGTCTCTGGCACAACCGTGAATTACATGTGGTCTAATTGAAACGGCAGTCGGCCGGGGTCCTCTGGGAGCGGCGGGGCTGCCGGCCTCGACAAACGACATCCTGGAGCACCGCGACGGGTGAGGAGGATACTGGACACATCGGTTAGTATTCGTTATGAAAGGTCGATGACTCGAGACTAGCGGATACCTACCCGTGTTTGTGGTAATTGAACGCATGAAACCAGTGGCGCAGCCAGGATTTCGTTTCGGGGGGGTCATCGCTTCCAAAGCGGGCCCCCTAGTGTGCGGGCCCCCACCCATTTTTCAGAATCTCTCCATATTTCATACGCATTCTGCTGGGCGGGCCCCCTTTACCTGCACGATAACCCTGAGCGAGTTTGAATCAGAAAATTTGCATAGAACAGTAGCTCGGTAATCACCCGGTCTTCACTTTTTACGCAAATTGACCACGACAGAAATATGTTACTATGACGTATGACTTCGTATCTTTCGAGTCCGATATGAGCCCCAATTCCGCAATATGCATAGCATATTATATGCAATCGGAACTGTTGCCTGCTTCTGTCGCACAAGATTTAAAAGTAGTCCCATGTGCCTGTCCTAAGTCATCTATTGGCTGCTGTAGTAGATTGTGCTTTTATTCTTCTTCATTACGTGAATTCGCTCGTAAGAAGTTTTAACCCTCGCCGGCACAGGGGGGAGGGGTTGATGCAACCCCCTAAGGTTTTTTTTTCGCGAAGAACTCGCGTAAAAAAGCGGCTGATCGCGACGTAACTTCCATAGTGCGCTGAAATTCGCGCAACTTATAGAACAAGGATGGGTAACGTGCCTGTGAAGAGTCACAGCTCGATCGGGCCGGTGGTGAGCACATGGCGCGTGCTCAAAAAGTGCAAATTCGCGTCATAGACTTTACATGCATAAATCGGCTTGCAAAAATGGGCGACAATGGCTCAACTTGCCCGACACGGGTCCGGTCCCCGTGCAGTATCTCGGTAACCGTGGGTCCGATCGGCACGAGGAACACAGTATCGTGCATGAGAATCGAACGGGCTATCGAATGGTGTGCGGTGCAGGGATGGCACGCGCCACGTGCACCCGTGAGGGCACTTATGCTTGAAAAATTGACGTTTTGGACGGATTTTGGACTTAATGCTATTTTTGGGTGACTGTTAGACGGAGCGGGTTCAAACAACGCTTGTTGGCAAGAGAAATGTACCTACCGCCTCTCATGGGAAAATTGTGAAAAGCTAATTGATCAAAAACAAGGTGGAACAAATTGCTGGAGAAAATAGCATTTGCTTATGACTTACTTAATTACAGGGGTTTTGCTACATAACCTGGTATGTTTGACAATTGAAATGGGCATAGATTGGAAGAGCATTCAATTGTGACCAAGGTCCAATCATCGCTTTTGCATGACGAGCAACAATATTCTTAAGAATATAAATGTTTCAAACCTCTACATAGTAATTCATCGATGGCTTTCACTCTTCAATAACCTACGCCAACCTATGTCATGAAATACACTTGGCATGTTCTATAGTAGAACGCATGGTTATTATCAGACACGAGCACCTCGATGCGATGGATATTTTTTCCCAAAACCAAAATGCTTAGCCGTCAAAAGGCAATCGACCGTAATGGATACATAACCCACAGACACAAGACCAACCAAACGCCCACCGATCGAAAATACCCCTTATTCGCGTTGCGAAGCAAGCGGGTCACCCTAGCGGGCCCCATTCACCCGGGGGCTCGGGCCCTATCCACATGGGGGACCAAGCCCTATCCATACGGGGGCCCGGGCCACGTTCACCTGGGCTCCGGGCCTCGTCCACCCGGGGCTCCGGGGCCCGCCCACCAGGGGGCCCGGGCCCCATCCAGCCGGGGGCCCGGGCCCCGTCCACCCGGGGCCTGGGGTCGGTACTCCCGGGGGCCCGGACCCATCCATCGGGGGGCCCTGGCCCCATCTACCCGGGGGGCCCTGGCCCCATCTACCCGGGGGGCCGTGCCCCATCCACCTAAGGGGCCCGGGCCCGTTCTCCCGGGGCCCGGGCCCCATCCACCCGGGGGCCTGTGCCCTATCCACCCAGGGGCCCGTGTCCTATCCACCCAGCGGGCCCAGGCCCGTTCTCCCGGGGCCCGGGCCCCATCCAACCGGGGGTCCGGCCCCGTCCACCCGGGGCTCAGGGCCGTTCTCCCGGGGGCCCGGGCCCCATCCAGCCGGGGGCCCGGGCCCCCTCCACCCAGGGGGCCCGGGCCCGTTCTCCCGGAGCCTCGGGCCCCATCCACCCGAGGGGCCTGGACCCGTTCTCGCGGGACCCGGGGGTCCGGGCCCCGTCCACCCGGGGCCCGTTCTCCCGGTGGCTCGGATCCATCCACCGGGGCCCCATCCGCCGGGGGGCCCGGGCCCTATCCACCCGGGGCCCGGACCCATCTACAGGGGGGCCCGGGTCCCATCCACCCAGGGGGCCGGGCCCGTTCTCCTGGGGGCCCGGGCCCTGTCCACCTGGGGCCCCAGGCCGACCCCTCACCCGAGGTGTCGCAGTGGGCATTTCTCGAAGCGGGCTCGTCCGATTAGATTAGGACCTCTCTCTCTCCTCTCTCTCTCTCTCTCTCTCTCTCTCTCTCTCTCTCTCTCTCTCTCTCTCTCTCTCTCTCTCTCTCTCTCTCTCTCTCTCTCTCTCTCTCTCTCTCTCTCTCTCTCTCTCACTCTCTCTCTCGAGCGGGCCCCTGACAGATATTTCGGGGGGTCAGCTGACCCTCTGACCCCCCCTGGCTGCGCCACTGCATGAAACGCTGTTCCGGCATTGTTTCGGCTGTTCCGGAATTTTTTCGACAGTAATTATTGCGATTATTCGTTAACAAATCTGAAAACGGTAATAATGAGTTGCCGAACATCTGAGAGTGTTACATATTTTTTATCAGAAGCACTAAGGTGCAAATGAATTGTGTGCTGTGCTGTCCGTCTTCTGTGACAGAAGACGGACAGCACAGCACAGAAGTTCCGTCCCATTTCGGTGGTCCTATTTTCCATCTTCAATCCTGTTGACCTTTCACTTTGTAAAACCCGCAGTTCGGGGAACTCGGCTCAAGTCCGTTAGTGGATTTTACGCTCCTAAAAACGGATTTCAAACACACTCCGGCTCGCCATCCATCACACACGCGTATCTGCGCAGGGGAGACCCCCGTCTCCATCTGACGTACCGTGATCCCGTTATCGGCGTGGCCGCGCGGTGCGTCCCGCCGACCGGGATCTCGTTATTCTGCGCGGCGTGACCCGTTCCGACAGCACCACCGGACGTCCTCGGGGCATTTCGGCACACCGCACCGGCCGGCTCGGCGCCCCGGCCGCCTCTCGAGCCGGCAGATAAGATCCTCGACAAAACTCGGGGGGATTCGTCGGCTCTGCTCAGCCATTCCAGCGGACGGCAATGGGCTGGCGTGCGGCGCGCGGGTCGCGGCCAAATCCCCCGGGACGATAAAGCATCCGCGACGGTGAGAAGCGACAGAAGGACGGCCGTCTTTGCGAGCTCGTTTGGCGGTTTATTCGTGGCGTTTAGAGTTAGTCGCACTGAAGGAGAGCCGCTCACAATTACCAGCTTTGTGTTGGGTGGCGCGTCGGGACATTTGACGTAAGCCGGCATTTGTGAAAATGAGAGAAATTCATAAAGCCTTCAACTGACTGGAACACGTGTTGTTTGCAGACCCTAGATGAAAAGTGAGGGGTAGATGAATAAATAAACTGCAATGAAAAGGAAAAGAATGTGAGAAAAATTATTTCAGCATAAAATACGAATTACCTGAAGTAAACGCCTCGTTGCAATACCTGATTGCGAACCTATACGATTTTCGTGCACTAGGTTCGTAGGGGAAAGTGGGGTAAGACGGGCACTTTAACTTTGGAGCCATTTTTCGGCCGGTTAGAAACATCATAGAAACGGGAAACTGAGTTAAAACCTTTTTTAGACATTTTATTTCCATTGCCAGAAGATGAGACTTAGATCTGATTCAACAAATAAACTATTTTTGCAAAACCTTGCAAAAACCCGTCTTACCCCACCCCATGGGGTAAGACGGTCACTTGGGTAGGGCAAGACGGCCAGCTTCTTTCACCGACCAGCACAGCTCGCAACAAATGCCCGAGATTAGCCGCATTGATACAGTCGCTCGCAAGGCTATAGGTCGCTCGTTGGTCTCAAGTGCTTCGGAAATGGCAGTATATGTACGAGTTTCGTGCAGAAGGCGTATGCTCGTATATAGGTAGGCCCTAGTTCAGAAGCCATGTAGAATCGTTTTTCACATTCAAAATTCGAGAATATACTGTGCCGAAGGAATATTGCTAACATGTCTGATAGTATCGGAATCGAACATATTTATATAGGAAATGCTTTTTTTCCCACAGCAGCAAAAATATTTTCACCATTACAAACCCATTGGATTCATAGTTTCCCGTCTTACCCCAAACTCAATGTCAGAAGTTCAGCACGATTTTTCTGTGTGGACAATTTGATGCAGACAAAGCAAATCCGCGGTAAATGAACAATGGTGGCATATGAGTGTATCACAAGTGATTGCGAGTTTGTAACTCTATAATGCTGCACACAAAAGCTTGTACAATACAATATGGATGTTTTCAATGAAATGAGTGTTTTAAAGAAATCAAAATTAAAGATTATCGACTGAACACAAACTCACCAGACTTCAATGGTGGTGTGTAGTGGGAAAGGCAATTCTGGTCCCAATTTTTCTCGCTCGTAGCGCTATTGGTTTGGTCTGCAGAAAGGGTGCCCGTCTTACCTACCCTGACCGTCTTACCCCACTTTCCCCTACGATCTTTCCATGATCTTACGGAGACATGCGAATCACGCTGATAAGTGATCAACCAAGAACCCGCGCCAACCACCAGCACGACCTTAATGCTCCAATTTGGCTTTTCCCGATAGCCTAGTCATGTTCTTTTTTTCAAACACCAACGGCAAATCTGAACTGATTGGGCCAGCATTGTTTCGTGATACAGAGCTGTCTGTTTAACTCCCCCGCACGCGACTCAGTGATAAATTCGGTCATCTATCTGCTGGACACTGGACAGTGTCGCCGCTGTTGTTCGAAGACGGTATACCCTGTAACATGACTATATGGCCTTGACATGACGGTTATCGGCCAGTCTTGGCATCCCGTCGTTTAAAAAGTTGGAAAACGCCCACTTGTCATACATTTTGAACGATGCAGAGGACACATGCCCAAATGGCCGGCCGCTTCTCAGAACTTGCTGTGACGTTTTTATATTGTGCGGTGTTCCTTTACAGGCAACCGTTGGGTGCAGCTTCCATTAATTGTGTTAGTTATTCTTCAGTGGTTCTGTAACTAACAACAACTCACCAAGTGCAAACGTGTATAAATGAGTGAATTATTAATTTTAACCCGGCAGTTGCTGGGGTGTTTCGCCACCCACCGTTTGCTGGGGGGGGGGGGGCGTTAAACGCCCCCAGCCGATAACTCGAGAACCAATAGGCGCAGCGAAACGCACGAGGCGGCAAACGAAAGAACGCGACGAGACGCTTCAGATGAGTACTTTAAAGTTGAATTTTGAGGTCACAGGTCGGGTCAAGGTCAGGTCAAACACCTGAAATCGGGCTTTTAGTAGCATGGACTTCAGGACTTCGCAATGGGCGCCTCTCGTCATAAACTCTGTCAAAACGGTGCACAATCCATCATATAAGGCCTACAAGAGTGTCAGCTCCATGTAGGGGTCAGTCAAGCATAGGTCAGGGTCAAGGTCAGGTCAACCGGGTAGGCAAATATCCCCGAAAATCAAAACTGATATTCGCAGCCTGTGACATATGTTTTATGGGTAATTTGGGGCGTAGAACACGATGGTGACATTCATTTTATCATATGTGTACGTGTTTGGCTCAAAAAGTTCAATTTAAGAAATGCGTGTATCATGGTCGTAAAGTAGTCACGAGAAGTTGCCAAGATTCAGTTGAAGATTTGGGAAAATGCGGAACAATAATCAATAATCGAAGATAACCATTTGATTGTTCATGGTATTGGCAGTCTAATGGCGTTTACGGCATGTCTTTATGTCTATTCTGTGATTTTATATGATTTTTTGAACATATGCCGTTTTTGGTCGAAAACTCAGAAATCATGACGTCACTAAAACCTCGATATCTCAAAAATGTTCCGACCGATTTTTTTGAAACTTTGTCACAATACACTTCATTCAATTCCCTACAGGTACCCAAAATTTGGCGCGCCTGCGGCGCGCCGTTTTTATGCTATGGCCCGGCGAAAAAAGTGGGGGCGTTTAACGCCCCCCCCCCCCAGCAACTCGCGGGTTAAAATACGTACGATAATTCGGGTACCTTTACAAGTTGGTATGTCTCAGCATGCATGATTTTAATGCTTAAATAGGTACAAAGGTATTGCATAAAACAGCATAAAAAAGCTATGCTTGGTGGATTCTTGAAGTCGCACTGAGCGGCCACAACACCTTACCGTATAAATCAAGGGACAGAGAGAAAAGACAACAGCTCGACCGCGGCAATAAACCACGACACCGCAAAGCACTATTTATGGACTGACTGGGCAATGGCTCAAAGACAAGATATATTGGCCGGTCCGGGATTCTCTCAAGGAGCCAAGTCGTTCATCAAAACATATACTGCTGTCATGTTGTAGGATCGACAAAGTGTTTAATGTTTTCAACCATGGCTTTGGTTTGGTCGCTCTGGATGTGGTGGCCACCAGGCTGATGCGCCAGCCGCTCAGACCGTCCCGGGGGACAGGCCACCGAGCCGCGCCAACAGTCCCCCGGCCGCGGCGAGCCTGCTCCTGCTAGAGCTACTTCCACTTCGTCGCCGGTGACCGCCAAACCGTCGAGAGCGGAATGTGTGATCAATTGGGTGGGATTGGATATAGTGGAAAGTCCAGAGCATGAAAAAGCGCGAAAGCGCAAAATGAAAATAATCAGCGTTTGGTACTCTTCAGACATGAGCATTGAGCCCCCACCTCTGGTGAAACATTGCATTGCTGTCTGGATAACATTGCAAAGTACTGTGCGATTCTCTACACGTGCCTAAAACTGAATAAAATGATTTTACCTTAATATCCGTACTTTGAAGTTTCAACGCACAATGTATGTTAGGTGGGACATGCCGCATCGCAGCCATATTCACTTACATACGTGTGGCTCGGCGCCCCTTACTTACTCGTAACACTGACAGAGTACCCGGCTTCGGTGTCGGTATTACATCGGTCGCTATCGCCCTCCGACGCGTAGCGTAGGACGGAGTCACTTTACCGATAAACACGTCCACAGACATCCCATTCTATAGGGCATTCAATGAAGTGAGCGCACAATATAGACCCCTAGGTATGAGGTCCGGTTACTAGATTTGGATGTGCAGCCAAAAGCTGAATACCAATAAGATGTTGAATGGCTTCAAATAGCCGCCTAGCCACGATTCTTTGGAGAAACGGTACATTGCATACGTATTGGGCAGGAACATATTCCTGTGAAACATGAGCATTGTGAGTTGGTTGTGAGTTTCAAATAGATTTTCATGTTTCAATCCCGCGTAGAAGAGGCAGGATTGCATTTGGCATATGAAGTTCATGCCTGGTAAGGAAACTGAAACTGACTGTGGTAAGGAAAAGCAATTTCATATAGCACTTAAAATGTGGGAATTAAGAAGCATTTACAATATCGCTGTAGAATTAAACGTCATTTACGGATGTAGCGTCACCCAATAAATACATCTAAAAAACTGAAAAGTTGAGGAATGTTACATCAGTTATGTGAAATCATAGCTAATTTTGGACATTGCATTTAAATTCCCTTCGCTATAACGAATATTCATCTAACAGGAACCCGAACATTGAGCAAACTGCAAAGTCAGCGTCCGTTTCAGTTGCAGCCCGCTCGGCGACTCGTCATTCATTCAGTTCCCATATAGCAAAATGGAGTGGAAACTGCGCCGGTTTTCGGCGCCGGTTATTTTATCGGGCTATTGCAGCAGACTCAGCCATTGTCTCACAATCCGATACCGACAGAGATTGAGGCGTTGTGACTGTCGTCGGAAGCCGCGGGCGGGGGCGTTGGACGGCCGGGGGACCTCTGATTGGTGCACGGACACTGTTTGGCCGCCCCACGTGCTTCACTGACAGACATTGAACTATGCGGCATCGACATATGGCTAGATCTATTCATGGTGGAGTAGCCTGACAATGGCCAGATTCATCGGTCTGACGGTCAAACGGGCAATCAAAGAAGGCTAGCCGGTGCGGTCAACGGCGATAGTTTAAATTGCATTCTCATCGCTCATGTTTTTATGAACGAACAATCTCACACTTGATCCGGATCTGAGCAGCGTTGTTTTTTTTCGGGTACCTGATTTCATGGTTAAGGGTTACTAATAATCAAAAGTCTACATAATATCTTGAAAACCAGTTATTTTTTCGGTGAAATTTGGTAGATATTCTTTTTTGATCTTTCTGAATCACGGGACATCGCCTTCATGCCAATTTATTAAGTTTTTTTGAAGTTGGGAGACAGTAGCGGCGGAACACCTTCAATTAAGGGGGGGGGGACACTGCCGACTTGGTCCCATTCTTTCCATGCAACGCCCATAGGGCTAATGTTAAAATGCCAGAATCAAAGGGGGCACGGTGCCCCGGTGCCCTCCCCGTTCCGCCGCCTATGTTGGGAGGGGAGGGTCCCTTTAACAAAAACAATTTTTCGATCGTGTTCCGGTTGTCAGATAACGTATTGGCTACAAAATTGTAACAATGCCAACCAACGCACTCTTATTTCAGCTAATCACGCGTCTGCTTTTGGCTTGAGCGTGCGCACGGTTTGGACGATGAGAACTATAACGTAACGATAAAATGTTCATACGATAGCTATCAGGGATGTCCAAATCTGCGGTCCCCGTTTAGACTACATCAGTGCGGGCTCATGTCCGCGAAGGGGCGCGTGCGGCGCGTGGGTGTCTGGGACGTGGGCCGTCTCGTGTCGCGGTGTGGGTGGCCGCCGGTGCGCCGGCCCGGCCCCGCGCACCCACGTCACCGCCCCAGGCTATATAGCCGCCGGCGGGCAGCCTAGCAGCGGTGGCAGCGCGCGACAGAGCAGACGCGACCCGCTTCCGCGAGAGCCTGCGCACCGGGCGCCGACCGAGCCAGCGTCCACCGAGCGGCCAGCCAGCGGTCTTGGAGCCGAGCGACAGCTCGGCGCGGCCCGGTAGACCACCAGCAGCCGACCGGAGGCCGGAGCAGACCCGCAGGTGAGCCGCCGCACCGGGGCTCGGAACGGGGCAGAGCTGGGAGAGCCGCACAGGTGAGCCAGCAGGACGGTAATCGGATCAGGACAGGTTTGGGAGAATAGACGGGGAAGTGAGGTATATCTGTTACAGGCCGTATGAAAACTCAGTTCGTTTGCAAACGGCCTGGCCCGATTCAGGCCGTTTGCAAACGGCCTGGACAGCCCAGTCAGTATGCAAACGGACTGAAAAGTCAGGCCGTTTGAATACGGGCTGAAATTCCAGGCTGTATGCAAACCGCCTGAAATTTCAGGCCGTTTGCAAACTGTCTGGGCCGTATGACAACTTTCCAGACACCAGGCCGTTTGCAAACGGTCTAGGCATTTTGAAAACAATCTGGTCTGCATAAAGTTACAGCTGGACAATGTTGAGTTTATTGAAGTACGACCGTTTCATGACATTACATGGCACTATGAAATCCTGAGGTGCATTCGGCATCCGGAAAATATTGTCACTCGGATATTCTCCGTCGGAAAATTATTGTTGAGCGCCTATCTTCAGCATGTCTCGTTATCGCGATACCGTTCGTGATCCCCGATGATTCTCGCTAGTTCCGGAAAATTCTCCCTGATGTTCCCGATGACGAATGCAGGCCTGGTCAGGAAGAGATTAGCAGAACTGAGACCCGACCCGTATAGCGCCCGGTCGACCCGGGCTTCCCCCGGACTTCAAAGTTTCGCCTTCCACCGCAATGGTCAAGTACATTGTCTTGACCATTGTCTTGACCATGTCTTGACCAGTGTATTGCCGGCGTACGCCACCGGCCAGCCGCCGGCGGTCGACCGGGCGCGGTGAGGACTCTAATGTGAACCAGTGGCGCGGGAACTTCTTCCAGACTGGGGGGGGGGGGCTGAACCATAATTGAGATCAACCTAGGGTACCCCCAAATCTAGTTTTCTCACCGGTTTTAGGCCACTTATTTTTCAGACCTTGGCCTTTAAAAAAAACGAAAATATTTGCAAAAAAGTCAGGTATTCCGTCTCAGCTGAGTGAAGAAACTACCGTTTTGGCAGCCTGGAATAAAGGTTTTAATCTGCCAAATCAGTTGCCCAGCCAGTGAAAGAGGTGGATTTTTCACTTACACTGCTTTCTTCCTTTGTGACCCACAACCCCTAATTAGGGGAGGACAAGCTGCCCCAACGGTTCTTGACCTCATGAAAAGTTGTGGGGCACCGCCCCCACGGCCCCAGAGCTGTGGGAGCAAGCTTCCCTCACTGCCCCCTCCCCCGGTTCCCGCGCCTATGTATGAATCTATGAAATTATGTTGGTAGATTTCCGATTTCGATTCCTCCAGCTGGGAGGGGGGGGGGCTCAAATACATTACGAGCCCCCCCCAGCCGAAAAGTTGGAGGAGCTCAGCCCCCGCTAGCCCTCCCCCCCCGGTTCCCGCGCCACTGATATGAACTCTGATGTCCATTGCGCGCTCCGGCGTTTTATGCCGCAAAATAATCGGTGAGTCTTGTAGTGATACGTTTCACCAGACCTCACCAGTAGTACTGGCTTCAGCAGGCTCCATCAACTGGATGGCCGTACCAGGCGGACCGTGAACTTGTATAATTAGTAATATTGTCGAAAAACGGCCGGGCCGAGCATCAGCACAGTAAGAAAATGTTCGACGTATGTAGACGAGTCATTCGGCATGGAATGCGCAAGCATTCACATGGATGCAACCTGATCATCGACCAACCTGGATCCATTAAGTCCAATCTTCAGAGGCTGTTGTACTTCGCCAGACCGTTTGAAAACTGACTAGGCCGTTTTCAAAATGTCTAGGCCGTTTCAAACTGCCTAGGCCGTTTTCATACGGCCTGATATTTCAGGCGGTTTGCAAACGGCCGGCTTTTTCAGGCCGTTTTCAAACGGCCTGACTGGGCCAGGCCGTTTGCAAACGGACTGGGTTTTCATACGGTCTGTAACATATCTACTTAAGCGAGGGGGCTGGATTGATGATTTTTGTCACCAGTTCAGTAACTGTTTCTGAAAGTCTTTGGCTCCGTGTCTGGCAAGTGGCAGTCGACGGGGTTGCTGAACTGATCTGAAAGCCGCATTAAATAGGTAATGCACTGGGACACTGCATAGGCATATCTTTTCAAGAACTTGAAGTTATCAGGCACTGGAACAACATTAACCAATGCGTACTCAATTTCTTACACTGAGGTTTATTGTCCCTCACTTATTTCACCTAATTAAAACTTAGCACTAGCGTGAGCGGGTGTCACGCCCGCGGCCGGCTAAGCCACATAGTTCGTGTTGACGGTCATAGATGGCAGCAGTAGTGGGCGCCTGAAAGCAGACTGTACCGCACGACATCCCGGCCCGCGCCTTGGAATAATTCGCGGTGGATATGGGGATATGGAGTCTCTGGGCCTTAGAATCCGGTGTAAGTACATTTATCTGTTGCAGTGGAGCAACGAAGTGAGAACCTTTGCACCCACTGGTGGGTCTAAGGGAGAGCTCTGTTGGCATTGTCACCAGGGATGCGGAGCCGGAGCCGGAGCCGGAGCCGGAGCCGGAGCCGCCGGAGCCGGCATATTTTGCCCGGAGCCGGAGCCGGAGCCGGAGCCGTGAAACAATATAGCCCGGAGCCGGAGCCGGAGCCGTAGCCGTCAAAAAAGGGGGCGACTCCTGCTCCTTTTCTTAAGAGGAAACAATTATTTACCTAGTTCGGTTTGACAGTACAAGGCGTAAAACAATGTGGTATTCAAAATAGCCTTGTTATACAAATACAGAAGCAACGTGTACCAATCCCATCGCCTTTTTTCCTCCACCCGTATTTAATTGATCGCATAGGGGATGTACTGAGTAGAAGCTGGAGCCGGAGCCGCCGGAGCCGGAGCCGCCGGAGCCGGATCATTTTACTCGGAGCTGGAGCCGGAGACGGAGCCGCCATGACATTTCACCCGGAGGCGGAGCCGGAGCCGAAGCCGATTTTTTTCTCCGGAGCCGGAGCCGGAGCCGGAGCCGTCTGAAATTTCCACGGCTCCGCATCCCTGATTGTCACCCATGAATCGTCATAAATTTTGAATTCTGCGCTCGTTGCATATAAAAAGAGACATATTTTTATAAAGCAGCTTCCTTGAATTGCATGGTATCTCATGACAAAAGGAAATTTTGAAGAGCCTTTGGAATTTTGGATGTTTTTTGGGGCTGCATGCCCCAGAGCATCCAGTGCTGCATTTTTGGATGGTGCAATGACTCCACCAGTTCTTTCCGCATTGAGGGATATTGGGTCACTTGAATAAATTAAATTGCGTGAACGCTCCCATAAGAGGTCCGTTTAGCGTGGAAAGCGAAAGTCGCGGACATTTGCTGGCTTACTGAATAACATTGAAAAAGTCGATGGCAAATTATACACAGTAGCTCGTTTATGTCAATAAAGATCAACGTCCAATTTATGCATTCTATAGCAAATTTATACATTGACACAACATGCTTAAGTCCATTCCTAAGCCCTGACCAAAGAAAAGGCAGGCCGGAAACGGATCGTGCATTGTCTGAAAGGTGGAACATGACCTATCTATCCCTTACTCACTCCTGCGATATACCCACCCCCGACCGCTGAATACGGGACAGCGGAAGCTGTCAATGGTCCTCGTCCACCCATAACTGAATATCATCCATGCTCCATACCTCTGTTCATTTTCAAATCCCATTGCATGACGATAGGTACGAAAATAAATTGTGCTTGAAACTTATAATCAACTATGACAGAATGAAATCTGCAACTCAATAAACACGTACATACATTGTACGCCGTTATGCAGCGGGGATCGCGGAGTGCACCCAAACAGGATAAGACCTTTTCCCGACTGCCGTTTCTGATCCTGCCGGCAGCCGGCCATAACTGCTGTGATCCCGGCCATTAAGGCCGTTGACCCAAAAGCGGTTTCAAAATGACACTTATCCAAGGCATTCATGAGGAAGTAGAGAAGAGGCAATAACAATATACGACATGAACGCTCATATGCACGGTGGGCACTGCGCAATCCTCACTGTGCTTCTTCATGATCGGCACTGTTCATAAGTCCAAAGCCGTAGGTACTCTTACCGTCTCCTTTCATGATTAACACTGAATTTGATAGTTACCCCTTAAATTAAGTACAATGCAATTCGTGTAAGAAGCGTTACAGCGTTAGATCCTATCGCCAACGTTTTTGATGTCTGTTGCAGCAGCCCGTGCCGAGCTTTCCGCACTATTTAACGGTGTTCACTGCACGATCAATGCCAAGCACGCCAGCATGGCTCTTCTTGTCACTTTTGTCATGCCTATGAACCCACTCATAACATTTTGAACTCCATGCCATTGCCTCGTCCATTCGCCTTACGCCCATTTGTATTTGTTTCTCTGGTAGTGCATTGAAAAAATGTACCAATCGGCATTAACTCTTATGCACTTTATATGATTGGGGATTAACGAGCACTACCTTTTTGAAGTTCAGACAACGAGCAGGGCTTTGATATTTGCATGCCTTTGAGTAGAATCAACCTGCTTTTGCTCGATTAAAAACATATGTTGCAATTAGCCAATGATGCTCCGACACTTATCGTATTTAATTGCAACATCATATACCCCTATGAACTTTGCACACGATTATTTTGAAGCTAACGGGTACTCACCAGCCTGTTTGAAATTTAAAATTAACACTGCCCCGGATATAAACATCTTACCAAATATGTCGTATGTCCGAGTATGTATATGATATATTATTAGACGCTCTTGGTAGCTACCACAGTAGGTACATACGTGAAAGTGGACTTAGCATCGGGTTTCGAACGTTTCGCACATTATACCGACATTGGCCCAGTGCACACCTTTTTGGCATGGAAATGCTTAGGCATACTCAACCCAAATAGCGCACACATTCTTGTTTCCATAATAATTACTCCCTCGCCTTCGATCAAAAGCCGTAGTCCTGAATCAGAACACGGAATGGCCGGTAATAACATTTGGTTAAACCGAACGTAATGGAGCACGTCCGATGACTGGATTCGATTTATCTTTCTTTATTTCGGCCACGTTCTCGTCATTATACCGTACCGGGTATTTTACAGTGATGACGTCGCGGTGATCGATACGTTTAGATGTTCGATGCTTGCTTATAGCACACTACGTTTAATCTCAGATGGCATGGACTGTATACATAGTGTATACAGTGTAAACTAGTTAGATGCAACATACGAAATTACCCACAGATAATGTACCTATAGGTAGGTAATTATCAGTGGAAAACCACACTTTAAATAGAAAAACAACATGCGCGCTGTACAAACTGACATTTTACACATGCCATAGCTGCATATTTAATGTAAAAACTAGCTTACCATGCTTATTTATTCCGTCGTAATGGGTGTTAGCCGTGAAAAACATAGCCGGAAGAGAAATGTCTTTTCTTCTTGACATTAGAAACTTTGCCTGGCAACACCAGTTGGCAACTTAAGTGCGCCAAGGACCCATGAGACAAGGCGTTTGTGGGTCGAGTACAGCCGTGCAGCCCATCGTATAAGCCGACGCTGGTGCTTCCAAGCGACCGGCAGTCTGGTAACTCGAATATCGGCATCAGCACGCTCCTGAGCCATAAAGGTCCTTGAGCGAGATGAGCTTCAACGCCATTTGCGATATGATGAACGCCCGCTTGACGGAAATTCTACGTTAATCACATCGTCAATCACCCAAGTTGCGAGTCTATTCCGTTGTCATTGTTGCCTTAGTCGATCGTAGATGTTGTACAGGGACCCGCAGTTGCTACTGTACACATATATTACCAATTTAGAATTGCGCTATTATTTGCTAAGTGCTGGCCATTGGAGAAATGAAATGTAGCGCAAAGTATGGAGGAATAACACATGTTTGCTCCTAGGACGTTTGTTTTGTATAATTCCTCTTACCGCAACAGATATTCTTCCAAAACTACAATCGTGCTATTTTTCCGCGCCGGTTGCCTCCCCAGAGCCCGTCCTTGGTATCGCCTATAGCTTCCGTTCCCGCTACGTGAATGAAAGTCACGTGACTACTACAGGTTTGCGCTCAGTACTAACACACCTAGCCCGAGGGCCGGTCCGTAGCGGGGAGGGGTAGAACGCCAGAGCTCCAGCGCAGTGGAGGTGGTGGTGGCCCGTATCATAAAGAGGCAACCGTAAGCAGAACTACAATTGCCGCAGTATAAGATTATGATCAAGTTTTCTTTAGATGTATTGATTGACAAGAAAGTGCAATGCTTATCCGATATAATAAAACGGTGTCCAAGGCCTTGGAAGAACTATAAAACATATTCAGCAACGTATAAATTTATGATACAGGCCATGACCTTTCACCTTGCCTCCGGGGAGGACCGCTCAGGAAGCCACATACCGATCGAATCGAGGCCTCGCAGCGCGGCGGCAGAGGAGAGTGGATAAACCATCGCCAGATCTTTCGTTTACTTATGTTTCCAGAAGAAGGGGGGGTGGAGGGTGAGGGCTGTTTTCAACCCACTCACCATTCCTTTCCTTATTAACTTATAGCTTACCGAAAAATGCAACACAATGGTGGCCGTCACGAGATGTAGCGAAGAGTGCCTCAGCCACACCGGCTTTGAGTAAACTTTAAGCATTGGAATTCGGGCCAGTGATCCTGAAGCGATATCTTTTTTTGGTCGTGCATAAGCTGGGATGACGTCGTCCAAGTTAATTGCGAAGAAACGGTTTTAGTTTCAGAACATTTATGAGGCTAGTCGCGCCAAAAAGTATACGTTTGTTGCAAAATGTCAAATAGTGATACCACAGAGTTGACGTGCTATCCAGATGATGGAATTCATTTGACACAAGAAGTCAACAAGTGGCATCGTTAGTCATCCTGCATACCTATAAATCGATTCGTCACCTTGGTTCGAGCTCAATAGTTCTTTTCGCGGATGATCGGTTTCGTTTTCTTTCCTTTTTTTTTGGGGGGGGGGCGGGGGCAGTTAATGAGCCAGTAACCACCCTCCCCAGTCCCCTAAACAACAATTGTTGACAAATACTGTGATGGCCTAAAAAAAAATGCCCTCAATTGTGTCACGTAGGGGAGAATGAGGTAAGTTGAGCCGTTTTTTTCGTAAGCTACAGGCTAACTTACTGATCATTTTTCTGCGTTTACGGGTTGGACGGACTTTTGGACGGACTTTTGGTCATTTGCGCATGTAATGGTGGCCAGAAATGTTTCATACCGCTTATTTTTGTACTGAAAGGCTGCGTCAAAAATCATCTTGCACGTTGCTCATCTTACCCCATGGGCGGGGTAAGTTGAGACACGTCGTGGGGAAAGTTGAGCATGGATAGAAAAAGCGAACCTCTTCTTTTCCCGGGCGCGGCGAAGAGTGGGCTCTTTTATTTACTCCATGGCATACATACTTATGGCAACGTTTTTTCCTCCATCAAAAAGTAACTGTTTAAAGCCTTCCAATAACTCGTCAAGTTTTCTATCAAGGAAGAAATCATATTATCCTTCAGATAATCTGCAAATCACTTACAACTTGTGTAATCAACAAAGAAAAAACAATTTCCTACCATTTTTATTCAGCAGAAACAAGCGCAGCTCAGTTTGGTTTTTGACAGCGGAGACAACAATGGCTTATCCGGCTCATCTTACCCCAGGTGAAAATGGCTCATCTTACCCCACCCGTGGTCATTTTCGATTAATGGCTGACACCTGCTAAGGAAAATAACCATGCACCGCAGATAACAACCATCTCATTTTAAAGGCAAAACATGTCTTAGTTATTAGGGGTTACCACATGTTACCGGGTGCTGAGCGTGAGAACGTTGCCGTCTCACGTGAAAGACGTGAAAGACGTGAACATCGTAAGCAAACGGCACATGGAAGCTCAAGTCAATTAGCGCCATAGGAGCTGAGAAACATGGGGTGGCTAAACTTGCCCCTTGGCTCATCTTACCTCACTCTCCCCTATTTGGGGCTCTCAACTTTGATTTGTTAAAGTTTTTTGTCTGTTCATTATAAAAGCTGTCAAATTTGCCGTATCATTAAACTTTTATTGAGTTTGTATTTCACACTTATCTAAAATGAACAATTTTGTCACTGGCTTCTTTTATGAATGGAATTGGATGGTCGCATGAATGAACGAATGAATAGCTCCATTTGAGCATCAGCTGAAATCAATCCTAAAATTTAATCTACCAGTCTGCAACGAAAAGGTTTAAAAATCAGTGCAAGTTAGGTGCAGTTTCTAATCTATGCCGTTTTTTATTAAGTGTCTCATAGCTCCTTAATCTTGAGCCGCTTCTCTTACGATTCATTTTATGTGGTGCTTACATTGTTCAAGAAGTTATAGTATTTGAGCTCGTTGGTCTTAAAAAACTGCTATCGAAGTAAATTAAAGTGTTTCGGGCTTCGGCACTTAAAAACCAATCGATATTTAACCCTCACCCACTTAGGCATTTCTTTTCAGCGTCTTACATGTAGCGGAGGGGCGTAGAAACTCTCAGCCATTCGGCCCTTGATAAAAATAGCCAGAGCTTCGCTGAAAAATAAAAAAGAGCGAGCTGCTCGTGACGAGAGAAATCCGATGATTTGAGGGTCCTGGTCATCGCTGACGAGAGAAAGCCAATTATTTTTATGTCCCGGTCAATGCTGAGATCCTAGGTTACTGGATGCTCCCAACGCATCATTTTTAGAGTTATGACATCGAAATACACACCAAACGATAGAGAATTGATCAAGAATCACGATAGTGAAAGTTTCAAGTCGATACCTCTTACCGTTTTGCCGCAATCGGCGCGGAAATATGAAAAAGTTAGATTTTTCCGAAAATTTGACCTTTGACCGGTCATAAGTAGGTCAAATGTTGACCTAGGACCAAAAAATATACCACCAATCGCGAGATCTCGTTGAGAGCAATCCGTTGGTCTTTTCCGCTAAGCTCTACGACGCTCCATTTTCAAACGCCAGGGGGGGTCGCACCCCCCCCCCCTGCATGGGCGAAGGTGGCAAAACACCGTTTACGGGCGAGGGTTAAAGGTAATTTGGTTCAAAGATTTAAAATTCTCAGACAAGATGGACAAATAATAAGGGCTATTTAATTTTCTGGAAAGTTGTAAAATTGATTAACTCCAGGGCACCAAAGAATCGTCGCAATCCTTCGCTTTGCCGCGATTTATTGGTGAAAAACAGGGGGCGCGGTCAACTTACATCTACTTATATGTGTGGTGAGGGCTAATATTCATTTTATCTGTGTTGATGAATATGCAACAATTTCTACATGAACTGAGACCAGTCCATAAGAGTATGTTTTTCTCACGGACAATGACAATATTGGAGAAAAATAAGTGTATAGGTTAAACATCGATGAGAACTATATGCGGCACCGTCTCGGTCTGGCCAGCCGGGTTGCCGATAAAATACACAAATGTTTATAAGCTTCCATGATGCGCTTAAAAGACTGCTAAAAAGATTTAAAAAATAAAGATAACTACTTCATCGATTTTAGCGAAAGAAAACATGTATGCCTAATTACTTATTTCTTGCCACTGACGGAGCCACTTTTTCGTGCGAAACGTCTGGTTTTATTCGTATTGTTATTGTATTGTCATTCCCTGTGAGAAAAAAGGATAACTCTTCAGTTAGTAACCGTAACAGCGAAACGGCTCAATGTAACACAATTCACTGTGTATACGAAACCTATAATTGTCCCTAAGAATAATCCTATTTACAACTTTTAAAAAGATACAGCCAATACAGCTTGGGCATGCATTTTTTTCTGCATTAAGATAATATTCATTTATCTCCACAGAATATGGTAAATTAGTGCTGCTGAAGTTCGCTTTCGAAGCGTCTCCTCCAGGCATTCCACAGCTCTCGTGCCATTTTGGATCACGGAACATGGCTGGGCGCAGGACAGGCCGTCTGCGAGCTTGGACGGACCACGTGACCACCTCCTCCCCTCCCCCTCACTCCCGTCCCCTTCCCCAGCAGGGCGTCCGATCTAACCGCGCCCCAGGCAGTCGGCTCGGTCCGACCCTCCCCTGGTCGAGCCACGGCCCGGTGCCGCCTGAGTTTGTGCCGGGTGCAAAACTGGAGCAGTAACTAGCGCCGGAACTAGTAGTCAGCACGACCATCGTCAGATGGCAGGAGTAAATGGAATAAGCGGTTCCAGGTTTCAGAAGGAATGGGGCAGGAAAAAGCGCTGAAAACAATGTTTTGCTGATATAGCCATTAAAAGTTCACTGAATTAGGAGAGCAGCACATCATTTTAAAGCCCTTCAGATGGTGGTTTTAATAAGCACACAATAATTTCCCAATTCGCCTCCAACGGTGTCACAGGCAAAGAATACGCTGAAATACTAGTGTGTACAGAAGCAACTGCGGGTCCCTGTACCATGGCGGATAGGGCCATACGCTTGAGTGTTATGAAATTATCGGCCGGAAAGGAAACTGGCGAACGTTACATTTGGACTACATGATCAAAACTTTAGTCATGAGCAGCCGAGTAGCTCCAGCGTTATTCATTTCATACAGTGCAAGATGTCGCTATACTTCAGCTATGAGACGGAGCTCAGTATTTTGAGTGCTACGCCATTTGCCAGTTGAAGAGCCTTCCAGCGAATTGATATCCACGCTTTAAGAAAGCCCAATGCCCTGCGTGCCTCTAGTTCTTGGTGGAAATTGGAAATGCATGAAATTTGCATGAAATTTAAGTTTGCAAAAAGTGAATGATAATTATCAATTTTGTCCGACTAATATGTCGACAAAAATAACAGATCTAGCTATGTGAAGACCCGTTTCAAATCAGGCAAATCAAATCGTGCGAAGTGTTTTTTTTTATGTTCCCAACACAGCTTACACAATACCAAGTAGAGCAATCACAAAGCAAATTCACTTGGACAACGTTTGCACCGGTGTACCGGTTTCGGTTTGCCTATTGTTCATGCATAACCTTTCAAATAGAATCAGTCGGAATCAACTGCATTGGTTTGGTGCCTCATGCATCTGGATACTTGCACTGTCTCGAATGCAAATGGCCTATCCTATATCGAATATTGCAATCAGCTGCGCGAACGTTTGTTCACCAATCGCAGCGATCCGCCGCGCCCGGGCGGACGCTGCTACACGCTATCTGACGCACGTTCCGGGTGTCATATTCGCCGCATGACCGGCCATACGAGCCGCGCTGCATCTGCCGCGGGCCGGCGGATTGTTTGTCCATCCCGCGGCTCCTCCGTCCCGCTGGATATACACACAGAGAAGTGCTAACGGCGGAGGACCGCTGTCCCATTAGCGGCGCCTCCTTGTGGCACGCGGAGAGTCGGCGGATGGTTATCTCAAGAGGCATGTTTGCATACTGTTTACATACTGAGATGATTTTCATGCTTGTTTTGTTTGGTTCTCCTTTTATAAAGGCACATGTCTTGCCTTAGCGCTGCAGTCAGCGAGCTCTAAAACCCTGATATAATTCCAATGCACTTATTGTACAGGGAGCGCAAGGCAGCAATCGGTGGCTTATGCGCCCACTCCTGCATCAGGGCGTATGCCTTTGGGTCGATAAATGGTGGCGAGCGTGAGCTATTGTTCACCACTCATTACCACTGCATTGTCCAGCGATTGCCAGTGGCAGCTTACCGAGTGCGATCCAGTGCGCAACATCATTATCATGAATAAGAAAATCAACCTTACTCAAATTACCGATATTGTATCGAAGCTAATGTAATTCTTTCTGGTGTAGATTCGCTTGAATCACCATTTTACATTAAAGAAGTCACCTTTGTAGAGTAGGACTTTTTGTAGCAGGGAGTTTGTGCTTTATTTTGTAAGCAGGTTACACTGCACTTTAACATCATAACACACTAAAGCAAGATTCGTATGCTGCTCTTGGTAACCGCAAATGGTTCCCTAAGGGAAAATGAAGTCTCAAAATTACCCAAAACATTAGCATAATCACTAGATGCTGGAAAATTCCAACTCAATCTGTAGTCTTATCGGGAGCGACCTAAGATAATATTCAACACGGACTTTTATGTTGCGTTTGGACGACGCATTTTTTATAATTCCCAGTATTTTCATAATCAGCCTAGCAACGGATCGGTGCGGCCCCTACATCGAATCACACAGGATCCAAACTCGATCGATAAATTTATGAAGTCGACTCAGCTTCCGTATACGGCATTTACATTCACGATACAATATAAGTAAAACTGAAAAAAAAAATGAATTCACAGACAATGCAACACCAATCAGACACGTGTGTTCTGTTATTCACTAAAGCTCAGGTTAGGAATATCGATAGCTGCAAGACTGGGCCGTCTCCCTGCTAGTGCAGCTTTAGACGTAGCGTCCCTCTCTGTTGACAGATGGCCTATGCCCGTGTCCGCTGGACCGCTGAGTGCTGAGGCGAGCTGTTTTCACACGGAAACACCAACAGTCAGATTCTCAGGGGAATTTTCGGCCGAGCTCGGGAGAAGGCTCCGAATCTGCGGAACTTATGAGTTAAAAACACATCTGTGTGCCGTGCTTTCAAGCGATATTACAATTTATCAGTGCGATTTCTCCGCAAGTCATCCAAAGAAAACTCCACGTCCAATGGTCAGTGGCTGGACGTTTAAGTGTCCACTCGATATTGTTTTGAAGAGCATTTCAGTTCGGAAGGGGAAAAAATGGGATCATTTTATCTTCAAGCGGTTTGCCGCAGCCCTGGTTATCACGTTTCAGCGTCATGGGACCATGTGGTATTCATGTATCACCACGATTTATAGGTGTGATGTGCTATGATCCACATGCAACACCTGACTGCCACCTTTATATTATAAGGTTAAACAGCCAACGGGTGCTTTAGATGGGCGTTTACGTGCGAAAAGCACCGGTTAAGTGGACATCTGCATGACGGCAGCGAATCCGTTTCTGTCAACTCTGGACGCTTGTTCAGCCGGTCTGTTCAAACATTCATCTCAGTGACTATTGAATCAGCTTCAGTGTCCAATGGCGAGATGAATTCCACCGGCTGTTGACTCGGGGGAATCAGAGCGGCCCTTGAAGCGATTCCGCCAACCGAGGCAGACACGCCGCGCGGTGCCGGTGGAGCGACCACTTAGCGCACAGTTACACTGGGGGGACGGTCTCCGGCGACTGACGGCATTCGCTCGGCCCGCCGGGGCTGTCTGACCTGATGCGACTGGATGCGTGGCTTGATGTCTTTAGAGGAAAAGGGAAGTGAGGAGATACAAGCGATAGCAGACAGCTAATGTAATAAACGATTCGTTTCAATCAATTAATTAGACCCCGTCAAATTATCACGGGATTTTTTTTAATGTATCTAATGATACAATAAATACCAGCAACCAGCCTACTCCGCAAAATAAATGTTATAACTCTAACAAACATGAAAAAGCGTCAAAAGACAGAGGCTATAAGGATCCCTTTACAAAACATTGGCTTTGATAATTGTTTGGTGGTGCTTATTTGGTAAGTAGGTATTGTTCCTCTATATTCCTACGGATATATCAGACATGACTATTCAAATGTGCTCAGGAGACGAAGTCACACGGAACCAGAAGCAAACTGAAGGAGTCATTTTCGGGCCCTGATTCCACAGAATCCGGTAGCCCATCCAGTCCGTGCTGCGCATTCCGGCTGCAGCGCATCAGTCTGGTCACCTCAGGACAGCTCGGTCCGATCCATCAGGCACGACACGGTCGGCGCCCCGTTAGCTGGTTAGCGTCCCACCCTCGGGACATCCGCAAAGGTTGCCATCGAAGCGCAGAGCGCTGCCCCGATATGTAGGTTAGGACCAGCGGCAATGTCCTGAAACGATGCTGCATTGCAGATCCAGGAGGTTAAGCAGGCAAAAGACCTAACTAGAGCTCAACTTCGAACTTAGTGCGCCGAAGATCGTTCAAGTAAGCATGCATTATGCTACTGAGTATGCATGCAACTGATCATTTAGGCATTTACCATGGTTAATTACCAACGATGCACGGTCGTAAATACAAATATGTATCCAATGGCCAATCTCGTCGTTTGCATTCGGGCCCTCCGGTTGGGTCAGCTTGTGGTCGGCCTGCGACGCGGTCTGCCTCGGGCTCGGCTTGTTCCATGGGTTGACCCAGCTCGGGACAGCAGCGGTATGAATAGAGTTTGTAGGGCTTCAGCGACCAACATATGGCCGTTGCTTCCGGAACGGATCGAGGTTAGTGGGGATGGACGGGGAATCATCGATAGACACCGACAACCGATCGTATCAAATACATGTCTTGTCCTTGGCAATGCATGTCACTGCATATTTTCTTCAACGGCAACTCATAACTATGATAGGCACAACTATACATGTTTCGTCTTCAGAGTTTACCTGACACAGTCACACGGGACCACCCAGTGGAGGATGAACGGCGCACCAAAAACGCCTCTCCTGTAACAAAATACCTACACAAATGCATCCGCACTCAGTGCCTGGAATGGCTCGCGGCGGCGGAGTGGCGGTCACTGTCACATGATACCCCTGAGAGGCAGGCGATTCGCCAACAGCTCCTGATACTATCCCTTGACAATACCGTGGGTAAATATACAGAGAACGCCGAGCGGTGCAGACGCGAGCGGCGGGGGCCGGAGCGACTCAGCCCGTCGCGGGGGTGGGGAGGGCGAGGGGTGTCAGTAGTCAGAGCTCGTGCCGTCATCTGTCGCCAGAGGCGATAGCTCCGTCAGAGGCCGACAGGCCGACTCTCAACCGGTCAACAGCGAGCGCCGCCGGGCGTGGGACAGCGGTCAACAACGACTTCTTGCGAACGTGAGCTCGGTGAGCAGCGTACGTGAGCGCGGTGAGCAGCCGAGCCGGACCGGGGTAAACAGGTGACGGTCCGCCCGGGAGAGGACCGGAGAGCGACGAGCAGATCGCTGACGCAATGACTGAGAACCTGGTGGAATTCTGGGGAGATTGGGGAGTGGATGTCGGACTGAGAAATGCCAGGATCCGTCAGCTGCACTCGATGTAAGCTCGGGTGGTTCATCAGTTAGATCATGTGCTCCTATAGTGTAGTATCTCGCGTGTTTCCACGCATCACATGAAGGGCGAGTGCTGCTTACCGTCACTGGACGATTGACTTTGAAGTCTGACATTGCCCATAGGCGGATCAAGAAAGACGGTCTGGACGCTGCGAGGGGGCATACCTCGAAAAAAAAATTCCCTAAATTTCAAAAAAAAACCGTCTCGGATCTCGATTCCTAATGCACTGCTGTTCAGTTTAAGTCTAATTTTTCCTGATTTAAGTTGTTCACAGTTTTCTTTCTAGTTTAATTTCATGAAAAACGACGGATTTTCATCGATTTTAGGCACTGCGAAGAGGACATTTGGCCCAAATGCCCCCTTTGGATCCGCCAGTGACATCGCCAATGTTATTATTAAGTGCTTTAGATCGTAATGAATGTTTATATTGCTTATTGCAAATACGTCCGTGCCCACTCTGGAGTAAAATCATGAGCTTGTGTTTTATCATGCATTGCTGTTGGTCCGGTGCATCGGTAAATACCTCAGATTGGCAGGGCAATCAAGGAACTGATCCGCTGAAGCTGTAAATAATACGCTGTATTTTATATCACCATATTAATACCTACAATGGCGTGTGATTCGTGTCCGTGGGCGTTCGATTGGAACTCGGACGCCCCAAACGATAATGTGAGACTGACCCAAAGATACGTCTCCAATAAGAGAGTGCGGCAGCTGCCATTAACGATTACGCCCCGATTGAGACCGCGTGGAATTTCCTCTCGTTCCCATAGTATTTCTGTCGAAATGGTTTCGTGAGGGCACGAAAACGCTCGCCAGAACAATATCCGGTCGGCATGCTGAAGCAGAAACCGAGCCGCGAGGTATAGAACATTGCGTCTTGCACAACTGTAACACACACATACCTAGACACCCTTATTTGACTTCGTCGCCTGTGCTCCTGCGCCTCGTATGCTGAGATACCCTGCCGTTTCGTTTCAGGATGTTGGTCGAGGGCTGTCTACCTGTGATCCTGATGATAGCCGTGCTGTCCGGGCGGCAACACCTGGTCAGGGCCGACCAGGAGCACTTCATCAGTAGCGCGGTAGGTGACCGGGGAGCGGGTCTACTATCCGTGATCGACTCTGATCGACTGTAACTGCGGTCCACTGGCAGACGCCAATGTATCGCGCCTACTCTGTCCCACCCGCGGCATCGAGCGGCGGCACGCGATACGGCGGACTTATGATCGTCCCCAAGGGATCGATATAAACGTGGTCATCCAGACTAATAAAGTGCAATGCCAGCGTGTAACAAAATGACCCTCGGAACTCGAGAGAGAAGTCCCAATCTTTCATTCAGCAGCTGTGACCGATATTGGCAGGCCTAACGCAGACGTTATGGCAAGTCTGAATTGAAAATGAATACCTCGGTTCTAGGCTTGTTAGAAATCATCGCTTGAAACTTGCACAACGTTTAAAGACGTGCAATGTCTTTCGATTCCTTTAACTTTAACATACCTGTACCTTAACAACTAAAGTAATTAAGTCCCCCCCCAAGGAAATTAGGTTAAAAAATCAATGATAATTTACGGTTTCTTTTCATGCTGAGCTTATAGATCGCTTGGGCACATGACACTATTGATAATGGATCTGGCACACACGTTCAAGCTTACACCTTCATCGAACGCGGGGCAGCCCTCGTACACATAACACATAATCCCTCGTTCGCAGGGCCAGGTAGCACATGGGTATTGACACGGGTTACATTATCACAAAACCACGTCCAAGCATTTGATGTCGTTATCAGCAAACGGCTTTTGCCTTCTCTATTTGCCTGGCCACAGTCCACACCATCCGGTATCGTACTGTTCAATAAACTCGCTCATTATCGCAAACCGGGTGACAAACGAAGTCATCTTTGCGCTGGATCGAGGACGATTAACATGGTTATATTAGTCAGGCTAGGCAAAGACGGATGTGCTAAAAAGATGAACTTTACTAATAGTGCTGAACACTAAATAGAAGGTACCTAAATACCTACAAAGGTGCAATTTTTCGACTGCCTAGCACGTTCCACCATCTATTTGATATCTAAGATATTTATCTATTCATCTTGAAATACAGCTGGAGTAAGCATATCTTAACAATATTTTTATAACAACTACTGGTTTTACTAGAGGCTCAGAGCAGTGCCCTACGGCTGCTCACGCTGTCCAACTGACCCCGTTCTCCTGCGGCAGCGCGTCGGACCCCTGTTCGAGGACTTTGAGCCAGACCTGTACGACTACGAGGACAAGCGGGCGCTCGACTACGGCCACCTGCGCTTCGGCAAGCGGACGGCGAGCCTCGCGTCCGCCGGAGAGTCCGGCGGACAGCTCGCCGACGCCAAACGCAACCCCGACTACGGCATGATGAAGTTTGGCCGGCGCTCCCCGGATTACGGCTTCATGAAGTTCGGTCGACGCTCGCCAGACTACGGCTTCATGAAGTTCGGAAAGAGGCGAGCGGCAAAATCGGCCGGTAGGAGCTGAGCGGATCCGCCGGGCCGGGCTGGGCGAACGAGGGGCGAACGATGGGAAAAGGAGGGACAATACAGGGACATTGGATGCAAGAAAGAAACAAACGAAACCACCATCGACCACAACCGAGATTGACGGATTCAACGAACCACCGACAGGACATCAGGAGGTCGGCTGAAGGACGATACGCCACCTCAGGGAGATGGGCGAGTCGAGCTCCGTTCGCCGCGCGGTCATCCGCAGAGGTCCGGACTGATAGCGCGAGGTCGTGACTGCGGTCTCGGGTCGGGTCTGGTGATGGAGGTGCCGCTCCGGAATGATTGCTGAGCAGAGGCGGCCCAAAATGAGCCAAGTCGAGCGGCGAGCGGTCTGGTGAGCTGTGCCGAATGTCCGCGAATCGTTGTCCATGATAGCGCGCTGTGCCCGGACTGATCCGCGTGACGTCTTCTAGTCTGTTCCCGCAGCATACCAAATACGTTTGCAGCATATAAAAGTGACCATCAACTGGCAGACCTTTCGACGATGAGCTCATGTACCAAAGCACGACGATGTGATCCGTCGGACACAGGTTATCCAACGCCCCTGCTTAAAACACTGAGAACTGGCACGAAATAGGCGTGCTCGCATCAGCTCAACGTCTTTCAGTGAAGCTCTTTTTACGATAATGCTGGAGCAGGCAGACTCGTGAGACAATTAATACATCAAGCGAACGAAAACAAGCTACTAGGGTTTGACTTGTAGCTAAATACCTTGCAGATATGTAGTTCAATACCTGTAAACGAGACTTTGATACCAATGATCCCGCACTCAAAATTCATGAACTACGCTAGCTAGTGAAACCTTAGGCCAATTGGTAAACAGCTGCACGATGTCCCATAAAGGCGGCACGCTAGTAGACAGCTGTGTCGCCGCTGAAAATTGCCAAGGCGTGTGCAAACTTGGGTTTAAAAGAGCAACGTTTGCCAATATCGATCAGATCATTTATGTGTCGTGTTGACAGTCGAATGTGTACATTCCTGTCTTTTGACAAAACGGTCACCTTTCGCTTGTCTGCGAACAGGATCTAGACTCCGGCGATGCTTGGGCTTGAAGGGACAACGTTTTAAATGGGTAGGTTTCGAGCGATCGGCATCATCTTTGCAATGTTTTGAGTATGAGCGACATTGTCTTAAGTTTGAGAGACGGCGCAAGCGTATCGGTAACGGAGTTGCGATGGATCAGAGGCTGGCCATGGCCACTCCGTTACAATGATCTGCCTCGACGGGCCACCACTACCACCATCCCAATCTCGGCGCTACCGGATGTTACTCTACTTCATCAGTCGCTCAGCTGCGAAAACGCGGCACAGCCGCAGCTCTGACATCCGAAACCAGTCGGAAATGCACTGTTCAATCAGCGCCTTCGATCTCGAGAGCTATCACGTTACAGAACTTACAGAAGCCATCTACGCATGAGCTTTACAACCACGGCGACCTGTGTCGCTCCCACGTAAAGTCGCCTTCTCCTTATGCCACCAATGTATATCTCACTTCTATTTGACCGCGCATCAGGCGCCGGCCCTGCTCGGTGGGCTGGCGCCGGGATCGTCGTACTGAGGTCCAGTGACGTCATACTGAGGTCCTGTGACGTCACTGGAGCGCTGCCGGCCGCGCGCGGCGTGCGGGGAGTGTGTGGCTGGGCTCTCCGCCGCCCGAGCTGCCGGCCCCGTTTGTTTACAGTGCTGTATGGTTGAAAGCCGAATATATAACAGTTATGCAGTTGTGCAGGGTGTTTGGTGGGATAGGCGAAGAAGACGAGTAACAGTGGAGATGGGCAAATCGGCCGTCGAACTGCCTTTGCCCGAACTGCCCAGTGCCCGTCGAACTTTGTATGGGTTAGCCGGAAAAACTTTGTAATAGAGTATAATAGACACGCATTCCTCTAAGCGAGAGCAGAAGGACAGACTAATCTTCATAGTAACTCTTCACGATAACGATCAATTGTACACCATATAGGTCCTCGATACACACCACATTGGTTTATCCCGACGGCAAAATTCCTAGCAGACGGACTTAATCATCACATCGCTATCATCCGTGACATTACGGCAATCAAAGTCGATAACGGTCTGCATTCATCACCGCCTTAACAACTCCAGTCCCGTGAAACGGCAGCCCAACAGAAGGTGGAAGCGCAGTAGGACCGGCGTGGTACTCATCGGAATTACCTGCTCCAGAAGGAACGCAACAAAAAATTGGAAAGAATAATCCTAACACTGACCAGACCAGACAGCTAATCGACATTGTTCTTGTCGGCAGAATGGGTAAAAGAGCAGGGACGTCTGGATGGTGGGGTTAGTTGGTATGCATGAGGGCTACCGTGCATTACATCTTTACGTAATGTACTCGTCAGTAGGCCTTCCCATTCACTGGCCCATCGCTGCGGCCTCAAAAAGAGGAATATAGAGCATGCGGTTCCCGGATCATTTGCAAAGAGCTTCTGTTATTTCCCGAATGTGAGTTCAAATCGTGCTATTTCAAATAACCTCGACCTCGTCTCAGAGGCTGACGAACACCATTGAAGCCATTCAGGCCCCATAGGGAGACGATCTTTTCGTAAGAACAACGATCATCGACAGGCGCTCTGCGGCTGACATGCAAGGCGCGCAAACCACACAATGAATAGATATGCGGAGGAGCTCGTGCGACGCGACGCATAACGTCGGGATGATCCTACTTCAACCCAGGCGGTGTCGGACGCCAGAAAGGCCGCTTACGACTGTCGGCGGCCCACGCGGACAGGCAGACTCATGACTCGACGTTCACGAGTCCCCCGAGTGAGTGCCGTATGCGGCGGGCGGGGTGCCGCCGTCATGTCGACACACCCTGTCGACGAATGGGGCGACTAAACGCTCCGTCGCGCCCGCGGACCGACGGCACACGGATACTGAAGACATTTCTGAAAACGGCCGGGCGCGTATGATAACGCTACAGTCGAACTGAGCCCACCCGCTCCGAGAAATGCTGATCCGGCAGAGTAGTGTCGGACTGTCGGTGTGACATTTCACACATCTATCAAGTCGAGGCATTTTACTTACAATTAAAATGCCTTGAAACCCACAAGTATGTTTTGAGCTGTGGAGAAAAAGGATACGAGAAGATAAAACCCTGAGAATGCATAGATGCGAAACTTTTAGTCCCATTTTGCAGCCAATGATAGATGGACTATATTAGCAGCGCACATAAATGCACAAGCAATGCACTTACGCCTGTTGAAAGAGAACCGAGGTTATTACTTATCTAGCAAGTGGCGTTCGTAAAATATCAGTACAATTGTCAATTTATCTGACCTCCCAGCCGTCCATGCATTCAACAATTCATTCATTTATTAATTCATTCATTCATCCATTCTTTCATATTGGTTTCATTCATCCATTCTTCAGTTTGATATTGTTGAATTTTCTTCGAGTAACGTCACTCTCAATCATTTCAAATCAGTTCCTTTTCTCGATATGTTTTTCCTTATTCGTTCTCTCGCCACAATAAGAAATGCAGTATAAAAACTGCACAATTGTGTCCATAATGTGTTATATGTACAAGGGAACAAATCGAATCATATTAAAGACTACTTACAATAAGCGTTGTCACCACCTCTTTCCCTTGTCTTAGGCATTTCTTTTCAGTCAATTGCCACATACAATATCCATAGGTATGAACAAGGCCATATAACCCATGAACAAGGGTATGAACATACAGATTTATATTCAAAGGCATTGTATAGGCAGAGCTAATCCAGCCTGGCACTTTCCTGCGACCGACGAATGCACTGATGATAACCAGCAAAATGATTAGCCGCAGCACTGCTGCTACTGGGAAGCTGATCGTTTCGAGATGAAACACTTGCCACATCGCCCAGGCCAGACCTGTGCTCGCTTCCTGCCTACACAGGAAGCCGTAGTGCCGGGAAACTGACGACATGTGAAGCGCTCGGATCTGGGATCGCTATCCGAGCAGATCAAAGGTGGTGCGAGGATCTTACAGTTCTGGCTGTCAACTCAATCTGCCGCGCGGCACTGCAGTGGATAGGAATTACAGGTAGCGTGCGGACGGGAGCGCGGGTGGCAATGTATGAACAACATGAACAATTATACCTATTTATTGCCTAGTCTACACCAATGTCTGAAACTCTCAAGAGGTCTTTGGATGAGGGTGCCCAAATATTACAAAAGCGATATGCTTTATGCAGATGACGCTTCGGTAAATTGATGACTTCAATTCTAACTTTCAGTACCAGTATAACGCCTTTTGGGGCGACTTAACGCCTTTTGGCATAAGGGGTCACCCACATGCATCGGGAATAGTCCAATACTTGGTAGAAGGAATGAAGCTACCCTACAAAAATTACCGCATGTAAATCGGTCAAGTGGTTGTCGAGATATAAGCCTCGCAAAAGCGTCCGCACGGCCGGCCGGCCGGCCGCTCATACTCAGAAATTTCCGAATAAGGAAAGACTACCCTACGCTCGCTTCGCTCGCTCCGTAATAAGTCTGAACCAGGCCATGTGTCATACCATACTCAAGCACTATATAGCTGTCATGTTCACCTAAAATTGCAAAAAGCTTTCACGGACATCCATAATTCATCTCAAAAGGTTATATACCTACTGGATCACGGGTCGGTCGGCATTTGACAGACGACCCAGTCCATTGAACACTCACATCCTTTTAGCAAATAACCGAGGGATTCATTCATGTCTCGTGCTCTCCGAAAACTGCATGATGAATGTTTCAAAACCTACTTACTACAGTCTACACTCTACAGACAAGCGAGGCATCGTAACTACTAAATGTAACGAAACGAGACCACTTCGTGAAACTTGGCCATTGGCCACAGGGACAGTCCTCCATGTTACTTATGATAAGTGGGCCTGCAACCTGCATCCCACGTTTAAAACGAAGCTGCTATATAGTGTTGGTTAGATTGCGGTATCAGGGCATGACACCTCCCCCCGAACGATTGGGTCGCATGCGGTCAGCCGGTCATCAATTGCAGTGTTCATACTCATGTCTGTTTCCACGGACACACTGAACATTGTGTGGCTCAAAGCTTAACTGCTGTCTTTTTTTGGAAGATATTACCTTCGGCGAAGGCATATTATGTCGAAGGTAAGGCTAAACTTCTGTTTTTGGACCAGCGTTTTGAGCGTGAGAAGCAATCAGAAGAAGACAGCATCTGCTCCAAAAACCTGCTTATAGGTAAGGTTGGCTGGTGTGTTATGTATAAGCTATCATATTTGCAATGTCATTCTTGAAACACATTAGGGCAAGAAATAAGAATTAAAGTTTAGCCCCGTAGGTCATCACGACGTGAACGAGTCACCGAATATCCATCGACTCCGCAACCCAGGAGGTACAATAAATCTACCGTTTCCACAGGGGCGGATCCAGGAATTTTCGGGAGGGGGGGCGGCAAGTTGAAATAGGGGCGACCTGGCAATCCGGGGGCGCCAAACCGTCGTCAAAATCGAGAGTTTAAAACCCACGCCGTGCGTTGTCACGTTCCCCTAAGTTTTTCGCAAATATCTTTAAGACGGCTGCGCGCAGCGCCGCCGTTTTAAAAGATATTTGCGCCCAACCTCTGCTTGGATCGCCCAATCCGTCATGGGGAGGCTCACTTTGCTGAAGTCGCCTCATTTCTTCTAAGAACGACCAATTTGCTGTAGGCGGCCCACTTATCTGGGACGCCCATTTTTTTTTTTTTTTTTGCTAGAAGTGCCCCTCTTCTTCTTGATGCGTCCCGCTTCTACTGGGAGTGCACCTTTTCTGTTAGGGCACGCCTTTGCTGCTGGGGAGTCCCTTTTCTACTGTGAATGGGGCGGCCCTTTCCTGTTCGGCGACCCCAAATTCTGCTGGGGGCGCCCCATTTCTGCCCAACTTTTGCTGGGGTGCCCCTCTCCTGCAGGGGCACTTATCTTTTGCTAGAGACGCCTCTTCTGGGGGCGCCCTTCGACTGCGGGGGACGTCTCTCTCCTGCCAGAGGCATCCCTTTTCTTCTTATGGGGCTCCTCTTTTTGCTTGGGCGCCCCTCTTCTGCTCGGAGCGGGGCACCACTCTCCTTTTACTGGGGCACAGCCCCTCTGCTGGGGTTGCCCTTCCGCTGCCTCAGGGGCGCCCCTCTTGTGCAGAATATACTCCTTTTCTTCTTGTAATGAGGCGCCCCTCTTCTACCGGGGGCGCCCATCTGCTGCTGGGGCGTCTGTCTTCTGCCGGATATTGTCAATGGGGCGCCCCTATCCTGCTTGGCGAGCCCAACCTCTGCTGAAGGCTCCCCATCTCTGATCAACTTTTGCTGTGGCGCCTCTCTTCTGCTGGGGCGCCCCTCTTCTGCTGAGGGCGCCCCTCTCCTGCTGAGGGCGCCCCTCTCCTGCAGGGGGCTCCTCTCTTCTGCTGGGGCGCCCCCCTTCGCTGGGGCGCCCGTCTCCTGCTGGAGGCTTCTTTCTCCTCCTGGGCCCCCTCCGCTGCCGGGGGCGCCCTTTTTCTGCCAGTGGCACCCATTTTTTATTATGGGGCTTCTCTTTTTCTTTGTTGGGGCGCCTATCTGCGGTTAGGGCGCCCCTCTTCTTCTTGGAATGGGGGCGCCTCTCTACTTTTGCTGGGGCGTCGCTCCTCTTCAGGGGGACACCTCTCCTGCCAGGAGTGCCCCTCTTGAACAGAAGGCATCTTTTTATTCTTGTAATAAGACGCCCCTCTTTTGCTGGGGGCGCCCATCTGCTTTTGGGGCGACTCTGATCTGCTGGGAATGGGCAATTGGGCGTCGCTCTCCTGCTTGGTGAGCCCAACTTCTGCTGGAGGCGCCCTATTTCTGCTCAACCTTTGCTGTGTCGCCTCTGTTTTGCTCGGGGCGCCCTCTCTGCCGCGGGCTATGGGCGCCTTTTTTGGATGTCGGGGGGGGGGCGGCCGCCCCCGTCGCCCCCCCCCCCTGGATCCGCGCCTGCGTTTCCAACAAGTTCTTAGGCATTTTTTCTCAGATTGAGCTTGTTATCTCCGAGGCCAATGACTTTGCTTTCTGCCGAGACACTGGACGCGATTCGGCCGCCCTGCAGGCTGCAGTCTATAGGCGCAGTACCATACACTGTCATGTAGCCGGACTCCATCTCGGAAATGGTCGCACCATTGACCATTTCCTCCAAACGGCACCAATCGAACTCCGTTGTAGAGAGGTCGTCATGCTGCTCTTGTCGGAGAGACTGACGTAGCGCGAGTCTCACAAATGGTTCTGTTCTGCACGTGTTGTCTCGTTGGTTTGATAGCTCGGGCTAGCGGCTCAGCCGTGACGCTTTCCTTATGTGCCGATGTGCGATGGAGGTATTTGAATTATTTGCCGGGATAATGCACGCTTACGACCAAATACTACGCTGAATATGCATTAACTTACCTCTCTGTCGTAATTTCAACAGGACTTTTGAGAGAAAAGAACG
The DNA here is from genome assembly GCF_019059575.1 of Amphibalanus amphitrite. Lineage (NCBI taxonomy): Eukaryota > Metazoa > Arthropoda > Thecostraca > Balanomorpha > Balanidae > Amphibalanus > Amphibalanus amphitrite. The sequence goes on from NW_024881628.1 coordinate 508,351, forward strand.
ATACCTATTCATGAAAGAAGAACGATGGATGAAGACGATAAACGTTGCGGCTCTAATTTTCTGGGCTACTTGTTTTTCGTCGAGCATCAGGGCATCTAATTGTGATACACAAAAGGGCTTTGGAATAAGCCAGTTTCAGGGAAACTAAATATGGATATACGCATGCCAAGTGCGAAGATTATTTTATTTTCACCACACCTAAGCAACGCGATCGCAAATACTACTACCTGTACATCATTTCAGACCCCCTGCTCCCGTCGCCTCTATAGCTCAGTGGCAGAGCACTGGTCTTGTAAACCAGGGGTCGGGAGTTCGATCCTCCCTGGGGGCTGGTATTTTCACGTCAACGTTCGCGTTCAATTTTCGCTCTTGGCATGTTAGCGGTCAGATTATGCCATCGATTTTTCGTCATTTACGCATGCACGCACATATTCGCTTCCAGTCAGGCAACATTAACATAATCACATTTACGCAATCATAAGCTCTATAGCACGCAATCTATCGTGACTATATGGGCCCAGAGTCTGGGACGGTATTCCTGGTGCCACCGTCGCTGCGGTGTCGGCAGCAGCCGCCCGTCACCAGCTCGTGCCACTCATCTAGTCGTCACGGGAGCCGCCGGAGTCCGGGGTGCACCCGTCCCGTTCCCACGCCCGCGGGAGCCGCCGACCGCCGCGGGCACGCGCCGGCCACTCAGCGGCGTCACGGGCACTTCCGACCGGCCGACCGGCGGCGCCCGCCCGGCCAGAGGGGGGATGGGAGCGGCCGGGAGGGAAGAAGGGGAGTGGAAATGAAAGGTCTAAATTAGTGTGTAGGGACGGAAAGGGGGGCGATTGAACAAGAACAGGTTAGGTTAGGTGAATGATGAATCGCGACTCATATGGCCGTGCCAAATATGTTGAATAACAGCGAGACTCAGCGCCTAACGGGACTCAGGATATTTCCATGCGGCTACCAAAAACTCAATGTCAGAAAGCGCTGCATCAGCGCACGGCACCCTGTGATTACCTCCAAAACACACATCCTTAGTGGCACACCACACAATGCACCCGACCCTGCCCCAAATCCAGACGCCACCTCAGTCGGCGGGAGGGGAGTTTTTGCACACCGGACCATCCCATACCGAGCGTGACGGCTCTGTCCGCGTCACGGGCGTCACTCGTCAGTCGGACGTCCGTCATCGTCGTCACGAGTCGCACTGTCTCCAGGTGTGGAGGTGACGCGGCCCGGGACCGGACCCTGAGCCAGGTCAGGTGAGACACGGACACATCGGGTGGTCGGTACAGGACGGTACAGGACGGTTTCGCGATTAATGTGCAGGTATGGAAGCGTATAGTCTCATAAGGCTGGGGTGAATATAAAAATATATAGGTACCGATAATGATATCGATAAGATGCACTAACTTTAATGTGTCTCAATGTTTTGTTGGTTGAAGGGCATAGAGCAACTTTTTACGGCGCATGTCTCATACCTACCGTTTACGCAAACGTTTATGCAGAAACGTCTTATTAATCGTCAATCATTCAACATTGCTTTTTCACCTCTTACACCGTTACACCTGCCAAAAAAGGTAAGAATATGCAGCTATTTTCAAACATAGCTGAGCAAAACTGAAAACATTTATTTCAAAAATGAAGAAAATGATCATAGGTACATACCTATACTAAATTGTGCAGCGCATGGGCCAAGCCTGCCTCTCGCGTTCGACGCAGAGGCAGGCTCAATCACCGTCATAATTTGCATCTAAAGTTTGACGTTCACATGCAGTACGGAACGCAAGGGGCCGCACATCGCGGTAACTTTATGCGAACACAAGCACAGCCGACGCCACCCACCCGAGACCTGCCAAACTAGGAACTATAATATTGGATACAGCTTGCAGGGCGTCTGTGGATTGTGTGGGCTATAGCTGGACGGCAGGCCGGCGGGGAGACTCAACCATTTTATAGGAAACTTACCTTCAACTACATGCAGTTTGGAAGTATTTGCTGTTGTTTGATAATAGTTATAATAACCATCGCCCCTTGCAGTTCACTTCTCAGTTTCTGAGGCTTATTGGAGATCATCTTTGCTAAGGCTCCTACGTTGTTGAATATTTTGGTATTCTAATATAATTAATAGTTTATGCGGCAGTTTAAAATAACAACTATTTTGTGCGCATTCCGAAAAGCTTTCATAAAATCGCGTTAGGCTATAGATAAGATAATCATGGGGCCCAAGTCCTTATGATTTGTGCTGGGGCCTGGAACTGTGCTTGAGTCACCGCTCAGAAAGATCAAATTCCTTACGCAGCCGAGTCCAACGTGTTCAGATAAGCAACGGTGCGCTACTTTTTCAATAAGAAGCTCCCACATGTCGGAAATATTTAGGCTGACAGTGATTCGATTCTCCCCTGCAGCCACCATCCGTTCGACATGGCGCTGCAACGCCGTCCGGTGACGTCATCACTTCCATCGCCGCCATCGGCGTCATCACTGCCGTCACCGCCACCGCTACCGTTACCGTCGCTGTCCTCGCTGGGTCTACTTCTGCTGCTGCTTCATTCAGCTGTCCCTACCACCGCCAGCCCGCGCGTCAGCAGCGCCCGCTCGACGGATCTGCGACCTGAGACATCGTCCGTACCCCGAGTTCTGACCCGTACCGTACCGCGAGTATTAGTCAGTAGCACCGTACCCCAAGTACCGACCAGTGCAGAGCCCTGGGCACCCACCAGTACTGCACCACCGGCGGTACGTCGTCGGTACCGCTCATCGGGCCAGCCTCTGCCAGGTACATTTGGTACAGTACCTCAACTCTCGACTGACAAACAGGAGCTGAACGTACCGAAAAGCCAGGAGGTGATGCTACAGAGGGGTCGCACCGCACGCGGAGAGGACCGGAGAGCTGATATCATCAGTAACACACAGGTCACAGAGGTCAGTCCTCAGGTCACGGCTCGGACGCAGCAGGTCGTTGAGCAGGTGTTGCAGCAGGGCGAACAGCAGGACGAGTGGCATGGTCAGACGGACGAGCAGTTCGAGCAGCTGATTCAGCAGCTGACGAAGCAGGCCACCCTGACCACTGCGGACGGCTGGCGGGTGCTAAACGGCCAACAGCATCAGTCTGGCGTACCAGACAGCGTGATCAACGGCAAAGTCCAGCAGGATAACCAGTTTGATGACAAGTCTCAGCAGGATGAGATCTCCGGTCAGGCGAGCCAGTTCGTCAGCCAAATACAGCAGGTTGACCAGCGAGTTGGTCAGCAATCTGACCAGCAGGTCGGCCAGCAGTCTGTGCTCGGTATCGGGCTCAAGGAGGTGGAGCACGTCGGACAGCTGACAGTCCAGCAGGCCGGCCAGCCCATCAGTCAGCAGACGGTGGGGTCAGTTGTACAGCAGACTCAGCAGCAGGTTCTGCAGCCGGTCCAGCAGCAGCAGCAGCAGATCTCTCAGGCCGGCTACCAGGCCCTCTCGACAGGTCAGGCGGTGCCCAGCGGTCAGCAGCAGCAGCTCGGTCAGGTTACACAGTATATACAGACTTCTGTCGCCTCCTCTGGCGGGTACAGCTCGGCTAACTCTGTCCAAGGGGTATCCAGAGGCACGTCTTACAGCTCGACGGTCGGTGGACAGACGATTGGCACTCAGACGGGCGGCCTTGGCGGCGGGTACGGCGTCTCAAACAGTCAGCTCGGCGTGACAGGCCAGTTTTACGGCGCGTCTAACGGCCAGATCAGCCACCAGAACCAGGCAAACGGCCAGTTTAGGCAGCAGAACCAGGCAAACGGCCAGTTTAGGCAGCAGAACCAGGCATATAACTCACAAGGCAGACAGTTCGGTGGCCAACAGCAGAATTTCTATCAGTCACAGGGAAAATTCAGCCAGCAAAATTTTGGCCAAAATTTCAACAACATCCAAAGAAACCAAAATTACAATGCTAGAAGAAATAATTTCAGCCAGCAAAATCAGGGATACACCTCGCAAAATACGGGATACAGTGGACAGAACCAAGGGCACAACCAACAAAACCAGGCATACAACTCACAAAATGCAGGATACAGTGGCCAGAACCAAGGGTATCGATCAGCCGGGAACCAGTATGGCCCTCCCAATACTAGTTATAACGCACCAAACGGCCAAGTCAGCTCTGCAACAAACCAATACGGGGCACCTACCACAGGATACAGCTCACCAAAAAATCAGAATGGCCAACGGAATAACCAGTATGGCTCGCCAAGTCAAGGATATAGCACGTCAGGTAACCAGTATGGCCCGCCGAGCAAGGGTTATAGCCAACCCAACAACCATAATAGCCAGCAACATAGTCAAATGAGCCACGGTAATAACCGGCCCAATAGCCAGTATGGTTCACCGAGTAACCAGTACGGCCCTCCAAGCAACCAGTATGGCCCACCAAGTAAAGGTTTTGGAACACCCAGAAACCAGTACAACTCCCAAGGTAGCGGATATAACAGACCCAACACCCAGCACGGCTCATCAGCCGGCGGGGGTCACTCCGGCCACCACTGCTCCCACTCCGGCTCAAACCACGCGCCCAGCCGGCACTACGGCCCGCCGAGTAGCGGTCACTCCGGCTCAGGTCACGGTCACGGCACGCCGAGCAGTTCGTACGGCCCTCCGAGGTCAGGAGGTCACGGCCACATCGGCTCCAAGGGAGGTCAAGGTCAGAGCGGCAGCTACGGCGGCAGCGCGATCAGCAGCTACAGCAGCTACGACTCGTCCCAGACGGGCGACGTCTACTACGTCCATGTGGATGACGACAAAGGGAAGGGACGACACAAGAAGAAAAAGAAGAGCAGGGGGCGCTCCAAGGGCAGGCAGAACGGCTACAAGGGAAAGGGAAGCAGCGGCGGAGTCTATGAAGCTGAGGAGGAGGAGGATGAATACGCGTACCCAGGTTAGTCGGACGATATCCGTTCATTCAGTCACTCTGGATAGTCATTTTGACGAAAATAAATGCAATCGACAACCTTGTTACGCCTTATTGAACATGAATAATTGTTCAGAAGAGGTTTCATTTATCTAAAAAAGATAATCACCTAGACTGGCCATTTACAACACATCTGTTATACAATCTCAGACAAGACAAAGTCACTTCACTTTAGTCCTGCCCGGAATGTAGGATCTCAATTGGCCTAGGAGATGACTGAAATTTTACAGCGCCAATGAGATTCTGAGACATTTACGCAGCATGAAAAGCATACTGAGTATATTCTTTGAATAACTTTATCAAAATCTATTACATGAACAGCTGACTTCAAAAAGATGCCGCCAATGCCATACAGGCTCATCCGTTTCTCTCGTCACATTTGATGTTCGATTGTATGACTTATCGAGTTAAAAGTTAGATGCCTGCATTACCCGTTCCAAAAGGCCAGCTGGGCGACCAAGTGCGCATTAGCACAACTCAGCCGATCAGATCATCAGCCAATTTGACAGAACACTTTCAAATGCAGATTAGGCGGTCGGCAGGCAATAAAAGATGCTAATAAACCGGTAAGAACGCTGCGTTCCGGTAGCTGCTCCATAGAGAGGACCGTCCAACTCTGCTGTGTGACCGGCCCAAGTTGCCGGTGGCCGGCGGTGGCGGGCCGACAAAGTTGACCGGACCGGTGACGGCGGCCGTCACCCACCCGCCGACTCGCCGAATGCCAAACGCCCTCCCCCTGCGGCCTTCTCCGTGTGGCATTGCACGCCCCGATCTCTGATTGGCAGCTGGCCTGGTTTAGCGACACAAGTGGCAGAGCAGCGAGCCGGACAGTGGCCTTCAGCTGTTTCTCCAAGGACTACGTCCCACAAAACAGAGGCAAAACATGTCCCAAAGGTGGATTACTTTATTTTGCTCGTTTCATGCAGCTACGCAGAGCGAAGATCGGTTTCGCAAATCTCGCTAAAAACGTCATATTAAAAACTGCGTGCGGGCACTTTTTGCATTATCGTTTAAGTACAGATCATTAAAAAATATATAGGGATAATATTTCCTAAATCGAAGTTACAAGCGTGTCGTATCAAAAGCACATACTGGCATGATGCCCTATACAGCGCCGTCGAAATGGGCGAAGAAAACATTAACACCTCGAGCTCAGACGCATGAAGCGAAGGGAGAGAAGCGAAACACGATGGCTCTGGTTTCTCTCCGGCCGTTTTCCCGTACCTGCGGAGACGGCTCACCTCGTAATTGGACCGCCGTCGGCCGCGCGATAAAACACAAACGAAAGCCGTGTAGCAAAACATGGCGTAACTACGGCAAAAACTCTGCCCCCACCAAGGATAGAACAGGCACGCGTGGTTTACAATGGACGGTGGCGCCGCTACCGAGGCCACTGCGCTCAAAACGGGACACACTTTCTGAATCGGACTGGTGGGGAGAAATGTAGATTTTCTATTACATTTTCACTCTGGTTAACCTCACTTGCCAGCGGCTGACGGGGCCTGCACTGAATGGCGCAGTCAGTGCAACCGCACGACAATTTAGCGACTTTAGCACTGCAAAACCAGAACTATTAGTTTGGCTTTCATCTACACCCCTGAAAAGTCTACGGCTCGTACGGCTCGTATCATGAATGTTGTAAATGTTTGTAGAGATGAAGCAGACAGGAAAATTACAGAATCCATTAGAATTCGTGAACATAGGCCCAAAATCAACTACAACACAGTGTCGTGGCAAATTCTTGCATAGTTGGAGGTGATTATGTAGGGTGACAGACAACTTGAGCGTGAATACGTGAACGTGAAACTTGAACGTGAATTTGATAGTGACTTATGATATGGGTATTCATACCGGTGTTCAACTGTACTACGGGTAGGGTATGAAGGGTAATATATCGTGTGCTTTGGTATGGGAGGGCAATTTATGTAGTTGTCACGCGATAGATGATATTTCGGGCTGGAAAGCGGCAAATGTGACGAAATGCTACTTTGAAGTGAGACGTGTTCTGCACTCCTGTTCTGCACTTATACTAGCTTCCGAACCGATTGAGAAAGAGCAGTGCTCGAAATATATCGCTTTTGTATTGTATTTTTGCCATTACAGTTTACTTAAAGTATTGAGGATAAGGTCAAATGACTCATACAGTATTAAAAGTCTATTCCGACAATTTTATACCGACGCAATGTCCATGATAACCAGTATCAAATAAATATCCCTACGCTTACACCCCAAACCACTCACATGTCACACCCCACACCCCCGTTTGCCCCGCCCCCAGAGCGGACCGAAGGCTGTCCGAGAAAGATCGACAAGCACGGCTGCAAGAAGGCGTTCAAGCGCACGCCGTGCCGCTTCGCCAACGACTGGGTGTGCGGCAGGAAGGAGCAGTGCTGCTACTCCTCCTGCGTCGGCCACTCGGTCTGCGTCAAGGCCAAGCACAAGCCCTGGTGGAAGTTCTGGTAGCAGAGGATGATGCTGAACAACGAACTGGGAGGGTGTGCTTGACTGATTGAGGTCGAAAAATAGTAGATTTGGAATGTTGTGTGGGTGAGTGATTCATGTTAACGTTGCTCGTGACTGACAAACGAGTGAACATGAAGTTCATTTGAGTGCAAGTGTTCGTGAGTTTGAGGACTCATGATCTTTAATTTCATTACTAGAGCGTAAGCGATATTTGTATTTTTTACCAGATAAGGCAAGAGTTTATAGCTTTCTATTATCTATAGTTGACTCGGTGATTGATTGAGCCCAATTAATTGTGTATATCAGATAATGTTAAGCCAGCATTAGCTAGCCGATCGGGCAATTCTACATGTGTAGACCAAAGAGCTGAAAGTGATTGCAAGGATGGGCACATTCAAAATTTGATTAAAATTTGAAAATACTTACAAGCAGGTAAAGATCACCGTAGTTCGCAAGAGATGAACGAAAGGCGTATTTAAAAATGGCTGATGAGGTGCAGGCTGATGATATATTGAGTGAGAGCGAATGATGGCTTGTACCTGCTATGCAGAGAGAATCGTGCTATGCAAATGCACATGCACTGACTGATTACTTTGTGTGCACAATGCACATGGTATTGCTCGGCATAATTTATAGATAAGCTTACAATTAAGTTTTTACGGTAGATAGCTAGGTGTGAGCCGATATTTGTTCGACACCATACAGTAATGGTCATTTGTGCTGTGTGTTTATATGAATAATAACGCAAATAAATTTGGTAGCGTATCGAGAGCCCTCAATTATAATATTGATGTCGATTTGTATGCCTTCACTTATGACGATTAAAGGGACAATATCTATGCGTACACATAAGGATATCACCGTCCTGGTATACAACAGGCTGTGTCACATGGGTTCAGCAGTTGTTCAGCATGTGTGGCTAGCGTTCATAACTATTTTCAAGGAAGGAAGGTAATTGTGTAAATTGCTTCCTAAAAGCCTGTGGTACTCCCACTCGTTTGGGTCTCCGACTTCCATGCTTGCTGACCTGGCCTTCAGAATAAACAGTATCTGCTCAAGAAATGCGCATGAAACACATACCTACCAATGAGAAGTCAATCTCATTCTTCTCATGGATCATGGATGGGATATATAATATGCACCATCAAATTAAAAATACTTACACGCTTCCCTTTGAATTTAATTCGCCTGGTTTTGACGTATTTTAACCACAGTTCAGTATTAATAGCTGCATAACATAATGATGCGCCCCACCTTTTGATGGTCTCATTCAAACGCACATTGCCGGAAGGAAAATTAATCACCTTCTTCGCCGATGTAAATGCCACCAACAGCTACCAAATGACCACGCCAGGGAAACTGACACAAAAAATTAATCCCATAGAATGACAGCGTTCAGATCAGGCATCACATTGAAAACAATTTAACCCAAGGCTGGCGAGTAAACCGGTGTTCTACGGGTACCCCTATCCGCAACCATTTTTAACCACCCTCCCAGGAGTAGTGCTAGGTCCCGTTGCGGTGTAGTCGTACTTGCTCTGAGCGGATATAACCGCTGTCAGCGAACAAGTCCGCTGAGAGCAGGGACGACTACACTGCAATGGGACCTTACTGTACTCCTGGGAGGGTGGTTAAAAATGGTTGCGGATAGGGGTAACCGCAAAACACCGGTTTACTCACGGGCCTTGGGTTGAATTGTTTTCAGTGCATATACCGATGAACGAAAAAAAGTGAAAAAGGTTTGTATCAACATGAGTGTTTAATGTTTATCCATGTCATTGTTCTTTCCCTGTCGTAAATAGTAGGAGTTAAAATTTGTTAATACGATCGGCTTGCATTCATTGCTACCCATACACTTAACCCATTTCACACCGGCCCGACTTCACAGAGTGTGGGTTCAGCAAAACATGTAACAGATTAGTCGTCACTTTGCGACCGTTCAAGTTTAGTATTGCAGTGTCGGTGACGGCGTCATAGTGGGAAAGCCAACGCTAAATTGCATGCCAGAAAGGGGATCAGAGCTAGTGATGTGTTTGTGTGTGGGCGTCGGAGACAGCATGTATAACGGTGTGCTGGCATGAATGACAATACATGCCAGTGTGAGTAGTAAGCGTGTACTGCGTTGTACTGTCTGACAATGTATTTTCCTATGCATTTTCTTAGCTGACCGTTCCTTGACTATGCCGCGACCCAACCCTGCCACTCGCTCTACCGAAGGCCACATCGCCGTCACAGTGGCACAGCCCGGCCGACCTGACACAGCCGATCGCCTGACACGACCCTGTCGGTCCAACACAGCCGGTAAACAGAGCGGTTAGGGTGTCGGTCAGGTGCCGGTATATAGGGGGCCGCCGGCGGCAGCTCACCGTCACCCGCCGACCATGGTCCCGCGCGCCGCGGCAGCCGTGGGGCTGCTACTCGGTGAGTCTATACTCTATTCCCTGCGATATTATTACCTATACAGATGACTGAGAGACACACAGAGGTCAGCTGAAAATATCCCAGTGGGGTTAGAAATTAAAAGTAGTAATCTCATGCGTAAACATGAGAAGCCTTATTCTCCGTCCCATAGTGCGCAGAAACTATTTGTAAGACAACTATCTTAAAAGGCAGTGTCTGCGACTAAACATAAACGAACGGAGGGACGGTCTTCCGTTTCCGTGCTTTACTTTTAGTAGCAGTATACATGGCAGCAGTGATCGCCCTGCATCTGTGCCGTCCCGTAGCCCCAATAAGAAACCGCGGCTGATGTATAATGCAGCCACCATATCTCCAATCGGTGAGCTCGGTCATAGACCGACCCACTGGACTGCATTAGTGATGACCGCTCCTGAGCGCAGCCATACGACGGTTACATAAAGACCGTGATGTTCAGAAATGGTTTAGAAAGCCTGCCCAAAGTGTAGGGACCGCGAGACGTCAGACACGCGAGCTTATGATGTCGACCATTCGTTATGGCTGAAGGTCAAACGCAAGAAGTATCAGAACATTGACACTTCTTAAACAATTTAAAAAGTTTAGTTCAAATGAATTAAACTGACAAAGTCAGAGCCAGCCGTACGCAGGGCTTGTTGGGGAATCCCTCTACGAAACCAATTATGCATTCCAAGCGCATGAAGGTGAAGCACGAAATATAAATAGAAAGTACTGAGGCCGAAAGACATTACTGAGGGCGGCGACCACCGCCGCAGTTTTGGGGCGTCTGAGTAACGCGATTATCGATATCGCCTCTCCTGGTAAAACGGTATTTCGAGCAGAGCACGCCAAATTTACTAGCAACACTGGTGGAATCGCAGTCGGCATGTTTTGGGTTGGGAATTCATTCGACGAATTTACCGATGTGTTTTGCTCAATGATGAAGTGCCAAGTTCTGCCGCTCAGAAGTAATCGAACTTTGGCCACTAGTAAACACACAGCTGGCCGGAACTCATAAAAAAAATCAAAGGCCTCTTATTTTAGGTACATTTGAATTGTTTGATACGCATTTCCAATCATCCCAGAAGTCAAATGCATGTTTTTTTTTAATCATTTGAGCCAAGAGAGAAATGTGAGCGTCAGTGACCCGTTACATTTATTTTCAGTTCTGCAGCTCACAGACAGTGGCGCGGAAGGAGCCAGTCTGGTGGGTCGAGGTAAGGCAATGTGCAGCGCAGGGTGCAAAATTTGGAGGCTTGCAAAAATCAGCAGATTATGATTCAAATTAGATGATGAGTGACCTTTTTGGTGATATTCAATTACAATGGAACCCAACAAATAAATATCAAAAAGGGCGTGAAATCTTTTCTTTAATTTCGTGGCCTTAAATATTGAAATAAACCGTAGGATAGACTAAAAAGCATACATTTAACTGCCTGAGAGGTCAGCCCGAGCCATAGCAACCCAAGACGACGAGCAGACTTTTGAACGTACACCTGACCGGCAAACCCTCCATTATGGCAGCCATCCACCCGAAGACGCGATGCTGTAAAAAGACGGAAGCCATCGCGCCACTCCAAGGCATCATCACGCTGGATGCCTGCAAGGAGTACTGCACCAAGTACAAGCTGCAGCCCATCCAGCTTGGGTAAGAACCAGTGACACACGAAGTGACAAGGCTGAACACTTCTGGGATTCGTTAAACGGAGAAGCCGGCCGTTGGGTTCAAGGGAGCAGCATTGGTCACTAAGAATAACAATATAGCCAGGCATAGCTTCATAACCCACACTAGAAATGTAACACTTTTTACTATCGATAGCTGATCGCAGGTGAACAATGAATCCCGCTACCTTATCTCAGCGCCTACCCCTTTCTCCGACCACACAGGCCCAAGTCGTTCGCATGCAAGCGCCCCAAGTACGCGTGCGACAAGATGGGTCAAGGCGAGGAGTGTGGCGAGTGCTACAAGGCCGGAACCTGCTTCCTGATGCCGTTCGTGGGCGGCATCAGCCTCTCCCGGCGAACAGACATCAGCAAACGCCGGCTGGCTGAGCAGGAGCAGCGTCAGAAGGTCTACAAGGAGAAGGGCGAGGGCACCCGCGACACAGGAATAGGTGAGTGCTCCGAGAGCTATGGTAGGGAGCGCTGGGGTGGCCATATTAATGGAGCAATCCAGGTAGAGTGGTGGCGAATGAGTAGAGAGCGAAGAGAGAGAGAGGGAGAGAGAGAACGAGAGAGAGGGAGAGAGAGAGAGAGAGAAGAGAGAGAGAGAGAGAAGAGAGAGAGAAGAGAGAGAGAGAGAGAGAGAGAGAGAGAGAGAGAGAGAGAGAGAGAGAGAGAGAGAGAGAGAGAGAGAGAGAGAGAGAGAGAGAGAGAGAGAGAGAGAGAGAGAGAGAGAGGAAGGGAGGGGGACATTCATACACCCACGGTATAAGTAAATGAAGTAGGTAGCATAATCTTGTGGAGACATTTACAGATTCGTCATGACGCCACACTGCCTCCGGATACAATGAGATAACATTGGTTTACACGCCTCACTGGAGTGTATGTGATACAGCGGCGAACCCTCGAGAGACAGGCCATAGTTCACAGTAACCTCGTTCTCAGTGATATAAATCGCTACTCGCTAGCACAGTGTGCTCACTCAATAGCTTACTCCATCAGCCGTTTAGTGGCGCAGAAAAGCTACTGCACGCCTGCTGTGAGCTTGTGAGCTTGTGAGCTGCCGAGTGACCACTGACCATCCCACCTTTACATTAGTTTAAAGTTGAGACAGCTAGCTTGGGATCCCTATTCCCTATGCATCTCGCTTCTCTAATTGTACGCATTCTGACGGCACACCACCCAACTCTCTTTCAGGCGGTATCATGTCCATTCGCGGTCAGAAGACGGGCAAGTCGAGCGAGGACGAGCGCAACGCCGCCCAGATTCTCAGCAAGAGCGTCACCACCTCACTCAGCACAGAGAACTTTGGCGGATTCCCCAGTAAGCCGACGGAGGCATCAGGAGGCCGAGTTATGAAGCCGGCGCGTCGCCCGTGCATTCGCGGCGGTCGCTTTATGTAAACCGAGCTTCGCTCACAGCCGCGGCGGCAGACTTGAGCGTCAGTTAATGGTGGAGTTTCTGTAACGCCCCTGCAGGGAATCTGTACACTGTGACGAGCGGAGAATGAAGGGAGAAATAGTGAATGGCATGGCGGAGACATAAAATAACCGCCACTTACGTAATACGGTTTGTAATGTCATAAAATCTAACATGCTGGAAGAAATCGACATAACACAAATATTATCAAAAGGAGTAAAAGAGGTAAAAAGCCACCATTGACTGCAGATGACAATAGACATTAGGCTGCCGTGGTCCGTTGAAACAGTAACGCGTGGTGCTAACAAATATGTATGCGTAACCACCCTGATTTCGTTCCAGAGGGCGGATCATTGAGCCAGAAGGATTTCCTGAGCGGCGCAGGAGATCTCGGACAATGTAAGCCTACGACATTTGTAAATCATTTCCACTTAATTGTCTTGACATATCCTTCGCTTGTTATTAATGGCAGCCTTAAGTGAAACGTTGCGGCGGTCACATGAAATTTTTCACAGCAGAAGCGGCTTACACCAATGCGATTTAAGAACTTATGCCACCTCGTCGGTGCCCACCAAAGCACATATCAATCAAAGGGAAGAAGGTGTCTTATATTAAGTTATATGTCACCAATTGATGAGTGTAATGTTGTTTTTCAGTCGCCGGCCGAATCGGTCCTAATGGCGCCATCCAGCAAACAACGGGGCTGGAACTGGCCAAGCGGAAGCGACTGAAGAACACTAAGAGACAGGAGACGAACCGGCAGCAGGAGAACTTTGCGCAGGACCTGGCCGCGCTAGCTCCAGGTGGGCGTCCAATTGCGATCACGACTTCCGGCGTAATGCTGTCCCTGCTTCAGGGCCTCATTGGTAAACTAAATAAATACAAATGCTGAACGTTACGGCAGCCAAAAAGACAGCCGTCACGGTGAAAATCTCGTGGAGGTTATAAATATAGAACAGATATGTCTCCATTAATTGCAGCCACTTGATATATTTGCACCCGCCCACTTCCTTTGCAGGGCAGAGAGGCTCGCTGACATCCAAGGGTGACAAAAAAGAGTTACGAACGGAAAGAGGCAGACGCGCTGAGACCGAACAGGCCACCACCAAATCCAAGAAACTCTCACTCAGCGGCACCGCCGCCAAAGGATTCGCAGGTAACGTCACGGCGCACGCGCACTGACCTCGCAGAAATCAACAGTGTCATAGGGCTCGGGCGGATCTGTAGACTGTCAACTGTTAGCCGATGAAATGCATGAAAGAGAAACGACCGTCGAATTTTGTCCGAGCTGAATATTTCATAGCCAGGTCACGGAGTGCGCGGGATTTACAGATATGACAGAGGGCCGAATAGTTTATTTGGGCAGACTGGAAAGCTTCCACGACACCATAAATAAATACTGAGTTTTAAAAGTCAAAACTGGCCTTATTGTTGTTCTGACTTGTTACAGCGTATAAAGGTAACATATGTAATCTCGCTAACAACTGCACGTAAAAGCTGGATGCCAATGCAGCCATGTCGCCTCCCCAGTAAACACAATAAAAAACTTTATCCATCTCTGGAAGGTATGGCTTGCCACGATATCAAAATTCCGCCACATCCGTACTCTCAGTCGTCATTAATACCGTTATCCCATGGCTTACCCCATAACCTCTCACCCGCACCCTTCGCCGGAACCCACGCCCACAAACCCTGACCTGTGTTCTGAGCCTCTGAGCTCTGACATCGCATACTCTGACCCCCCCCCCTCTCTCTCTCTCTCTCTCTCTCTCTCTCTCTCTCTCTCTCTCTCTCCGCAGGCTCGCGCGGCGGCCCCGTCGAACTGCTGGAGGAGAATCAGGCTGTACTAGGCACGGAGAGTGAGCTCCGGGAAGGAACCCTCGTCTCCGCGGGCACCACCAAACAGAACCTTCGGCTCGCAGGTGAGGGATAGACTCGATTAATCAAATCCATACAGAGGGAGAAAATGTTTGATTAGTTGTCTGATGTCAATGAATGACAATCAGGGAGAATAACTAATGACGGTTTTCGTGAAATAACAGAAAAGATCAAACTTAAGACGGACAAAAAATCGGGACCAGCCTCCATGCACGTCTTGAGATCAAAATCTAGACCCAATAGGACAGAGTCAAAATCGGTCAGCCGATCCTGACCAGTGACCACCGTCATTCACTGAGTCGGTACCACACCTACCCCTCCCCCCCCCCCCCGTCAGGTCGCGGCGGAGACCTCGAGGTCGGTTCGCTGGAGCGGCGCAGCAGTGACAAGGCCCAGAGCCGGACCGCCATCAAGGGAAGGAGCATCGGCAAGGCTAAGCTGCGCCAGGCGGCCACCGATGAAGGTAGGTTGCTGGGTAGTCGTCGTTCCGGGACCACGGGCCCAGACGAGACGGGAATGACCCGTACGTGCCGTCAGCTTCCAAAGGCGTAACTTGGCTTCAAAGGGTGCAACTTGTGACGGTGATGTGGGCTGTGGGGTCCTGAGACAGGCTTCGAGGTGGTCTGGTAGCGCTCGACTGGGTATGCGACATTCGTAGGGCAAACTGGGCTGGAATGTTGAGTTTTGAAGCATGTGCTGTAAATTATAAGATGGAAGGATGATGAAGTCCACGTTAGACCATCGTCCACAGTTCTGGCTCATGCCATAATCCAATAATAGTTACATGAAATTGGTAGTTAAGTTTTCAATCACACTCCACAAAGATGTCAAAGGGGCTAAATGCCTCTCCAAATCGTTGACCCGTCTTCACTCACTACATCCGTGTATCGACAGGCCTCAATCGTGACATCCAGACAGAAGTGCTCGGGGAGCGACAGACCAACACGGCCACCAAACAGTCCGGAAACTTTGTCCAGGTGGAGAAGAAGGGCAAAAAGTGCGACCACTGCACCAGCACGATGAAGAGTAAGCACGATCGGCTGTTTGTTTTGTTGATTGGGGCAATTTGGCCATATCTAATCGTTTCAAGCTCATTGATCGACAGTACGGTTGCAGCTGAGTTCTGCTTGGAATAACGAAGCGAGTTGGAATCAAGCTTAGTTTTATATGGAAACCAATTAACTGCACCAATTCAGTAAAAATCAAAGTGTTGAAAAAACTTTATCAGAGAAGTGTGCAGAAGTACGGCCGGTGGAGCTAATTTTTGTGCAAACAATGAAGCTCGTCCGCATGATTTTTAGCCCATTTCCTGTAATTCAATGCCAAAGTCCAACGGGGACAGCGGCTGCAATTTTAGACCTTCCCCTGACACTCCTGCTTGCTCTTCACAGAGCTGACCAAGGGTCGGACATTCGGCAACTCCCGGGAGCGACTTCAGGAGCAGACAAAGGAGAACAAACGCAGCTCACTGCGCGGCCGCGCCGGACAGGGTGAGTCAGGAAGGGACATACAGCCCTTCACAGCAATAATTCGTCCGGGGCAGTGGGAGTATAATGCTATTACCAAATTTCCATTCTGTAAATATTGGTAGCTCAGCCTTACCTATAGATCAATATCAAATGGTGTAACTTTATTCGCATCAATATGAATTACTAATTACTTGCCATCAATGTTTTGACACATTTCCATTCAAATATTTAATTCATTCAAATCATTCGGAGATCGCCATTCACCGACTCACAGCCCTCCTCTTTCAGGAACTACACTCCCTCACAATGCCCTATCTCCCCCCAGGCGCCACGGTAGTCACCACGGGCCGGGAGACGAGCCGATTCCGGCGGGCGCGCCAGTCCGGCTCCGGCTCCGACATCCAGGAGAAGTACCAGGGCGCCAACAGCCACCTGTCCGCAACCGGCTCTGTGCGCGGCAAGGTCACCGGCTCGGTGGCCACGCGAGCCCGCAAACGCAGCTTTGAGACCGAGGAGGGCCTCTCGACCAACGACATCAAGGAGCTGGATATACTGGGTGAGTCTGGTGGTGAGGTGGGTGAGAGTGAGATAGATATACTGGGTAGGTGAGCCGGTGTGGGCGGCGGGAGGCAGCACCGGTGGACGCGTACTTCGGGATACGAGATGTTGTTGGATGATGGTTAAGACAGAAAGTAATTCCCTTCCCTGTAAAGCCGGTATTAAGCCCGCTCGCCATCTAACCAACGAGCAAGTGCTTTCACTACTACGAGCATGGTGTAGACTCGAGAGGGACAGTTTCCACGAACGGCGGACTGGGACGAGCCGGACGGACCCGCGGCGCCGATGTTGTGGTGGGCAGGGACCGTCTCACGGGGTGGATTTGACTCGCCGCGCCCGGCTAACTCGATTGGAGGAAAGGGAAGCAGCTGACGGAGGCTAGTAGCACTGGGCAGTGGGCATACTGTCTGTGTGTCATACACGTTAATGATGACAGCTCTATTCAGGGAAAGTGGATCTCGTCATTGTTTTTCACCGGACAATGCCAAATTCATCTTCAAAATGAGTCGTACCTGAAATGAGCTTAAATTAAGTTTCCGCTTCTTTTATGTAAAAACCGCTGCTGTTTCAGGTTTCCCGAGTACCCACAAAGGCTAAGGACGTCTCTATGGAGCCGTGATGACCTCAAGACTCGGAACTGACCTGACCTGACCTGCGTCCCGTGTGGGGTGTCCGTTTCGCGTGCTGTGACTCTGTGCTGTCCCGCGCCCCCCAGCTGATACTCATTCATTGGTCAACTGTATGCCTGTTTGTGAGCCCGTCAATGCGATGTGAATATATGGGGTAATGCAAGAGCGCGTCTTTGCGAGATTAATGTATGTGTATGTGAGAGGATGGCAAAGGGGATAATGTAGATATTATTGAATGTTAATCTAGTGAATTAGAAGCAATTACACATTGTGATTAGGCCGACGGAAGAAAAAGAAAAAGAATGAAGCATCACAACTCATTCGATACGCAATGTTACGACGATCATTCAAATGGTTAGGTGGGCCGGGCGTAACTGACGACAGATGGTCAGAGCAACACCAACTGCAATGTCATAGATCACATGATCTTCCATGTTCATGTAATCCCTGACAATGCACATAACACAACGCACACGCCGCATGAGCAGGGTAATAGAAAAGAAGAAAACCCAACACAGAATCGATGATGGAAAGGCGGTGGAGGCAAAAGAAAATAACGGAGCCAGATGGGGGAGACACCAGCTGCGGAAATATGACGGAAAAACGACGCAAGCAATGGGGCTGTTACCGGGCTAGAATACGACATACTGGTGCTCCCAGGACAACCAGCTATCAGGAAAGGACCACTGCATGCCTGTTGCCTACGTAAAAATAAAGGATAGCACAATTACACTTCTGGACTTATGCTGAAGATATATAAAAGACGAAGTGTGTAACGCGGAACTGACACAGCGTACCACAAAGAACGTGTTTATTACAAAAGCAACCCTTTCGAGAGGGTCAAGCTGAACTCCGAACTGAGAAGTTGTTGCTCTAAGATGTCCATGAACGCGTTCTTTTCCGCGCACAAGTTCATCCTTTCGTTCACGTGCACTCTATCTCTCCCCTTTTGACTACCTGCAACGGACCCCACTCTTCCAGAAGCAAGAGACGCTCGGTTCATCTGCAGTCTAACCCAGCAGAGGCAAACTCTCAATCTCCATCGCACGTCGAATAAGAGTTCTCTATCTCTAAAACCACTTCATACACAAACCACTGGTCCGCTCAGATCGACGCCGATGAACGCGAAACGAATTTCCACCGGCGACTTCCGCGGGACACGAACAAAACCACGTCGGCAATCATCGCGCCGGCGCGACGCTTCTCACTCGACCGCCGAATTTCCGCACTTCATCGTCGGCAAAATGAACAGCTCATCGCTAACTTTGACCACATAACCCAAAGACACACACGGAGTCCCGATTGGTCGCGGGACCGCTCCCAGGCGAGGTCCGAGTCGCCGCTAACTGCCGACGACGGGGGACGGACGGCCCCGGATCGCTAAGACTACGCTCCTGCCGCTCCAGCAACGGTGATCGGGAAACGGCACGTTTGTACAATGTGTTGCCATAGACCGGCAACGCTAGACGCAGAGGGATTCCCTTCGAATGTCTACATCTACCAAAACTGAAATTAAAATCCGCGCAGTGGGAAAGCGGCGTTCGACGCCATAAAACAACTGTGACTCCTTTCGATTTTTCACGGTCCACCGAGGCTGCCCTGCGTGGATGAGGTCCTTGTCTTCAGAACGAATCTTCCACAACCCCGCTGTATGAACGCTATTGATTATCGGAGCCGACAAGCCATGACACACACCTCGCCAGAGATCTCGAGAACACCGCCAAGTGACTCCTCCGAGCCTGAACACGACTCTGCTGCTTCGTGCTAAATCTCTACGCTACATCCTGCTGCTCCTCTCCGTCCCGGGATCGCGTCTCAGCGCCGGTCGCGTTTTCGCGTGGGTCGCTTTCGTCCGTACCTCTCGATGGCCTGCTCGATGGCCTCCTTGTGCTCGAACACGGAGGTGATCTGCACCTTGGCCTCGCTCAGCTGGTCGCGCAGGATCTTGCTCCGCTGCACGTTACCCTGGTGGTGAACGGAACAGGAGTTAAACGATTGTTACTTGTTTGTAGCGTTTTTAGGGCGCATCGATATAGGAGTCATTATGCGCCCATTGGGAGTTTGACCAATGCCCAAACACCATCATATCGGGAGTGAAGCACAGAGCGGGGACACGGCAAAAAGACACTGTCGGTGGTATTTGATAAACTACAGCGTGAAGTTCATTGTAATTTTGGTTTGAACCTTGTTTCATGTGGATTATACTATTACTAATTGATCTACATAGGTACTTGATCGACTTTGAATAAACACATATGGTTCTAATTCATAAAATAGACGCTCGTGATATCTGGTTGAGCCCCTGCGACCACGTCCCCGTCCTTACCTTGATGAGCTCGTTCAGCTTGGTGATCTCTTTGTCCTCTCGCCGCGAGAACGACATGCGTTCGGAGGCACGCAGCATCTCTGTGAGGCGCCGGTGGACAGTACGCTCCACCTCTGCCAGCTCGTCCAGCTGACCTGAATAAGGCAGGAGAGTGGGGTCAGGTAAGTGGATGAGAAGAGTAAGTTTTAGGTGAATAGGATGCAGAGAGTTTAAAGAGGCGGCATGTAGAGATTGCCATCCCGGAACGTTTTACCAATCCCGGGATCCCGAAAGTTTTTATTTCGGGATCCCGGGATCCCGGGATCCCGGTCTTGTCACTAAATGTCGTAAGAGTGATTTCCTACTGACATATTTTGCGTCTTTTAGCTTACCACAAACAAAGAGGCAACCAAAAGCCATCCTTAGACCATGTCATTTGCATTAAAAACGATTGAATTTGCGAATAAAACGTTTCGATTTGATTAGCATTAGCATTTATTCCCAATTGGCCTTCATAAAACTGTGCGTCGACCAGTACGTTTACTAGACGGGTTCCAGCATATCCACGCCTCACTCACTCTTCCTCTACGCTACTCGTAGTTAGCGCGACAGTTTTAAGCCATTGCCATGCTGGTAGGTCTGTCTACTTAAAAACTCGCAACCAGTGTACGCCAACTTTGGCAGCTCCCTATTTCACAATGTTTTCAAAACGTCGCTTGGTCACTTTACCTCCTTCCGGTTCCGCTTTCATCATTAATGTCTCTCAGAATTTGCTCGAAAGTCGCTTTGAGAGCAGAGTCACTGACTGGGAGAGCTCCACTCTACCGTCTTCAACGTCTGAATCAGTGAGCTCTGCCGTCACTTGCGTGACATCTGTGACATGTTTCTGCGACACGAGCTCAAAGACTGTCTTGATGACCTCCTTTGTTCCGGCCACGGACGGGCAAGTCAGAATCGCTGAACGATCTGTGATCCTGATAAAGATGTTGCAGCGCTGATGCTGCAATTTTTTTTTTTGGCGTTCGGGACCCATTTTCGTACGTATTTAAGCGGCTTGACCGCTGTGGGTGATACCCGAGAGCTACCAACACGGTCGATTGTCGACGGCCAATACGGGGTGCCAGCTAAATAGTTTATCTGCGTTATGTCACGCAGCACCATAAACAGTGTAAACAAGACTCGTGCAGCGGCTGCATTCTTTTTAAGGTGAAAAACTGATTCTTTTCGGGATCCCGGGATTGGCGGAATTTCGGGATCGGGATCGGGATTAAAATCCCGCCGGGATCCCGATCCCGGGATTGCAATCTCTAGCGGCATGTGACCCAGTGCTATAGGTAACTATCCGCGGTCGGTGGCACGGAAGCGAACATTTTTGAGGGACATATGACAATCACTCACTCAAGAAACTGCCCATATGTACATACTAGTTTATGCGCAATCAGTTTCAAATAGGTAAGTCGTTGCTATTACTCCATCTTCTCCTGACGGGGATGGTCTGCGGTTGGTGGGAGCAGCCGCAGCCAGTTGAAGTCAGTTGAGTGGGGCAGGCCGTGTCTGGCTTTGAAGGACACGTTAAACTTTGGCATCTAAATTCTCCCGATACCCGAAATTGCGCGATCGGACGATAGGGGTCGGGGTCTACGCAACAAGCTCTGCTTAGCGTGGGCTCCGGCTCCATTCAAACATTCGAGCTAAATTTATTTTAAAAAAAACTTGCACACACCAATCGATTTGCGTGAGGGTGTGAATAAGCCAAGACAAATTTGGCATTGAGCTTGTGAGCCATAAAAAAGGTCAAACAGTATATGGCAGTATGGCTCGTTTAAATAATCCTGTTGTCCGATTCACGGCGTCAAATTATCTTGTCAGCCCCATTTTCCGTGTATATAAATGCACCTGGAGCAAAGGTGTGGCTGCCCATTTGCGAAATTACGAAGTGTTTCCTTTCACTGTTCCGGCTGACAGGAGGTAGATGGCGCCGATTTGACACTGACGGCCGCCGCCATGTCACGGCGGCGGCAGGTCGCGGCTATGAGACCCGCAAGGTTGGGCCGGCAACAGTCACTGAAGCTACCTTGACAGCCTTCGGCTCACCAGTCCCGAGCGGGATACAACTTCGCCTCAGCGCCGCACTGAATACATATTCAGTAGGAATTACCGACCTAAATATGACGCACGATTGCAAAAGTGAGCGTACTTGCATGGCTAAGTATCAGAATCTGGGACATCTTATGCAAGTGCAAGTGAACCTGAGGTAGAATAAGCATGAAACACTTCTGCATGAACTAAAATAAGCACGGAATAGGAGCCTGCGGCGACGTCGTAACTCTTCAATAGCCGGAGGAAAGAATACAGAAGCATGTATTTGAGTGACAAGTAACTACCGAAGGCTACGTCGAATTGCATGTTGAAGCATACCCTACATACCCTTGACTTTCTCATCCATGCCTATGGCGTCAGCGCGATCAAGAATAGATCAGGGGCTTGCCTAAGCGTGTCCTTCAAAATATAGCGGCGGGCCAGTATACAGGTATCGAAGGCGATTATGTTAGGGCGATATTATTTCCGTGCCAAGAATGATGATAAGCATACATGATGGTGACTGAGCAGCGAAGGGAGTGGTAAGCCGTTTGGTGGTAATTGACTAGTAAGGGGGCAAGAGTAAACAGATACATATGCTAATGTATGCATAATACGAAAAAACAACAATAAAAACAAAAAATAATGCAGTTATGGTTATGGCTGGGGTGGCGTAAAATATGTCGCACATATGCTGGAAGAAAAACAACAGAAGAGCAACCAATGATTCGTTGCATTGTGACTTCAGTGTCGCTAAAGGAGGCAATTTGGGCCAGCTAAAACGATCAAGAATCTCGATATCAAGATGGTCAAAATCCCTGGTGACGACCAACACTACGGACAGCGTAGAAAGCGGAGCTCGGCAAAAAAAAAAGGAGCCAGTTATCCGAGACAATATCTAAAAGGCGTATCTTTGATGAAAAGCATTGAGAATGGCGTAAAGATGACAGCAAAAGACAATGCACCAAACAACCCTCGTGCTATATCAATGTCATTAGTGTCCTGTTCCACTATAACGCCACCCCCTGATCCCGACCCAGCTCTTTTGACCTGGAGGCTGGAACCTACCCGAAATATGGTGGATCTTCCATCCGTTGACCTTCTGCGAGATGTGCTTCTGACTGGCCAGGTCGGCGATGGTCGGTCTTCGCTCATCGCGTCCCCGTACATCGGTATACTTGACGAAATGGCTCGAGGCCGGCTTCCAAGTGCGGGGGCCGTACGAGTTGAGGAGCGACATCGCCGGCCGCTTCGGGGGCGGCGGCGCCGGCTCGGAGGGTCGCGGTGCCGCCGCCGCCGCCGTCGACGCTGCCGACGATGACGCCGGTGTGCGCATGTGCTCCCGGAGGAAGTTCATTTCGTCGTCGCTGCCCGGCCGCGCCGGCCGCGGACGGCTGAACGGTACGGCAGGGAACGAGGCCGCCGGCGCCGCCGACGCCGTGGACGCCCTGTGGACAGAGGGTCGTGGGTGAGGGTTCGCCGTAACTGGGAGTGAGGTGAAAGCTCGCCCAATGATGGAGATGGCTCAAAGACGGTGATCTATGAGCATTCCACTGAACAGGTACAGGCAAGATCGTGAGATAGCGAAGTTCTTATATGTTGGGAAATGCATGGGAAAAGCAGTCCAGGATTTCACTATTCCAGCGCGAGACCAATCAATATGTTCACGCGCTTTTGCTCACAAGAACCCCGTTAAACTTAGGCATTTAAAACCCCTCTCGGAACTGTCTTATTCTTAACAAAAACCCGTCCATTTTTTTACGTCCACATACCACACCTTCACCTTCATTTTCTGCTTATTAGTCACTCACAGGTTCTGTTTGCGCGGCTTTTTCCTGGGGCTGAGTCCGAGGGGCGGCGTGGCCGTGCCGGGGACCGGCCCGCTGGCTCCAGCCGCCGCTCCGGCTCCGGCTCCGGCACCGCTGGTAGCTCCGGCTCCGGTAGAGGTGGACGGCGTGGGCTCGTCGGCGCCCTCCTGGCCGGCCGGCTCTCCCGGAGAGGACGAGGCCGATATAGTACTGGACGAGTGGCCCGACGAGTCGGGCCGACGGGGAGGAGAGGAGGGCGGCGAGCCCCCGCCGCCCCCACCCCCACCGCCGCCGGAGCCGGAGGGACCGGCGCCGCTGGGACCCGGCACACTGGTGCCACTGGTGCCGCTAGTGCCGCTGGTGCTGGCCACTGCCACCGACAGCTGGTGACTGAGGTTCCGCACCGCCCGGCCTCCGGGGGTCCTGCCGCCAGAACGGGCATGTTGCATGGGAAGACAAGGACCCGTGAGTCAGTGCACAAACGAAATAAATGAATGACATAAATGAATGGATTAATGAACAAAAAAAAATAATAACGAATGAATTCAATGAATGAATGAATTCAATGAATGAATAAATTGAATGAATTTAATAACTTAAATGAATGAATGAATTCAATGAATTATATGAATGAATGAATGAATGAATGAATGAATGAATGAATGAATGAATGAATGAATGAATGAATGAATGAATGAATGAATGCATGAAAATTCAGCAGTAGGGTGGCACTCACATTTCACTGGGCGGTTTTCTCAGGATGCTCGGCCGAGGTGAGGTCATTTTGGCGGCCTGCGGTGACTGAGGAGTAGCGTGCGGCTGCAGACGTCCCTCCAGGCCCCTGACCAGCCGGCCGGCGCCACTCGGCCCTGAGACAGCACCGGTATCAACGAGTTAGAGAGCGTGATACTGATACACACCGCAAAGATAAAACACATGAAAACGCATACATAACGAAAAATATATCGTCACTAGCGACAGAGAATAGATTCGAACAATGTCACGCCAGTGACAGAAGCGAGCATCCGGAGCTATAACGGCTTCCGAAACTCATTGCTGCCTAACAGTCTCGCCGCCTCCCACAGCACTGATGCTTTGTAGTCCCATACGAGACGTAGGGACAGGGGAGCTGATCACTATTGTCGGCCAAGAGGCGTGCAATAAATCGGCAATGCTGGGCAGAAGAACTAGACGAGGTAGCTGTAGAGGTAGTAGAGATCACCTACAGGCTGACACGGAAAAGGGACCTTGGATGGTATTGAACATGGCAGCGTCACTCACCTGGCGTGGGCTGCCGTACAGCGGCGTAGCCGGCGTGCTCGAACACCACGCCGGCCGGCACGCCGTATTGGGCGGCCGTGGCGCGGAGCACGGCCGCCGGAGGCTCCCCTGTGTAACACATTTCAGGTCAGGTCAGGTCAGATCAGACTACGAGAAATGTCAATGACACTTACTCACCGCATGACTTATCCAAATGCATTTAATCACAACACATAGTGCATACAATTATCTAATGACTTTTGACGGAGTCACCCTTCCCGTATAAAAAACAAGCTAAAAATATCACGAATACACATCATTCTAAGACGATTTTTTGCGTCAAATTAATAGAAATGCAGTAATTGTGACCCCTCCATACCTGGATGGCGCAGCTGTTGCGGTTGGAGGGTCTGATCGCGGCTGGTCGCTGGCTGCTGCTGCTGCTGCTGCTGTGGGTGCTGTGGGTGGTGAGCCTGCAAGTGCTGCGGCTGGTGCTGAGGCTGGTGCTGATGCTGGTGCTGAGGCTGGTGCTGAGGAGGGTGTTGAGGATGGTGAGGGGAAGGGTGCTGGGATGGGTGCTGGGAAGGATGCTGCGGTGGGTGCTGGGACGGATGTTGTGGTGGGTGCTGGGACGGATGCTGTGGTGGATGCTGGGAGGGGTGCTGGGTCTGGTGGGATGGGTGCTGGGCTTGGTGCTGAGGCGGGTGCTGCGTTGGGTGTTGAGGCTGATGTGCCGTGTGCTGGGGCTGGTGCTGTGCTGGGTGCTGTGCTGTGTGCTGAGCTGGATGCTGTGCTGCGTGCTGCGGGTGGTGCTGCGCTGGATGTTGAGGGTGGTGCTGCTGGTGCTGCGGCGGGTGGTGCGCAGGCTGCGGGTGCGGCTGGTGCTGAGCATGCTGCTGCTGAGGATGCTGCTGCTGTTGCTGCTGAGGGTGCTGTTGCTGCTGTTGATGCTGCTGCTGGTGAGGGTGCTGCGGCTGAGCCGGTGGCTGCTGCTGCTGATGCTGCTGCTGGGGCAAAACCTGAAAACGCAAGGACATGCAGGAGTAAAAAAAAAATATCAGTTTTCAGGTAGGAAGAAAATACAATGTTTCATCGCTCCACCAAGTCTTACTGAACCATCCGATTATCACTAAATGAACGATAATACCCATTAAAAGTAAAAAATACGATATATTATCAGCAAAATAAAACTCCTAACCGCTAATTGGGAGTTTCCTGCTCCAAAAAATACACAGAACGTGCGGCCCATAAATAGATCCCTGTTTAGCCGCGGATCGCGACGGAACGGAAAAGCTCCGGTCACAGAATACGCCGACGGGCGTGACTTCATCGTATGTCACCGCCTCACATCAGAGACCAATACATTCTACGGAGCGTATTGACATTAGCTGACTTGTTACAGGTTGTAGCAATTACGAAAACTATGAAGTTGGTTGAGTAGTGTGGAAAGAAGCGTTGCTAGAAAAGTGAAAAAAAAAACATTGACTGAGGTTACTGGAAATATCAAAATCTGTGCGCTTTGCAAATCCGTGCCGAAAAGCTTTCAGCTTTAAAGTATGGATGGAAAGCCAGTTGATGACGTTTTCGTCTTTAATTATCCGTGGATCCGCAGGGACTGAGGACAGGGGTTGCCTGATTGCCTGATCATGGGTATCGGACTATTAGAAAAAAAGAATAGACACCAGAGCCGCAATAATGCGAAGGTCGGCGATACGATGACATCCACGAGTCACGACTCACATGAATTGACTAAACAATGCTCGAAAGGTCTCCATTAACGCATTTCGCCTCCGCAAAACCGCTTGCACAAGTCAAAATGTTTGTCGATGGCTCCTGCTAATAGCCACAGGTTGACAAACGAGAACGATTCGCCACACCATCGAATACAATAATTGCGGCAACAATGCATCATCTATTTACAGAAGTTGCGCCGCCTCTATAGGGACATCACATCCGACGTTTAGCCGACCGAAATTACCGTGTCAACATGTCATCGATGACAATGGTGCGGTCGGCGCCTGTCGACCAGGGGAGGGGGGGGGGGGGGGGGGGGGGGCGCCACCCCGCGCTGGCCGTGTCAATACGGCAGGACACGGCCGGACGCGCGACGGCCGCCCGCACAGCCGCGGGTCCACGTCAAACACCGACCGCAATTTAAGTCGCGCTAACTTGTCAAACGATAACGGCTGGCGAATGCGGCCAAGGGCAGCGTGACGGACGACAGACAGATGGTTTTTGTTTGAGAGGGAGCTTGTCGCGAGGACGCTTAAGGAATAACTTTTGTTTGTTGGAGGTTTTTAGGCTCGTTGACAGCAGGATCATCACGCACTCATTACGAAGAACTTCTAAGAGCTTATTGGACTTGCCATCAAAGAGTCACGATAAAAAACGATTCTGATGTTCCTGTTCACAAAAAAACGAATAATAAACATCAGCAGTACGCTGCTTTCCTTAAAAGCTTCTATGTATTCTAAAAAGACCTGTGCCCTTTCGAGTCCTGCCCACTGTTCCTTTCCTTCCCCACGTACCTTGGCCACTGGGATGGCAGTGGACGAGGTCTGCACGACGGCGGCGGCGGCGACAGCAGGAGCCCCGGCAGACGAGGCGGCCGGCGCCGCGGACGCCGCGGTGGACTGGGAGGTGGCCGCCCGCACCTGGCCGCCCTGGGTCGGCACAAACTGGGACAGCTGCAGCGGCGGCCCGTGCGCCGGCTGCGTGATCACCTGGCGCAAAGCACAGAGTCAGAGACGTTAGCTAGCGAAATACACAGCAAGGTATTTGGTATGTGAATAGCAGCTCTATAGCTAAGTTGATGAAGATCGTGTATGTGGAGGAGGTTTGATCATTGCCGACGAATCAGTCACACGACTCACTCGTTAAATTGTTCCGCAGAGTCCCTTTGGAATCCTGACAGCTTTTCGTTCATTAGCCCCTGCTAGCTCAGCTCTCAGTATGCGCCATTAGCTCACCTTGGCTCCCTGCTGTCCGGGGGCCGGCCAGGGCACCGTCATGGTGATCTGATGTCCGCCGCCGGCCTTTGTAGCAGCACCGCTCGGTGCGGGACCGGCATTCACCGTCAGAGGCAGCGCCTCCCCGCGGTCCCCAGACGAACTAGCACTGACAGAGAAGCCGCCGGGCGGCGCTGGCACCGAGAGGTGGACCGGTCCCCTGATGACCTGCTGCTGCCCGCGGCCGGCCGGCAGCCTTTCAGAGGAACAACGGAAGACGGAGACTGTCAGTGTCGAAGCCACGAGTGGCTCGGTAACCATTTACCAATTTAGCAAGCACCGAATAAGACCAATTCATTTGTGAAATTATGACGAAAAACACAAGCCTACTCAAACGCCTAAATGCACGTAAATACGCATCCTTAGTACGTGGTCACGTAGACATGCATGCATTACAAATGCAAACATGCATGCTGATTAGTTCAGAAATGCGCAGCCGGAAGAGGATTCATTCTGACGCCCGGCTGTGACTATTCACAGAGGCGGTTCAAACGACATTCATGAAGCGTTTACTGAAATCACCACTAGGGCTAAACCCCTGTTCAATCCCGTCCCACCCCAGTCTCCCCTCGTATCCACTCACATTGAGTATGTGATCGGGCCGCTCTGCCGCAGGGTGGTGGCGGCGCCAGCCAGCGCGCGGGGCACCTTCTCAGCGGCAATGTGGGTGATGTGTAGGGGACGGGGCGCCGCACCGCCGGACGGGCTGACCAGCCGCGCCTGGGGCGACACGGTGCGAGCGCCGCTCCCTGCCACACGGTCAGGGTAGGGGTTAGAGGAGGTGTGCGAAACACGATATGGTGTTAGCGATGATAATCAATTACAACGTAGGCCGTAAGGAGCACTGAAAACTTCTGTAGCATGATGAAAATACGATACATTTGTTATACTGAACCATAACGAAACAAACAAATGGAACTACTTACGCACTGTTTACTTATCTAAAAAAAAAAATAGGCAATGGAAAATATGAAGTCAGAGCCTGTTAGTCAGATCAGCCTTTGATACTGCAAGCATTTCGGTCTGGTGAGGTCAGATTATACCACATCAGATCCAGCCAGGTCAGATAACACCATCTCGTATTAAACCACCGACCTGTGTGTCCGACGGTGACCCGCGCCGGGCCGGCTGCCCTGACCGCTCCCCCGGCCGACATGGTCACAGTGGACAGCTTGGCGGCCTTGGCAGCCGTCTTGGTTGCACCGCCCGCTGTAGAAGAGAGGAACACAGCTCAGTTAATCGTCCAAGTCATGTCAGGCTGGTGGTCGCTGAGGCAAAATAATAAGCGCGAAGGCTTTAATATGATGAAGGCTATATTTTTCAACGGAGCAATTGGAATGCGTCAAAATCAAGTATACAGAATAAACCGAAAAAATATCACCGTTTAAATGCCGTGAATGCTAAACGTTGACCATATCAACACCACATTGAATGATAGCCACAGTGCATAAACGGCAAAACGGTGATCAGAATTTCCGACTCCGGATACACCCAGTCTGATCCCTCCCAGAACGCAAACGAAGAACTGCCCTGAGCTCCCCTCTATTATACGCACCTTGGCTGGGCGCGGCGGGTGCGGCTCGCAGCAGCACGGGCTGCGCGCCGCCGATGGAGGTCACCGGTACGACCAGACCGGCGGGGAGAGAGGTCGGGGTCATCGCCCGGTGGCTCACCTGGTAACTGGGGGGAGGGGGTGTCACAGGGTCAGAGGTCACACCTGGTAACTCGAGAGGGAGGGGGTCACAGAGGTCGGTGCCATCGCCCGGTGGCTCACCCTGTAACTAGAAGGTTCCAGAGAGGTCAAACAAGGGTCACGACACAAACAACTTGTCAAAAAGTGACTATAGCTAATGATAAAACTACGAAAAAATTATAGAACCTTCCATGAATGTCTAATAACACAGCTGGTCAGCCTCTATCTCGCATTCCCTTCAAATCACGTACATACGTTCCCTCTCCCTCTCCCTCCCTCCTACCACACACCTCTAGCCCAGGTATCTCCCCTCATCCCGACAACTTCCCTCTCACATTCCAGTTCCACCGTTTTCCTTCATCCTTACCTGACTGAGTGGGCGCCGGTGCCGACTATACTCGAGATGGGCAGGTGTCCGACCCGCACCGCCTGGGGGCCAATCACCCGCGGAGAGGACCCGGCCGAGCCGGTGCCTGCGGGCGACAGGGGTCACCAGGTGGTCAATGCGGTCATCGGGAATTACACGGAGTCACCCAGAAGGTCATTTTACTGCAGCAAACTATAATTGGATGCTGATGTACTTGCAATGCGGTTTACGATTAAGTATACGAAAGACCGATAAAAAACGGTCTGAACCCATATTGTCAATCATGCAGACACTTGGCCAGGTCACCTTCCTGTACTAGCCCTTGGCCAGTTCCCTATCCAATAACGACCCCCCAACTAGCTACTCCCCATCCTGTATCGACCCCTGGCCCCTGACTAGTTGCTCCCCATCCTATACCGACCTCTGGCCAGATGGTAGGCGGTGGGCTGCAGGTGGGTGCCACTCTGCGTGGATCCGGCTCGTGACATGACGGGGGTCATTAGCGCGATGGTGCCGCCGCTGCCCTGTACGCCGACTGCTGAGCGTGATACCGTCAGCAGGCCCTGGTGGCCCAGCACGGCCACCGCCTCTGCACACGGAGAGAGAATGGGTACAGGGTCGGGAAGGGCAGGGATACACTACACACAGTGAATGTGTAGACCAGTGGTCGGCAGGTCCTCCGGTGTCGTGCCCCCTTTTCGGGCGCCAGGCAGGGCCATTACCCCCACCTACCAGACCGCATTGCATACACAACCAAGTTTACTGAAATGCCATACCTTTCCGTGACACTTTGGGTATTTCGGGCATTATTATGTAAAAAGCGTCGTATTACGACACAATTGTACCCTCGAGCCGATCGTTTTTTCTGTTATAAAAATTTCATATATTGACACAAATAACCGTTGACTTGTCAGCTGTTTCTTGAGATCATGATAGGTCATACAATCTCAATTCTAGAAGTAACAGCGGGTCCCGATCTTCTCCACAATTGCATTATCATTGACCTCTTGAAACTCTTGAAGCTAGAACTTCACGGAAAAAACGAGCGTGTTGCCCGTGACTAGACGAAGCTGATGATACCCAATTTTAAGGTCCTACTATGCATTTCAGACCCCATGAGACCCTGTTTTTCGGCGATAATTTATCTAATATTTATCCCATTGGCTTCAAATTTTCGCACAGCTCATTTCAGCTCAAGCGCCAATTTTCGCTAATATGGTCTCTTAACAAAATATCAATTGCTAGGGTACTTGTCGTTACCTCGTAATGTTAAAATCATCTCCGTAAATCCGTCAGTGGAGTAGAGGCTATCCGTACGTAGGCGTGACGTCACAGGCACGTGACCATTAAGCTCCGCCCTCCCGGCGGACGGAGCGGTGACCTTGGCCGGTCAGTCGGATGCGTGGAGCCGACGGGGCAGTAGCTGCCGGACCCAAGTCCGTATGCCGGACCGGGGCGGCTCGCATTGGACGTGGCTGCCCTGCGGTTGCCGTTGCAGTAATAACGATACAGCAGAAACTAGCGCTCGTAATTAGCGCACTAGCCTTCGTTATTGCATTTATCGCAAATTAACCTACACCTTGTCAATCAATAAAGAATAAAGATATACCTACTTTAATACTAAGTTCAGGGCTAGTGACTGCATTTTTGCTCGATTGAACGTCATTAAAAAAGGCCGTTGATGTCAATTGACTGTGAACTGATGCAAGACATCGGTCAGCCTACGTCAAATTTGCAAGACATGGTAAACAGTTACACCGTAGCATTTAAGAAGTGTGGTTGAAATTAAAATATGAAATATATTATGCCTATGCGTATGCTTGAGATGGACTCACGTGATTGCGGTGCAACATGACACCTTCAGAACTAACCCAAATTGGCTAGATTGAGGTCTTCGGACTGACTTGACACCAGGCTTTCGTGTTGAACTGCAAATAATTAAAATACCTGCTAGCAAGTAACCTACTGCCTCACTTTTGGAGAGCTTGAAAAGTTACTTAAGTTTCACAAAAAGACGCGATTTCTTTACTAGCCTATGCGCTTGTTTCCCTTATTCGGATGTCACATTTCTACGCAATAAATCACACATCACATTTCTGCTCCCTTCTCAACGCTTCCCGAATTACGAACACAGCTCGTGGAGCGATGTCTTAGGCAATCGGAAGTACTCGCGACTAAGTATCCTACTCTGCTGTTTTCTGCATAGGATATAACAGCGTCTTCAGAAACGGCAATTGACGCAGCCAACCATATCGATATATTCAAGTAGTGCAGAGGCTTCGCATGATGTCATAGGTGACAGAATAGTGGCACGACCTGACCATGAGATAGGCGCCAGAATGTGCACTCATTCAGATATTCAGATAGTGCATGACTCAGCTCTCCATTTAATGTTGGTTCTGAGGAGGTTAATATCGTCATTATGATTATTCTTCATATTCTGAGCTGGATCGGTGTTGATATACCAAAAAGAGAGAAGCGGTTACCAACTCCCTCGAATAAAGAGCAAGCTTTCGCTCATACACTTCCTGTCGATCAAACATGTTTCCAGTGCGCGGCTCCCGTGCGACCTCTCCGCGGTGCTGACGCCGACTGAGCCGGCATAGACCCAGCGCGGTCACGGCCAGTGGGCGGAGTTTAGTTGGGCCCGGCGCAACGTGATTGGCCAGCGCTCCCATCCAATTCGCTGCGGTAGCGAACGAGCCTCTATCCGGGTGCAAAATCTAATTAGCATTACGAGCTTATGACAAGTGCTCTAAATATTGACATTTTGTTAAGAGACCATATTGATGAAAATTGGCGCTTTAGCTGAAATGTCTAAAGTCAAAATTTTAAGCCAATTAGACAAAAACTGAAGAAATTATCGCCGAAAAACAGGGTCTCACGGGGTCTGAAATACATAGTAGGTCATTGGATGGCCTTCCAGGTCAGGTCAATGACCAACAAAGTCGGGAAAATCGAGACCTGTCAAAACTTCGTAATGAGGTTGTTGTGGGGTTTTCGGGGTACTGATCACGAATTTTATCTCAGTTTTGCTCACATATGATGTATTCGTGCATTTAGGCCAGGTCGGGTCAGGTCAGGTCAACCAGTAGGCGTCCTGCCGGGTATTTAAAGTATAGGCATCAACCACCACTGACAGCTTCGTAACATGTTACGAAGGCACCAAAATTACTTAGTCGTAAATGTTCAAATGGTTGCGAAATTGGAAATCAGCTCCAATGTATAAAATTGATCAACTCGTGTCTCGTACTGACAATTTTGTCTTGATCGGCCGCTTTTTGCGCGAGTTATTCGAGAAAAAAAAACGAGGAACAGGGGGGTCCCCCTATAAGTGCGAAGGTTAAAATTGAGTAGCAGCGGCTTCCTATCGTCACGGGTAGCACGCTCGTTTTTCTACCGCAAAGCTCCAGTTCAGAGGCAGAGAGGCTGGGGTCCAATCGGCCCCTCCCCGTTTAAGTTAGCTGCTATGAAAACGCCAATAGAGGGGCGCCGGTTAGCGTTCGACCTGGACTTATCTTTGAACCCTGGGACCAAACAGTCGTGATGTCTGTCCCATCAGGGGAGCCATTTATTCTAAGATGAGGCTTTCTGAGAGACCCCTATTACCCCCCGCCGATGGGCTCCATTACCCCCAAAGGGGGCATGCCCCACCATTTGCCGACCCCTGGTGTAGACGATACATTGGCATTGCACAAGGGCGCACACAAGGGGGGGGGGGGCACACGGGCCCGTGCCCCCCCCATTCGAGTTGGGGGGCCCACCTCGAAGGAATAGGGGCCCATCTGAGGCGGCCGAAGGCCGCCTCAAATGGGCCTCTAACTTATCCTTAGACCACCGAAGACCGTGTACAAAGGGCCCTCAAATGGCCTTAAAGGGCCCTCAGATGGTCTCAAAAGGCCCTCAGTTGGCCTCGAAGGGCCCTCAGATGACCTCAAAGGGCCCTCAGCGTCATAGGGCCCTCATCTGGTGTCAAAGGGCCCTTAGATGGTGTCAAAGGGCCCTCAGATGGCCTTAAGGGCCCTCAGATGACCTCAAAGGGCTCTCAGATGGCCTCAAAGGGCCCTCAGCTAACGTCAAACGGACGTCAGAAGGCCTTAAAGGGTGTCAAAGGTCCCTGAGCTGGCGTCAGAGGGCCATGCCCTTGCGTCAAACGGCTCTCCGAAGGCTCTAAAGGGTCCTTAGCTGGTGTCAGAGGGCCCCCAGCTGGTGCCAGATGACCCACAGCTGGCGCCAAATGTCCATCAGAAGGCCTCAAACGGTCCTCAGCTGGAGTCCAACGGTCCTCAGCTGGCGTCAAGCGGCCCTTAAAAAGCCTCAAAGGGTCCTTAGAAAGCCTCAAGGGGCCCTTAGAAGACCTCAATGGGCCCTCAGAAGGCCTTAAAGAGCGTCAAAGGACCTTGAGCTAGCGTCAGAGGACCCCCCAGCTTATGTCAGAGGGCCCTGAGCTAGCGTCAAACTTAAAGTGCCCTTAGCTGGTGTCAGAGGGCCCCAGTTGGTGTCAGAGGGTCATCTATTGGCGTCTAATGGCCATCAGAAGGCCCAAAAACGATCCTCAGCTGGCGTCCAACGGTCCTCAGCTGACGTCAAGAGGCCCTCAAAAGGCCTCAAAGGCCCCTCGACTGCTCAAAGGGCCCTTAGAAGGCCTCAATGGGAACTCAAGAGACGTTAAACGGCCCTCAAAAGGCTTGAAAGGACCATCTGCTGATGGCAAAGGGCTCGCACCTGAGTCAATAAGAGCCTTGTCAAAAACGGACCTGAGAAGCCTTGCCGGCCCTGGTTATCTGCGGGACTCCTACACTTACCTGAGTGGCCCCCGTTTACTGAGGGGCCCGGGTTATAGATGGGGTCCCTGGTTACTTGAGGGGCGCCTGGTTACCAGAGGGGCCCATGGTCACCTGGTGGGCCCCTGATCAATTGAAAACCCCTGGTCATCTGAAACGCCCCTGATTACCTAAAGGGTCCCTAATCACTTGGATTCAGTGACATAGCAAGGGAGCGAGGGGGTACGTGCCCGTTCTCGGGTTTAGGGTTCCTTCGAAACCGAGGGGCGCTGCAGCGCCAGTTGGTAGCAGAGGGTTCGCGCTGGCCGCACGTCAACTCGGAAGGACACCACAGGGCTTGTGGGGGGACGTTATTGGCTCCTATGTAGCCACAATTATCTTCATAAAGGCCCAATGCCGGTTTCTGAGAGACCTCACCGGCCGCTCAGGGCCCTAGTAACGGCCAACGAGGGATTGGCTGCTATGGCTCCACATCCGTCTGTGATAGACACACGGTCCACACCAGTGTTTCTAAAGGCACCCACAACGGCAACTGCGAGGCCCCTCGCCCCACATCCAAGGGACCCCCACCAGCGCATCTTAAGGGCCTACATCGGCGGCTCTGAGAGTCCCCCACCGACGCCTCTGCGGGCCACGTACACAGTGACTCTGAGGGCCTCTTACCAACCTCTGAGTGTCATTGCCAGCCTATGACGGGCCACTTTCCACTTGCAGGCCATTTTGCAGGGCCACACACATGCCAATGATGGCCCCACCACTCACCAGTGTCTCTAAGCCCTAAGACCCCGCAACGGTGCCTGTGAGGACCCAACACCAGCGCATCTGACGGCCTTTCACTGGCACCTCTGAGCGCGCCACACACCGGTGACTCTGAGGAGCTCGCTCGCTTCGCTCGCTCGTAAAATACCATGTAAATTAGGCATTAGTGTACATTAGGCACACTCCTCGGGCATAAATGATACTTTTGCTTGCCCATTTTCCACACTTTCTCATGCAAAGACCGTTTTAAAGAGACCCGTCTGCCAGTGAGACTGGGCCCACCGTGCCTCCCTCCTCCCATCGAAAGGTCCTGGATACATAATGCCTGAGCTGACCCCGGGCCCCCGGGTGACTCGCGGGCCCGGGGTAGCAGGTGACCCCCTCTTGGGCGAAATTCTGGGTACGTGTCCGACATGCATCGTACATAGTCCTGTTGATTTGATTCATTGGTTAAACATTAAATATAAGTTATAAGCTGGATCTCTATTCTCTAGTCTGTGATCCCGCATCGTATCAGATATAATGACATTTCATGTCGATGTGCCTAAAAAAATATGCGAATATACGTAAAAAAGGAGTGCTGCTCCCGCTCCTACACATCCGGGCCAAACAGTGACCGGCCCCTGCTTCTAGCCACCCGGGGCCGGTCGGCCGGCCGGCAGTCAGTCGCTGCCCGGGGCTGATTTCTGAGGGACTTGTAAAAATGTTTATTAATGAAATGTTTTACGTAATAAATTAGATTATTAGGTGTATGCACCGGCTCTGAGCCGCATTTGAGAAAAAAACATGCTAGCGTAAAAATATATATGTTTTGAAAATTAAGCTAGTACCGAAATAATTGTTTTACCATGCATTGACAAACCAATTGCTCAAGCTTCAAACCAACCTAAACATAGCCCCGTGAGCCGTATTTTTTTTTTTTGGGGGGGGGGGGGCCCTTCGGCATGGGGGGCCCAGTTCGAAGGTCGTGCCCCCCCCATTCAAAAATCCTGTGTGCGCGCCTGGCATTGCAGAGGATCCAGTGTCGGTCAAAACTATGACGTTTGAGTGTGGGTCAGGTGATGAAGCTTTTAACGTCGATTTTTTGTTCAAAATCGAACAAGTTGCGGACGCAAGTGACTATATCACTGAGTACTCGTTTCACCCAATCGTTTGTGACCTATCGCCTATCTTATAACTCCCATGACAAAGATGACGCACCCCAGCTCCCATCTATCGTTCGACAGTGAAAAACAGCAGTATTCTACGTCCTGCTATCCTTGCCAGACAATCCACCCTCCTCCCTCCCTTCGACTCAGACCCACCTGGCTTCTGGCCGGCGCCCGTCGGCTGCGACAGCGCCACCAGGTTGTGTGTGGAGGCGCGCACGGGCGACGGCCGCGGCGCGGCGGTGGTCAGAGACACACCGGCCCCGCCGCCGGCCGTGCTGCTGCTGCTGCTAGTGCCGCTGCTGCTGGCGGCTGACCAGCTGCTGGAGGTCAGCCACGCCTGCCGGGGAGAGAGGGCTAGTGTGATGGGAGTCTGGATCGTGTGGGTGAGGGATGTATGTAAATGAAGGGTGGTGAAGGCATGAGGGCTCACGAAAAGTGCTACATATATTGAGCTAAAGCCAGATGGATAAAACTATACTGAAATCTGAAGTGATTTCTTTTAGCTTCTTTTATACCTATGCCAAAACTTGTCCATACAACTAAGAAAAAAAAACTGTAAATACACCAACTGTTTGTCTCAGAGCCACAATACACACTCTGTACCCCATATTACAGAGCAGCCCCACACAACCTGACCGCTGTCATCAGCTACCCCTGGACGACACACTGACCGTGGTGGCCGGCGGGGCCGACTCCTCTGACTTGGTCAGGTTGATAGCTCCATGGTGGTGCTGCTGGGAAGGGCCAGAACCCTGTTTGCCGCCTCCTCCGCCCATCGGGGCGCCACCAGGCGGCTGCTGCGGGACAGAATGAGCATGAATGGGGGCCATGATTGTTGCAGGAAGTTTAGGGGTTTTACAACCCGTCCTACATTAAATTCATAATGCATGTGATGCTATATGATACAGATATACTAAGTACTGGAATACAATATATTTGAGGTATTTTGAGACATTTTGGGCTTTGGGAAGACGGTATCCTCCTAAATCCCAGGATTTAGGCAGACTGCATTGACAGCCTGGACAAATACTTAGGCAGACTGCATTGACAGACTGAACAAGAGAGGACTTCTTTCTGTTCAAGACATCTATCTATTTATGGAGTCAACTGTTTTTTCCCAGTCTGCAATAACTCTTGGTCAAAACATGGCAGGATGGTTGTAAGGCTTACAAAAATAATGACTCCTAAGAGATGACACATGCATATCAAGGTTAAGTGTGTCAAACAAGATCATCATCACAACTTTTAAAGTTCCTTCCCATACTTTTCTTAACCCGCGCCCCACTGGGGTCTGCGTATAACACGCCCTACTGGGGGGGGGGGGGCTCTCCATAGCCCCCCCCCCCCCTCCTAACTCCGAAACTACTGGGCCGATCGTCAAAATTCAAACGGCGTCCGATAGCCCCGGAAAAACTGTCGAGCGAAACCTAATTTCATTGACCTCGAGGTCACCGATGACGTCACAGGTCAGGTCAAAGTAAAAATTATTAGCATTTTGGCTTGTTCACATTTTGGGCTCTGGCCGCTGTCTTACAAGTCAGATCAGGCTCATTTTTGGTTTCCACACTCGTGAACAGATGCTCTAGATACCTTGAGGGTACCTCAAGGTACCCTCAAGGTACCTTGAGGGTACCTTGAGGGCACCAAACTTGTACTTTGATTTTCGGGTCAGGGTCATGTCATCACAGGTCACGGAAATATTATATCATGCGTCGGTCACGTGACACATGTTTTATGGTCCATTTAGGCCATAGATTTCGAAATTGATGTCGTCTGTGTCATTCGAGGTCATTTTGAGTCGAATTTAGCTTCGGTCAGGTCACTTTCAGGTCAAAAAAGTCAAATTTTGAAGTTAAAATTTTTCAACAAAAAAGGTGTCTATTGGATGCAGTTTGAGCTCAGGAATACGATGGTGCTATTTATATTGGTGTACGATGTCAAATACGTACTGAAAAATTGATTTGAAAAATTAATAATTGTGAATTTTTTTGCAATAATGCGTATCACTTGGCCATTTTTGAAGATATTTAGCTAGAACTTGCTAGAGTTAGTCATAAGCATGCGTTCTGTCACATATTCCGTTTTTTTTTTTCGAAAAGTTAAAGACTTTTTGAAAAAAATATAAAAATATAAATTTAGAATATTATTATATCAAATTTTCGAAATTTTCAAAATTTTGAAAATCCGAGATAGCAGTTTGATAGCGCAGTCAATTCTGAGTCCTTTCATGCAAAGAAATTGGATCTAGCTTAAAAACTGAGCTCTTGGGAGCGATTGCCGTGGTTCAATGTTTTGCGTCGAAATCGGCCGAACATGACGTCACTCTGACGTCATTTCCGGCCGACCTATGGTAGCTACGAAGTTCAAATTTCGACACACGGTGTCAAATTGATGCAGCCGAAGGTACTGAAAGTTTGGCGTCGATACGTCAAGTGGTTTGGAAGTTATTGCAGAAAAACGGGAGGGGGGCTATGAATAGCCCCCCCCCCCCAGTGGGGCGCGGGTTAAAATATGGATGGGCAAGCAATGATAACATCACAAATACTAGTGCTAATCTGGTGATATGAAGTGCTGCTAACTGGCTGTGTCTGAGATTATGCACTGTTTCACCAGGGAAGTAAATAATCATATACCTATATGAGGAGCCCCAAGACAAGGAGACTGTTCCTGCCCCACACCTAACTTCCTCTACACTTATCCATACCTACTCCTCCCATTTAAAAATGGCTTCCATTGCTCCTCCTAACTCCTCTCACCACACCACCACTATTCTCCTCTTTCCTCATCCCAAACAAAAGTTTCCTTCCTGGAGGAGGCTATTGTAGACAGATGGCTGAAAAATGACAATAATTTAGTGGCATGAAAGCATCAGTGGGGTTAGAGGAGGATAAGGCAAAGGTGTTTTCAAATAGCATTTCATTTTTTCCATAAGTTCTTATGTAAAAATGATGTCTATCTCAAAAACAATATTGGTGAGTCATAAATTGTCTACTGTACTGCCTGCACACAGCTAATATTAATAGGTATCCTCTTGCTCTTCTAAACCCCTCAAAACTTATCTTTTTTGGGAGGTACAATGGTCAATGGGAACCCAGACTGGAAAACATCCATACACTACACCAGGGCCCTGTTCATGAAGTCTGCGGTTGCTGCGGCCGGCCGCAGGTTGAGGTTCTAAGCCCCGCCCATTTTTGAAACGTCATCACTCACTCGGCCGCAGCAGCGTTCCATGAACAGCGTCTGCTGCCGAAATAGTTTCCGACAATTGTTTACAACTGACGCACACCGCTAGATAATTTGTTTACAAAACCGTCTCCATGACAACACGGCTTGCGCCAATTTGACTTCAGTGCAACCAGTTCAGTGCAATTAGTTTTCTTGCAGCTCGGCGGTCGCTGGATTGCGGCCGCAGCAAGGTGACGTCATACATTCGTCATACTACATCAGCTTTTTCGTGACATAACAACCCGGCTGACCGCAGCGACCGCAGCGGCCGCAGCGACCGCCGGGGTTCATGAACAGGGCCCAGATGCCTATGAGACACCTGCGTGCCAAAGTTTAGCACAAGTGATTTTGGGTAACGGTAGCGCAGGCGTCACCGATAGCTTCGGCGGCGTAAACCAGGGTGCGTAAACAGTCAAGGTGGGTGTATTGTAAGTATATTGACATAGATATGGTAGCACTGTTAAATTATATGACGTCATTGGAGTATGAAAAAGTCTCTAGAACGTGTCAGGGAGGACAAATAAGGGAGACCGGGATTCAGCCGGTCCCAGCGGGACACAATGGGACTCGGCCGGTACCAGCAGGACACAATGAGACTCGGCTTGTCACAGCGGGACACAATGGGACTCGGCCGGTCCCAGTGGGACATATTGGGACTCAGCCGACTAACGCGGGGCATAGTGGGACTCGGCCCACAATGGGACTCGACCGGTCCCAGCAGGACACAATGAGACTCGGCTTGTCACAGCGGGACACAATGGGACTCGACCGGTCCCAGCGGGACATATTGGGACTCAGCCGGCTACCGCGGGACATAGTGGGACTCGGCCGGTCCCAGCGGGACACAATGGGATTCGGCCGGTCCCAGCGGGACACAATGGGATTCGGCCGGTCCCAGCGGGACACAATGGGATTCGGCCGGCCCCAGCGGGACACAATGGGACTCGGCCGGTCCCAGCAGGACACAATGAGACTCGGCCGGTTGCAGCGGGACACAATGGGATTCGGACGGTCACAGCGGGACACAATGGGACTCGGCCGGTCCCAGCAGGACACAATGAGACACGGCTTGTCACAGCGGGACACAATGGGACTCGACCGGTCCCAGCGGGACATATTGGGACTCAGCCGACTACCGCGGGACATAGTGGGACTCGGCCGGTCCCAGCGGGACACAATGGGATCCGGCCGGTCACAGCGGGACACAATGGGATTCGGCCGGTCCCAGCAGGACACAATGGGACTCGACTTGTCTCAGCGGGACACAATGGGACTCGGCCGGTCCCAGCAGGACACAATGGGACTCGAATTGTCTCAGCGGGACACAATGGGACTCGGCCGGTCACAGCGGGACACAATGGGACTCGGCCGGTCCCAGCAGGACACAATGAGACTCGGCTTGTCACAGCGGGACACAATGGGACTCGGCCGGTCCCAGCAGGACACAATGGGATTCGGCCGGTCACAGCGGGACACAATGGGACTCGGCCGGTCCCAGCAGGACACAATGAGACTCGGCTTGTCACAGCGGGACACAATGGGACTCGGCCGGTCCCAGCGGGACACAATGGGATTCGGCCGGTCACAGCGGGACACAATGGGACTCGGCCGGTCCCAGCAGGACACAATGAGACTCGGCTTGTCACAGCGGGACACAATGGGACTCGGCCGGTCCCAGCGGGACACAATGGGATTCGGCCGGTCCCAGCGGGACACAATGGGACTCGGCCGGTCCCAGCGGGACACAATGGGATTCGGCCGGTCACAGCGGGACACAATGGGACTCGGCCGGTCCCAGCAGGACACAATGGGACTCGACTTGTCTCAGCGGGACACAATGGGACTCGGCCGGTCCCAGCAGGACACAATGGGACTCAAATTGTCTCAGCGGGACACAATGGGACTCGGCCGGTCCCAGCGGAACAAAGTGGGACTCAGCCGACTACCGCGGGACATGGTGGGACTCGGCCGGTCCCAGCGGGACACAATGGGATTCGGCCGGTCCCAGCGGGACACAATGGGACTCGGCCGGTCCCAGCAGGACACAATGAGACTCGGCTTGTCACAGCGGGACACAATGGACTCGGCCGGTCCCAGCGGGACACAATGGGATTCGGCCGGTCACAGCGGGACACAATGGGACTCGGCCGGTCCCAGCGGGACACAATGGGATTCGGTCGGTCACAGCGGGATGTATTGTACTAGAAAGAGATCGAATAAAAGTAAAGCGTTTATCGATTTCAACTCAATACGAAATTCGCCATGAACTCAACAATTACGCTTCTACAATTGCTTCACTCCACTCCATATCAATAAATCCACTTTCCTTCGTTCATCTGCCGCTCCCCCCTCGCCGCCGCGCTGCTCCTCCAAATTGCCGTTCTTACATTTTTGAATCACGCGGCATATGACATGTGCATATTCACTCCGGCACCTCATAATTAGTGAATGACCTAAATCATGTAGGCACTTCTAATTACTAACATAGTTTGATAATAGAAATAACTCCACATTCCCCCCTGATCTCCGATCATTAAATTGTATGTAGACAACGTTGGAGCAGCGCTATACAACAGCGCGCGTGGGCAGACTTCAGAGGCAAATACTACAATGTCCTTGCCGGGTCCTCACGCTACACGTCTTTGCTGGCATCTGTCTGACGACGGCTGAGGCCGGGCTGTCCGCACTCTCAGTCTCGTTGACCTCAGCCGCTGTGGCCTGAGACACTTCACACTCGAGCTGGGAGGCACCATCAGCGTCATTTATCTGCTCGCAGCCTCCTGTCGTTCTTGGAGCTGGTATCTGGATCAGCCATGACTCCTCTGCGTCTTCTCCGGGCTCTTCTCGTTCATACTTGGGCTCCGACTCCTGAGTGCAGTCTGTTGAAGCTTGGCGCAGATCGCGCACATGACGAGGAATGCTGTCGACTTCCACGGTCTGGGCCGACACCACTTTGGTGACCGTTCCCACTGAACTGGGTACGTCACATCGTGTGTTGGGATCTCGAACCCACACGCGATCTCCCAAGCTGAACCGACACACGACTACACCAGGATCGCTGGAGTTCTCGTCGATTCCACGTATTTTCACTTCATATCGGTATATTTGATTCGCCGGAGCAGATTCAGCACTGACGTCGTCCTTGGGTGTCACGTTATACCAGTACAGTGCCTCCTGCACTGAGCAGCTTGAGCGGGCTACAATACACTTCACTGTCCGGTGGCACCGCTCCACTATCCCATTTCCAGAGG
Organism: Amphibalanus amphitrite; assembly: GCF_019059575.1. NCBI lineage: Eukaryota > Metazoa > Arthropoda > Thecostraca > Balanomorpha > Balanidae > Amphibalanus > Amphibalanus amphitrite. The sequence continues at coordinate 551,461 of NW_024881628.1, forward strand.
GTCGGTGGGCGCTTCGAAATCGCATGGTCACGCCCCATCGCTCGCTGAATTCGGAGAAGGCACGACTACGGAATGCCGCTGCGTTGTCCGTTAAGATTTCTCGCGGCGCTCCTCGTTCAAAGAATATCTGCTCCAGCTGTTCGATGACGCTGCTGCTGTCCTGCCTCTTCAACTTCCGCCACACAGCAAAGCGAGATGGGCCGTTATCTATCACCGTCAGATACTGGCCGCCGTTCACATGTGTTATGTCCATGCTCAGCCGTGTCCACGTTTCCGGAACGCTGAGATCTCCCTTACACCACCTGACTGGAGCTGGATCCAACGACAGGCACTGCTGACACTGATGGACGACGGCGCGCACCTGGCTCTTGGTGACTGCTGGTACGGACTTCTTGCAGAAGTAGAAGGTGCGCCGTATCCCAGGGTGCCCAGTCGAGTCATGTATGCGCCGGATCTCATCTGAGTTGTCATGACTTGCTGCGGCGGCGGCTACACCACCGTCACTTCGCTGGTCGGCGCCACCGACTTCAACACGGACAGCAGAGCCGTCTGATGTCGGAGCGAGCCACTTCTGCGGCACTCTGGTGAGGGCGTCAGCTCTGTTCTCTCTGGACGTGACGAAGCTCACGTCTACCTGGAGACCGTATTCCTCCACCGTGCTTCTGATGGTCTCCAGTCGCCGACGAATCAGCATCTCCCCCGCCGCTTTCGTTTTCACTCTTGCTTTTCCTGAAATCGCATCGCTCAGCCAGTGGTAGACTGTCCGCGAGTCTGTCATCAGTTTCACTGTTTTGACTCCCCATGGAATCACGAGATTGATGCCTTTTAGTGCTGCATCTAGCTCAGCCATATTTATATGGGCGCACTCGTCACGTCTTAGCCAACATGCGTCTTCAACCACTCCTCCCCCGATCTGTACCACAGCACCTAGGGCCAGGGAGCTCGCATCTACCCATACTGTTGCGTCTTCTCCATCCACGTCCCATCTGCCGCGTGCTGGGTCTGCTGCATCCACTCGCTGCATGACTTCTTCCAACATCTTCAGTATCTTCGGGTCCGTCACCGGTTCATCCCACGACGTTGTAGTCGCATTCGCCACTCTCTTCATGAAGGAGGCAGCCGGCCTCAGCCAGCCGCAGACCGGAAGGTGACTGACGAGCCGACCACATAGCGAGAACAGAGCCCGCTTTGTCAGTGGCTCTGGGACGTCTCCGACAGTGTTGTCTCGTCTCCAGACCAGATGACCGTCCCCCTCCTGTACCCGAAGTCCAAGGACACGGGTACCGCCAGAGAGGCGCTCCGGGGGCTTGCAGTCCAAGCCATGCTTCTTGAGGTGCGCCACAACACGCTCCGCCGGAACAGCACTCTCATCGACAAAGATGTCGTCGATGTATGCTGAAGTAGCGCGTCTGATGTCTGCGTCCCAGCTCAGGATAGTGGCCAACACCTTCTTCAGCACCAGAGGCCCGACGCTCAAACCAAAGCCAAGACGCGTAAGACTATACCGTCTGCCATGGAAGACAACTGTTTGATAGGGCCAAAGTGACTCGTCTACGTGCACTTGCAAGTATGCTTTTCGGAGGTCGATCATGGCTCCATCAGTGCCCCTTTTCCTCCACTCGCGCAGTTTCTCGGCGCACACGTCTGCGTCTGCGGTATGCGCATCAACGAACGAATTCAGCTGTCTGAAGTCTAGAACTGGTCTCACCTTCTCCTTGTTCCGATTCAGCACCGCCATGAGAGGAATTGTTCCCTTCGGCGGCCCCTGTTTCTCTTCATCGTACGGCTCGAGCCAACCGTTTTCCACCCACTGTTTCAGCTCCTCTTCATATTCCTCACGGCTCTCTGGCGGTATTTTATACTCCGACACGGTGTCCCTCAGCGCCTCAGGTGCCGAGCCATCCGCCCACTTCCAGCTCATAGTCCACTTCTTATCCTTTTCATCGTAACTTGCTTGAAAATCTGCCTCATCAACATGCACTTTCACACGGCTCTCATTCCCACTCAGACCAGTTTCCATGTTTGTCTGTTCCGGGTTCATCACTCCTTGTTTCAACGGTTCCGATTCTGTCAGCTCTGGTTCTGTCGGTTCTGGTTTTGTCAGTTGAACGGCAGCACAGTTGAGCTCACCTCCGAACTGCACTTGACTGGAGTTTACCAGCGTAACTCCTCCCAATGCCTCAATGCCGTCCATGCCAAGCACAAGATCAAAACCCAATGGCTTCTCCATCACCACTAGGACATCAAGATCAGCAGCAGCACCGTTCGGAAGACACACTCGAATAGGTCCACTGCCGTCACATTGGTACCGTTCGCCGCTTACAGTTCTCACATTGATTCTTCTCTTGGTCCAGCCGGGACAGAAGGACTGATCAACAATACTGCGGGAACATCCAGAGTCGACCAGCGCCAAGCCGCTGGTGCCATTGACCTCTAATTGTCTTGTAGGGAGGGCGCCGCTTAGCGCGGAGAGGAGGCTGGCGCTGACGTCTCCCCTCCCTGCCTGTTTTCCGGACAGTGAGCCATCGTGTGACCCGACTTCTGACACCGGAAGCAGACTACCTGTCGGCAGAGGCGTGCGATATGCCCCTCTTCTCCACATCGGTAGCACTTCACTGGTCCACGAGTCTCACCACGCTGGCGCTTGTCGCTAGTAGCACCACGCCAAGTCTGACGAGTCTGAACCGCCGCGGCGGTGTCGCAGTCGTCCGCCAGCAGCGCCCGCGCACGGCCGAGCACTTCACTCAGGGTTAGCGACTCGATACGGGTCCCAGCTCTCATAGTCTGACGCACAGAGTCCGGCAGACCGGCCACAAAGGCACATATCAGACCAGTATCAGGGATTCCTCCGAACAACAGAGCTAGCCGTTTAAGCTCAGAAAGATAGACATCGACGGACTCACCAGCACGGAGTCTCCTGGAGATGAACTGGTCATAAGCCGTGAACTTGTCAGCTGCGAATGCCGTTCGCAGCGCCTCTTTTATCCGACTCGCATCGGCCTTGTCCTCTTCACTGAGCTGCTGGTAAACGTTAAATGCGCCACCAGTTAGACGAAGCGGAATAACGTTTTCCAACTCTGTCACTGACCTCAGTCTGCAGGTGAGTTCCACTTTTTCCAGCCACTCGAGCACTGGTTGTCTTCCATCGAATTCTGGGATGATCCTCAAATCGAAAGTATTTGTGTCCATTTTGAAGCGAGCCGAAATAGCTTGTATTGTACTAGAAAGAGATCGAATAAAAGTAAAGCGTTTATCGATTTCAACTCAATACGAAATTCGCCATGAACTCAACAATTACGCTTCTACAATTGCTTCACTCCACTCCATATCAATAAATCCACTTTCCTTCGTTCATCTGCCGCTCCCCCCTCGCCGCCGCGCTGCTCCTCCAAATTGCCGTTCTTACATTTTTGAATCACGCGGCATATGACATGTGCATATTCACTCCGGCACCTCATAATTAGTGAATGACCTAAATCATGTAGGCACTTCTAATTACTAACATAGTTTGATAATAGAAATAACTCCACACGGGACACAATGGGACTCGACCGGTCCCGCTGGGACCGGTCGAGTCCCATTGTGTCCCGCTGTGACAAGCCGAGGTAGTCGGATGAGTCCCAATATGGCCCGCGGTAGTCGGCCGAGTCCCACTCTGTCCTGCTGGGACCGGCCGAGTCCCACTATGTCCCGCGGTAGTCAGCTGAGTCCCAATATGTCCCGCTGGGACCGGCCGAGTCCCATTATGTCCCGCGGTAGTCGGCTGAGTCCCACTTTGTTCCGCTGAGACCGGCCGAGTCCCATTGTGTCCCGCTGAGACAATTCGAGTCCCATTGTGTCCTGCTGGGACCGGCCGAGTCCCACTATGTCCCGCGGTAGTCGGCTGAGTCCCAATATGTCCCGCTGGGACCGGTCGAGTCCCATTGTGTCCCGCTGTCACAAGCCGAGTGTCATTGTGTCCTGCTGGGACCGGCCGAGTCCCATTGTGTCCCGCTGTGACCGGCCGAATCCCATTGTGTCCCGCTGGGACCGGTAGAGTCCCATTGTGTCCCGCTGTGGCAAGCCGAGTCTCATTGTGTCCTGCTGGGACCGGCCGAGTCCCATTGTGTCCCGCTGTGACAAGCCGAGTCTCATTGTGTCACGCTGGGACCGGCCGAGTCCCATTGTGTCCCGCTGTGACAAGCCGAGTCTCATTGTGTCATGCTGGGACCGGCCGAGTCCCATTGTGTCCCGCTGTGACAAGCCGAGTGTCATTGTGTCCTGCTGGGACCGGCCGAGTCCCACTATGTCCCGCGGTAGTCGGCTGAGTCCCAATATGTCCCGTTGGGACCGGTCGAGTCCCATTGTGTCCCGCTGTGACAAGCCGAGTGCCATTGTGTCCTGCTGGGACCGGCCGAGTCCCATTGTGTCCCGCTGTGACCGGCCGAATCCCATTGTGTCCCGCTGGGACCGGTAGAGTCCCATTGTGTCCCGCTGTGATAAGCCAAGTCTCATTGTGTCCTGCTGGGACCGGCCGAGTCCCATTGTGTCCCGCTGTGACAAGCCGAGTCTCATTGTGTCACGCTGGGACCGGCCGAGTCCCATTGTGTCCCGCTGTGACAAGCCGAGTCTCATTGTGTCACGCTGGGACCGGCCGAGTCCCATTGTGTCCCGCTGTGACAAGCCGAGTGTCATTGTTTCCTGCTGGGACCGGCCGAGTCCCATTGTGTCCCGCTGTGACCGGCCGAATCCCATTGTGTCCTGCTGGGACCGGTCGAGTCCCATTGTGTCCCGCTGTGACAAGCCGAGTCTCATTGTGTCCTGCTGGGACCGGCCGAGTCCCATTGTGTCCCGCTGTGACCGGCCGAATCCCATTGTGTCCCGCTGGGACCGGCCGAGTCCCATTGTGTCCCGCTGTGACAAGCCGAGTGTCATTGTGTCCTGCTGGGACCGGCCGAGTCCCACTATGTCCCGCGGTAGTCGGCTGAGTCCCAATATGTCCCGTTGGGACCGGTCGAGTCCCATTGTGTCCCGCTGTCAAGCCGAGTGTCATTGTGTCCTGCTGGGACCGGCCGAGTCCCATTGTGTCCCGCTGTGACCGGCCGAATCCCATTGTGTCCCGCTGGGACCGGTAGAGTCCCATTGTGTCCCGCTGTGATAAGCCGAGTCTCATTGTGTCCTGCTGGGACCGGCCGAGTCCCATTGTGTCCCGCTGTGACAAGCCGAGTCTCATTGTGTCACGCTGGGACCGGCCGAGTCCCATTGTGTCCCGCTGTGACAAGCCGAGTCTCATTGTGTCACGCTGGGACCGGCCGAGTCCCATTGTGTCCCGCTGTGACAAGCCGAGTGTCATTGTGTCCTGCTGGGACCGGCCGAGTCCCATTGTGTCCCGCTGTGGCCTGTGACCGGCCGAATCCCATTGTGTCCTGCTGGGACCGGCCCAGTCCCATTGTGTCCCGCGGTGACAAGCCGAGTCTCATTGTGTCCTGCTGGGACCGGCCGAGTCCCATTGTGTCCCGCTGTGACCGGCCGAATCCCATTGTGTCCCGCTGGGACCGGCCGAGTCCCATTGTGTCCCGCTGTGACAAGCCGAGTCTCATTGTGTCACGCTGGGACCGGTCGAGTCCCATTGTGTCCCGCTGTGACAAGCCGAGTGTCATTGTGTCCTGCTGGGACCGGCCGAGTCCCATTGTGTCCCACTGTGACAAGCCGAGTCTCATTGTGTCCTGCTGGGACCGGCTGAGTCCCATTGTGTCCCGCTGGGACCGGCCGAATCCCATTGTGTCCCGCTGGGACCGGCCGAGTCCCACTATGTCCCGCGGTAGTCGGCTGAGTCCCAATATGTCCCGCTGGAACCGGCCGAGTCCCATTTTGTCCTCCCTGACACGTTCTAGAGACTTTTTCATACTCCAATGACGTCATATAATTTAACAGTGCTACCATATCTATGTCAATATACTTACAATACACCTACCTTGACTGTTTACGCCGCCGAGGCTATCGGTGACGCCTGCGCTACCGTTACCCCAGACTGCAAAGTATGGCACGCAGGTCGACGAGGCGCACCGGCCCAAGTTCAAAATCCGCACCAGCCCTTCAAACTGAGCCGGAAAATCCGCACCAAAGCGAGCCGAGAGCCCAAAATATCCGCACCGAACCCACAGGCAATTATAATGCAAGGGACTTCATTCATCTCACTATAATTATTTCCCCTCCAATTTCAGTTTCACGAGCAACGCTCACCACGGGACCGCGCCGCGCACTTGTATCGGAAGCAGTGGCGGATCCAAGGGGGGGGTCACATGGGTCATGGCCCCCCCTTGAGGCCCAGGGGCCCAAAGACCTGCCAGGGGCACCACCGGCCTATCAGGGGTATCACAGTCCTGACAGGGGCACCACAGGACCGCCAGGGGCACCACAGGCCTAGCAGGGACACCACGGGCCTGGTGCCCCTGGGCCCTGACAGGACTGTAACGCCCCTGACAAGCCTGAAGTGTCCCCGGCAGGCACGTGGTGTCCCTGACAGGCCTGAGGCGCCCCTGCAAGGCCTGTGGTGTCCATGGCAGGCCTGTGGTGCCCTTGCTAGGCCTCTGGTGCCCCTGACAGGCTTGTAATGCCCCTGGAAGGACTGTGGTGCCCCTGGGCCCTGACAAGCCTGAGGTGCCCCTGACAGGCCAGTGGTGCCCTTGCTAGGCCTGTGGTGCCCCTGGCAGGCCTCTGGTGTCCCTGACAGGCTTGCGGTGCCCTTGAAAGGACTGTGGTGTCCCTGGGCCCTGACAAGCCTGAGGTGCCCCTGACAAACCCGTGGTGCCCTTGTTAGGCCTGTGATGCCCCTGGCAGGCCTCTGGTGCCCTTGCTAGGCCGCTGGTACCCCTGCGCCCGGAGAGGACTGGTGCCCCTGAAAAGTCTGAAGTGCCCCTCGGCAGGCCCGTGGTGCCCCTGACAGACCCAAGGTGCCCCTGCGAGGCCGGTGGTGCCCCTGGCAGACCTCTGGTGCCCCTGGCAGGTCTGTGGCGCCCCTGGCAGACCTGTGTTGACTGGTGCCCCTGCTAGGTCGCTGGTGCCCCTCACAGACCTGTGGTGCCCCTGGGCCTTGACAAGCCTGAGATGCCTGGCTATGACAGGCTCGTGGTGCCCCTGATAGACCAGTGGTGCCCTTGCTAGGCCTGTAGTGCCCCTGGCAGGCCTCTGGTGCCCGTGCTACCCCTGCGCCCGGAGAGGACTATGGTGCCCCTGAAAAGCCTGAAGTGCCTCTCGACAGGCCCGTGGTGCCCCTGGGCCCTGACAGGCCCAAGTTACCCCTGCGAGGTCGGTGGTGCTCCTGGCAGGCCTCTGGTGCCCCTGGCAGGTCTGTGGTGCCCCTGGCAGGCCTGTGTTGACTGGTGTCCCTGCTAGGCCGCTGGTGCCCCTCACAGGCCTGCGGTGCCCCTGGAAGGACTGTGGTGCCCCTGCCCCTAGAGGTGCTCATGGGCCCAACAGGCCCGTTGTGCCCCTGACAGGCCTGTCGTGTATACTTGCTAGACCTGTGGTGCCCCTGCTTCCTGGCAGGCCAGTGGTGCCCCTGGCGGGCCTGTGGCGCCCCTACAAGGCCGTAGGTGCCCCTGACAGGTTTGTGGTGTTCCTGGAAGGACTTTGGTGCCCCTGACAAGCCTGAAGTGTCAAGGACAGACCCTTTAGACGCCAGGGTCAAGTTCGTCGGACTGACAACGATTTGCTTACCTGATAACGTTCCTGGTAAGTACTCACTACTCAGCGTCCACAACATATATACACATAGCACATTCATATATACTTGCTTACAATTGGTAAATGTGGTTGTGGCTAAGAGTTAAGATACTGACTAAAAATAAAAAATAAAAAGAAAAAAAACTGAAAATGGGGGCACCACCAAAATGAAGTGGACGAAATCCGTTGAGTTTTTAATTTTGGGTATAGGTAGGGGCACCACTTCGATTCATGACCCTCCCCTTGGAGTTTTCCTGGATCCGCCCCTGATCGGAAGTTTGAACGAGGTTTGAAATAGAGCAAATAGACGGACGCCGGTGACAAAAGGGCGCCGGAGGGCATATTGGGTCACGCGACATTCGGAACTTCTCCCCTCTCTGTGGGCCTTCTACATGCTAAATGTCACGTGTGAATTTGACGAGCCTTGATAAAATCGCCCCAACAAACTTTCGTATGAGTAAAACTAATGACGTCATTCCAAAGTAGCGTGCTGATTGGCAATTCAAACCAGCTGCTCGCAAATGTGACATACCAGTCACCACCGCAACCAGTCTTCGTTCTAATGACGTCGTCATCACGTTAATTTCCGAGGCGAGAATGAATTTGTTCTGCTGCAATTGTTAGTTCGCAGCTACGGCCTTGGTTCGTAGAGTAAATTTAAAACCTTTCTCCGTCACCGTGCGTCACCGTGGCTGGCAAGCATTTGTAGGGCTTTCCAAAGAACAGTCAACAAGGAAACCCGGCCGGGTAAGAAGACCAAGCGAAGTCCGCACCGCATCAAGGTCCAAGCCAAATCCGCACCGCACCAGGCAAAATCCGCACCGCACCACTCCAAAATCCGCACCAGCCGAACAAGCCCGCACCGACGAGATCTCGTCGAAATTGCCATACTTTGCAGTCTGGCCGTTACCGTGATTTTGTACTGAAATTTCAATGTGATTTGAGGCAGAAGTTGGATGCCTATTTGCACCAAAATTGAGCCAGTTTTATATAAAGCACATGTGTACACCTACTGATTAAGGCTATAGTGGCCCCATGTAACTTATGTAAATTAAATTAACTTATGCCCCATGAAGCTCTTTATCAGCATCCGGTGCAAAGTTCACGCCTTGGCCTCATGCCAGCAGTTGGGCGATGTGGTTTGATCTAAATTGAAATAACAATGATCATCCTTACCTTATTCATTGCAAGGATGTTGATACTAGGTGCTGAAAAACGACATCCCACTCATAATTGCATATTATCCCTGCCGACGTATCCCAATGACCACACTGATACAGCGAAAGCCATAATCGCTATCAAGGCCGTATAAGAGAGGTAGAATCATCCCGCGATTTCCAATGGACCGGTCGCTAAGCATTAGCGTGACGTCACTGGTGGAGACCGCGCGGCGCCCGGCTCCAAGCCGTACGTCTGGTACATTTGGCACTTTATCGTTGTTATTACTGAACGTAACGACAACTAATGACTCTTAATAACTTTTTTACCCACCTAAGGCTGATTTCCTTGCCGATGCATTGCCGACCCGAGCCCCAGGGCTGACAATCTTGGGATATGGGTCGGATGGGCGACCTCGCGACGGGAGAAGGAACGATTGCAATTGTTGTGTCCCGCACCGCCAATTGCATTCTCTATCTGCACCCGGGGGGGAGAGGGCACGTGCCCCCATCGGATCAGGGGGCCTCTCGGGCCCGAGGGGCCCTGAGACGCCAATTGGCGGCTGAGGGTCCACGCTGGCATTTTCGACTCAGAAGGGCCCCACAGGGTTCGAAAGAACACCTTATGTGCTCCGAATAGCCACACTTCTCTCCATAAAAGCCACACACCGGCTTTTTATTGTTCCTTGTAGGCATTTGAGGGCCCCTTGCCGGCCTCTCAGGGCCCATTGGCGACCTCTGAGGGCTACTTGCCGGCCTCTGAGGGGCAGGGCCCTTACTGGCCTATCAGGGACCAGCAGTTCTAAGGGTTCCACACACGCCTGTGATGGCCCCTTAACCCAATGGTTGAAGGCCCCCACAACGGCGCCTGCGAGGGCCCTCACCGGCGGCTGTGAAAGCCCCAAACCGGTGCCCAGCTGAGGGCCCCACACTGCCACCTCTCAGTTCAACCGGCACCCCCAAACCAGTGCTTCTTAAGGCCATATATCGGCGGCTCTGAGGGCTCAACGCCGGAGCCTCTGACGGCCTAAGACGGGACCTTCGCATCGGACGGTCACTCACCGGTGACTTTTGAGGGCCCCACACCGACAACTCTGAGGGCCCCCACCGGCGTCTGAGAGTACCTTGCTGGTCTCTGAGGACTCCACAGGGCTCCTGAAGATACCGCAGACCTCTTGAGGGCCCCTGTCGGTTTATAAAGGGTTCGAGCCAGCAGCTTTAAGGGTCCCACACCCGACTGTGATGACCCCACACTCCACTGTCTCTGAGGGCCCACAATGGCAACTGTGAGGACCTTCACCGGCGCCTCTGAGGGCCACACACTAGCACCTCAGAGGGCCCACAGTGGCACCTCTGGGGCCCCCACCAATGCCCCTGAGGGCCTCATACCGGTACCTACCTGTGAGGGCCCACACCAGTGCCTCCAAAGGCTTCATAACCGGCGGCCCTGAGGGCACTACACCGGTGATTTTTGGGGGCCAACCGAAGGCACAACACAATCCCTTAGTCTCGCTGAGTTTCTATCCCAATCCCATACCGGCTTCTATCCCAATTCCGGCTCAACTAATTAGCAGCCCCCCCCCCATGGGTCAGCAGCGCCGCGCCGGTGTCGGTGCCGGGGGCCAGCACCATCGGGGCGGCAGTCGGCAACGCGCACTCAATGGTTAGCGCTTAGCACCGGCGGCTAGCGCACGCCCGGCGTGTTATCGGCCGTGAGCCGCTCCGAAACGGCTGCAGTAACTGGTCGATATAGGCAGTAAGCAGATGAGATGCAGGTGGATTGATGACCGGCAAGCTCTTGTGTTTTACGAGGGCGAAGGGTCGAAGTCGGCTGCTAAGCCGTGAGCGGATTTTATCAGATGCCGGTTCATTATGACCTGTATCCGGGTCCTGGTCCGCTGGCGCACTCTTGGAGAGCCGAATCACAGCAAAACTCCATCCGCGACTGTATCTATAGTCTATACGGCTTACGCTTTTCTGAAAACGTCTGCGTTTGGCCTTCTACGGGCCCGGCCGGCCGGACGGCCCCCGATTGGCGATCCACCAGTGACGTCACTGGTAGTGTTAAGCTGATTGGCGAATAATACATGGGGAGAACCGGGACGACATCCCCCTGATCGCTATCGATGATCGTCAATCGAAAACGCTCAACGTAACATTTTTTTCCGCCGATATTTCGTCTTGGACACGCAAGAAATGTATTTCACTTTAAACAGGCTACCAAATCGAGTGGAAGGATAAAATCCTTTGTCCTCGTTCTTCGATGAAAATGATATTTGACGATTATCTGGTTGAATCATGCGGATAAGGGTAATAAAATTATTAATTTAACTTATTTTTTCAATTGGAACGTAATTTCGATTGACATCGTCGAAAAAATTAAGAAAATAAAAATACCATTTTGTACGTGATGAAATTATTCCTATGCCAAGATCTGCCAGCTTTTCATGCCGACAAAAGATGCTAGGTAGTTACAAAATCGACGCACATTTACATTTATATAGAGTATTTTTAAAGGTTATTTTAAGTTATTACAAAATATTTGCGCCAAGGTAGAAGCTTGTCGTTAATTTTCCAAATAATTCTAGCATCTTCTGTGCTGATTGTTTAAGACAATACTCTTGTCATCTATTTTTTTCTCTTGGCATATCGCCAGGTTTTCATTTCGCCCGTCTATAATCGACCTCCGGCTGTGCCCCTGTCGGCTGGAACTGAAAGGTCGGTACTGAAGCTGCATACCGCCTCGATACCGCCTAGCATTACGAACACTTGACACCGATTTGGCCCAGCAACCACCCGTGACGTAGCCAGCCAGTGAGAGGCCGTATCCAGGCGCCGTGATTGGTGTGCCCGTGCTCCGTAAAGCATTACAGATGGCGTTATCAGGTAGCCTGAGGGGATCTGGGCGGGCAGTGTCCGCCTGGAGCTGGAAAACCGGTCAGGCATTCAGCACGTCCAGCATCATGGCTTCCAAGGGAGTGAGAAAGGAGTCTGATACCTTTGGTGAGCTTGAAGTGCCTGCTGAAAAATATTATGGTGCTCAAACAAAGAGATCCATGCTTAACTTTCCCATTGGAGGAACCAATGAAAGAATGCCAGAACCTGTCATCAAGGCATTTGGTGTTCTGAAAAAGGCTGCTGCTGAGGTGAACAAGGAGTTTGGGTTGGACCCCAAAGTTGCTGATGCTATCTCCAAGGCTGCGGATGAAGTTATCAGTGGCAAACTCTACGAGGATCATTTCCCACTCGTCATCTGGCAGACAGGCTCTGGAACCCAGTCCAACATGAACACAAATGAAGTTATTGCCAACAGAGCAATTGAGATGCTTGGTGGTGAGCTTGGTAGCAAAAAGCCTGTCCATCCAAATGACCATGTGAACAAGAGCCAGAGCTCCAATGACACATACCCTACGGCCATGCACATTGCTGTGGCTGTGGAGATTCACAACACCCTGCTGCCCAGCATGCAGAAGCTGCATGATGCACTGGATGCCAAAGCCAAAGAATATGCAGACATTGTGAAGATTGGCAGAACCCACACACAGGACGCTACTCCCCTCACCCTGGGCCAGGAGTTCAGTGGCTATGTCACTCAATTGGCCTTCGGCATTGAGCGCATCAAGGCCACCCTGCCCAGGGTGTACATGCTGGCTGCTGGCGGCACTGCTGTGGGCACCGGCCTCAACACAAGGAAGGGCTTTGCTGAGAAGATTGCTGACAAGGTGTCAAGCCTCACTGGCCTCCCATTTGTCACCGCTCCCAACAAGTTTGAGGCTCTGGCTGCCCATGACGCTCTGGTGGAGGTCTCGGGCGCGCTGAACGTCATCGCCTGCAGCATCATGAAGATCGCCAACGACCTGCGCTTCCTGGCGTCTGGCCCGCGGTGCGGCCTTGGCGAGCTCTCGCTGCCCGAGAACGAGCCGGGCAGCTCCATCATGCCGGGCAAGGTGAACCCGACCCAGTGCGAGGCCATCACCATGGTGGCGGCCCAGGTGATGGGTAACCACGTGGCAGTCAGCGTCGGCGGCAGCAACGGCCACTTCGAGCTGAACGTCTTCAAGCCGATGATGGTGGCCAACGTGCTGCGCTCGATCCGGCTGCTCGGAGACTCGTGCCAGGCGTTCACCGACAAGTGCGTGGTCGGCATCGAGGTGAACCGGTCGCGCGTCGACCAGCTCCTGCACGAGAGCCTGATGCTGGTGACGGCGCTCAACCCGCACATCGGCTACGACAAGGCGGCGCACATCGCCAAGACGGCGCACAAGGAGGGCTCCACGCTGCGCGCCACCGCCATCAAGCTCGGCTACCTGACCGAGGCGCAGTTCGACGAGTGGGTGCGGCCCGAGGACATGCTCGGACCCAAGTAGGCGGCGTACGCGAGTCCGGCGATCGCACGCCGCCCCGGTGCGGCTCACCCCGTCCCTAAGCTGCGGGCAGAAAGGTCACCTCGGTGGCGGTCATGATTACTGGGAGAAAGTTCGAGCGGAGAGTTATGGATTGGTACAAGTGTGAGCGAATGTGAGACAACTGGTTGCAAATCGGTGTCTTTGAATGTTTATCACTGAAATGACAAGGATTCTCACGTAAATAAAGTTTATTGGTGCAAAAATGGTTTGTCGCGACTCACGTGCTGACTGATCACAGTTAAATTATACATCTAGCGGACGAACGCAATCACATATATCACCCTAACAGAAGCAATTCATCCAAAGCGGTAAAGCGATGACGAGCTACTATAGTTGCGGCAATGGCATCAGCCTCGGACGAGGCGTCAACGTTGACTCGCGATCTAATGATACAGGATACCTAGCGTCGGCTAACCAAAGATGTACGAATCAATTGTACCACTACTGTCAATACCTGCAATCCTACAACTAACAACGGGTACGTTTCTCCTCATTGAAGGCGACAACATGAACTACCTACCTGGGCTAAACATGTAACAGTCATATATGCGGTCTCTTGGGCAAAGATTATAGAAGTTACTAAAAGCAAACTACTTCGTTATTTTACACGTCAGCTATTGAAACTTGAAACTTAATTATAGCGCGGAAGCCTCGTTAGGCTCACTAGCATCGTGCATGATTCAGTAATGTCTTAAGTACGTGCGAGGGACGACGCCATAAGACACGCAAGTAACACGCAGTAACACTGATTCAATCATATGACACGTGACAAGTGTTGAAATTTGATAGACGTAAACATCGACTTTGGCTCACATAAAGAGGAATAAATTTCGTTACCTACAACCCGGCCTATTATTTCTAAATTGGTGAGTGTAGGCTGTGTTTTCCGACATATAGGTAATTACGTGGTTCGGATTAACATAGCATGTCTTCTAAAGGCCGCTCGTCTGATAAATATAACATCTAGGGGAAACATATCTGACAAGGTCTCAAAAACTGGCACATTTATCGCAAGAATATATAGCGCACATGAATACAGGATTAGCTACATTATCAGTGAAATGATCGTAGATGGCAGCGACAAAGTAAATATAAATCATCACAAGTACTTAGATGTAGTAAGAGGGACATTCAGTTCAACGTCGATACACTAACAGCACACCAAGGCACGCCAAGAACTGCACCAGCATCACAATAATCACACACCCAGCGCACACATGTGCAGGACGTGAAGACTGAACTTGACAACTGCTTTACCTAACTGTGAGGGAACCTGGAGGGCCAGAACAAATAGCCGATGTGTTGCGCAGTGAATATGACAATATGGAGCGATAATTTTGCCCCGGAGGGATTTGACTATACAATAGAACTTTCCTGGCGTTTTACTTTTCGCAGCTGGGGGGTATTAGCCATACAGTGAACTCCAAATCATAACCAATGAAGTACTACTTTGGTTATTACCCATTTCAATCTGTTTTTTTTTGGGGGGGGGGCTGAGTTCAACCGATATAAACTGGACTCGTTTAATTGCTTTCTGGAAAAAGCTGATAAAATAGGAAAATTCAATAAATAACATCCAGGTAAACTCAGCAGTAAGCCTCTTCGCAACCCAGAGTCTCGCTTAGCACGAATCACAAGCAGTTCTAGCAGTGTGCGTGAACGCTTCAGCCTTCAATCAACATCAGAACATTCAGGAACAGGACAACACTGCTAGCACTCGTATGTAGCTCGGCTGAACCGTGTAACCTATCCTAACATTGATCACAAACGCTCTCATCGTCAGGGACTTGGGTATTACGAGGTGGCGTGGTACTGTGGCGTTCCGATAGTACAGCCATATCGCAATAGAGGGCGACATCGATTCAGGGGGCATGTTCAGGCAAAATTCGCCTTGCGGCCCGCCCGAGGCTAGGGTTTTCCGTGCGATGGCACTGACAGCAATACTGGCAACTGCCGAGTTCTTAGAGGTGACGTGATATCCCACGTACCAATAGTATGAAATAAGTGGCTCGTGTATACATGCGCAATTCTTGGTTTCAGTTAGGTTTTGATAACGTCGTAGTAACGTGAAAGGGACCGACGACAAATAAGAACCAGAATTGGTGGTGCATGCGCTGTAAAGTTCTTTCAAATCATTTCAAATCATGACAACCGCTGAAGCATTACCTATTCTTTTTTAAGCGCCTCGGATCAAGCACATCAGACCAGACGTGCCGTTACTTAAAATAACCATTGTGTGAACTCCCTTGGATTACAGACCCACATTTCCCCCGGAAATGCTACGTATCGGTCATCCTTTCCTAAGCCGCTATCAGGACCGGGGAGCCCAGCCAGGACCGGTGAGCCCCGCCCACCTGTGACGTCACTGGCCCCTGCCGCTGTCGTCACGGCCCACCTGCAGCGGGTACAGCCGGCCGGGGGCGGGCCCTTAGTGACCGGACCAGTCGGTGCGGTTGGTGATGGTATCCGTTCCCCGCTTGCCGTACTTGACGTGGATGATCAGGAACGCCACGCCAAGCACCAGGCAGATGCAGCCGACCACGATGTACGCCACTCCCAGGAACGGGTTCTTGCCGCCCAGCAGCGACGTGGTGGACAGGATGATGCGCTTGGTGCCGCCGAACGACGTCACCGGGTAGGCGTAGCTGACGACGATGCGGTACTCGCCGGCCGGCAGGCTGTGCTTGAACGTCTCGGCCGACTCGTTGACGCGCGCCCACAGTTTGCGGAAGGTGGGTAGCGCGGCAGTGCGCATCCACACGATCAGGTCCTCGTTCTCGTAACCGTTGTTCTCCGGGTGCGCCGGGTCCAGCTCGTACACGGCGCGCTTCCAGTTGACCGGCTTCGCGGTGTTCTTGAAGGCGCCGTCGGCGGTCAGCGGGCCCGGAGGGTTCTGCCGGCGGCCGGGCACGGTCAGCGATGGGTCCAGAGGGGGAGGAGAGGGGGTTGTGGCACGTGATACAGCACATTCAGGCAGCGTTGGGGAGATGCACAATAAACGGTCAAATGTATTATCTAATATCTAATCTAATATTTAGAAATCGTACATTATCTGAGGGACTGAAGCCGTTCATGTTAGCTACCCCATTTCACATGAATAAAAAAAAGCATAAACACGTTGAACATCCTAACATTAATACAGGTAAATGGCAGGCAATAACCCTTATTCGAAGTTCAAGTTACGATATTTGTGACACATTAACGGGCTCGAATATAAACTAATACATTTATCATCAATTTAGAACCGACAACTGACGAAAAATCATCATGACCTTCAGCCCGTTCGCCGTGCTATTAGTCCCTGCTTTAGCGCCGTATGAAGACTGTGCCTCCAGTGATCGATCTGTTGACATCGTCGCGTAGACACAGCCATCAAGGTAGCTCGACCCAATATAGTCCCCCATTCATAGTGTTAGGGGGCATCACGGTTCAGCAACCCACAAAGGATGAAAAACAACTACTGAGTATTTTTTCTTCCCAAAAGCGTGAAAATCCGAGCCATTCCTAGCACGACTTACGAATCAGAAACCAAGGAACAAAATCCCGAATCTTTGAGTATAGCTCAAATCTACTAATGCCTAGCATGCAAAAGGATCAGCCCAGCAGACTACATCGGGTCATTTACGGGCAGCACGTCAGCGATCGGCCCATATTGCCGTCACGGCCGGTCGCGCCCAGCACGACGATCGATAACGGCTGGCTCTCCGCTCGGCGGCGCCCGCTCGGGATCCGTGTGGGGTCACAGGCGGCGCCCGTTCGGGACCCGTGGACACAGGCGGCGATAGCTATCGCGTTCGGCAGAGGGGGGAGGGGAGGGGGCGGGGCAGCATTTCGTCTTATGCCGTGTTCCTTTCATAAAACTTCGCACTGCATATGGTACGCTGTTTTGCGTAGCCCAACGGTACGAAAACTGCGTACCATTTATCTGTACAGCATAGCACATATAAACGTTTTCTCGTCACAAATCCTCATAAAACCGGGTGTGAAAGCGTGGATACGCGTGACGCTCGTTCGCACATGGATATATGTGCGACACCGACTGGCATATCACGTCTGTCCATTAGCGCTAACAGGGAACAGCCATTTAGCACCTGCCGGGAAGCCGAGAAGAGCGTACTGTTTATATTACGTTACGACACTCCACAAAACGCTGCGTATTTACAGGCGCAAATTGAGTTAGGACGGAACGCGGTACAAACCGCCTTTCTCCGCTGGTGTGAAGGATAGAAGCACTGAATTTCAATGAGCCTCACACCAAGACCTGTCACGTGTCTCACGGCAGCGTCCGGCATAGCCCTCCTCGCGTCCACGGAACAGTCTCCGGTTCGGTTCGAAACTACTTATTACACTGCATGACCCCTTGATACCGCCTTAATTCATATGCAATATTCACAAATTTGACCGATCGTGAGACAATCTTCATTCGACGGCTAGCGGAAAATTATTCGTTCAGTGATTGGTAAAGCAGGCCGCAGAGTCGGAGTCGGTTGTAGCCGACAGTTCTACCCGTAGTCTGCGCCTGAGTTTGAGTCGCCAAAATCTGACCGACTCTGACTACGGAGTCGGAGTCAAAATTGCACGGCTTAATGCCATGCACGAGATCAGTTGCTGAAAAATAGGTATTACGTTCGTTGGCCCTAACAAGACAAATTTTTTCGAAGCTATGGCCACGCTCCTGATTCTGATGAGGGTTTTAAGGGTAGCAGACGACGGTGGCTGCGCCTGAACCTCTCAGTTGTCCGTTTTTTTTTAATAAAGCATCTATACTTGCAAGGTAAGAACTAACCATGCGTAATAGTTCACAGGACCAGTCCCAGCCCTCCAGTCACGAGTCCCAAATGAGCTAAGACTTACCCCAAGCCCGTACAAGGGTACGACTACGGGCTAAGGTAAAACCTAAATAGCGGTCACCGATACCGGCCGAAGCACTACCAGCCCATTTCCTTTCGCATACTCTGGATGATCACGGCAGCTAGCATTTCAGTCGACTGTGGTACCAAGCTCATTAAGTCCGAACCAAGATTCTTACAGATATCCGAACCACGCATCAACGGCATTTCCGACACAAGTTTGGATATTAGCCGATAAGGAGCATTTTTGCCCGGAAGGCTGAGAGCCAAGATATTGACTAACCGTAAAACACAAAATCATTTCTAACAATTTCGTAAGGAATTAAGTTCACCCTTCTAGAAACCAGAAGTTAGTAAAGCGGGAAGCACAACTCACAAACCCATAAGCACTAAACAGAATGCATGGATACCTAACTGATCTATGGTATCAGCATAATTGCACCTAAGCAACTTTAGAGCAAGAGGTCGTCAAACAGCGTGGGAGACGGCAAATGCACACGTCTGATAACGACATTATCAAGGTGACTACACGTATAGTATTTGAGAGGAGCATGCGCTGCTGGGACTGATAGCCTAGCATGTAAGCCCATTTCATGTTGAACACCATGCATAATATATCTTCAAATGATCGTTAGAGCACACGGAAAACAATTATATTCCGGGAAAATAGATGAGAAATAAATTGCCAAAAATATGAAGAGTAAGGTAAAACGCCTACGTCAAAAACCAAAATCAGCACCCTTCCAAATCGACATTGTCTCCCATCCAGCATTCTGGCCCCAGGAAGCTCACCTCAAACTTGTACTTTTTATCCGACGGCCAGGCGATTCCCGTGCGCACCAGAGGCACGGCGAGCTCCGCGCCCGCAGAAGACAGCATCTTCAGCTCGAAGGTGTCATTGAAGAGGCTGTTGGCGATGGCACCGCACGGTGCGATCGGCTTCTTATCGGCGGTCGCGAACGGACTGCAGTCGGAGAGCGCCGAGTCCGTCTGGCCCATGAGCTGGTTGACATCGCGAGACTTGACGTAACGCCGGTGATTCTGATAAAAGTTGGTCAGACCATAGTACATGTACACACGGCCATTGAGACTCTCTGTGACATTGAAATTGATGTGGCACGTGCAGGGTGTAGCGGCTGTGTGATTTGGGCTGCTCAGCACCTCGTCGCAGGTGGCATTGTTATGTGCGGGATCAATGCTGTTGCACTGGGTGTACTCCTTCACCACCTCCTGAACATTGCCAGAGAAGGTCAGCAGTGCAATGCCCACCGGGATAAAGGCAACGCCAATGACAAAGAATGTGGGCAGAACCGTGCCTGCAGTGAGGATCGGTTGCCAGGCCGGCAGTTGCTGCTGGCGAAACTTGCTGCTTGATGGCCTCTTGGTCTTGGTCTGTTCAGAGCTGACTGGACTCGACATTATGGCAGAGGTTGAGTGTTCAAACCTCTGGACTACTCTGGTGGTAAAAAAAAACAGACATGATGATCAGACATAGAAACCAGCACACTGTATAGTGTATGGTGTCTGTTTTTATCACCATGCTGCCAGTGTTACACTTCACTTCCACTTTTTTACTTCATCTATTGTAGTTCATTGCTGGCATTCCTTGGCCTGTTATCGGAGAACTGTAGCCCATTTAAATAAGTTCGAGAAGCCAAAAAATGCCAGCCAGCTGGCAGCATGCTGGTCTAATATATACTAATACCAAAATATTGACAAAACATTGCCATAATAATGATAGGCAGTTCAACCAGGGGACACAACAAAAAGGCAGTGCACTGGCACTGCATGAAGGTTCACACTCACAATTACACACAATCAGTAACACCGTCACTCACAAACTCGACTGGAGTGGACACTAGGGGATCAGGATAGGCCACTAGCCTCTCAAAATTTACATTGAATCTTAAGTAAGTAAGCATACTTAGCAAGTAAATTACACTGCATCAGATCATTGATCAAGAAGGCAGAAAAGCTGTCAAGCTAAGCTACACCCCAACCAGGCCCAGGTCAGTACCTAACCAGTTAATGCAAATCCAGACCAAAAGCAAGAAGGAAACCCACAACTATTCTGATTCACAATCGACTGTCGCAAATCAAAATAACAAAACGCAGTGTACCCATACAAGGCCACCACTTGCCATAGGGTCCCTGGTAGAGAGTTCCTTGCAATTGAAACTCCTCCGTTGTGGCCTTGTCCGTTGTTACCAGTTGTTACCGTTGTTACCAATTGTTACTCATCCAAGATCAAGATTGCTACAAATACAAGATGAAATCAAATTCGGTGTTTCCTTTGATCGTTTTGATTGACGTCATAAGAGTCTGCGTGTTGTTTTTGACCAACGTTATGTATCTCTGCTTAATTTAAAACTTGGTGGTCCGTGTGAAAAGAAAGCGTAATTTATGTAGATAGAGTGCTAGGAATCCTGAAAAAGTAATAAAAATTGAATTATTTAATCAAGCTTCCGTCTCATCTATGTGAGCTGATGACGTAATTTCTTTCTTCAATCAAATATTTCTTTATTAATATAACCCTTTGAATTTGATGACGTTTGAAAACGTATTCGTTTTGTTTATTTTCCATTGTGTTGCTTATATTTTGCCCTATAAGCAGTTACAGCATCTTCAAATGACAATAAATATTATATTCATAACCTTAAAACACTTATTTCTCGAAAAAGTCAAACTTATTAATATATGCGTCATTTTTTCAACATTGCACAAGCAAGAAAACGCGCATCGATAGGCAACAATGCGCAATTTGTGCGCAATGGCGCACAACGGCGGCCATCTTGGATCGAAGTTGAGCTGTTTCAATGCCTTTTTTTGTTGGTTGACAGCTTGGTAAATAAATTATAATAGTTGAAGATTTACGCACTTGATTACCAGCTCCTCACACTGTTGGCTGAAAACGCGTTTCATGTAAAAGCTGCTTTGGCTTCCATTTCAATCTTTGTCGCTGTCTGACCAACATCGACATTTATCGGATTGGGCCAGAGCTCGGGGTAAGTCAAAGAAAAGAATGAAATTTGAAGTCTTCAACACTTTCCTGTTAAGAACTAGTGGCTTAATTTTGCCGTCTTTCTTCATCTGCAACCATGGAATCCACCTGTTTAGCTTAGCCATTAAATTGTTCCATTTGAGTTTTATTCTGCATGGATTATTACCTTACCTATCACTATTATTGTTTGTTATTGGCATAACCTTTGTGATGCAGAGATGGTTGAACTGCTGTGCTGACTGGACAGTGCCCACTTTTGAGCCAGACTGGAAAAATACACGTTATGCCGAATATGTAGGACGTGGTGGGATTGTGCTGCAAATTTCCATGCATGTCTGGCGTAACTTTGTTTGCATTGAAATCTGAATTCAGCGCATGGCGGCGGCTGAATTTTTCAGTGCAGGGCGGCTGCACCAGACTGGAAAAAATACACGTTATGCCAAATATGTCCGGCGTAGTGGCGGGATTGCGGCAAAAATTTCAGCGCACACGCACGTCCTGCTTAACTTCGCATGCGCCTAATTCAGCCCATGCAGGTGGACGAATTTTTCGGCGCAGGGCGGTCGCATAATTTTTTTGCGAAAGACGGTCACCGAATTTATGCGGTTCGCTGGTCAACCTAGCAGCAGATTCGCCCCGCGGGCGGCTCTGGAGAGGTTGCGGGACGAGACGTCCCCACCCCGGTCGTCGCGTGCTCGAACTGGCGAGCCGCCCTGCGTCTACTCAGCGGAGGAACGGCCGCCCAGGTGAGGCCTCAACCTTCGGCGTAGAGATAGGTATGGAAAACCCTGTTGAACGTCGCCAAGCGTCGTTAAGCTATAGCAGTGGGTTCCTGCCCACTGCAGTATCGAGGGGAATGAGAGCGCGGACGCTGGCAAAACAGGCGGCCGCCCTGCCCTCAAACGCCCGATCGCTGACCAGGGCGGTTCATTGTGCGGCCTCGCATCAGTGGCGCGACAACTGCTCAGAATCACTATTCAAGCCACTCCTTGCCCCTCGGGGCACAACGCCGCTCCCTATCCCCGGAGAGGACCGAGAGGATGCCATTTCGATGCACCAGATGAGGGCGGGCCACCGGGCCACTCGCTCCAGTACGGTAGCGAATCGGCTGTCTCCACTCCGCCGCGTGCCAGCAGTGCCCAGACAAGCGGTGCCCAGCGGCGCTCTGCACCGTGAGCCGAGAAGAGGCTGATGTGCCGGAGCACGTGCTGCTCCGCTGCCCGGCCCTCGCTGGCTCCCGCCGAGGTTTTGGGATTACGTGGAAATAAAAAACTCATTCGGACGCTCAAACATGGGAGAGCGTACAAGGCCCCGAAACACTCTGTCTGGTTTATAGCCTTGATCAGTAGATGTGCACATGTGCTTGATATGAAAAGGGCTTAATTTTCGCACAAATAGGCACCTAATTTTTGGCGCAAATCACGCAGAAATTTCGGCGCAAAATCGCTTGCGCCGAATTTCGGCGCAAGAGGGTCTCACGGGCGTCCGGCGTAGTGTATTGATGTTTTCCAGTCTGGCGGCCGCACAATTGTTTGGCTTAAGACGATTACCGTAAAACTGGGTGTTAAGGGACAGTGGGGTGCTAAGGGACAGTTGCGTGGGAAGAACTTTGAGTCATATTAAGTTCCTAATTTGAGAAGGTTGAATATAAACTTGAGTGTGGTAGTTGACACTGTTTTGTTCTTGACTATAAGACAAAATGGCGTGGTTTTTCATGCAAGTGATTTGGTTCAAAAATGTTTTTTTGAAAATAATGCTACATTTTCACAAAATTGAAACATCTCCAAAACTCTGTGTGTACCACATAAACTAGTAGGTAGGTGTACAGGGAAAATGAATGCATAGGTGTATTGTCACATATACCTATTGCACATGTTTCCTGAAAAACTTAACAAATCCACCCATTCATTCATCATCCTCTTCCTCTTTTTCGGACACATGCATATTTTTAGGTGGATGTGGGGTGCTAAGGGACAGGGAAGAGAAAATAAAAAATGACATCTTAATATAATTTCATAAAGTTTTCTTTCAGTAGGCATGGAAAACACCAAATTTCACATAAAATGCTGGCAAGTTCATGCTTTTATCTCTAACACATCTTAAGTTATTTAACAAAACACCTCAAAACTCCCTTAACACACTCTTTTACAATGATAATACTCGGTTCGGTTATCTTGGAAACTAAGAAAGCTAGAAGGATGTAGTTAAAAGCAATAGTTGGGCTTGCTATAAGATCTGTCAAATATTGAGGTCATTTTCTCTATGGACCAGGTTGTTGCTAAGGTTACTGGAGGTCAGTGTCCTGATTTTCGTGAATTTGGGTGGAAACCCACACCCGAACAGATTCTCTTTGCGACGTCCCGGAAAGCTAAACGACGTCCCTGACAGATAAAAGTCAACAGGTATATTGAACACCAAAAACAAATAACAAAAAGAAATATCACCTCTGTGGCCTAAAAACACGGCTACGCAAAATCACAATAAATATATCCCACCACAAATAAATATATAAATATTGTTTTATATTATGACTTCATCCGTCATTGGGTGTGTGCCTGTGGAGTGTGGATGATTGATTGAATAAACTAAACTAAACTAAACTAAGTCCCAAGGCCTCACAAACCCACTCTTATGTACTCAACTCCCCTTTCCTACACCGCTGGCCAACTGCCGTAACAGTAAACAGCGCGGTTTTATTTTCGTTTTCTGTGCGTCAGATATGGATATGTTTTTTTTTCCTTTACCATGTGAATGTAATAGCTGCCATATAAAGGAGAAAAGATGTCGGAATAGAGGGATCTGAGGACGTCGTTTTCCACTTCTCAGTTTAAATAACTGTGCAGTGTAAAGATAAAAATTTATCATGCGAATATTTTACTTCGACATTTATCTATAAGCACACAACATACCTTTTGTATCGATTCACTGTAACATATTTAATTATTTTTTTTCCCTCAGAAGGTCACAGTAACGGGTAGCACTGCCCCTCGAGCATGCACTTCAAAGGTAGTTAATTTTGCACATGTTGATACTGGTTGTTGAAAAAGTTTGTGTTTATTTGTTTGAATTAAAATAAAGTTACCGAATTTCAACAATTTTAATTTAAGTATGCCGTCCTTGGCTTAAAAATACACTCAATGTTGGGCACGTCGATTGACCTTGTCATTCCCGGTTAAAGGAAATAGTTCACTTTCACGAAATTATTTTTTTTGCAATGGATTTATGATTTTTTATGTTCAAAATGATCAGCAAAGAAAATAAAACCTTTTTATAACAAAAGATAGTTTTCTATATTTTGATATAGGAAGAACTTTTCAGTTTCTGTAAGGCACACGCGATCCAGTATGAAAAGAGCATGGGTCCCGAAAATTCTTCAGAAACTAGAGAAATTATCGCGGCCACCGGCATTTGGGCGATCTGCTCGTGCTTTTGTTACTGGAGCGCCTCTTTCCCCGAGATTGCGCCGGCCGCCTGCCATGGACGAAAAATACACGACTTTGAAATCCGGCTGATCGTGGGAAAATACCGCCGGAGGTCTCGGCTATATGCAGGAATTCACCGGGATGTATAAGTATATACCACTGCCTCGATGTATAGGCTATAGCCTGCAAGCTGGCTTTGGTGCAAACTGCAAACATGTCAAACATGGTATAGGGCGGATTGTCGATTGATGTAAGCGAATCAGACGTTCAATTGACAATTTCCGATTCTTATTCGATAATTACGGCCAATTATATTTTATTTTAGGAAGTGTTATTAGGAGCAGAGCAATAAAATCTCATTTCTCCCCTGTCTCTTTACCTATCTCTCAAATCCCTTGCTCACTCATCTTTCCTCTCCATAGGCGGCGGAACGGGGAGGGCACCGGGGCACCGTCCCCCCCTTTGATTTTGGCATTTTAACATTAGCCCTATGGGCGTTGCATGGAAAGAATGGGACCAAAAGTTGGCAGTGCCCCCCCCCCCCTTAATTGAAGGTGTTCCGCCGCTACTGTTCCTCTCTCTAGGTATCAGTCTCCTTGCCGTCCTCCCTGAAGTCTCTGTTAGTCTTTTCCTTTTCCTTCATTAGTCTTATCCTCCTTTCTCTCACCACCCCCCTCTCTCTCTCTCTCTCTCTCCCTCTCTCTCTCTCTCTCTCTTTCTCTCTCTCTCTCTCTCTCTCTCTCTCTCTCTCTCTCTCTCTCTCTCTCTCTCTCTCTCTCTCTCTCTCTCTCTCTCTCTACCCGTCCGTCTGTCCATCTCTTTGTCCGTCTCTCCGTCCGTCCGTCCGCCCTTCCGTCTCTCAGTCCGTCCATCCATCCGTCCGTTTCTCCATTCTCCGTCCGTCGGTCC
Source organism: Amphibalanus amphitrite (assembly GCF_019059575.1). NCBI lineage: Eukaryota > Metazoa > Arthropoda > Thecostraca > Balanomorpha > Balanidae > Amphibalanus > Amphibalanus amphitrite. Next base: position 576,910 of record NW_024881628.1, read on the forward strand.
ATCCGTCTCTCCGTATGTTCGTCCGTCCGTCTATCTGTCTCCCCAGACCCCATCCGCCCGCCCGCCCGCCCAAGGCCCTAAAACGAGTCCTCAAATTAATAGGTTAGGGGCATATGCCCCCCGGACAGGAGCCTGAGGGGCATTCAGTACAAGTATGCCCCCCCCCCCCCCCATTCAGACTTACACTTCTTACGCCCGCTATAACGAGGAACTAAATAAAAACTGATTAGAAAGCCTTCCTAGTAACTAGGTACTTTTGTGCTCAGAGTCGTTTTAGTAACCTCAATTTAGTTGTCATTGCCTTTATTTTGTCTAAAAATATGTTGCTTCTTACCACAAGGCCAAGGGAGCAATGCCGCTTCAACCCTATTGACCGTATTGCGTAACGACGGCAGTCATACTGCGCAAGCCAGGAATCGGCCGCCGCCTATGCTTGGGAATAGGGACGGTTAGAATACGATTTACCTGTATGGCCGCAGCCAGCGCAGCGTAAGCGGGGGGGGGGGGGGGGCACAAGGGGCGCGTGCCGCCTCATTAGATGCATGGTGCCCTATGGGCCCGAGAGGCCCTGCAGTGCCAATTAGTGGCCACTCAGGGTCCAAGCGTGCCTCATTTCGACTGATATAAGACCCGCAGGACTCGTGAGAGCACCTCACGGAGACACGGGCTCCTGAGTCGCCACACATCACACATCTCCATAACGGCCCCACTCCGACTTCTGATAGCCCTGTGCTGGCCTCTGAGTGCTCTTGCTGACCCATTAAGCGTCAGCTCAGCTCTAATTAGGGTCCTGACCCATACCCGCATGGAACGGCTTCACACCACTGTCTCTGAGGGCCCATAACGGCGCCTGTGAGGGCCTCACACCGGCGCCTCTGAGAGCCCAATACCACCAATCTGAGGGACTAACACCAATGTTTCTTAAGGCCCTACATCGGCGGCGGCTCTGAGGGCCCCACACTGGCGCCTCTGAAGGTCTTACACAAGCGCATCTGACGGCTACCTACCTGCAACTCTGTGGGCCCCACACTGGTGACTCTGAGGGCTCCCAGGGAGTCCTCCCATGAGAGCCCTCAGGCGTCGCTGCAGCGACGCCTGAGAGTCCCATGCCGATCTATAAGGACTCCACAGGGCTCCTGAAGATAGGCCGGCAAGTGAGGGCCGGCTAGTGAGGGCCGGCAAGATAGGCCGGCAAGTGTGACGTCATCTTTGACCTGACCTGAAAATGACCTCAGTAAAAATTATAGACCTTATCCATTTGTACCCTGCACCGTTTACCGCTTGTCGCTATCTTGCTTTATTCTCGAGATCTCGCTGTCGCTCCCGCTCGTAATAATGGACAGGTCATAAAAATTACCTGACCTGAGGTCAACGCAGGGCGATATCCACTTTTTTATTTTCGCATATGAATGACAATTGATAAGGCTTTAATCGTCATCAGACAAAATTACAACTTTCAGTGGGGAAAATATCACGGTCACTCTTCGAAAAATAGGTCAAAAGGTCACGTGATCAAAATTTTCAAAAATTGAAAATGCGAGATAGCCAAAATGTTTGTTGGCTGATTGTGAGTTGAACCATATAAAGTTTTTATCGCAGAAAACCAATAGTTTCTGAGTTATAGGCCGCCAAACATAGGGCTGCAGCGCGACCTGCTGGAATTGCCCGAGGCTATATCTCGGAAACCGTTGTTCGAAGAAAAAAATCCTTGTCACAGCTGGCTTCCCCGCCCATCACAACCCCTTACACCAGTTTTCAACGAAAAATAAAATATGAGGGTGCAAATTTAATTTTTTATTTGTCGATTTGTCGTGGAACGCCCCACGTGTAATAGCAGCGTGTTGCTATCACCGGTGAAACAGGGCCCAGGTGGCCTACCATTTGTTTTTTTTTTTTTTTAGAAAAAAACTCGTATCAGGGCTATGACGAAAAATAAGTGGCCTAAATCCGATGAGAAGACAGGATTTGGGGGTACCCTAGGAGAAGGTTTGGCTCCGTGACCTGGTATGCCCCCCCGCGCTGAAACCCTGGATCCGCCAGGGCGTGAAATAATGCATTAAAAATTAAAGAACCATGCAAAGTTAGCCCTTTTACTAGTTTTACTGGCAAGGGCGATAATGTTCCCCTGAATGTCCTTATTGATCAGTACGAGAATTTCTCTAGAGTTCTCCTAGATAATTTCTCTAGTTTCTGAAGAATTTTCGGGACCCATGCTCGTTTCATACTGGATGCAAATATATGCAAGGCACACATCCTCAACGCAAAACACCTTTTTCGGGACGAGAAATAGAATATCTTTGCCTAGGGTGATCGTTGGGCTGTAAAAGCTCCTGATTTATGCTCGTCTCAGCCCAAGCTACGGAACTGCTATTCCAGTTCAAAACCCATGTTAAAATGTGAACTATTTCCTTTAATCGACGTCGGTACAAAACTGAAAAGTGCACAATGATTTCACATTTTTTCCAGCCAAGAAAAATTCAGCGTATACCTTGGAGTTTTCTTAATTGAATTCCATAACAGGAAGCTATGGAAATTAATTTTCCTAACTGTTTTCCATCTCTTTGTTTGGACGTCTGTTTTTTACGTCACTCGTCTTGCTCGATATAATATCTCTCCTATGACGTCAATATTTAGAGATAGCCGTTGACTCTTGGGCTGATTTTTGTTGAAGCATATTTGTTGTTGACTGTTGTGTACGATCATGGACAAGAACTAAACATCTTCAAAGTGTTGTTTTTGTGTTTGTGGTGAATAATTGAATTTTGTATTGTACTAGGGGTAAACTGGCATTACTTTGTGTCTATATGATCATTTGAGGTGCCTTGAGGTACTATTATTAAAAATTGCCAGTGAAAATCGCTAATTTCAAGAGATTTAAGGGATCTTCAGTGGCTTAGGATCCGCACCGATATCGACGTCCTTTTGAAATAGTGACGTCCTTGCGGCTTCAATCACACTCTCCGAAAAACCAATTTCAGGACACTGCTGGAGGTCACCAAAAGAAGGTTAAATTATCGTGAAAAAATCCCAGATTTTGACGTCTTTTACAAAACGGCGGATAACGCGCAAAGAAAGAGTTATAGTGCCTCGAAAAAAGCGCTTTCGATAGCTCTTTTAAAGCTTTTTCTGAGTATTTAGGTCAGATTTGACCAAGGGTCAACGGCTTAGCCTCCAGAGAGCGAGAACCTAAAATTTGACGTTCTTTTCGGAAAACATTTTTTTTTTCAATAAGTTTTCATACCAAGCTTAGATCCCAAGCGTCCCCACGGCTGGCCGGTCGCTAATACTCAGAAATTTCTGTCATTCTACGTAAGACTTTGCTCGCTAGTAACCGCAATGGCCGAATAACATCCAAATATGGTCCTAAACTGATCTGTCTGGGCTGCTGAACAGTAGCTGGATCGCGTTGGCAACCTTAATCGTCACCGACCAATGAACCTTTATGTATGTTTGTGTTCCAGGGGCCGCCAGCTGTAGGATGGATGCCTTGGCAGGCTATGTCAGTGACGGTGATTCAAAGGTATGTTGAACTGTTCACGTAATAAAGTGCACTGTGATTGTCTTGATGGTAAATAGTGCATTCATTTCAGTAAGAGCCATGTTAAGAAAAGTAACTGGGTGAGCCATATTATAGATTTACCCATCGAAAATTTCACTTTGATTCGAGGCGAGCTGACACAGATATGTCATCTTCTACATACATATAACAACGTCATCTCCCAACAAAACAATGAGGTCCGTTTTCTGTATGCTCGCCTTCTCCTTATGTTACGCACCCGAGACGCGAGGGCACACACGCGCCCGCCGCACCGTCTTTTCTCTTATTCTCCTCGATTACCCATGCTAGAACGATGCTGCGCCGTATGCCATTTGCTGTGTTTCAGGGACTAGGTAGACTGGGTTTTGCAGGACATATCAGTTGACTATATGTCCTGACCCATGGGGCTGAAATCTGGGATAAATTGCGCCCAACATTCTTGAGGCCAAAGAGTGTTCAGCAACCAACACCCAGTGGTGATTCCTGAATTTCAGGAGCGGCGGATAAGCATTTAGACGACCTCGTATTTGAGGATCGTAGCAAAGACAGTGGACCAGCATATACAAAATGAGCTACACTGCCAGGATTGGAGACAAATTTGCGATACGCATGCATAAGATGGCCTACCTATGCCAGCCCATTTGGAAATAAAGTGAATTTATCGATGGGTAATTCTTTAATATGGCGCACCCTGCATATTGGAAAATACTGTGCAGCATATTGGAAAATACTGTGATCTTAATTTCTCAACAAGAGAGGTGTTTCTGATCCGTGGTGTAAAAACGTACATAGGTACTTGATATAATTCGAATTATCACTTCACTTTCGCTCTAAGTAAAAGCAACGCAAAACTATCTGACGATTGTTTCATGTTCTGCTTCAGATGTCGGGGGACAACACTGCAAATTACGAGGCGGTGGAAATGGACATAAGTGAGGTGAGAATTGGGGTATTCTATTGAGATGATGACGTTTGTTACACACTGTAATGCCATATAATTCGTCACACAATATGTGCACTTGATCAAGTCCACTCCTGTAATTGTCATGCCATGGAGTCGTTCGAATGATATCCCAACATATTTATCATGACTGCTTACAAGGGGATGTAAAAAGTTCGGCCCATGTTTGTTTTAACATTTTGTGCCAGTGTTACTTCTCACGGGCTGTGATTTTCAATTCATCAAAATATACATTGATATCCTGTTTTGGGGAGGCTGAACACTGTGTGCTTTCATGGAACTATGTTCGTGATATTAACATATTCTGTTAAATTACTATATGTAAAGTCGTCTATGGAAAGCCCGGGCTAAGATGAGCGTAGTCGTCAGGTGGCAACCAGTCTCCGAATGGGTGAGTAGTGCTCCGGGACGTACGTATAAACACACACGCTCGTGTATTGTACACATGAACTTCGCCGTGTGTCGGTATGAGTGCAAACCAATTCATATCCCCCACATGTCAGTCACATTATGAACTAGTGGTCCTAGTAAATCCGTGGATATCAGGGCTCTATCCCGAGTCGCCATCAGTCTGTGATAATTCAACAATGCAAATCGATGTGGCAGTGTATTCAGTCAAGCCTTGTTCGTTTACGTCCGTGTCCATTTGTGTTGTAATCCGCTAGTCACTCCCCTATACTGGTAGGATTTTGTTTGTTACACTCGTCAGTTTAAGGATCGTCAATTAGTCTTCATCTGTTAACCTAGAAACGATGACATTGCTGCTTGGAGGCCTTACAATCTATCAGCATCGTCATCTTCCGAAGATTTTAAGTTTTACTTGTGCGAGCTAACGCTCTTATCTTATTACAGGATGACTTCTTAGGGGTAAATATGCGTAACATTCCGCAACGTTCCGTTGTTACTGGTCTGAATAGCCAGCCCTACGAGTTTTGTATTTTTATTTGTGCTGATTTAGTTTTCTTGTCACATTTGAGTTGCTTCATTTTGGCGTCTTTTCTTCGCATCACACCGCTGCTAGAATCTGATGATTATATTTCTGCAATACTTCAAGTAAACATCGATTGGAGTTTCATAGAACTTACCCCACCATTGCCTCCATTCCTGTCACTTATTTGAATACGGATCACTCTATCGCGTTCACACTCTATAACGTTCAGAGGAGCTCTGTGTGATACGGCTGCGCTGCATTTCTTACAGGCTACTCCAGCCCACATGTACGAGATCGGCGTGCCGTCCGACTCGCGCGCCGCGCGCGGGGACCGCCACGCCGCCCGCCAACCACCAGCGCCCCGCTGGGCTTAGTAATCCTGAGAGGGGCTGTGTGGGATCATTGTGGAGGGATGCTAGTGGTCATATGAGATCAGCGATGTGTTAGAACATATGGACTCGTTTTTATCTTATTTTTGCTGTTGTGGATATGATAGAGGACGTCGAACATGCCTCTGACTGATTGTACTTATGCAAACTATCGGAGGAAATGATTCACCAAAGAACTGGGAAACGACTCGAGCTAGCAGGAAGGCATCGGGTCACATCTGAGCGTCGGGCACATCCTAGCGTAGTTGTGGAAAGGCCGGAAATCCATTGGACGTCGTCCAATGTATCAAAGTCGTGTGCTTTTCTCCCCACGTCTATGAACGGTCAGTGCCGTCGCCGACATGTGTAACTGATCGTACAGTGCACACCCTCCTGTATCAGTGTCCTCCTTCGCGCCGAACCGGACCGCTCTGTAAGTGGCTCGTGAGACGACGCTGCGCGCCTTTTGTGTTGACAGGACTCGGACGCCGAGCAGCCGCCGCGGAACGCCCCTTCACGGAGTGCGCGCCAGCAGCCGCCCGCCGCTACCACCACCACTGCCTCATCAGCTGCTCCCACTGCTGGAGATGATAGGTACTGGTTGTATCCCACCCGCTTAACTACGACGGGGTCGTCAGGGGTGTGTGATGTGTGTCTTAAATAAACTGGTTTGGTAAATATGTCGCTGTATTAACGCTATAACTGATTGTAATGATAAATCAGAGCAAATTAGATCGAATTTATCTCGTATTAATAACAGACTTTTTCCAACTCCCGGTAAAGTAAAGAGATAGATAGTTTTCTTAATTGGCGCCCAAATATTTCATTTTACGGTTCTCAAATGGATCGTTGCCAGACGCCGTACCTACTGTGTGTTTGCGCGTGTTCTTGATACTGACACGGCTTTCCTCACGGTAGCCAACGCTCTGTTTCAGGAGATCTCAGACTACCAGCGGCGGCCGCTCACCGGGCGCCGTCCCGTCGGCGGAGGCCAGTCGAAAGGACTCGCTGCCGGGCTCAACCTCGAGCTCGGAGCGCGCTCACAAGGACGGCCGGAGAGGGTCGGAGGACCGCGACCGGCGCCAGGACAGTGAGAAGGGCAGAGAGGAGTCGGACAGGGAGCGCAGGAGTAGCGAGAGGGAGAGGAAGGAGCAGAGTGAGCGAGACGGGGCCGCGCGGCGCGCCAGCTCTGATAGTGAGCGGGACAGACGGGACTCGGACAGGGGACACCGGGACGGCGACAAGAGTCGGCGTGATGGAGACAGAGACCGGCGGGACGAGCACAGAGATAGCCGCGATGGCGACAGAGATCGGCGAGACGCTGATAAATCGCGCAGCGGCGGCGATCGTCGCGACTCTGACAGGAGCAGGAAGGATGGTCCTCGCGACAAACGGGACCTGGACCGGCGGTCAGACCGGCGGGGCCCCGACCGCCGGGACCGCCGCGACGACCGCGGCCGCGGCCGGAGGGGCGGAAACCGGGACCGGCGCGACCGCGGCCGACGCGACCGCCGGTCCAGCAGAGACCGCGACCGCCGGGACCGACACAGCCGCAGCCGCAGCCGGGACCGCGACCGGCGCTCCAAGAAGAGGTCGCGCACCCGCTCACGCACACCCGACCGCAAACGGAGGTCCAGGTATGTACGAGATCTAGAGTGTATATTGTATAAGGCCCCTTAATTTGCTTTATCTTGTTGCAGACGCCACAGTGTTCTCTTATTTCAATTACGTCCTCATCCCCATTTGCCCTTGATACGTTACATTAACCTATTCATTGCATAAAAAGTACATGCTTTGCAGAACGCAGCGTGCAGGTGAAGCGCCACTGACAAGTCAGGAGCTGGGGCGTCGGGCCAAAATAAACCCAGCCGTCGGATGGTGTTCAATTTCTTTTTTTACGGTATGTTCCGATCCGCTGACCGGCACCTATCTGACCGACAGCTCTGAGGACGGAGATCGCCCGAGGGTGACCCCCGGCGTGCCGGTCCTGCCCGGCCCCAAGGGGCCGTCCATGCTGAACCCGTTCCCCTACTACAACCCGACGGTGCTGCCGCCGCTGCCGCCTGGCGCCGACAAGGAGAAGGTCCGCGAACGCCTGGAGAAACTCAAGAAACAAGGTGGGTGCCGGGACCAGTATGTTGATCTTGTTGGGATACGCCCTATGGATAATTTGGCTGTTAGGTGACAAAAATGTGACGTTGAACGCGGTCAGTCATCTATTTTTCTAATCTGCTTAAAATCGCTCAATGTTCATTGTTCATCGCGGGCCCGCGTTATTTTAACAATCGACCTCGAAACTATGTTACTCGTGTTGCGGGCTGTATCACTGGCACGCCTTATTTCCGCTACGGCTTAGCGCTATCACTTGGTCCAGAAATCGGGAAACCCCGGCCCTGCTTTCACTCCACGGCAATTAGCTGCTGTAGCTGTTTGTTTCTGTGCGTTTTGACCCCATCAACGGCTGTTGTGTCTCTATGTGACCCTGTCTGACCCCTTCCCCGTGTCCGTGCGCAGGCAACCTGCAGGTTTACCAGCAGATCATGAGCGGCGTGCCCCAGACGCCGCCACAGCTGGGTGGGCCGCTACCGCGCTTCATGACCGCGACCGCGCTCAACGCCGCCAAGTTCGCCGACCAGGAGCGAAAGAAGAAACTGCTCTGGGGAAACAAGGTAAGTCGGCCTGACGATTGTTGGTTTATCATGCTTGTTACCAACTTAGTATGTGAGTTATTGCCTGGGTATAATCTGGGTATTAATTCGAAGCGTTTGCCCTTTGAAGATAGAAACGGCATGACATTTTATTGTGACATGACGGAGTGATCGAAAATTTTGCTTTAATACTCTGTCCCACGCCTGATTTCATTTCCACCCCTCGCCTGGCCTCCCTGGTGACGCCTTCCTCCTGTTTCGGCCGGCAGAAGGCGGAGGCGGAGCAGCAGGCGGCCGCAGAGTCGGGATCCGCCGGACCCTCGACGGCCGGCGTCTGGAAGTCGGCCGCCTTCGAACAGGACAAGGACGGCAAAATGGCCACCAAGTTCCTCAAGCTGATGGGCGTCAAAAACGCCGAAGGTATGTCGTAGGGAGGGTATTGAAAGTGGTAATCGAGTGTCATGTCTCGTATCTCGATTCCTTAGTGTCGTCAAGGAATTCGTCACGGGGATGACATTTTTCTGGGGGTGTCTCGTTTCGATCGCTACTATGTTCATTTTTACTTTCCCGAATATCTGATGAAAATTGACGTCAATTCCCTCCTGGATTACACTATGCAACAGTCATTTTGTTCCTGAGTAACGACCGATTTTTTTGAACTCATTGGGTGTCATTATAACCGAAATGGGCATTTGTTTTGATCTGAAAATGCTTTTCCGGTTTTCAGAGACGATTTTCGATTTTTGGCCCCGAAATTCGGTTTTCGGCCCACCGTGTCCGGTGTAATTGAGTAATCGACTCGTGGTAACTTTCATCGCCTTTCCTATGCCACAAACTTTCGAATGATATCCGGTTTTGCATATTTGCGTGTAAAAATAACGTCATAAATCTATGTTAAAGTAAGAAAATGTTGAAATTTTGTAAAAAAAAGAAGACATTTTTGCGATTTTATTACAGAATAGAGAAAAAACTAAAGACCCTATCGAAATTCTGAGCCCAGTTTCTTGAAGAGCATTCAATTTCCGTTCGGAAGGTACTATTTTAGTGCATTTTATCGGTTTACTGTGGCGTCCAGATTGAGTCACTGGAAAAACGGGCCCCCAGCCATTTCCATGACAATATGTGTTCAGTGCATGAAGAACCATTCTAACAAATGGAGGTACAGATCAAGATTCTGAGCGACAGGACTGCTCAAAAGTAAGTTCCTGCGTGTGACCCGAGGTCACAAGGGGTCAACGACATGACCTCAGTTGACCCCTCGTTGACCCTATGGCGTTAACATACGGTATCAGGTTAATGCTATGTGATATGACCTAGGATATGTGTTTAGGTTAACTCAATCTGGACGCCACAGGAATCCGATAAAATGCACTAAAAAAGTACCTTCCGAACGGAAATTGAATGCTCTTCAAGGAACTGGGCTCAGAATTTGGATAGGGTCTTTAGTTTTTTCTCTATTTTGAAATGAAATCGAAAAAATGTCAAAATTTTACAGAATTTCAACATTTTCTTACTTTAACATAGATTTATGACGTTATTTTTACACGCAAATATGCCATTCGAAAGCTTGTGGCATAGGAAAGGCGATGAAAGTCACCACGAGTCGATTACTCAATTACACCGGACACGGTGGGCTAAAAACCGAATTTTGGGGCCAAAATCGAAAATCGTCTCTGAAAACCGGAAAAGCATTTTCAGATCAAAACAAATGCCCATTTCGGTTATGATAGGACCCAATGAATAAGAAAAATTCGGTCGCTTTCCAGGAACAGAAAATCTTTCATTTTTTGTTGCATAGTGTTATCCGTGTACGATGGTGTGTTAGATGATTCTCTTGCGTTGTTATATTCTATTAACCCTACACCTTGAATAGGTGGCGCCATCACTACCAGACTGCGAGGGGCCTGTTTCCCTCGCCAACCCCGCCCTCTCTCCTTCCCTCCACCGTTACTTTCGGGGGCAGATTGATGTTCCACCACTCCCTACCTATCGGGCTCCCATGGCTCAGCACTGGCTGCTGCCAGTGGCAGCACTGGCAGCACTGGCACTGGCAGGCAGTGCTGACCAGTGCTGAGGGCAGGCAACACTGGCAGCAGCCAGTGCTGAGCCATGGGAGCCCGATGGGTAGGGAGTGGTGGAACATCAATCTGCCCCCGAGTGTACCGCCGATCAGCTCTAACCTCTCGCCCCTCCGACAGAGGTGGCCTCCAAGAACACGGAGGCCTCCGAGGTGGTTGAGAAGCAGAAGAAGATGTTTGAAGAGATGGAACACCAGTACGAACAGGGCCGCGTCAACACACACATGCAGAAGGGCTTCGGGCTCGGCTACACGACGCAGTACCTGCAGCCCAAATCCTAGTCGGCCGGTCGGACAGTGCCGGGACTCAGACGCTGAACGAACTCTCGTGTGGTCGGTGTCTTATGCGAAACGCTTCATTTGAGTGTCATGAACCTGTGTGTGGTGTGTTGCGCGACTTTTGGGGCGGTTGCGGATACTGCGGGGGAGCCCGACCCTGTGTCGCGCGGCTCTAAAGTCTACGGGCCACGGGATGACCTGAATGATCTGCGGTCGCCCCCGTGGGGTGGGGGTTTGGGTCGTGTCTGGGCGGACGGGAGCCGCCTCCGTGCAGTGGAGGTACCGCCCGGGTGGGTGGCGGGACGCGACAGTCCTCGGTTTGTTACGGTTGTAGTGTCAGGGCCACCCATCACCTACATTGTCGTATTGATATATCAGCTTGGAGGTGTCATCTGCTGAGTAATAATACAGTTGTGATCGCATTCTGTGGCGTCTGATAGGGGGAGGGAATATGTGAATTGGTGTTAACCAGCGCCGCTGCCAGTCCTTGGCTCTGAGAATGTAACTCCGTTCGATATGTGCCCGGTGGAGGGCGGATGACGCGAGAAACAAGGCAGGACAAAAACAAATCAGGACTGTCTGGGAACATACGCCAATAACTCGTTGCTTCGAGAAGGGACCCACGGTTGCACACCGCACAAGTCCATATGAATATGTCCATACGTTACGCCGTTACGCGCGAAGTCCGATTAGTGGAAAGCAGGGAGACTTGGACGATTAGATAATATAGCTAGGAGTTCGGTTCTGAATCAGCTATTCGCTACGCCGCTTACTGCTTTGGCAACGGAAGTTGCTCAATTTCGTTACGGATGCGTTTCTATAACTTAGAACGGTGGACGATCAGTACCGAGGCGCCTATTTTCTCGCGTGCTAGGGCTACGGACGCGGAGTGGGTCCCAGTTCACTCTTTGGACTGGGCGCCGGTGACCGACGCGCCATCACGCCAGTTTTCCCCAGGTGGCGCCCCTATCGGTCAGACGGAAAACTACTAATTCCTACCCAGCATCCTGCCCGCTTTGGGCGCTGATGACCACTGTAGTCCGGGCGCCCAAAAACCCCAATTCATCATCACAGGCCACAGCATCCTGCCCTATCATACACGCCGTTCCAGCACTCCCGCCTGGCTCTTGGGCCACAACAGACGGCGGGGGTCAAGATCACCCGCTCAGGGGTGACGGATTTGTGGTGACCAAACACCCACAGTTCCTTCCAAGTCTCCACCCATGCCATCAGGGACGCACCTTTCGGCCGATGCTCTTGAGATCGATGTTAGTAACGATCATTTACTCTGATTCAAATTGATTGAAGAATAATATCAAGAAGAATAGCTCGAATAGATGAAGAATAGATGAAGAATAGATCAATAGAATAGTCTTTGCATGCTTCGATGGGAAATTGTATCAGTAATTGTTTGAAATGCTTTTCGGTCCCTGTCATTCTGAGACGTCTCATAATGGAACACCACAATAAACCCCTTTCCTTCTACCGCGCACAGCAATTGGATTTGGCCAGTCATATGATACACCTATTCCCTGAGCGTGTCCCATCCAGTCTGACATTCGTGTTTCTTCCAAAGCCAGCAATCATTTCGTTTCATATTTATTATATCTGTTTGACCCACAACATGACGTCTGATGACTTTGTTACTTTGCTTTCACGATGCGCCGGTTCCACGGCAAGTTCATAGCGCAGCACACAGGCGCGCATATTGTACAAATTCACAAACAAACCTGTACAAAACTGAGCATTACATGGTACAAAACACAGACCGACACGAGGCAGACAGCACTCTCACCACCGGCTGATTATTGCGCAATAAATAATAACGACGCCACAAAACCAAGCGGTGCGCGGGCACGGCGTTCCCGCCAACCCACACCGCATCTATTTAAAGCTAGTGCTACCAGCTGCCGCTGCTGCTCACGACCGGCCGGCCGGCCAGCCGGGCGGGCCCGCTCCGACCCCACTTGAGCAGTCTCTGGGGCGGCACACGGGAGAGAGACAGAGACAGAGACGAGGCGGCCGCCGCCGCGCCGGCCGCCCTATCACAGGCTGCCGGACGCGGGCCCCGTATTGCACTAGGAGACGGGCGGTCGACCGGCGGGCGGCGGCGGCGGCGGCGGCGGCTGGGCGGCCGGTCACGACTGCTCCGGCCGCATCACCAGGCCTCCCTGCGGCTGCACCTTGAACGTTAGGCCGCCAGTGTTGCCCTGCAGTCGCGGGATCTGGATTTGACCCAGCACCTGGTGACGGTGGCGAGACGGGTCAGAGACTTGGTCAGAGGCAGGCACACTTCAGGTGAGGTTCATCTCCGTCTAGGACAGACATCTCAGTCAGAGTCACAAGGACGACTCGGTGAAGGGCACGGGGGGGGGGGGGGGGCGGCCAGAGTATACGGGGCTCCGTGGGGGGGGGGGGGGGGACATTACAGCTTTGCCGGCAAAACGAGCACCTCTGGCAGAGAAGCGTCAAGTTCCAGCAAGAGACTGAACAGCTCAGTCACGGGTAAGAACGACTCAGTCGGAAACAAGAGCCACCGGCCAGTCAGGAAACGCAACGGTTACACACTCACAGCTAAGTCTGAGGCACACAGGCGCATCAGGACAGGACAGCCTCGGTCAACCACCGTCAGAGGAATCTATTTGACAGAGAGGAGGAGCCGAGTCGGAGCTGAGTCAAGGATCGGCGGCGCCAGACAGGCGGGCACCAGGCACACGGTAATCAACGGTGCGGAATGGGGCGGTCCGCGGCGGCCGTTATCGTTACCCAGGGCATCATATATGGCTCACAGTAAAAACCGTTGGTCGATACAGACTCCTAATGGCCAGTCTGCGTCACACCGTCCGCACCCGTACCAAACATACGGTAAACACATTCTTTCAAAACACCTTCCTGTGGATTGTTGGTAATGGAATAGCACATTAAAACCAGCACAACCGCCATGATATAATGTCAACTAGTGAAGCAATATTATACACCAAGTAACAACCCTATTGCCTACACCGCGCATCTTCTCCATCCCAGCGTCCAGCATGTTACATACCTGCTGCGGCAAGTGGTGAACCGGCAGTGTAGAAGGCGCACCGATCCTGGCCACACGCTGTCCCAGACTGACACCGCCTGAGCCCGCCTGGGCCATTCGGTTAATCGGCACTGCGAGGCACAGGGAGCGGCGTCAATGGCAAGGCGGTACCAAATCGCACGATAACACAGAGTCACAGACTGAGCGTGTAACCGTTTACCGTGCCAGTGACTACGGTAATGGCCATGTAACGCCTGTAAAGACGTTAATACTATTTGTTAGTAGCTCCACGTGTCGGCAAGTTGGTAAATCGGCTTGAAAATTCATCATATGCCCAGTTTATTGCACATCAAGCCCTAAATCTACAGATAATTTTGCTATATCTCCACAACCGACAAAAAATCAAAGCGTCATTATCGCATTCCTATCGACTGTATGTCTCAACAAAAACGTCCGTGCGGTCTCCGGTTTCTCGGCCGGGCGGCGGCGGCGGCGGCGCGGTTGTTGCCACGTCCCGCTCACCGCACTGGCCATTGATTCATTGATCGTGTGATGCACGGGCTCGGTCAGGACGCGCAATAGAGGGCGGAGGTGGCGCCCGCAGCAGCCGGGGTGAGACTAATCTCTGGTCACTGACTCCGAGGAGAGGAGAGAAGCAGAGGAACAGAGCGATGTTGAGACCTCATAATAGGATACCAAATGGAGGCAGCCAGACTGACCTTTATTATTGGAATTGATGGCAATCATCTTGGTATCGTTTGAGATTCCCTGCAGCTGAGAGAGCGCGCTGCTCGGCAGCGTCAGCCGAATGTTGGACGGCAGACCGCCCTTGGGCAGCTGGATGTTGACCTGTTGCGTGGACAGGCCGGCCACCTGACCCAGGGTGACGTTCCGGCCGCCGGGCGGCAGGTTCAGCAGCGCCGGCTGCTGCTGCTGCTGCTGCTGCTGCTGGGGCGGCGGCTGCAGCTGCTGCGCCGGCTGGTGCTGCCGGGCCGCCACGCCGCCCCCGGCCGCCGCCGCCGCCGCCGCCAGCACCGCGTTGACGGCCGCCGCGGTGCCCGACTGCTGCAGAGGCACGGTGAGCGCCGTGGCGCCGGCAGCAGCGGCGGCGGCGGCCGAGGCGGCCGGCGGACGGGCGGCCACCGGCGCCGCGCCCGCCGCCGCCGCCGCCCGCTGCTTCTTGACGGCAGCGGCGGCGGCGGCGGCGGCGGGCGACTCGGGCGGCCGCTTGGTGGGCGTCAGCTGGCCGTTGGCGGTGGCCGTGACGGCGGTCGGCGCGGCGGCGGTGGCCGGCGCCGAGCGCGTCTGGTTCACCTTGAGCAGCGACTGCTGGCCGCGCCGCGCCGGCTGGAACATGCTGCGGAAGGCGGCGCGCAGCTGGCTGGTCTGGTCCACCAGACTGAGGCAGCCGCCGCGACTGCTGAGGTGCAGCGCGCCGCCCACCTGGGAAAACGGCGGTCCAATGTCAGACGCGCGAATACCAGACTACATGTCAAACAGCGCGAGTAAATACAGAATGCAGAATCTAACGCGCCCACAGCGGTGCATCGCGAATGGACCCACATTTGTGAGGGAGTGCAGGGGTTTGCTTAGAATATGTCCCATCGTTGTGCTTTCGAGTTCTGCTTGATAATATGTCTCACGGTCCACACGCTTCGCCACCAAGCCCACGTTACATTCGCACGTTAAACCGCGCTATCCCTAACACGCTTGGTGAGCCAGACGTCAAAACAAACTAGCCAGGACACGCAACATCTGCCGGAGACTTCGTGTTTACCGCTGGCACGGTGAAAACCGAGTGCCTACGCTCTAAACACCGACTGGCGACCGCAAACACATTTAGTACAGACATTTTTCAATCGTGCCAATTACTTCTAATTTGTCAGAGTCCCACCACAACGATTGCTGTTGATGTTGATATTGTTGCAAAAGCGCAACGAGAAGGCGAAACGATGGCGACCAATTGAGCGAAGATTGACAGCATAGAACGGCTACCATCTGGTTCAATGGACGGACACGTTAAGTGATATATTACGCGTCCAATGAAACGAGGCACAGCCTTGATAATATGTAATGTATTGCTATGCCTAACGGCCATCCTAAGCACGGTATTATCCAGCCTGGACCACTCATTAGCACCTCTCCCGTCCCATCTCCAGCCCTAAACTCTCCCAGCTACTTATTCACCGTGCGAGTAACTACTGCACTCACCGCCAGCGGCTGCGGGTGGCTGGGGATGCGCGGCACGCTCGGCTCAGGTGGCGGCGGAGGAGGACGGGCAGAGGCGGCGGCGGCGGCGCGCGGCGGCACGCCCGACGGCGGCGGCATGCCGTCGTCATCTGCAGAGCTGGAGCGGTCCCTCCGGAACACGGGTGAGTTGGTAATGTTGTGGTAGGTGACCATGCCGCCCTGGCGTGACGGAGACACCGCTGCCGCCGCCGCCGCCGCCGCAGAGCCCGGGTGACCCTCCGGTGGCACAAATTTGGGGTCGAATCGCATCGACATCGGTTTCTGTGGAGAAGAGAGACACGTAGTGACTAACAGCGTATTGAGTATGCATGCGTTCAACAGGCGCCCAGCTTCTGTGAAGAACGAACGGGAGGCTTGAAGGTAAAAAGTCAACCACTAAAAGCGAGCAATCTGCTAAATGAATGACACACATGGTGCATAAAACGCACTGGTTCGGGTTCTGAAAAGCATAGAGCAGCTGCAAAACCTGTTAGCTTGTCAACTTATATCCTTTGGTTTAGGTAAATAAAGTTAATTAGGCAACCGAAGTTTTATGTTTGGGTGAGAAGTGAGAACAAAATAAACTGAACTGAGCTGAACTGAACGAATCAACCATATAAAGCCCAGGTCAGCCGGTACTGACAGAAAGCATGGTCCCCTACATGAGCCCAAGCCCATCCGATACTCACGATCGTATCTCGTTCTCGCGTCTTTCCCGCCTTGAAACGGGCCAGCAGGTCTTTAAAGGGCACCGGTCGGGGCACCTTCGACTTCTGTTCGAGGTTGTGCTGTCGGCAGTCGAGCACTCGCGTGCAGTTCTTATTTCGCTCCGTGATCCACACACCACAATGTTTTCTCGGGTCGTACTGCCGCGGCTGGTGGCCCAGTTTAGATTTCTTCGAGCACAGAGAGCCACCACTACCACTCGCACGCATTTTGGCAAAGTGTTCACTAATCGAACTAGCGTCGGCCGTGTCCGTCAGTGGCCGCGACGGCGACGACGGCACACTCTTGAACTCGGCCTTGGACGGCACACGCGGCGACACGGCGGGCGGCGTCGGAGCCGCCGGCGCCGGCGGGGGCGGGAGCGGCGGCGACGAAAACACTGACATGGGCGGCTCGGGCTCGAGCGGCGCGGCGGCGAGCGGCGACCCAGAGATGGCCGCCACCGCCGCCGCAGTCTCGTCTGCCGCGCCGGCGTCGCTCTCGAACTCGTTTAAAATATCCACGAACGCGCCGGGCACCACCTCTGTCTTCAGACTGAGGACGGCGCCGAGCGGCTCCTCTGAGGAGACCACCTCCACGCCGCCCACCACCAGCTCCTGTTTCACCTCGGGCGGCTCCTCTTTGATCACAACTGGAGGGGGCTGCGGCGGCACCACCACCGGCACCGACGGCGGGCACGGCGACGGCACCGGCGGAGGCGCCGGAGTCGCTGGCGTCGGCGGCACGCTCGGCACCGGCGCCAGGGAGCCGATCATGTCCACCACGGCGGCCGTGTCGTCGTCCACCACGTCCGGCACGCACGGCGCCACCGGAGACGTGACGTGCACCGGCGACAGCATGTGCGACTTGTAGGAGGGCACGGCGGCGAACAGCGACTCGGGGATGCTGTTGATCATGATTTTCACCTGGAACCGTTCGGCCTCCTCCCGCAGCCGCGCGGCGCTGTAGTCCGGGTGGCGCAGCGCTGTCGGCATACAACACACGGCTCAAGTATACTCACTCAAAAATATTCAATGGTTCAATAATCAATACCAACACCAATCCAGCTAGTTCATTCTCCCTCCCCCAACACACACTTGCACACATGTACGACATTGTTTTGTTAGGTTGAGCAGAAACACGAAGCGTGGCATAGCTTTTAGATCAAGCAGACAGCAGAGCTCGGACAAACGGTCGAACACACTGAGGTGATAGCCGCCTGCCGATAGGGATCAGATGTGACATCAGGGCGTGACTGAGATCAGAACTAGCATCATCAAGCGCGTCACGCAACGGTCCGTAACAAGCGTCACGGGGTCACGAATACTGCTGCACATAAACTTAACGACATACTGGCACGAGGAAGTAACACCTGGTAGGCGTTTAACAGCCAGTGTGACAAAATGAAGACGGAGTGCAAGTATCTTCCCCATTAGGCATGTCATCTAACGTGTTTATGTCAAAGCTTGCCTTTGAAATTAAGCCAACAAATAAACCAAAACAAAGTGCAAAAACTCCATA
This sequence comes from Amphibalanus amphitrite, assembly GCF_019059575.1. Taxonomy (NCBI): domain Eukaryota; kingdom Metazoa; phylum Arthropoda; class Thecostraca; order Balanomorpha; family Balanidae; genus Amphibalanus; species Amphibalanus amphitrite. The sequence continues at coordinate 595,189 of NW_024881628.1, forward strand.
ATGATCACCGTCGATTATTGGAACTCCATAACAATAAAGGCTCAATGTGACAGTAAGATCGACACGCACACAAGGTTTACACTATGGCCAACAACGAAGAAGATCCTGCCCATTCCATCACAGGAACACCACTCTTTCATCCCCACACCAGCGAACCGTTTACCTACCTCGCCGCTACCATCGTCCACCCCAGTCGGCGTCGGCGGAGCTGCGGGAGGCCACACTCACCCATGTGGTCCTTGACCGACTGCATCTTGACCGGACACTTGCAGAGCCTGCAGCAGACGGTGGCGAACTCCTCCAGTTTGGGCATGTCGCCCAGCAGCGGCTTGTCTGCGGAACACGGGGCAGAGCGGGGCCGTCAGGACACGGCGGAACCTCGACAAAACTACTACTAAAACTGCATCAAACAGGATACAAGAACGTCGATTACGACGGTAGTAAAAAAAAAAACATTAGCATTAACTCAGAGAGTATGTAGGCACTAGGCAGTGCCATTGCATCAAAGAAAAACCTGGCGCCGATTACCTATGCGTTTCGCAGTTGAATTGAACATGCATTGAACGGCACTTGGTACACACCGAGGGTATCCATCGCTGGCACGCGTCCGTCAACCTACCGTCGAGCGTGAGTTTCGTATGCATGTCGCCGCTCTTCCGCCGTTTTTCCGTCCGCGCATCTGAGGAACACACAAGACGTAGCTCGGTTAGCAGAATTCCGCATGATCACAAATACCGGCGCAAGTAATTGTACGGGAAATGATCATTTCACATTCAGGGTCTACAAATACCCAGTCATCTAGGTTGACACCAAACCGAAAAACAAAGCAAAAAGGCATTATCTGCTATTAACATATTAAATAAAACTAATTAATGCCATCCAAGACATTGCAGCACCTTTGAGTATGTCACCATAGCCGGTGTCATTGCATGTCACTTGAACGTAGCCACGAGCAGCCGCACACAAGTCGGTCCTACAAGCAGCCTACACGCCACCGTTCCCGCTTGGTCAACCAAGTATCGTGCGACATTTAGCGGCCAGTCCTGCATCCGGGGCGGCCGAGGCCAGACATGAAATCTCACTGATCAAACAATGTAGGTTAGTAGTCACTGTGAAAACAATTACCTACATCAGCAAAGATAAAAAATTATGGGCGATTGATGAAAACCAATCGATTGGTACTAAGAGGAGCGTTTTGTCACATTCGTACGAAATCAGCTGAAAAAAACAAGCATCACGATCAAAACTGTATACTCAATGGCGTCACTGTATAAATGCACGATTGATACATGGTGTATGTGGTTTGATATCTCTTGTATGTTAAAGTGATTCGTATAATAAATAGGGGCACTGGACAGCTTCATTTTTATTTTGCCATAGTGCGTTCAATGGATGTATTTCTGATGTAATCCAGGCAATGAACCACAACAATACACAATAGCATTGTTGTAAGCATTTAATCGGGACAATCCGGGACGCGAGTTTCCTAAGTGTGGAACTGTCCATACCTAAGGTCTCTGATTGGCGTAAGCTTCGCCAAGATGACGTTACAGGCTGTGACGTCATGGCTCACAGTCGGCCGACCAATCGCTGCACGATTATGGGCTAGCGGCGCGCGGCACTAGCGCCCCTGGTGTTATTATGGGAAGTTGAGCAATACATTGAAATCTCATACGTAGCTTGTGTTGGGAACAATTACGTATTACTAAGGCGTCAATGTCTCACAAATTAATTCGTCCATGCTCCTCAAATTTTGCAAAGTGACCTTATATTGTGCGTCATAAGGTACTACGCTTCAAACAATCAGCACACAGCACCAGCCAGGCACTGTTACAAGTAGTGCCTGTTATGGCGGAATATGCCGTGACCTGACATGACCCGATAAGAGGTACAGCCCGATTGCGCGATGCTCTGCGCGGACAGTTTGAGATGGCGCTCGCAGTGGGGAAGCCTGTGTATGTTTCCGCCATAACAGGCACTACTACTACTTGAATTTAGACCTCTCCGTGGCCGAGTGGATAAAAGCGCCGGAATTCGACGCTTAGCCCACCGTTCCGTGCTTCTATCCTCAGGATACTGAAATCCTTCTCCTCCACGCCGCAACCCCCTTCCGGGCTGGACAGGCAACTTTATCTCATGCGGGCTGCTCCCTTGGAGCGGCACCGCTGCTCCCGAGGGAGCGCACCCCGTAGCCGGGTGCAGTGAGTGCCTTGGGGCTGGGTGGCCTGTCCTCTGGACGGGCTCAGCCCCGGCGACTCACTAGGGTGCCTGCCCAGACCAATGTCTCCCCCTATATCCTATCATCCTCCCGGCTCTGAAATGGTCTAATTGGACCGAAAGGGCCTAACCCAACAAAACAAAAAAAAACAAACGCTTAGCCGGAAGTGAGAGCCCGGTTCAAGCCCCGGTGCGGGCGGCCACATTTAGCTCCTACGTGTAATGGCGTGCGTGTCTGTGGCAGGGGCCGCACAGAAGCCAGGTAACGTGAGTGAGCGGAGGGGACCGTGTCCAGTCGTGAGGGCACGTTAAACGTTCGGACAAAATTCTGCCATACAACTGGAATTGCGCGATCGGGTGGTGGGGTCAGGGTCAGCACAACAAGCTATGCTTAGTGCGGGCTCTGATTCCTCAAATCCAACCATTCAGCCATTCGGACTAAATTTATAAAAAAAAAAGTAGCGAGCAGTTAAGTGGCGGCAGGTGGCGCTACCATCTCCAGCATCGGTCCAGATGGCGTCACTCACTATCCGCACTATAGATCCGCACTACCTGCTAATAAAAAAAAAAATAAATAATAAATCCGCTAATAATCTCGCTAATAAATCTGCTAATAATAAATCCGCACTTCCTGCTAATCTGTGTCCTATTGGTGTCAAACATCATTCAACGCCGACAGGCAGTAGGTATCACCAGCCGTAATACTGAAGTAATTTACTCAATGCTGAAGCTGAAACGCAGTGCACAAACCCCACCGTCAAAACTCAAGCACCTCGTAGGAGATATGCTTCCAAGGTGGGCGAATGCACGAACGATAACTGAAATAACACCGGTTATATATTCACGTAGAACAAGTTGCTTTTTCCCTAACTAGGGAACTCTCTAAAATTAAGACTGGCTAAATATTTACGCAGGATAACTGGCTCCGCCTCTTCGCCAACTTAAGGACCCGCCAATCCATGCACCTAGCCGCCAGCGCCAACTGATGACGTCACTCGAACGGGCCACGGTATGAATAGTTCCACACTTAGGAAACTCGCATCCGGGACGGCCGCAGAATTTTGCTTTTAACAAGTCCACATGGCACGAACACAGCCAAGGGCACAGCCACAGACCACTTCGCGCAATGATGAAACTGGCCAGCATGCCAGTGGCAGCTTAAACGTTCTGCGGCAATTTGGCAGACCGTTATAAGTTCATTCTCTATTTGACGTAATCTCTGTCACGGTTTACATATCTTAAACATAGGACATCTTCATTATCAGGTACATCATGTCACTGCCCTGTTATTCCATCGTCAGGTTATTGAGGAAAAAGATGGCATTCATAATTGAGGATAAGATATTGATGTAACGCTGCTAGCTCGGATTGTCGTCATTATGGGCGAATGTTACCCGGCACACTGCTGGTGGCCAGGAGCGGACGCTAGGTGCGGGGCAGTGTTGGAAATAAGACCCTTCTCTGGTCCCAGCCGGGTCCAAAAGATTTTGTCCTCGCTTACAAATTATGCTCCAGCACCTAGAATATTCTAAATTTTCCTTTTCTGTATGGTGGGTAGGTTGTCATAAAAGCTGGCCGCTTCTCCGGACAAATTTTATTCTCCGGGACAAGGACCGAAAACAAAAATTCCAACACTGGTGCGGGGGCAGGTCTCATGATTGCACCCCTTAGTTCTCAGTTCCGTTCCTCTTCACATTGCCGCAACAATGGACTTGCGACGATGGAAAGTTTCTTGGGACGTACTTTCAACATCTTGTAGCAATCGAACGAACTTAACGAACATGCCGAGCGATCGCCCTTCCGGAAGTACTCCGGTCGCGTCAAGTCAAGGTAAGTCGAGGGAATGATGCCATCGAACTGTAAAGAGTAAGCTTCACTAACATTTAAAGTTGTTCATGCCGTCCATTACCTTATTTCGTCAATGCAGGAGCGGACACGCAGGGAAGGAATCGAGAGCTGTCACACGCATCCTCATTGAATTCTACCACATATAAAATCTCGTTTAAAAAATATAATTAGGAATGTAGTACGAGCCTTACACGGTCCACTCACTGACTAAAAGTGGCTGTGAGCCTGGCTGTACAATTCAACCACCGTCCGCAGTCTCATGTCAAGCGCCGGAGAGACCCGAACAACTCTAACCACTGAGGATCCGAGGCAGACACTGTGAAGTTAGTGACCTAGGGGACAATAAGATCGAATGCCTACTGAAACCTAAACGATATCATTAATTCGATTGAGGCACTGAGAATCCATATGCCTGAATTGGTATTTACATAGTTCCGATTCAAAGATTGTCCAGGAATGCAGAAAACGTTTACGCACTCAGTCCAAATGCGTAGCTACCAAACAGATTCCTAAGCTCGACTTCCTGAGCCAGAGGGATAGAAAACCTAATCCCATCAGCTTCCGAAAGAGGTCTTCTTAGCAATGGAAGCCAATGTAAGCCAGCGTTTTTTTTTGGGGGGGGAGGGGCTCAATGTAAATAAAATGAGGATGAAAAACCGTAGCCTCATAATAAGGTTGATGAAGACGTGAAAAGACAGCCCTTTCTATGACAATTGCCTTTGCTGAGTTTCGAAGGCAGACGCCAGCCTCATTCAGTGAGCTTCTGCCTCCATGAGTATCGTATCCACTGAAAAGGGCGGATGAAGCACTGGACTGCAGACCTGGACTGGTAGGCGACTGGCGATTCATTGCTTACGACGGAGAGGACCGAGATCGCTGACCGAGTTCAGCGAAAGCGCGTTGGTGACTGCGCTCGGCGGCGGTGATGCTACGGTGGCGCGTTCTGACGTCTGAGTGACTGGCCATTGACTAGGTATTGTGTACTTCTTATCTGCCCAAGACTGCAGCATTCATATTAGTATCCTACACTTGCCTTCTAAAGCTTTCTTGTGATGTCTTTATGAATCGAGTTGCTGTTTCAACTTTGCTGAATGTGATGCTAATTTGGATCCGATGAGAACTTTGCAGGGTGTTCTAGAACTGACACAGTTGATCAGTGTATGTATGTATGTGCAAGACAGGAAAAGAATAACTGCACTTTTCTTTATATTGTCCAATGTAGTCAACTAGAGCCTCTATGTAATGACACATGCAGTTGACACCCTTGTCACAAGATTAGCCAATGCTTGCAGAAAAAGAATGGTACATGTTGGTTTCAGTTGTTTCACAAACCCCCTGAAACTGACCATAAGCCTCTTTTCACTGATATCTATCCAGAGGGTGCAACAAATATTTCCAAAGGGATTTGCATCCAAACTGTTCCAAGTTGATCAAACATTCTTCCAAATACCAAGAAATACTACCTGCAACACTGTTGTGATACTGTTGACATTGTATATAATGTACACTTCAATGGTATGGGCTGAGCATGACATGGCCAGTTCTCAGAAAGCAGAATTTAGTACACAAGTTCTCCGTGTCTTCAAGTACACAAGTTCTCCGTGCCATGACCGTGTCTTCATTCTGCTCAGTATTAAAATTCAGTCCATACAAATCCATGCAAAAATTACCAACAGTTTCTGACCTACTTCCAACTAGGCACCACCTTAGCAATTATAACAGTGAAATACAATCACCTGACCACGATGTTAGGCACATTAATGGCATCCAATTTGAGGGTACTGTTGGCAAGCAATTGAAAATGTGGTTCTCAATATGATTAGGGCACATTTTTATTGGCATTTTACGTTTTTAGGCACCAAGATTTGTAAATTTTTATCATTTCACTGGGCCACTGGATGAGCACATTCTTGGCTATTTCTTCAAGTGTGATAATCTATACTCCAAACCAAGGCTGAATCATGCAGATCACCACAAATGAAGATGTTAATTAGATAACAAGTTCTCAGGCCTCTCCCTTTTCCCAAGGTTCCCTGATTGTCAGTAAATATTTAACATCTTAGTGAAGTTAGGTATTGATTTTGGGGGCACAAGTTAAGCACATTTAATGATAAATGTGTGGATGTTGAAGTTACACTGCTTCTTTCAATGCAAAACATTCATCAATCAGCATGGCAGCTGGTAATTAGGCAGCCAGCAACTAAAACATGTAATCATGTCACACGCAAAAGTGTTGATAATATCTACAAAACAATCTGAGAAATTGTAGAAATACACATGCGTACACAATCACATATTCCATTTACACATATTCTTTAACTTCATCGTATTAAATGCTTCTAGAATTTACAGCATATAAACAATACAAATAAAAGCCAAAAGGTATATCTGGTTCCCAAGGCATTTGCAATCAAAAGGGCATGTTGATGTTCCTAAATGTAGTACATTTATCAATCAATGATTATTTTTACAGCAAGTAACTTAATAATTATCTTATGAAAACAGGAACAAAAGCATCAGCAATCAGTTTCTATAAAGGAATTACTTACACATATTCAGCAATTCTAATTTTACTGTTACTGAACCAACTCAAGATAACGTAGATACCTAAATGCCAATTTTGCACTGTTTGGCCATTCCAATTAATTTCTTCTTAACCATCATTAAGCATTAAAAATAGTGAAAGCAACACCTTAAAACTTGAAAAGGTGTAGAAAACATGCCACAATGCATTGCTGCCTAAGCGGAAGGAAGTTGAACATGACCAAATTTACCTTGCCTTTCTAATAAAAACCTGAGCTTTAATTGCTGAAAATATATCAGGATACTGTTGAAAATAAGAACATCAATTCTTATTTTGATTAAAAAAGAATTAATAGCCCAGAATATGCTGAAAATATTCATTTAAAAGAAAACCTCGAGGAAAAAACAGCCGCGCCAGAAACGTCTCTCCAGGAAATGTGGCACACTTCTGACGCTGTTTTCACAAAATTTCCAATATATTCTGGACAACGAAATACAAAAATCGTATAATTGAATGCGCATTTTTCATTTACACTTACTTTCAGACGAGCTAGGGGTGTTGTCTTTGAGAAAACTGGCCCAGGAGTGTCCTGGGATTTCGTTCACTCCCCCACTCATCTTCGCCATCTTGCCAGCGACTCGCACGGCGCGTTCCGTTTGTTTTCCACTCTCAGCTGTGCGGGGAGCGCCTTGTAAAGGGAGTGTCTAAAAAGCAGACGAGATTAGCAGACGAGCCCATGCTCAGTAACTACTGGACCGATTTTGATAATTCTTTCACCATTCAATAGCAGGGAACTTATATAGGTGCCGTTTTTCGTTTTTTGGCGATTGGTTTACTCTGACTGGACCAATCGGACCAAAATGGTCCAGAACCATACACCCCCTTAAAAGCAGACGAGCCCATGCTCCGAAACTACTGGACCGATTTCGATGAAACCTTCACCATTAGACGCGCCGTGGTCTGAAACGGTGCCGTTTTGGATAATTTTTTGATTGGTCCACCCTAAGTGGTCCAAATCGGTCCAAAACCGCTAAAATCTGTTGCAGACGAGCCCATGCTCCGAAACTACTAGACCGATTTCGATGAAACCTTCACCATTAGACGCGCCGTGGTCTGAAACGGTGCCGTTTTTGATAATTTTTTGATTGGTCCACCCTAAGTGGTCCAAATCGGTCCAAAACCCCTAAAATCTGTTGCAGACGAGCCCATGCTCCGAAACTACTGGACCGATTTCGATGAAACCTTCACCATTAGACGCGCCGTGGTCTGAAACGGTGCCGTTTGGGATAATTTTTTGATTGGTCCACCCTTAGTGGTCCAAATCGGTCCAAAACCGCTAAAATCTGTTGCAGACGAGCCCATGCTCCGAAACTACTGGACCGATTTCGATGAAACCTTCACCATTAGACGCGCCGTGGTGTGAAACGGTGCCGTTTTGGATAATTTTTTGATTGGTCCACCCCTAGTGGTCCAAATCGGTCCAAAACCGCTAAAATCTGTTGCAGACGAGCCCATGCTCCGAAACTACTGGACCGATTTCGATGAAACCTTCACCATTAGACGCGCCGTGGTCTGAAACGGTGCCGTTTTTGATAATTTTTTGATTGGTCCACCCTGAGTGGTCCAAATCGGTCCAAAACCCCTAAAATATGTTGCAGACGAGCCCATGCTCCGAAACTACTGGGCCGATTTCGACGAAACCTTCACCATTCGACGCACCGTGGTGTAAAACGGTGCCGTTTTTGATAATTTTTTGATTGGTCCACCCTAAGTGGTCCAAATCGGTCCAAAACCGCTAAGATCTGTTGCAGACGAGCCCATGCTCCGAAACTACTGGGCCGATTTCGATGAAACCTTCACCATTCGACGCACCGTGGTGTAAAACGGTGCCGTTTTCGATAATTTTTTATTGGTTCACCCTAAGTGGTCCAAATCGGTCCAAAACCGCTATGATCTGTTGCAGACGAGCCCATGCTCCGAAACTACTGGGCCGATTTCGATGAAACCTTCACCATTCGACGCACCGTGGTGTAAAACGGTGCCGTTTTCGATAATTTTTTATTGGTTCACCCTACGTGGTCCAAATCGGTCCAAAACCGCTAAGATCTGTTGCAGACGAGCCCATGCTCCGAAACTACTGGGCCGATTTCGATGAAACCTTCACCATTCGACGCACCGTGGTGTAAAACGGTGCCGCTTTTGGATAATTTTTTATTGGTTCACCCTAAGTGGTCCAAATCGGTCCAAAACCCCTAAAAACTGTTGCAGACGAGCCCATGTTCCGAAACTACTGGACCGATTTGGATGAAACCTTCACCATTCGACGCGCTGTGGTCTGTAACGGTGCCGCTTATGGATAATTTTTTGATTGGTCCACCCTAAGTGGTCTAAATCGGTTCAAGTACAGCCCAAAAATACGTTTTCATGTAGTCAACCGATGAGCTGGTTTCCGCAGCGCGGAGGTGCCCCAGGCCCAATTAGCATGCATTTTTGCTCTAGTTTGGAAAGCAAAATGCATGACAATGGGTTTGGGGCACCTCTGTGCTGCAGAAATCTATCCGGACTCTGACAAAGTACAAACGGGTTTTAGGCATTTTGGACCGATTTCGACCCCTTAGAGTGGACCAATCAAAAAATTATCAAAAACGGCACCGTTTCAGACCACGGCGCGTCTAATGGTGAAGGTTTCATCGAAATCGGTCCAGTAGTTTCGGAGCATGGGCTCGTCTGCAACAGATTTTAGGGGTTTTGGACCGATTTGGACCACTTAGGGTGGACCAATCGAAAAATTATCAAAAACGGCACCGTTTCAGACCACGCCGCGTCTAATAGTGAAGGTTTCATCGAAATCGGTCCAGTAGTTTCGGAGCATGGGCTCGTCTGCAACAGATTTTAGGGGTTTTGGACCGATTTGGACCACTAAGGGTGGACCAATCAAAAAATTATCATAAACGGCACCGTTTCAGACCACGGCGCGTCTAATGGTGAAGGTTTCATCGAAATCGGTCCAGTAGTTTCGGAGCATGGGCTCGTCTGCAACAGATTTTAGGGGTTTTGGACCGATTTGGACCACTTAGGGTGGACCAATCAAAAAATTATCAAAAACGGCACCGTTTCAGACCACGGCGCGTCTAATGGTGAAGGTTTCATCGAAATCGGTCCAGTAGTTTCGGAGCATGGGCTCGTCTGCAACAGATTTTAGCGGTTTTGGACCGATTTGGACCACTAAGGGTGGACCAATCAAAAAATTATCAAAAACGGCACCGTTTCAGACCACGGCGCGTCTAATGGTGAAGGTTTCATCGAAATCGGTCCAGTAGTTTCGGAGCATGGGCTCGTCTGCAACAGATTTTAGGGGTTTTGGACCGATTTGGACCACTTAGGGTGGACCAATCAAAAAATTATCAAAAACGGCACCGTTTCAGACCACGGCGCGTCTAATGGTGAAGGTTTCATCGAAATCGGTCCAGTAGTTTCGGAGCATGGGCTCGTCTGCAACAGATTTTAGGGGTTTTGGACCGATTTGGACCACTAAGGGTGGACCAATCAAAAAATTATCCAAAACGGCACCGTTTCACACCACGGCGCGTCTAATGGTGAAGGTTTCATCGAAATCGGTCCAGTAGTTTCGGAGCATGGGCTCGTCTGCAACAGATTTTAGGGGTTTTGGACCGATTTGGACCACTTAGGGTGGACCAATCAAAAAATTATCAAAAACGGCACCGTTTCAGACCACGGCGCGTCTAATGGTGAAGGTTTCATCGAAATCGGTCCAGTAGTTTCGGAGCATGGGCTCGTCTGCAACATATTTTAGCGGTTTTGGACCGATTTGGACCACTTAGGGTGGACCAATCAAAAAATTATCAAAAACGGCACCGTTTCAGACCACGGCGCGTCTAATGGTGAAGGTTTCATTGAAATCGGTCCAGTAGTTTCGGAGCATGGGCTCGTCTGCAACATATTTTAGCGGTTTTGGACCGATTTGGACCACTTAGGGTGGACCAATCAAAAAATTATCCAAAACGGCACCGTTTCAGACCACGGCGCGTCTAATGGTGAAGGTTTCATCGAAATCGGTCCAGTAGTTTCGGAGCATGGGCTCGTCTGCTTTTAAGGGGGTGTATGGTTCTGGACCATTTTGGTCCGATTGGTCCAGTCAGAGTGAACCAATCGCCAAAAAACGAAAAACGGCACCTATATAAGTTCCCTGCTATTGAATGGTGAAAGAATTATCAAAATCGGTCCAGTAGTTACTGAGCATGGGCTCGTCTGCTAATCTCGTCTGCTTTTTAGACACTCCCCTTGTAAACGCGAACGGGCAGGTGTGCGGAGAGGGCCAATATTTCTATTTACGCCTCTTAGTCCACGGGTATCTTGAATGGATGATTTTCTCGTAAATTTGGAAGCTCTGGTAGCTTTGAAAGCTAACAAATAATGTATCAGCAGTGATATATCGGATATATCCAAGCATTGCGATTGGGACGAAGCGAAGCCGCGACATTCTGATTCGAAACGTGAGCTTGTTGCTTGTTGCTTGGTCCATGAAAAATGCATGCTTGATTGTGGTTGATGCTGCTTATCGGTCACTCTTGCCATTCAAATCTCATTATTCTTAGGTATATGATATATCTCGCCTCTGCCTAAGGTATGGGTGACTGGGTCAATTAGCATGACACCCGATTTGCAATTCCACGATGACCTACATCGGAGCGGAATGCCCACATGTTTCACCGGGGAAAGGGCGCGGAATCATTTCTTGCTGATTCTGATCTCATGCACGACGGTGGGTCACCGCGACCCTCCCAAATGTCAAATGACCCAGACTCCCAAGCAGGGCTGCGGAGTCGGAGTCGGAGTCGGTCGGAGTCGACAGTTCTGAGTCGAAGTTGGAGTCGGAGTCACCGAAAATCCATCGACTCCGCAGCCCTGCTCCCAAAGTATGAGCAAGGGCTGGCGGCTGCTCTCAACCCTATGCTATTAGCCAAACAGGAGCATATGGCTGAGACCAAGGCCCTAAAACATAGCTGAGACTAGAGGACTTGAGAGGAGTCAGTCGCCAGTCACTCGTCCCTTCGGTCAGGCTTTGGCGCTTATCTAGGTAAAATGCCTACACAGTTACAGGCGGCGGAACGGGGAGGGCACCGGGGCACCTGATTTAGGCATGTTAACATTAGCCCTATGGGCGTTGCATGGAAAGAATGGGACCAAAAGTCGGCAGTGCCCCCCCCCCCCCAATTGAAGGTGTTCCGCCGCTACTGTAGGTATATTAATAAAAATATAATTAAAAATAGGTTAACTAGATCCCACAGGCGCGTCATGACCGGAAGGCAAACGCTTGCCATCTTCGGTGGGAAAATAACCACAAATAGGTATATCTCGCGATCAGCCGGCTGCCCACTAGAGGTGGCAAAATGTGGACCCGAGGACCCGGTCCAAAGAACCAGTCTGGACCCATATGGGTCCAGACCGGTTCCTGGAAATTTGCTGACGGGTCCAACCGGGTCCTACCATAAACTATACATCTTGCGCACCACACACTATTGCAAAATATTAAGCGAATGAAGTGAATGTTTCTTTGCACACAGTAGCTCATGAGTATTCCCAGTGGGAAATAGGCTGTTTTACATGATGCAACTAATGATACCTACAAGTAGTTTGTATTAATTGACTTTTGGGGAACGGGTCCAACTGGTTCCGCGATTCCAACTAAGACCGGGTCCGACTGGTTCCAGAAATGTCCAGCCGGGTCTGGTTCGAGTCTGGTTCCCAAAATTTTCATCTTTTGCCACCTCTACTGCCCATGCCGCGGACGGCCTTCAGGGGATCACCTTCCAGGGATGGGATCATCTTCCGGGGGATCTATGGGATCACCAGGGAGCCTGGACCGGGCTGGAAGGTCTGGAGATGGCAAAGGCTGATTAGGTATTGATAGTGAGTGAGCAATAGACATTTTATAGGTACCTACATATGTAGTTATTTAGCTAGGCCCTCCGAACAAATTTATATGACCAGGTAATTCTGTTTCCCGCAACGGACAGATGATCGTGAGATATTATCTTACATGACATAGGATAGCAATAGCATAGGACCAACCAACAGTTATATGCAGATAGGATAGGATATGATAGGATGCAAAACCTATTACCTACCTAATAGGATATGAAAGGACACATACCTACCGTGTGACCGTATCCGGATGAGTAACCGGATGGTGAACATGACTGTGAGCGTAGTTGGAGCGGTGCAATTGTGAAATGTTACTGTATGATTATAATGGTTGGTGCCTAGTGTTTAACAAATTCCATTACATACAGTTCTCTGATAAGCGTGATCGGAGATGAGAAAAATGACTGTGTACAAACTATATCAAAATATATTAAAAACGCATTATACAGTGTGCACATGGATAAAACAAAACATCGCCCTAGTGCGCGGCGCTATCGGCTAGGGCCTCCCTTCCTAGAAGTACCGTCTATTCCTCATAGGCGGCCGTTTTCGCGACGTTGGACCTGTAGACGGGTCCGTTGCGGTACGAGGCCGGCACCTTGGCCACCGGCTTGTAGTCGCGGATGGGGCCCTGTTTGCGACCGGTCGGCTGCACCTCGTACTCGCTCGGCTCCGGGTAGGTCGCCTCGCCCTCGTAGGACACCTCGGCGTTGAAGCCGCCCGACTCGTCGACCGTGTACTTGACGGTCTGGATGCGGCCGTCGGGCAGCGCCACCGTGTAGAAGCCGGTGGTCTGGGTACCGTCGCTGTTCTCGTTGGCGGCGTACTCGGCGCCCGTCTCGGCGTTGCGGACGGCGTAGTCGAAGGCGTACGGAGACGGCCGGTACTGGTACTCCTCGACCTCGTAGTCACTGCTGCCGACCGGCGTCTTGAAGCCGCCCGGGGAGACGCTGTAGCCGCCCCTGCCGCCGGACTGCGGCCGTCCGGAGCCCTCCGGGCGCACCTTCTGGTCGGCGGCGACCACCGCCAGCAGGCAGACAGCGATAAAGGCCTTCATGGTCGGACTGTAAGCTGCTGCCGGGACTGAGCTGAAGCTGGAACTGTGCTGATGTCAGCGACGGCAGCAGCTTATATCGGCGACTATCGTGATCACGAACCCAAACACTAAACGTGATTAGGAACTGCTGGGCAGGTACTAGGAAGTTTGTCAACTCATGCCGGGCGGCGGTGGCAAAAACACAATTAGAAAACCACACCCTCCCGCAGCGCCGGGTCTGCCCGATCGGGCTGTGACGGATGTAGACGGACCGATCGACAGCAGTTGAACTTCTGTCCACTTTCACACCGGCGCCGGTTTTACGTCATGGCGTTGCGCGGCTGACGGACAACTCCCGTGTCCAGTCTGAGCACCAGCGGTGGGCGTAGCTGCACTTTCGTTCGGTGTGGGCTCGTGGGGACGCTGGGTGGTTCCGGCGCTGCCACTTTTTGTTCGTATTTACGGTGCTCACTGCTTAGTTCCCGTACCCCGTTCCCCGGTGCGGCGGTCAGAACATAGCGCGTGCCAGTAGCTGCGTGCACAGTACACAGAGGGACCGATGACGTATATACGCGCAATACCTACCAAGCATGCGTGAACTATGCGTAAACTCGCCATGACTGAGTGCCATGTCGGAACGAGAACTTTGAAATGCTTAAAATCTTGTTCACGGCAAAATTTCGTGACCGAGTCGTGAACTAAGCGTAAACTGTTCGTGAAATTGTCGTGAACTCGTGTAGATGCGGTAGGATGCGTGCCAGTGCGTGATAATGCGCGCCATGCTACGATTGTCACGAACTGCCACGAATAGGTCCAAGGGCGGATCCAGCAAATAGTTTATGAGTAGACTGTAGATTACGCATATTACGAATAGTTTGCACGTGGCAGGAGCAGTTCCCGATGAGTTCACGAGCAGTTGACAACGATTTCACGGGTAATTCACGACTTCTGCCGATAGTGGCTCTCGCGTCGGTGCGGTGTTTGCCATTCCAAATGACTAAACTGGGCATCATACTGTCAAAATCGTTTATTTCTGGTCAAAGATTTCCTGACCAACATTTTTTGTCTTTCTTCGAGGTGGGGCAGAGTTTTTCGTCAATGACTGCCGATCAAATTGAACCAGAGAGTCGGTAACGTCGCCAATTGACTTGGAAAGACCTACCGAATCGAAAGATATGCGATATGACTTTTTCGACTACCTTCGTGACCTGAGTGGCTCTAACATGACCTTCACCTGAGGTCAGCACCTTGAGTTGACCTCACCCAAACAGTCAATTCTGAGGGCACCTAAACGGATGTTTTAAAGTGATATTAAATTTTGCGCGACGCCTTAGATTTATTAGTTCACGAGTTATATGACAGCTTATCCAGGACGCCAAACTCGGTTGAATTTGAATTTGCTGACTTGACCTTGAAATTTGGTGTAGAAATGCCTAAGAGGTTTTTCCTAATGATTTTTGTCGACCCTCCAAACGCCGGCTTACTGTTTGTTGTTACGTGGCCTATCATATAAGTGGAGTTTGGGAGGAGCACGAAAACTCCCCCTCTCCTTCCGCCCAGGAAATTACGATCGGATCAGCGTCATGGCTCGCATTAAACATGGTGATTATTGATAAGTCAATTCAAACTTAGTTATACCTATTTGTGACAAAGGTTAATGCGCCTATATCAAAAGCTTCCCAGTCCCCAGGCTTTTAACCCGCGCACCGACAGGGGGTGCGGTTAACCGCCTCCTCCCGAGGGTTTTTGCGAATAGCGGGAAAACCGCGCCGCGAAATTTAGCATGACTTTACTCTTATCAATTTTACATATTGTGTGCAAGTTTGAACATCCTAACTTTTAAGGTCAGGTCACCAGGTCAACCGCGCCCCCGGCCAACCGCCCCCCCCCCCTGTCGGTTCTAAGTTGGCGCAGACCCCCGTCGGTGCACGGGCTAAGAGCTGCAGCATGACAAAAATGGCGCGGGTATTAATGACTAACTTTCTAGCACTTTCGCTCTTCTAAGCTTCCTTCCCTTCTGCGTTTTAAAGGCTCTGGAGACTCTCAAGACCTTGGATGCGGTACACGGTTGGTGCCATCAGAGGTGATTCGCAGAGGAAGCAGCGGCGATGGCGGTGTTAAAAATGCAAACGACGATGAGGCGCGGGCTGCCCATGTCTAGCCATCGGCGACAGTCATGCCAGGAGGCCAGCTAGCGTCCAAACCCACCCTACCATCTACATCGGGGAATGAGGCCACCCGGCGCCCAAGGGCATCGTTTGCCACTCCGAGGCCAAGTCTGTCATGCCTCAGCGTTCACTGTTCAGGTCCACTTACCTAACTTGGATAACGTGCTGCAGAAGCTGTGTGAAACCGTGAAGCGCTTTCGGGGAGCTCGTCGCCTACGGGATCCCGGAACCGTTTGTTTGTTTGTTTGTTTGTTTTGTTGGGTTAGGCCCTTTCGGTCTGACGAGACCATTTCAGGGCCGGAAGGATGATAGGATATAGGGGGAGACATTGGTCTGGGCAAGCACCCTAGTGAGTCACCGGGGCTGAGCCCGTCCAGAGGACAGGCCACCCAGCCCCAAGGTACCTACTCAGTGTACTCACTGCACCCGGCTACGGGGTGCGCTCCCTCGGGAGCAGCGGTGCCGCTCCAAAGGAGCAGCCCGCATGGGATAAAGTTGCCTGTCCAGCCCGGAGGGGGTTGCGGCGTGGAGGAGAAGGATTGCTGTATCCTGAGGATAGAAGCATGGAACGGTGTGAACCGTTGGCTCCAATGTCAAGTCGTCTCCCGATGCCAGGTGGTGGACGGTGCCGGTGGTCCTGGCCGGATCACGTCACCTATCCACCACCTAAAGCATAGCCAGGGGCATGGCCCCTAGCGCTGTTTTCTTGTCGAGAGGCTGGTGTCGGCGGATAGGACGGCTTCCGCGAGCTGGCGCCGCCAGCACTCTTATCTCCTCCCCAGCGGCACGGGTGCAGTGCGGTAGCGGGAGCTGGTGACTGTGGGTCCGTCACCCCCTGGTCGTACAACACCCTGGCTCGGGGCTTCTCGAGACTGGAAACGTATGACTACAAGGCGGACGGCGTCCACCGTGGCCCACTTTCCTACCGCACAATCCACGCTCCGATGGAGGAGGTAGTAACAGCAGCAGAGCTATTGCCGACGGCCCTAACTATTATACCTCCTAGGAATCAACGCATCGGTGATCGGAATGTAACGTAGTAAACGATAATAGGCAACACCCAAATGACGATCAAGTGATGATGACCGCAGATATCCACGCTGAAATGAGCGTCCCAGTAACCCAGTGGGCCTGCGGGATGGTGCGTTTCACATAGAGGTGGCGAGCGACTCCACCAACTGATTGGCCGCTCGGTCTGTTTTGTTATTTACTATTTGTGTTTACTGTGCTTGAGTGTCACTGTTTGATTTGCAGCCAAGATTTCAACTGTGTATTTTAATATTTAGTTTTTTTAATGTTTAATATCTTATGTAATTAATTGGTCGTTTATTTAAGTTGTTTGAATCATTATTTGAATCTATGTCATTGTTTTCGTTCAAAAATAAAATTATTTGCAAAATCATGTTTTCCATGAGTGTCATTCATCTTTTTTTCCGATTCCTAACCCGACACTTGAATCCTCGTCACACTGGTTGAGCGGCCACCATCAGAAGCTCCATAGTCCATTCCCTCACTCCGCTGCTGCTGGTTCTTCTTCTTCTTGGCTGCTTCTTCTTGTTCTTCTGTCCAGCGATGTGCGGCAGGCCGATCATCGGGCCTCCCTCTGCTGAAGGAGGCCAGTCCGTCGCATGAACCGGACGACAGCATCCGGTGTTCGCACCGAGCCGATGAGCTAACGGATGTAAAGCGGCTGTGAGTGCGACGATACCTCCACCCAGCTTTAGCTGAGCTGCGATTGTTGAGAGACATGCGACAGGTGCGGTGGCATGCCACTCGTTCAACACAAATTACCTATTTATAGTCACCGTGAAATTACCCTTGTGACAGGGGGACATAAATGCCCCCTCAATGTGTTATCGAACAGACCGCACTGCCCTGGTCCGGGTTATAAGGGGGCTATTGCCCTCAATCTCTCCCCCATAGACACCAGTGGCTAGAATTACCGTTAGGCATCAGCTAGATGATGCCGGCCCGATTGGCTATCTATTTTTATGTGATCTGAATTTCACACTTATTTTTTATTTTGTCCTGACGTTTTACAATTTCGATATATTTTTGTCCTCTTTCCTTTGCTTCTCTTTTAGCAGATCGCAGGCATCGCTGCATAGTGAAGTTGAAAGCGTAAGGGAGACGGACAAAAATGTTGATGTAGTTACCAGCGATCAGCAGATGCATAGGTGGCGGAACGGGGGGGGGGCACCGTGCCCCCTTTGATTTTGGCATTTTAACGTTAGCGCTATGGGCGTTGCTTGGAAAGAATGGGACCAAAAGTCGGCAGTTCCCCCCCCCCCCTCCTTAATTGAAGGTGTTCCGCCGCTACTGAGCAGATACGATTTCTCAGCCGAGTGCCGCCTGCCTACCAGTTTGTCGGGCGGCCGTCGTCCACCGCTGCTCACGCGCTAGGTAGACTGTGCCGCCGCACAGCGGAGTACATCTGACAGCCTATCTCCCAGTGTGGTCCGAGCTCGAGAAACGAAAAGGGACATCATCGGTTGTGTTTCGAGAAGGGGACACATGCGGCATTGTTTTGCATCCTTCAACACCCGTTACCTGTCTCAGCTACTTACTGTTGATGCTTTCTTCAGTCACGCTTTTGCATTTTCAAGAGTCAAGATAGTCTATATTCAGCAATCAACCGAGATTCATCCCGCGTAGACTCGGGGAAACCTGCATGGACCGCCTTGAAATTTACACATGAAAGAGGTCTTATTGCAGAAAAGAACGTTACGGGAAGCATTCGGTGGCGCTCCTAGCCGTCCTTCCTTGAGAGGCTAACAAATGTCTATCACGGGTCCCGATTTTGACAGAATGATTTTTCCAGTGCACGGAAGGTCATGGCCCTTCCAGTTGAGCTAGAACTAAATAGCGTCGTTTTTCGGACATTGCACGCTGTCGTCGTCAACCGAGGTCATATATTCATTAGCGGTCTGCTGGAAAAATCTAGCGACCATCGGATGACGTGTTTTCGACCCCACCTAATGCCTTTTCTGATTTTATAGGCCTGTGTTTTTCACATTACCCCTACATGACCTTCGGCCATCGCCTGACCTTTTAAATATCTAATTGACCGAAAACTGAATAGCTTGAGGTGGGGTGAGTGGTTTCCTGCTATTTTCAGCGCTTTTCCACAATTCTGTGGATCACAGTTTCTTCTGCAAATTTGAGAATCGGGACCTTTTTAGCCTCTCCAGGCCAAATGGTTGAGAGTTCCCCCATTTTTTTTTCGGCCAGGATTCTATACCACATAGGCTCAGTGATGACCAGGTTTCAAGTCGAGCAGGTATCGCTAACTTGGGCTGAAGCTGGCTTGACCACTGCCCGTGATATGTGTGGTGCATTCCATTTTCTTGTGATTAGAAACGTGCGAACATGTGAAAAGACGTTTCTCCTACGATTATGATAAGACCAAGGTCACGTTAGGGTCGGGTCAAGGTCGTTGACCCGTAATGCATTAAAGGGACCCTCCCACCTTAACATTAGTTTTGAGTTGAGATAGCCAAGTTTGCGGCCAGGCTCAGAAACCACCATTTATCCTGGTCGCAACCGCCGCAGCTTTATGGTGTTCAAGAAATTTCTTCCCTTTACTTGCAGGGTGGGACCAGCGTGGTCCCTATCTCTTAACCATTACGGGAATCTGATGACGTCATCAGGCTTTCGAACGTCCGTTAAATGTTTGACTAAAACGTTTTGTAGCACGCGGTGGTATATGCTGCGTTGCGCGCAACAAATGCCGCACTTTTAAATAAAGTCGCTAGGAACAGCGGAGATCCCAAAAAGTAAACAAAAGTAAAAGTCTAATATATTGAAAACCGGTGAATATTTTTCGGTGAAATTTGGTAGATATTCGTTTTCGCTCTTTCTGAACCGAGTGACATCACTTTCATGCCAATTCATAAACTTTTTTGAAGGTGGGAGGGTCCCTTTAAGTGACGCTTCAAAAGCCACAACTTCGTTGGACATTTTTCGGTAACTGGCTTATAATTTAGAATTCATTTTAGCTAAAAAAAAACTACTTTTGAACCCGTGTAGCACGTGAAGCTATCAGTCGTACCAAACATTGGCTCATTAGCGTCAGCATTCAAAACATTAACTTTGATCTGCAGACATATGCGTCGGTCAATGAACTATTATGACGGTCACTTCCTGCTCAGTTTCAACAGTCGTTAAACAAAACTTCACCGTCACAACCAGTCCCTGTTGATCAGCTGGTGACCGGGCCGGCTGTCCCGCACCCAACCCGAGCTGACCCGCTGGTGGTATAAAACCGGCCCCGGTCAGCGGGCCGGTATCACTCGCCGCTGCACCGCTACCGTCCCGGCAGTCCGCACCCCACCTCCAGTCATGAGGGCCCTGGTCGCTGTGTGTCTGCTGGCGGTGGCCGCCGCCGACCAGACTGCCTCGGCGTCAGCCGGCGCTCCTCCCGCCACCGGCCGAACCTACCAGGCGGCACCGGTGCGGCTGCCGGCCGGCGCCGGCCGCGCCGCCGCCCCGGCCGACCCTCGCTCTGGTTACCGGGTCTCCCCGGGTGGCTTCAAGACTCCGGTGGGTGTGGGTGGTATTCAGCCCGAGTACCACTACCAGCCGTCGCCCTACGCGTTCGACTACGCCGTCAACAACTACGACTCCGGCGCCCAGTATTCGGCCAACGAGAACAGCGACGGCAAGCAGACCACCGGCTTCTACAAGGTGGCTCTGCCCGACGGCCGCATCCAGACCGTCAAGTACACAGTGGATGACTTCGGCGGCTTCAACGCCGAGGTGTCCTACGAGGGCGAGGCGCGCTACCCGGAGCCGAGCGAGTACAACGTGCCAATCAACGCCGGCTACAAGTCGGGTCCGCCTGTAGGATACAAGCCAGTGGCCAAGGCGCCGGTGACCTACAAGGCTCCGACATATAACGCGCCGCCCATCTACAAGACCAACAAGGCGCCCGAGGTCACATTCGCTCAGGCGGCGCCGCCGGCGAAGTAGAGGATAGTGTGGGGTGCTGAGGGGAAGGGCCCGGCGGTGGTCGAGGGGTGCTGTGATGAGTTTTGTTTTGTCCCGGTGAGTGCTTTCAATAAACAGTGTGTTGGAGATGATTATCCATTGTGCAATTTTTTAGAAGATTTTGAGATGATCATTTGAAATGTTCGCACAAATAAAACGTGGACATGAAAAACAATGACAGTAAAGATGCACTCAGACTGGATTCGTAAGTTTAGCGGAGTCCATCACCTTACTACTTTACTAGTCAGTCATGACTGGAGCATAACGGTCCCGTCTAATCTAACCGCTACCGACCCGGACCCTGAGAGACCGAGCCGTGTCCTGACCGCCAATCGGCCACCGGAACCCTCCCAAGGTCCATTCAACTAGTCCCCTTGGGAACGGTCCCTACCAAAAGCGACCCATTGCGAATCGGGCACTGAGTTTCTTTATAGTAGTTTTATTTACCTCCAAGCAGTTACCAGACCGGGCGCTTATACCTTTAAGACCTAAAGTTGACCGTGCCGGGTGCCCTGCATCCGATCAAGCTCCCTTATTTGACTCCTGCTTCTGCCGGTTGGCGGCTGCCTCATAAGTCTAAAGTCTTAATTAAGAACGGAGATGTATCTAACGCCTTGATCAATAAGCATTGGCGTATATGTAACTGAAATGACTTACAGGCTTAGGTATGTACGTATATGGCACTTCCTGTCCACTGCATTAGCTCAGACCTCTAAGATCATGAGGGTTCAAGAACTCTGCTATAACAAGTGAATTTATAACAAGTGAATTTTAACCCTCGCCTGTGTGCGGCTTTTTCCAGCGCCTCTAACGTGTGTGTGTGTGGGGGGGGGGGGGGGGGTGCAGGGGTCGGTTAGACCCAGTGCCGTTCGGCCCCTGATCGAGCTTAGAGCTGTTAATGACCCAAAAGTCGGGAAAATCGGGACCTGCTAGAACTTCGTAAAGTGAAGCTGTTGTTTTTTCGGGGTGCTGATCACGAATTTCATGCTAGGTTTGATCACATATTGATATCTTCATGCATTGTCAGGTAGGTCAATTACATGGATGCTAATCGCTAAAATCGAAATTATCTCCAAAAACTACCTATAGAAACATGTAAAACTCGAAAAGGTGAACCAAGGTCATCAAAGGCAGGGGTGTAATTTTATATCTCTTTGTGGGGGCAGATGCACCCACAATCCTGAAATATGCCCCCACAATGATGAAAATGCACCCACAAGTCTTTTACAAGGCTGCAAGCGTCCTTTCGAGAGCACGGCGCCCTTCGCATGCTCTAACGGCGTCCTCCTGACCGTCTCGCGTTTCTGGATAACATAGCGTTTTATCGCTCAGCGCCCTTCTGGGAGAATGGCGCCCTTTTGACAGCACTGCGCCATTCTCATGGTCTAACGGCGCCCTCCTGACCGTCTCGCGCCCTTATACCTCTGTCCACCGTGCATCCCTGGACTGTTAGGCGCCCTCCTGGCCTCTCAGCGCCCCTGGACCACATGGCGTTTTCAATCACTCGGCGCCCTTCTGGGAGGATGGCGCCCTTTTCATGGTCTCACAGCGCCCTCGTAACCGTCTGGCGCCCCTACGTCCCCACCAACTTAGCATTACTGAATGTACGGCGCCCTTCTGATCTCTCTGCGCCCCTGGATCATATAGCAGTTTTAATCACCTGGCGCCCTACTGGGAATCACGGTGCCCTCGTAACCTTCTGGCGTCCCTTCCCTTCGGACCCAAAAACTTAGCACTACGGACTGTTCGGTGTTAATTAACTCGCGACCGCCTGGGGGGGGGGGGTCGGATCCGACCCCCCTCCGTTTTTCTTGAATAACTCATGAACCGCCTACGCTTCAACTTGAAACTTAACATACCTTCTCCCCCATCAATTTGACGTCTCCTGTGTAATTTTTAAGAAACTTTTTCCAAAAATGTTTGAGATACCTATATCGATTTTAGTGATGTAACTACATGGCGTTTTCAGTCAAAAAGTGGTAAATGTTTTTAAAAATCGCCAAAAATTAAGGTTTAAAGCAAATTGCAAATTAAGGACATGAATAGACGCAGCTCAACGAGTTCTTTAAAATGGCTATCTCGGATTTTCCATATAATACGTTGTTCACCCCTAAAAATTCAAAAAACTATAGTTTTTGGAAAACAGCTAATAAAATCCAAAATTTTGGGAATTTCCAAAAAAACGGAAAACATGTTATAGAGCTCTATTAGAACATAAGATGTCCCAAATTTCAACTTTCTATCTTGATTTTTGACCCCTAAATTGTAAAAAATAGCTCCAACATGCATAGGGCATGGTGACGTCATAAGCAGTTTCGTGAATTAGAGGCACTGCTGAACATCGCATGTAAAAACAAATGGCACCACTAGTTTCCTGGGACAAAGCTCGTCTAGAAAGGTGTATTTTTATGTCAAAAATAAAAAGGAATAGACGTACCAGTAAAACGTCAGTAAAAGACAAACTCTGCGCTGCAGCGAACTGCGGGGGACGCCGTACACTCTGGCTGCCTGGAGCGTCGTCACAGGGTATATTGAGTGAAGGGTAGGACGAACTTTGGTAGGAATTTCTAGTATAACTACTAGAAAACCTACTATATGTGGTCGGGACTAGCAAAAAGTTAGTTCAAACTAGAATATGGTAGCGTTTACTGCCAGAGAATAGCAAGTGGTTATTTTTCATACTCCTGATAACCAAAAATAAAAAGTTGAAAAATTGACTTTTCTTGGCCCTCGTTTAGTTATGTATGGTATAAACGATTTTTTATGCTTTCAATGCACACTTATCACCAGCACAGTGACTTGGGGTTACATATAACCATTACCATCGGATTCGGCGTGAAAAATAAGCCATAAAACATGTGTCGCACGCCCATGTAGCAGAAAGTAAAAACCGTGACCTTTCGTGACCTGACCTGACCTTGACCCGTACTTAGTATGACCCCTATACGCACATGGTACCTTCACTAGGTCTTGGAGGTCATTTTTGGTGAGTTTCGAGCAGCAGCTATCGATTCCGCTGTCCGTAAGCCTAATCATGCAAAACCCAAGAATTTGACCTTTGACCTGACCTTGACCCGAACGTTGACCTCAATCTTAAAATCTTAAGAGTGCTTTGGGAAGGTCTCGTAGAGACCTTTCGAACGCCGCCTCGCGGGGCTCGATACGACCATTGGTTCTCGAGATAATAGGGGGGGGGGTCGAATCCGACCCCCCCCCCAGGCTGTCGTGGGTACGGAAAAAGCCCAGGCGGTGCCGGGTTAACTGGATGGCGCCCCTCTACCTTTTTTTTGACGCCCTTCCGGTCACTTTACACTTTTAAACGTGTATTTGCTTAGCCAGCCATGTCACTTGAAGCGCCCTTTGGCTAGCAATGTTATCAAATTCGGTGTTAGTTTAGGCTTCCACATAAAGAATATCCATTGCGCCCCAAAGCGGCCTGGCGCCCCTACAGCTGGGCACCCACAATCATTTTAGGAAAATTACGCACCTGATCAAAGGTCAGTGACCTTGACCTGACCTTCACGTGACCTTGACACCCACCATAATGCATGGAGCCAACATCATTTCATATGATGAGAACGTTTACAATCACAAAAAAAAATTGGAAACGCGTGGATAATGTGAGCTGACATATGCGTCGTATCACGATTCCGGCCAAACATGGTCTCGAGAAATAGGTTACAAGTCAAGTCAAAGGTCATTTGGGTCAGGGTCATGAAATTTTCAGGTTAGATGTAAAATTGATCAACTCGAGGGTACTTATAGGTACTCTCATAGGCGGCGGAACGGGGAGGGCACCGGGACACCGCACCCCCTTTGCTTTTGGCATTTTAACATTAGCCCTATGGGCGTTGCATGGAAAGAATGGGACCAAAAGTCGGCAGCCCCCCCCCCCCCCTTAATTGAGGGTGTTCCGCCGCTACTGTAGGTACTTACAGTCAGGGGCGCAGCAAGGAAAAAAATTCGGGGGGGGGGGGCTAGAATTGGTGGGGGCGCCAATTTCGGCTCAGGAGGGCGCCAGTTTCGGGTCAGGAGGGCGCCAGTTTCGGGTCAGGAGGGCGCCAATTTCGGCTCAGGAGGACGCTGTCATTGCCGAGCAAGGACGACAAAATGTACACTCGTTTTTCCCTTATACATGGTCATTGGTCACGCGACCTTATTCCACTCAAACTACGGTTTATTCTAGGTATTACAGATGAAAACTGCTTTTACATTCTACGTATTTCAAACGGAAGCGAGTCGCGGCAGTCTTGCAGGCAAACACAAACGGGCTGCGAATGTCTGCATTACTGGTGTATTTTTCGACCCCATGGCTCAGTTCCTTCGTCCTTCGGCTCAAATTCAGGTCTCAAATTCTGGTGTCAAGCGTCGTCTGGCTTACGGCCGACCCAAAAAGGGCGATAGTGGTAAGTGAATGAGTTGAATGAAAGTGAATAAGATGAGTGAATAGTTTGCCGGTCGGGCCAATGGCACTGACGTGATCGATGGATGTTTGCCGAACTAGATGCAGTGAGCTTCAAATTAAGGAGCTGGAAACGTTGTACCTAATGCCTTCATTTTCCGGAAATTGTTCTATTTCTAGTTGGCGCCGAAATCACATTGGTTCGTTCCCTAACGCTTTTCTAATTGTAAATAGTTGTAAAAACTGCATGTTTTACGTGCAAGGTTATATTTGTTATTACGCGAAGCAAAATTTTGAACAAGACTTTAAACAAAATGAGTTTAAACTGAACTTGGTTTGCTCTCACACTCACCTTCTCTCAAGCTCAAGCTTCTACGGGCAATTCACAAAATATGACGGATCATGGAAAACCATAATACACATCTAAACGCATCGCACAATGATCAGAACTTACCACGGTCAGTAAACAACATAGGTAACGTGAAGAGGGCGCTGACAGGTCCGGAGTGTATGGTAAGAAGAACGATAATCGGTGAGTAGGGAGGGCACTGCAATGTGAGGAGGGCGCAGGTCAGGATGGCGCTTTACGGTGAAAAGGGCGCTGACAGGTCAGGAGGACGATGTGAGGAGAGCGCCAGCAGGTCAGGAGAACGCTGTATGGTGATGAGGGCGCTATACATTGCGAAAGGCGCCGACTGGTCAGGAGGGCGCTGAACGCGAAGATTTCGCCGACAGGCGAGGAGGGCGCTGACAGGTGAGGAGGGCACTGCACGGTGATGACTAGGGCTGCGACAGATCTGGAGGGCGCTACGCGAGGAGGGCGCCAAGTCAGCAGGGCGCTGTATGGTGGGGAGAGCGCCGGCAGGTCAGGAGGGCGCCGTATAGTGAGGATGATACTATACGATGAGGAGGGCACTATACGAATGAAGAGGGCGCTGACAAGTCAGGAGGGCACTGCTTAACCCGGCAGTTGCTGGGGTATTTCGCCACCCACCGTTTGCTGGGGGAGGGGGGGGGGGGCGTTAAACGCTCCCAGCCGATAACTCGAGAACCAATAGGCGCAGCGAAACGCACGAGGCGGCAAACGAAAGAACGCGACGAGACGCTTCAGATGAGTACTTTAAAAGTGAATTTTGAGGTCACAGGTCAGGTCAAGGTCAGGTCAAACACCTGAAATCGGGCTTTCAGTAGCATGGACTTCAGGACTTCGCAATGGGCGCCTCTCGTCATAAACTCTGTCAAAACGGTGCACAATCCACCATATAAGGCCTACAAGAGTGTCAACTCTATGCAGGGGTCAGTCAAGCATAGGTCAGGGTCAAGGTCAGGTCAACCGGGCAGGCACATATCCCCGAAAATAAAGACTGATATTCGCAGCCTGTGACACATGTTTTAAGGGTAATTTGGGGCGTAGAACACGATGGTGACATTCATTTTATCATATGTGTACGTGTTTGCCTAAAAAAGCTCAATTTAAGAAATGCATGTATTATGGTCGTGAAGCAGTCACGAGAAAGTGCCAAGATTCAGTTCAAGATTTTGGAAAATGCGGAACGATAATCAATAATCGAAGATAGCCATTTGGTTGTTCATGGTATTAGCAGTTTAATGGCGTTTACGGCATGTCTGTATGTCTATTCTGTGATTTTATATGATTTTTTGAACATATGCCGTTTTTGGTCGAAAACTCAGAAATCATGACGTCACTAAAACCACGATATCTCAAAAATTTTCCGACCGATTTTTTTGAAACATTGTCACAATAAACTTCAATCAATTCCCTACAGGTACCCAAAATTTGGCGCGCCTGCGGCGTGCCGTTTTTATGCTGTGGCCCGGCGAAAAAAGTGGGGGCGTTTAACGCCCCCCCCCCCCAGCAACTCGCGGGTTAAAGAGGAGGGCGCGGACAGGTGAGGAAGGCGATGTACGGTCAGGAGGCTGCCTACAGCTCAGGAGGGCCCTCTACGGTGAAAAGGGCACCGACTTGTCAGGAGGGTGCTAAACGGAGAGGGCGCCGGTCGGGAGGGCGTTGTATGGTTAGGAGGCCGCTATACAGTGAGGAGGCCGGCGACAGGTCAGGAGGGCGCTGTACGGTGATGAGGGCGCTATAATACGATAAGGAGGGCGCTGACAGGTCAGGAGGGCGCCGACAAGTGTGGAGGGCGCAGACAGATCAGGAGGATGCTGTGTGTGTGGTAAGGACCATTAGGGCGCCGACTGGTCAGCCCGGAGGGCGCCGAATGTGAAAAGGGCACCGATAGACCATAAGAGCGCTGAATGGCGAGAAGGGCGCCGACAGATCAGAGGGGCGCTGAACAGACAGAAGGGCGCTGAAGATGAGGAGGGCGCTAGATGTTCAGGAGACTGGGGGCGGATATCCG
The DNA here is from genome assembly GCF_019059575.1 of Amphibalanus amphitrite. Taxonomy (NCBI): domain Eukaryota; kingdom Metazoa; phylum Arthropoda; class Thecostraca; order Balanomorpha; family Balanidae; genus Amphibalanus; species Amphibalanus amphitrite. The sequence continues at coordinate 622,700 of NW_024881628.1, forward strand.
GCAGTTCAGGATTGTGGGTGCATCTTCAACCACAAAGGGATATAAAATTGTAAACCTGGGCGTCAGTGCCGCATGGTGTACCGCAATGGCTTACCGTCGAGGGCGCCTAGAGTGCTGGACATTAAAAAGGGGATCGAAGAAGGCGCCATCCAGGCAGTGGCGGCGGATTCGATTTTGGCGTGGGGGGGGGGGCAAGATCCCAGTCGAGGGGACATACCCCCAAAAAAGTGTCCAAAATCCAAAAACTCCTCGGATTTCGATTCCTTACGGATCTACTGCTGAACAGTATAAAGCACACAAAAAATCCTGATAAAAGTGTTATTATTAGGAAACATAAGGTACGTTTTGTCTATTTCGGGCGATGCAGGAGCCAGGGGAGGGAGAGTAAATATTTGCTTTAAATGCCCGCCCCCTGGATCCGCCAGTGGACGATGTAACGCTTTTCGTATTGCTGCATGATTAGAAAAAAAGCTCCAATGGGAAAAGTTGTGCTATAAGTTAACCCGATCGCATATTAGATGTTGAAGAACGGTTCCAAACCTTTTGAAGTAGGCGAGCGCTATTCTTCAATGAGGTAACTCGTTACCATTTCCTCTGTTCATTTTACGTTCGATTTCCGTTTAACCTTCCTAGCTCACAGCGGGAGGAAACCGCTCAAACATTCAGAGACAGTCGGTCTCATCTAAACCTATTGGGACAGCGATCCGCCAGAAACCCTCCCCAAATCGCCAACTAAGCTCACCGAGACGGGCTGTCTCGATGGGTTTATACAGTTAGCCTACAGCAAGGCTTAACTAAGGCCCAAACGCTCGTCAAGCTGGGAACGGAGGGCTGAGGTGAGGGAGCGTGGCGGTGGGATGGGGTGAAGGAACGGTGGACTGGAACGAGAATCCAGAAGCTCTGGGTAGGGCGTTTCTTTATTAGGGCTTTAGGGTGCGCTGACTGCGGTAAGGTCCAAATTATCACACCAAATTTTGTCACGCCATATACCGGTTCAGGCACTCGAGAATCAGCGGCCAGTGATATCTGCAAAGACGAAGCATTTCCAACCCAGCTTCAGCCTGGTGTCAGGGTGCCTCAGGTGGCTTTAATTACAGTTGCACATACCAAACGACCTCAGTGCAGCCAGTCTGTGGCCGAAACCATTCGGAACAGACTTCAACAAAAAGTGAGACAAGGTTAGTGCTATCAATAAGTGCCATATATAGACTTGGGCCCCGTTAGCTTGACCAACTGGAAGGTGGTAGTTATCGGACGCTGCGGGGCATACTCATTTTTCCAAAATGCCTCAGATTTTGCTTTCGTGTTCATAGGCGGCGGAACGGGGAGGGCACCGGGGCACCGTGCCCCCCTTTGATTTTGGCGTTTTAACGTTAGCCCTATGGGCGTTGCATGGAAAGAATGGGACCAAAAGTCGGCAGTGCCCCCCCCCCCTCCCTTAATTGAAGGTGTTCCGCCGCTACTGTTCGTGTTTGATGCTCTTTATTCTATAGTCAGCCTTTAGACAGAGGGGGGCCCACTAATGATCAGTGCCCTAACCCTCAAAAGTTTCCAACATTAATTTTTACTTTTTTAATAGTGAAAACTGAAATAAAGCGGATACTGAACTGTGAACATCCAGTTTTTACACTGGCCCCACACAAGCCTCCGAATGCCCAAAGCATATCTCTGATGACTGGCCTTTGGGTGTCATACCATACCGTGCATTGGTCAATGTCGACAATGTGTACTTATGACCTCGGCGTTTACCATTTTATGCGCTGGAAACTGTTGCGCTCGAAAAAAATCAGGGGAGTGGCTTATTATGAGCGCTCATCAGTCCTAACTACCCGCAAGCGAATGGCTAGCCCTTCCGTCTCCGCTCGCTTGCGATTTGGCATTTATGTAGGTACAAAATAGAGGCAAACGACCACTGAAGGTATGAGTTGCGTTGCGTCTCTTGCACACATCTATAAATCGAATCTGAAAAGACAAAAAAAAAAAGATATAAAGCGGAAATGGTTAGCATTTACACGTATTCAAAAGGCACCGTTGGACAAACTGTAGGAGCGCATAGCTGCAGTATCAGGTTATGGAAATTTTCCTCATGTTTAGGGCACAAATTATGGAGGGGCAAGAATATACGTTTGCCCCTCCTCCAAAAGTTTCTTAGGGAACGATGCCTCCTCTGCCACCCCGTATCCGTCGCCCCTGTAAGCGGTCACTGAAGGCCTGGGTTGCCACTGCGTCACGTTGACGCTTATAATGCCTCCAAAACTAGGTTGAAGAGAGGAAAACTTCAACTGAACGTGAACGCTTGCCATTTAAGAAAGGCAACGTATGATAAAGTATATGGGCATCTGGTTACATCTTCAGATGATCGAACAGAATAATCAGGTAGGTATACGGTTTCTTGTCTAAGCTTTGTCACAAATTATGGGGGGGGGGGGCAAAAAGATACTTTTGCCCCCCACGAGTTTGCCAGGGGGGGGGGGCAGCTGCCCCCCCTGCCCCCCCCCCCGAATCCGCCGCCCCTGCATCCAGGGCGCCTTCGGCACCCTGAATGAGGGCGCCTGCTAGATTTGGGAGGGGCTAAAGCCAGGGTTGTGCTTGACTCATGAGTCGAGTCAGAAATTTGACTCAACTCTGACTCAACTGAGTCAGATTTGAGTCGAGTCGGATAAAATGTTGAGCTGTTGAGTTGAGTCAGAGTTGAGTCGGACAAAAATATTGCGGTGTTGAGTTGAGTCAGAGTTGAGTCAGTAAAATAACTTTTGACATTGAGTTGAGTCAAACATTTAGGAACATGAGTCAGCTGACTCAACGTTCTAGAAACAATCTATATATGTATATATAATATTACTTTTCATCCCCCTCCCGCTTAACAACTTGGCCCTGGCCCTGCTGCCGGATTTTTTTTTCACCCGCCCCCCGCTCAACAACTTTTTCATCTGAGTCAATTTTGAGTCAACTTACTTGACTCAACAAAAAATTTGAATCAAGTTTGAGTCGACTCATATTTTCATTGAGCCGCTTGAGTCATGAGTCGAGTCAAGGGAAAAAATCAGCTCCTTGTTTGAGTCAGAGTTGAGTCAGGGCTGGCTTTCTGAAGTTGAATGATGAGTCGAGTCGGCAAATTTTTTTGCGTCGAGCACAACCCTGGCTAAAGCCCAGTGTGCCCCCCCCCCTTGGTTGCGCCCCTGCTTGCAGTTAATATAACCTTAGCGTAATTTGTTTTGTTGGGTTAGGCCCTTTCGGTACAATGGGACCATTTCAGGGCCGAAAGGATTATAGGAATTAGGGGAAGACATTGGTCTGGGCAGGCACCCTAAGGAGTCTACGGGGCTGAGCCTGAGCCCGTCCGTTAGGACAGGCCACGAACCCCCCCCCCCCTAAGAACTCCCTGGGCCTGCACCCGGCGGCCGGCTATACGGGTGGCTCCCTCAGAGTCGGGAGCTGCCGTACGCGCTCCAAGGGAGCAGCCCGGCCCGCATGGCGCATGGGATAAAGCTGCCTATCCAGCTCCAGCCCGGAACAGGGTTGCGGCATGTAGAAGGATTTTAGTATCTTGAGGAAGGATACGACGTAACGGGACGTGATTAGCGTAATGAACAGTGTTTTTCATTACACCGTCATAACTTTGGCCCCCATTTGGGCTTCAAGCTAGGCGACTTTGGTCCTTGCTAGGCGGTTTTGGTCTGGTAAGAATTGTTTTGGCGAATTATTACTTTCAATGCAATCCTGATAAAAGGTTTATGGAACTTATTTTTGTGTTTCCATTTTTTTAAAGAAAAAGACAACGCTTTTTATCGAATCAATATAAGCATCCTGATGATGATGAAAATCAAGTCTTTATATTGATATTTTTGGCAGCGCCGGCGGATCTTTCGGATTCCGGCACCATCCGCTGCAAATATGGGTGAGTGATATTTTAATGATTTTTAATGAGTTTTTACTATTATACGGTTTGAGTGGTGGAAATATGGTCGGTCGAAAGGTCTGGAAGCATGTTATGAGTATATAAAATGAGTTACTGGTTGAGACAGGACAGCAATAGCGTCGCATCTCTTGTTTATACCGATTTCAGTCGCGCTGTTTACGGCTTTTAGGCCCCTATTTTCTTTTCACTGAGCGTCTGGAATCTGGATAAGCGGATTTCACACTAAACGCAATAAGGCTGAGGGCTTAAGTGTAATTTCATGGATGATCACATGTCAGTTGGGAACCTATCAGTTGGGTTCCAGTCAGTGGGGGAGCCAGTCAACCAAGCACCTCACCAGAGACATGATGATCACTTGCAGGATATCCAACTGACTGTGGGAGATGTAATGACTTTGCTCGCAGCCACGGATGGCAACTCAGCTATGGGTCCCGATGGATTACATCCTCTTGTTCTCAAGAATTGTGCCGGGGCTTTGGCTAAGCCAATTCATGCTATATACTTTCGTTCATTGAGGGAGGGCCAGTTGCCAGAGGCATGGAAGCACTCAGTGGTTATTCCAATCTTTAAGAAGGGGTTACGACTTGATCCACTTAACTACCGTCCCGTGTCCCTAACATCCGTTACATGTAAAAGACTCGAACGTGTACTTTGCGATGTAATCTATGATTATCTCGATTCATCGTCATTGCTGTCGTCCCACCAGTTTGGATTCCGTCCTGGTCACTCTATGGCAGAACAGCTCTTGTTGGCTTATGAGGAGGTGTCAGAGGGAGTTGATGAGGGGAGGGCTGTGGACATGGTGTTGTTTGACTACAGTAAAGCATTCGATGTAGTACCTCACGCAGTTCTGATTAAGAAACTCAGTTACTTGGGCATAGCAGGAGAGGTGTTGAGTTGGATATCCTCCTTTCTTTCCAACAGAACGATGAGAGTCAGTGTAAACAACAAACTCAGTAGCCCTAATTCTGTTACCAGCGTAGTCCCACAGGGCTCGGTGTTGGGGCCTTTGTTGTTTCTTGTCTATATCAACTTTGTCGCCTCCGGCTTCAGTTGCAAATACAAAATTTTTGCTGATGATTTAAAGATATATGGTTGCGGTAAAACACACAGAGACTTCTCTGGTTTACACGAGCTAGAAAGACAGATTCAGACTGATATAAACACTCTGTCCAGCACTTCCAAGTCTTGGGGTCTTCGCCTGAATCCTAACAAATGCGTGGTGCTCCGGTTTTCTAGGAGACAACATGCCTCGCCCCGTTACGTCTTAGATGGTAAAGAGTTACCTACTCCCAAGTCCCATACCGATCTCGGGGTCATCGTTGATGACTCACTGAAGTTCCACGACCACATATCATCTGTCACCCGCAAGGTCGCTGGTCTCGGGCACAGTTTCCTCAAATCTACTGTCTGTCAGTCTCGGGAATTCATGTTGTTCTTTCTTAAAACGCACATGAGACCTGTGCTTGAATATGCCTCGTGCGTTTGGCACACTGGTTATATCGAGGATGATCGGAGGCTCGAACGATTCCAAAGGTACTGGACCAAGCAAATAAGCATGCTCGAACATCTCGCATATAGTGACAGGCTGAGGGAGTTAGGTCTGTACTCGGTCAAGGGACGGCTTATGCGAGCAGATCTCATACAGTATTGGAAAATTTTCCACAGGAAAAGCTGCGTCCCCCCGGAGATCATGTTCCCTCAGCCCTTCACCCGTGTCACCAGGGGACACATGTACAAGATTGGTGTGACGCATGTGAACACAGATGTGAGGAAAAGATCATTCTCAAAGAGATGTGTCAATGCATGGAATCGCCTACCAGAACATGTTGTTGATGCCCCTGATGTATCTGCTTTTAAGCGAGGGTTAGATCAGTTGGGGAAACTACGAGGCGAACGTCCAAAAATGGATTGGTCAATAAATGGATTTCTTATGACCATATATGGGCATAAATGCAGCCATCGCTATTACGGGTAATTAACGGGAAAGTAGACAATACTTGCGGCATCACGTCCACCCATCGGAGAGAACTAGGTTCCATTTTCCATTGGGAACGAAGACTGTGAGTGAATACTTAACGGAATTCAGGGAATTCACTCGAAAATGGCGATCAAAAGATGTCTTTTCTGCAGGTTCTAGGCACCAGCGCCAATTCATTTTTTGACCGGCAATCAGCTGGCCATTCCATAAATTGATTGGCAAACAGCTGGCTGATCAAAATATGGATGCGGTGGGAGTGCGAACAGCAGAAGCCACATGACATGACAATGGTCTTCTGCCCTTGTGTGCACTTTCGGTTCGCACGAATGCGGGCTCAGGTCCTATATACGCAATTGCACAGCCGGCAGCATCGGCCGGCAGCACCCGGCCTCGTGGATGGACATAACGGACATAACTATGGAATTATGATACTAGGTATTGTCCAAACGACGAAGAGGCGGTATTGAAAATGACAATTTATGAATGCTTTTATTTTCCCAATCAATTGAATACACGTCGATTCCTAGCTCACCCTGGTATCAAATTAAAATGCCGGGGACAGAGCTGAAAGTTGGCATACTTCACCGTTAATTCTAGCCATAGGCGGCGGAACGGGTAGGGCACCGGGGCCCCCTTTGATTTTGGCATCTTAATATTAGCCCTATTGGGTGTTGCATGGAAAGAATGGGACCAAAAGTCGGCAGTGCCCCCCCCCCCCCTTAATTGAAGGTGTTCCGCCGCTACTGATTCTAGCCCGATCTTTCGACACCAACCGCATTTTTAGGTCAGGTCAGGTCACTGACCTGTGTGTCGTTAGAGTAAGCCTGTGCACCTAAAATGCTACAACTTCGCAATGCTCTCAGTGCCAGAAGAGCTCGTTTTCTTTCAAGAGGCTCTATCGAGATCGAGACGGCGTCAGGATCGAGACGGCGAGAGGGGGGGGGGGCGTACTGGCGTACTGAGTCCAACCCTCCGGGGTCCAAGGCCGGGGCGCATGTGGAAAACCATTAGGTCCGGCGATGGTGAAGCCACCAGATCAGTTAGTTATCGTGGGGCAACAAGTTAACAACAACAAGTAAATCGCAGCCAGACGCGTGCCTACCTTTTTACTGCCCTGTAGCAGTCTCACCACTGATTCGTTTTTGTTTTCTTTTGTATTTCATACCCAGACTGGCGTCGCCTCGGCATACCATTCGTCATGGTGATCCAAGACGCCTGTTGGAAATGAACACAGCCGGTCCGCCGGGCAGTGTTCATCTCCCACCGCACATCAACATAGGTGAAGAATGGTGCTGAACTGTGGGTGCTCGAGCTCTCCCAATTCTACGCCGGTTTGGCTCTGGAGCCGAAACAGACGGCGGAGGTCAAGGTCACCGCTAGGGCGGCGGCGGATTTGCTACGCCCAAGCACCCACAGTTCGGGCACAATTATCCACCTATGCCCACTGCATGCGCCACTACTCATTAATAACAATTGAGCACCCAGTTATCTGATCGGGGCCATTTGTAGCATTGGCCAACATGTGGCCATATATAACATTGACCAACATATGCCCACCAGCATGACGTCCGAGCTTCCAACAGATATATTGCTCCTCATAGCATGATTATCGCACACGGATATTGTTGCATATCATCGCAGCAGAAAGTTGACAGGCCATACGCCTAAACGGTCACCGCATATGAAGCAACTTATGTACTCGAGCGGCGATGACGCAATTCAAAGGAAAAATATGTATCGTAAAATTCCCCCTTCGTTCGAACCCATGACATGTCTGATTCCTTAATTCTACGCGAACTGCTTGTATGAGGAACCATCATCAGTAACAAATAAGTTGATGATGCCGTACCAAACCTATCAACCCACAACACTCGTTTGAGGACTACACTGTTTCAACACTGTCCTCCACTTCCTCCGGAGTCCAGACGGTCGCCACACCTCGCTGCCTTCCGCCACAGGTGACTGACGGCTGGCCTGCAATGAAACATATGAAATCTGTTACAGGAAAAAGTTTACTTTTAACATGGGGTTTTGAACTGGAATAGCAGTTCCGTGGCTTCAGCTGAGACAGGTTCAGACAGGCTCACAGTTCAGACAGTTCAGTTCAGACAGACAGGCAGACAGGCTGACACAGTTGAGGTCAGGTTAGATTATGTTTTGTTATATATTTAACTGTGAAAAGATGACTGAGGCACACGTGAGACGCACATATCAATATTGCAGCAAGGGTGACATCTGCTCAAAGTACCGATATAAGGCAAGGAAAAGCCAATCCCAGCAATAGATGTCATTTAGATTGAATAAATTTTAAAATGTTACAAAAAAGGGCAGCTGCTTACCGTCAAGTGTCACAGTGGTCACCCCCTAATGTACTGGTGGCTCACATTTCTCATCCTTTAACATTGGGTATAGGACCTACCGAAAAGAAATTGCTCCTAACAGCATTGACACTTCTTTAAAAAATTTAAACTGCCATATTAACGCAATACCTGACCTCCAAAAATATAATAAAAGCAAAAATATACGACGCTAGCGTCACGCACCGTAATTGTCTCAAAACCACCATCATTTTCACGCCGCCTATTTCTTCTCTTCTAGACAACCTTACACTAGAAAAGAGACAGAAAAATATCAAACAGGTCTTCCTATGCAAATTCCACTCAAAAAATTGCAAATCCTCACATATGTGGCATCGGCACGAGATAAAAACCGGGGACACACACCTTTCTGGAACGGAAGAACAATCCAGAGGGACACGACGCCTACCGAAATGGCCGTCTGCCTTGCCGTAAATATTTAACTTTCAAAATAAAAAACTTGACAAATCGACAGCTTAGTATTTATTGAAAATTTCTGACATATTTAGGGTTATAACGATAAAGTAATATAATTAAAATTTAATGTTCATGTTTCATTTACAAACGCACGTTTTTTCAACACCGCTGCTTTCTCTATCACGGCCGCCTCCACTAGATTCGTTCGGCATCGTGACTAATTGGATTAGGACCGCTGGTGATTTCTCTACAGAGTAAGTATGGGCTGTATGTGGTTATAATACTTCCATATGCCGTTTTTTTACCATTTTCAAACTAGGATGCACGAAATCAGGTCAATTTATTGATTGCATGACCTTATATGGGCATGGCTCCGCCCCGCCCCACGCATCCCAAGCCATTCATTGGTCAATTCATTTTTTGACGTTCGCCTCGTAGTTTCCCCAACTGAGATGATGTGATACCGGACCTGCTATTTGATTATGTCTAGCCTTCTTGCCCTGTGTATATTTCATATACGTTTGTAAAATATTTGGTGCTAATGTGACATGTGAAACGCAATTAGTGTGAAATTAGGATATTAGCGAGAACAAAAGGTACTATAGTTCGTTTTTTCAAAAGGACGCTGGCTCAAAGTTCATTGTCGAAGCTCTCACGTGAGTTTTGGCAACTTCAGCGTCTGGCTAAGAATTTCTTGCCGAAAAAATGATCGATTTCAAATTGTGCTCGGTAAATACAGGAAATTGTGACTTCAAAAATGAGCATAATATGATGACGTCACTGGTAGCAGCTGGCACCCAATGTCCGTACGAAAGCATTCATTGCCAATTTTTTTGGGGGAAAACTTCGTTTTTTGCTCTTACCGAGGCCCGAATCGAGTAAGCGATTCTTTCCATGATAGTTATGCATTGCATTGCAATGCAAATTCCACAGCATGACGTCACCACTGTTCTCATGTCTAGTTCCAAAACGCAGGCATGGAATTTATCGGGAATAATTCACATGTTAAAATAAGTTGACGTTCGAGTTTCTCAGGTTCAGTTTTTGCCCGTTTTGCTCGCTAAAACACGTGCTTGTTCGAAAAACATACTTGGAGCCAGCGTCCTTTTGAAAAAAAAAAACGAACTATAACCTTGACTATAACACTCGATACTCGATCATGTATTACGATAGGTTAAATGGCGACACACATTTCCAGTTCATGGCTCACACTGCAATACTCAAACATGGCTGGTCTTAAACGGAATTGGCGTGTCTTTCGATATGGGTTCCTTTCTTTTCCTTGCCACTCCTTCCTGTGACTGTATACTTGGTGAAGGGAACCAACCAGGTAAGTGAACCAGGTAAGTGGGGAAACTACGAGGAGCCAAACAAAAATTGGATTAGCCAATCAGCGGCTGGAGTGGGCGGGGCAATGACCATATATGGTCATAAAATCAGACAACTTCATCATTTCAATGAATTTTAGCATTCAAATGAAAAAAATAAGGCATCAGAATGTTTTTTAACCAGACAAGGCCTACACTCACCCGGTGCATAATTAACTGGTGGCTCTAAATCGCAGAGTTACAACGCAAGGTCAAACCGTGATTGGCAAATATGGCGGATTGAAACAGACGCGCCAAAAAATGTAAGCAGTACCGTGTTTTAAAAATGTCATTATTTTTATTATTTTGTTTATGGTTTTTCTGATTGTGGTTAAGCTATTATTTTAAAATTAAATATCTTTGTTTATTGTAATTAAATTAAATCTTTTAACAATTTTCTTTCATAAAACCAATCCATTTATTGAATGGCCAGCTGATTGTGACGCCCAGAACCTGCAGAAAAGCCGTTTTCCTATCGCCATTTTCGAGTCAGTTAGCCGAATTTAATCAAATCACGCTAATTCCTAGTGAAAAATGGAAGCCTTTTCTCTCCAATAAGTGGACGCGATACCGCAAGTACCGGTTTGTTATACCGTTTTTCACCCTTAGTAGCGGGGGCTGCATTTATGCCCATATATGGTCATCAAAAGTCCATTTATTGACCAATCAATTTTTTGACATTCGCCTCGTAGTTCCCCAACTGCTATAGGGAAACAAAACATCTTGAATGTTTCGAGAACATGATGCAACATCAGATCATCCCATAGGCTTAAAGTGACCATCCCACCTTAACATTAGTTTTGAGTTGAGATAGCCAAATTGGTGGCCATGGCCTGAAAATATCGGTTTGGGCACTCACAACACTGAAAAATGCTTTAATTCGGAGATATGGAATTTCAAACTTGCAGTTTTCGGATTCTCAGGGGCTAATGCATTGGGATGCCCCCTTAGAATTTGTGACGTCAGCGGAGATGTAACTTTTTAAATCTTTTACTAAAACATTTGGTAGCACGCGGGTAGCACGCGGTGGTATATGCTGCCTTGCGCGCACCAAATGCCGCACTTTCAAATAAAGTCGCTAGGAACAGCGGAGATCCCAAAAAGTAATCAAAAGTAAAAGTCTAATGTCTTGAAAACTGATGAATATTTTTCGATGAAATTTGTTAGATTTTCGTTTTCAATCTTTGTGAACCCAGCAACATCACTTTCATGTCAATTCATTAACTTTTCTGAAGGTGGGAGGGTCCCTTTAATGGTGGGGGTTTGGTACCTACATATTTTACAAAAGCATTTTAGCACTTAGTAGAATTCATAAGGAAGAGAATGGCTTGTGAAAAATGACCAAATTAGTATTTTCACTAGAGCTGCTGGAGGTGAGCTTGAGCTATGGCTTGTTTGAGCACTATGATCAATATTTTGGTGTTGAAAAATGACCTTGTGTTCATCTCTGGTGAACTGATCATAACATGAGGCCAAAATGATGTATTTTGGCATGCTTCGTCTAGGAAGACAACCCAAGTAGAAATAGGTATATCAATAATACCTTTTGGCCTCATTTTGCAATCATTTCACTACCAGAACATGAGTAGGCTATTTTCAAGACCATGCTTTTCACTAGAGCATTGAATATTGAAAAAATGAAAGTTATGCCAATGGGCTGGGGGTGGGAACACCTGTGCCACACAAAAGCAGGCCATGAACTCACTAGCGGATCCAGAAGGATGGCCTTTGACGCTGTGGGGGCTTACCCCAGGAAATTTTATTGTTTTCTAAAATTTCTCAGCCTTTCATTCCATATTGACTCCTGTGCAGTTGAAAACAAACTTCTATTAAAAGTTTTGTTTCATTTAAAAAGAAAATACAAATTTGGTTGGTTTCAGGTTTTGCGGGGATCATCTGCCAGTGCTATATTTACTGGCAAAAATGCCAAAATTTTATGGCAAACCTCAAGTTTATTTCATTCTTATGTTTGCCGACTCCCTGATGGAAAATGTGTTTGTGTCCAGCCAAAATGTCAGTTCACTTCTAAAGGCGTCATTGATAATGTTACATTTACTTGGCTATATGTTCGCAGTTCATGATCTGATGCATGACCCTTATGATGACCCTTATGATCCTACTGTGAGCCCATTTTCATGAGCATCTACAAAAATTAGATGCTCTGCAGCGTAAAATACTACTCTTTGATCATTGTTGTGCAGATGAAGTGTTTGGTTCCCTCAGACATCACAGATCAACTTCTCCAGTGCTCAAGAAGTTCAATGTTTTCCCGAAGTGTTTCCAACTCATAAAGTCGTGTTTTTGTGTGAAAAAACTGACAATCTTGAGAAGAGTGAAATTTATGACGAAAAGTTTCATTTTTGTCAGAATTTAGGTAGGCTGCCATTTGTGACATTGTGACTTTGTACTGTTCAGGTAAGCCCCGTGGTCTGCGCACTGCTCGCAAGCACGTCAAGAACCGCCGTGAGAACCGGTGGGCCGACAATGACTACAAGAAGGCCAACCTGGGAACGCGCTGGAAGGCCAACCCCTTCGGAGGCGCCTCTCACGCCAAGGGAATCGTCCTCGAGAAAGTGTAAGTTGACATTTGATCTGTTCTAGTGATGCAGTGACATGGCTGAACAGCAGTTTAGGGCTGGGAGGATCTGATGTTGATTCGTGGTACTGCCTGCCCCCTGGGCTTGTCCCCATCTGGCTACCAACTGTGGATTGGGCTCTGAATGCTGAAACAATAGGGAAGTTTGGTCTGTTATAGATAACAACGTTTTCGATTCATCTTAATTGTGAACCATGTGTAGCCATTTGAATGGTCAGCATTCATTCTACAACAGCTGTAGGCTCCATTGACTGCCACAACCTCGTGCTAGCTTCTGTCGAGCATAATATTTCTGAATGTGAAAAATTTATCATGTGTAATCTCAACCTAAACAGCATGAGATGACTGATCTAAAATGTTTGCTTTTGAATATCGTCTGATTTGTCATCAGCGTTATCTCGTCTCACATTCTCCCAATGATGATTTCCCCTCCTCCGCAGCGGTGTGGAGGCTAAGCAGCCGAACTCGGCCATCCGCAAGTGCGTGCGTGTGCAGCTGATCAAGAACGGCAAGAAGATCACGGCGTTCGTGCCGCGTGACGGCTGCCTCAACTACGTGGAGGAGAACGACGAGGTGCTGGTGGCCGGCTTCGGTCGGAAAGGCCACGCCGTCGGAGATATCCCCGGTGAGTGGCAACGAAGACGTTAGGATGGTCCGGCTGTTACGGCTCGAGTGGTGACCCCGACGCTCTGATGGTTGGAGTCGTGGTCTGGAATCCGGATATTGTTTCGGTTGAACGAAGCTCCTTTGTCCGTGGTGCTGATAGTAGAGTATGAACGACCTCTCCCTGGTCAGGCCGATGACACCTGGTCTATATACATATAGCGCCACCTGCCATGCATTTTTCACACGTTGTTTCGGTTTAGTCCGTCAGGCTAATCCATGTTTTTTTTTACAATTGTTGCATCATATAAAGGTTCTGATTTTGAAATGAACAAAAGCGCCGGTGCGTGCTCCCTAGTGTTCGAAGTCATTCGTCATGCATTTCTTCGCTGCACAAATCCTAGTAAGCACGTTGCTTCGCATCGTATTTCTTCATCTTCGGTTAGGTTGGGCAGGTTAGGTTACGTTGTGTTTGTTAAGACTGACGAAGAAATGCGATGCAAAGCTCAAGTTAGGTTGCGTTAGGCTAGGACGACTAACAAATATGCAGACGAAGCTTTGCTTGACGAAGAAATGCGAAGCGAAAGCTGGTCCTTGAACCAGTTCCTTCGAATTTACCATTTGGCACAACTTGTTTTGTTCAGAAAATTTTGACATTGAACCTCGTTTTGCCTTTTTTCTGCTTATGCTCTGTACTGTATGTTCTGACGGGCTGTATTCCTTCCTCAGGTGTGCGTTTCAAGATCGTGAAGGTTGCCAACGTGTCCCTGCTCGCCCTGTACAAGGAGAAGAAGGAGCGTCCCAGGTCGTAAACCAATACATGTGAGGTCGTCGACACTTGTTTTCTGTGGTGATTTCAGTCGACGGGAAAACGGAGTCTGGGCTGGTCTGGGGTGGGTGCTGACTGATTTACATTTGCGAGCCCGAGATCTCCAAGATTGGGGGATGGTTGGTGTGACAAAGTGGAACGGTAGTACAGGGGCGGATTGCTTATGATCCCAGTTGGGGGGCTCGCAAGCACTCGTTAGCTGCTGGGGGTAGTCGCCAGTCGGTAACACAACTAAGGCAGCGCTGCCACACATTCGTAGACATGTCGTTGACTAATGTAGAGGGCATTTGGCAGATTGTCATCGCATCATCAGTTATGCTGTAGTATCTTGGTGAACTGAGGGGACACTGGGAGAGAGCTCCGGGCGTTGACTTGTCACAGTGCACCGAAAGCGACGTTGATCCACCCACGAGACGATAGTTACGAACGGGTACAGATGAAATCTCGGCCACGACTGAAGGGATTTTGTAGCGCGACGGGAGCTGGCGGTCTGGCCGGAATAGGTGTCGCTGGTGTCGGGGGGACGGCACTGTCGGAGGCGGAATGAAAGCCGTAGGTACTCTAGGGATTTGCCATAAACTCTTCATCTGGCCGACGCGTTGAATGATTTATTTTTGTCTGGAAGGATCGACGAGGTGTTACCTTTAGGTCAAGGCCAGGTCTATGCCGATCAGGTCCGGTAGCGACTAGCGGGTCGAGGAGGTCATGTAAATCATTCTATCTGCAGCTCATCCCGAGTTCAGTAGTGCCTTCACTGACTCGTTTTCTTAACGTGATGGGGACTTATTCACGAAAATTATTGACGAAATTGACGGGAGCATTTTTTTTCGCATGTGACGTCAGTAAGGCTTAAAATGCAAAACCTAAGCATCGGAATCGGACCTTGCAAAAAAGCGCATCACTAACAAATTCATGTGTGAATGAATCACGAATTCGTGTGTCTTACCATTTCACGCGCTAAGTTTTCATGCTTGAATTAGCCCATCAACTGCTGAGGTCCGTGGCCGATCCGATCTTAGGTGACCCTTACGAAAATCCGAAATACTACGAATGTGAGGATTCGGGAGAGTTTCGTCATGGTGCGTGAGATTCCCTGGTTCATAAGTGACCTTATAGGTCAGTGACCTGACCTGACCTCGAAATGTCATTGGCGTGTGACAAAACATTTAATTCGTATGAATCGTTTGCGAAAAAAAGCCTGGTCTGTGGCTTAGACGCCATCGGCCGGGAGGGTTGAATATTCCACGTTATTTCCAGATATCTTAAATTCACTGAAAAGGCTCTGAAGCTTTTTCCTACATGCCGGGGTATGTCTTAAGCACAGCACGAGCCGGGCAGTAAAACTATGACCAAGAAACTGTCGGTGTCAAAATGCCATGTTATTTGATAGGCCGGGCAGGAAACAAAAGTTTACTGTATGCCTCGCCTATTCAAATACATTAGCCGGAGGGGTGTGGTAATAACTGGTGTAAGCAAATTGACCACGGTCAAAAATGCATTACCAGTTTGCACTTAAGCCAACATTTTGGGATGGTCTCGTTCCTAAGTCGGCTAAGAGCTTCGGTCCAGAACATAAATTTATCGTTGGCATACAGTAAAATACATACCAAACTCGGCCGGTGATAAATTTTCAAGACCTCAGTCCTTACTGATTTTTGAACTCGGCCTTCGGCCTCGTTCAAAAATCCAGTAAGGACCTCGGTCTTGAAAATTTATTTACACCGGCCTCGTTCAGTATTATATATTACTGCCCGAGTTTACTGCCCAGGGCAATGACCTCTAAACTACAGTTTATCGCATTAGTCCAGAGGTATAATTGACAGGGAATGTATAATTGACATCATTATTGCATGATATTTGCCGCGTAAAATTAGCAAACTAACATTTTTTGGTAAATATCTGCTCTGCTTATCAAGGGTTTTGAAATATTCTGTATTGGTTACAAAGCCGAAATTATGGTAAGATATGCGCCTATTAATCGAAATCCGTTATCGCCTGTTGTCTTATCTTCGTTTGATATGCCCACTGATACCTTGGGCCTAAGTTAATGCGTTTTTATTTGGCAGTTGTAGTCCTTTCCTCGAAACATACATGTAAAATATGGAAAATATAATGTATTTAACGAGCGTTTAGCCATAGGGCATATCAACAAAGTACGATTACATAAATGAAGCAAAGATTCTTGCAAGAGCACTGAGAAAATTCACGTTTAATCACTAGAAATATTATACCTTCTTCTTGTTCTTATGTCGTGGCAAATCATTCAAGTATTATGTTCCTTGGATATCCAATAATTGTGCCATTCTGAGTTGATATTTTCAGACGTGATTCTTTTTGAAGTAAGGTATTTTGATGCATTTTCTTCTATAAATTTCCTTTAAGGCAGTAGCGCAATCACTGTTAGGAAAATATGGACAAAACAATTGTATAAAGGTGTCACCAAAACCTGTCGAAACTAACCTAGCAGGTATGCGGCATGTAGGAAAAATCTTACTGACCTCGCCTTGACTGACCTCAGCCGTACGAAATTATTTGGAAACTCGGCTTGCAAAATTTGACTCCGGCCCTCGTGCTTCGCACTCGGGCCTACGTCAATTTTGCAAACCTCGTTTCCAAATAGTTTCGTCGGCCCGGTCAGTAATATATATTCTGGCATCAATCCTTCGAAATTATGTGTTAATTTGACAAAGTTGCAACTTCTTTTTCAAATTTATTTGACCCAGCATCTGGAAGCTGCACCCTTTCCCGCTCATTATGTGCACGGTGACTATAAATACACGATTATGTGCACGGGTTAATCTGTATTCGTCTGATTATGTACACATAGTCTGACGAATGCAGATTACGTGTAGGTACACATCTTACTAAAAAAAATACTGCACCTAATGAAGCCTTCACACATGGGCGCCGCCACCGGGGGGGACGGGGGGGACGCGTCCCCCCCACTCTCAGAATGGAAGGGGGACGTCCCCCCCCCCAAACCCATTACGGAGCGAGCGAAGCGAGCGTAGTCTTTCTCGAAATTTCTGAGTATGAACGGGCCGTGGTCACGCTTTTGCGAGACTTATGTCTCAGGAACCACTTGACTGATTTACATGCGGTAATTTTTGTAGGGTAGCTTCATTCCTTCTAACAAGTATTGAACTATTCTCGATGCATGTGGGTGACCTATTATGCACCCGCCACGTGAAAAACGAAGAGGTGTCAGTTTTGTAACAATTGCATTAGGTATCTCGGTAACATACTGGGCCGATTGCGCTGAAGTTAGCATGTAGGTAGGTAGGCACCCACCAGGCAATGCATATCCAAATCCATGACCATGTGCCACAGTTGGGGTGCTGCTGCACGTGCGCACGTGCAGGGGTCGATTCCAGATCTCGAGAACGGCTGAACCGATTGTGCTGAAAGTTGACACATGGTTAGGGACCGGTTATTAGGGTGCCGTGCAAAAGTCAGTTGGGACCCATTTTGCACGTGCGCACGTGCAGGGTGCCGCTTACAGATCTCGAGAACGGCTAGGCCGATTGCGCTCAAATTTGGCACATCGTTAGAAACTGGTCAGTAGGGTGCAGTGCACAAGTTGGTCGGAGGTACCCCCTCGCAATTCCGTACGTGCAAGACCAACCCCCTCGCTCGCTCCGTTGGTCGCCCCAAAAGGCGTTTTACTGGTTGTTTTCCTACTCGAAATTTGATTAGGCCCTTCGGTCCAATGAGACCATTTCAGAGCCGGAAGGATGAAAGAATTAGTGGGAGAAATTGGTCTGGGCAGCCACCCTAGTGAGCCACTTGGGCTGAACTCGACCAATTGAACAGGCAGCCCAGCCCACTGGCACTCACTGTACCCGGCAACGGACTCTAGCTCCAGTGGAGTCATTCCCGCATGGGATAGAGTTGCCCGTCCAGCCCGGAGCAGGGGATCGCGGCGTGGAGGAGAAGGATTTGACTGTCCTGAGGATGGAAGAGATGGAACGGTGCCGAATCTGAGAGGGTCCAGGATGTTCAAATACTCAGTATGTGGGGTATGGGCCTACATGCATTGGTCTGACCCCTGCCACCTCGGCCAACAAAATCTCCAATTCTCCAGCTCAGTATCCGACCTGTTATCGCGGAACTGCCGATTTTTGATATCGTGATCAACGTGTGTCGTATAACACGACTGGCCGAAAACGGGCATAATATATTTCGTCTAACCAGCCAAGAGCATGACTTTAAACCAATCCGACCTCGGAGTCAAAATCTGAACAATTTCGAAGACTTCAACTCCGACTCTGGCCAAAACTGTCAACTCCGACTGATTCCGGCTCCGACCCCACAGTTCTGCAGTCACACTAACTACACTAAATTTTCAGCTTCTAAGAAATAAGCTATACCGTTGACAGGAGCACAAAACTTTGAGGCGACTTGACTACTTGACTTGGTGACCTGACCTAAGGTTTTCTGGTATCAAGCTTTTTAAACGGGCTGCAAAATTCGTATTTTAGAGCAGTTTTGCCTGATGTTTTTTGCCAATTTTCGCGGCGCTTCGCGCCGATTCGTGCACAACCCAGGCAGAGAGATTGTAACTATACCTACAACGCCTCCTCCCCCACGCGGGTATGCAATATGCATTACCTATGCAATATGCATTACCGATCAGATTAGTGGCATACATCAGCAATTATACCCTGATGATGAGGCACTAGAGGCTTTGCCATGTCAAAATTGAATCGGACATCAGATGTGTATATACACATCTGATGTATATACACATCTGATGCTCCAAGTAGGTAGGTACTCTCCAAGCTCCAAATGTAGGTAGGTACTCGGTGGGAATTCGGTCTACAGCCATTACTTAAAGGAAATACCTAAACTACTTTCCTCAAACCAGTTGTTTTGCCACAGGTTTATGAGTTTTTATGCTTAAAATGGTCAGGAAATAACATAACGAATATTTGCAAAATGATTTTTTATTTATTTTTACATAAGAACCAATTTCCGTCTTTCGTAGAGGCCTTACCTAGGTATATTGCAGCGGAAGCTGATTACGCGTTGACCAATCAGATTACGTAGTTCAAAGCAGCTGAATGCTGATTGGCTGGCATTTTTCCGTAAGGGAATGGATTCCTCGGTAAGGGAATGACAAAGTGTAATTATGGGAATGACTTCAGTATTCAAACCTAAAATCGATACCGATATCTTTGGCTAGGGTGATCGTTGAGCCATAAAAGCTCCTGATTTGTTCTCGTCTCAGCTCAGGCTACAAAACTGTTACTTCAGTTCAAAACCCAATGTTAAAAGTGGTATATTTGCTTTAAACTTTGAATGCATCGGACCGAAAAAGCCACGGTAAGAATGCCTACTTTTGGGTTTTCAGTCGGTCAGTCCGTCCCCCCCAGTCAAAAATCCGTGGCGGCGCCCATGCCTTCACATCCTCCATTTAAGCATCACGTATGAAACAAGACTTTCTTGTAAAGGATGTATCTGATGCGCTTTATGTGCCGTTGGGCATGCTTTTACAGCAGTGAGCAGATATTGCTCATAATGACAATAGGGTGAGATGCTTCTAAGCTCGTCATGGACTTAAAGGTAGTGTGCCACCTTCCAATGATTTCCCATTTTATTTTTCCTAGGATAAGAAGCTTCTGTTTTTACCTAATATCGCAAAAAAATCAAAAATGGGCCTGGAATAGTGCCTTTTTTGCCTAAAAGTTTATCGGTTTTTCGATATGTATAACAACTGTAGTGGGCTGACCTGCAAACAGGCGTCGGCAACAATCGCGAATGCGGCGCACATGTGACAATAAGCAAAGGTCATTATAGAGTTACGACGTACGGGAATGAGTTATCAGCTGTCTAATCGTAGACAACACAATGTCGAACTTAAACTGTAAGCCTGTATTGGTATTGTTTCTTTAATTTGGCTGTCGAACATTAATTTATGGTTTGAAATATGATTTTATGTAAAATAATTGATATGAAACAGCCGTCTCTTAAGTTATGACCCCATTTCACCACACGCAAGTGGCAGAAATGACAATGATCAGCTGACGCATTTTTCTTGGCCGAAGTCAGAGCGCGCAGCCCGACGCACCACGCGTATTTGGAAATTCCGACCTCGACGACCATCAGAAGCCACCTAACAGGCGTGTTCGAAACCGCAGGAGATGATGATGAACGGGTTTATCGAAACTTGATTGGATGAGCCTATCGGTAATAGCGATTTTAGTGTGTGCATTTATTGTTCATAGTGGTGTGAAATGTGGTTGGGGTACGACCGACAACCCGTCGGGGCGAATTTCGCACTGGGGTACTCAAAATTTGAAGAATTTAAGACGTTTCCATGAGTTTTGAAGGTATGGATAAGTTCTAAAAATCCGGTTCTCCTTATCCGGGTCATTAACTCCATATGGTCCAAGAAAGCTGGTCCACTACCTTTAACAAGAGACATTCAGGGCATCTTAACCCGCGCACCGACGGGGGTCTGCGCCAACTTAGAACCGACGGGGGGGAGGGCGGATGACCGCCCCCCTCCCTGAGAGTTGAGAACGAAGCAAGATAGCGACAAGCGGTAAACGGCATGGGGTACGCACGGACAAGGTCTACAATTTTTACAAAGGTCATTTTCAGGTCAGGTCAAAGGTGACGTCACAGGGGTCAAAAAAGTCAAAATGGCGGTGCTAGATATGGATAGTTTTTCGCGAATAACTTTCGAATTAGTCAAGATAGGAACAATTTAAGGGCATCATCGTGGTCCTCTCATCAATCCGCATCGAATGATATAGGCCATTCCGACCCGTTTTAGTGGTAAAAACAGGGAGTTGATTTTTCCCCCATTGACTTATAATGGGGAGGTCGAGAAATTGACCTGACCTTAGGTCATCGATATCAAAATTCCGAGATAAACAAATTGTAGCTACTAATGACATTCTGCGACTTTCAAAGGCCTCCGACATCTACTGTAGCTCTGGCACGGTGACAAAGTTGCAAAAAAGTGACTTGAGGTTGGGTCATTCAAAGTGACCTGGTGACCTGACCTTAAAAGTTAAGAGGTTCAAACTTGCACACCATGTGTAAAATTAATGATAGAATGGTCGTACCAAATTTCGCGGCACTACGCGCCGCGGTTTTCCCGCTATTCGCGAAAAACCTCAGGAAGGGGGGGGCGGATATCCGGCCCCCCCCGTCGGTGCGCGGGTTAAGCTTTCTGTCCTTCAAACTTTGCAAATGTGTTGTGGTCAGGCCATCAGGCTAATTGTTATTGCCTCGCTCCCACTCAACCCTCCGCCGAGACTTGTCACACGGAGCACCCAAGGACGCCGGGGCTATCTTAGAGGGCATGCAAGGGCGCCACAGCTGAATAGCTATGTCTCCCGGACACCGGTGACGAATGCAGTAGGGATGCTCTAAGTCAACATCGTCAATCCCGTCTCCGTGGCAACTAGCTGGGCATGATTTCTCAAACTTTTGTAGGGCCAAACTTCAAAAGTTTGCCGCATATAGGCATCGGTAGATCTGTGAATAGAGGCTGACAATTAAAAGTTTGTAGTCTCATAACGACTCATGCCACTTGCCCAGTGGGCAGTGACCACACCAGTAAACTGAGCAGTCGCCTTTGTCCAAGCCTCTCTCGTTACCCGCACTTCATTGTTATCACCGTGTCCAGTTCTGTTTAAATGTACGCGGCTCACTGCATCCAGGAGTCTGCACCCAAGGGCCTCCGTGCCATACTGTTTGTCACCGTTCTCCGAAACGAAAACTCACGCTACGTCTCAGACCTACGCCAAAACCAAGTCTCCGGCACAATGTTCGTGACTATCCGTCCGTGCACGAGGGCAATTAGTTGCGAGTGTAGGTGCTGGAGGGCTGGCTGGGTCCAGAGTCCACTCCCCAGTGACTGGTCACCTCTGGGATCACACCTGTGACGTAAGTGTCGGTATAAGAGCGGCGCCGTGGCGTCGTTCCTCGCAGTCGACACCGTCAGGGCAGCTGGTCTCCCTCGTCCCGTCTGCCTCTCACCGCACAAACTCGGCGTTCAAGCAGCAGGTCTGCACAGACGCACCAGAAACAACTCGTACATCACAATCATGTCTCCCAGCATCGCCAGTCTGCCCGTAGATCAGGTCGCCTGTAAGTACTGGAAACTTAATCTTAGCGTAATCATGCAGTTTAACCCTTTCGTGGTTTCGTGCTATGTTTATTATTTATAGCTGCTTTGGTTTGTAACTTACGTCTGGTCCCTTTGGTTCCAATACATTACGAGAATAAAAAACTCCGTTTGCACACCGCAATGCCGAAAGACGGGCGATGACCATGTTATGTCTGGCATCGTCATGCAATCTAATCGGCCGACGGTTATACGCTCGTCTGCACATTGCAGTCCCCGGAAATGAACCTAACCTTGTTTGTTTTCAGCGCTGCGCCGTCAGTTTGACCTGCTGGACACTGACGAGGATGGCCACATCTCCCCGGTACACCTGACCAACGTCCTGCGCAGCATCGACCTCCACATCACCGATACCGAGATGGACGAGGTCATGGCCAAGACGGACGTGGATGGTGACGGCATCATCACATTCGAGGACTTTGTCGAGGCTTTCCGCACGTCCCGGAGGGAGGAGCTGGCCAAGGCTGACCACGAGAGGCAGGCCAACCTCAGGCAGACCTTCCAGGTAAGACGGCGGGCTTTGTCAAACTGAAGCGTAGAACCTAATTAACGTTTGATTAATGCGTGCACGTTCAGTGGTTTCTGGTTTCACATTGCTATAATCACTGTCTGCTGGGTCTTTATGTGGTGTCGCGGCCTGTTCCCTATGCGTTATCAACGACGTTCACTATGATTCCAGATCTTCGACCGTCGGAACTTTGGCACCATCAGCCCCAAGGACATCTGGAACGTCATGAGGAGCCTGGGAAAGAACATCCCCCTCGAGGACAGTGAGTACATAATTATAGGAGTTCGGCGTTCACTTTTATCTGAACAATCTTAGCATCATGAGCTTTGAGCAACCTTCCCTTTTCGCTAGTTTTCGTATCATTCGACTTTGGGTGTAACTTTTGCAGCTTCGGCAAGTTGTACCGGAAGTCTCAATCTAAAAATTGTGTTTACACATACCGTCAAGATTGGCGACAACTATGGTAAAATGAACACTTCAAAACAGTTTATCCCTTTCCGACTACAGTTTCAGTCGTAATGCCGGCGTCGATAACCTGTTACATCACAACTATAATGTGTGTTTCAGTTGAGGACATTGTTGCTGAGATCGATCAGGATGGAGACAGTCGCATCTCCTACTCTGGTGAGTCATAGGATAACACGAGGACGCTGTTTCTGGCTGTCATTTGTGTATTGATAAGCTTTTGGCATCAGCTTTTGAGTGGCGGACGGCTGTAGTTCCAACTTTGTATTGATGTGGTACCTTCAATTCAAGCGAATGGTGTTTCCTATGTAAACAGTCGAAACATAGCTTCTCCCTTAGTGTAACTATTTCGAATAGCTCATGCAAAGCAGAGTGTATCATAATTCCAAGTGTTATAACTGAAGCCTGACTGTGTCTGTGTTGTGTGTTTTCGCAGAGTTTGTGCAGTGTGTGTTTGCGGACGACGAGTGAGGCCGGGCTGACTCTCGCACGTTATCGAACTGTCGGCTGGCTGGTCCAGTCCGATCCGTCCCGGGTATGGCCGCAAACGGCGGACCGCCCCCACGACCGCCGACCCGCGCCGCTGTCTGAGAGAGTGAGAGAGAGAGAGCTCCGCTGTCCTGTCGGTACCGCGTGGCTCCGGCCGCCCGCTAGAGGGCGAGCCCGCCGGCCGGTGGTGCTCGCCTTGAGCGGCGCCGGACGCCCCTCCGCCGGGGACCGGGGGCGGTGGGCGCCGCCCTGGAGCCGGCCCGGAGACGCCGCACCCGCCACGGTCCCCGAGCCCTACATCTGTCTATGTTTATGGCACGCTTGTGACCGCCGCACTTGTTACTAATACAATGCACGGTGACAGCAAAACACGTTTGTTTTATGGCGCAAAATGCGTAAGGTGTAAATGCAATGCTTTTGACGATAAGATTGGAAGATGACGATAAGGATGGAACGGATTAGGCTTAAGCGTTATTTTTCTAGAGCGAGATACGAGAAACTTGTCATCTAGCCGCTTAGAACGGAAAACATTGCAATACCAATGACTGATCTAAGCAACCTTCGCAGTTGCTCGTCGGCACGGGAGAAGGCAACCGTCATTGTTGTGTAGAGGACGTTTTACTTGGGTGTCGCGTATGCAGTTGATGGTTATTGTGGGACGTAAAACGATCTAATGCATCGTCACATTACAAGGAAGCGCGCTGTACATTAAAACGCATTCGGCAATTTATAAACAACGGACCTAAGCGTTTCAAGTAGCGGGTCCCGCTCGTGTTATTACAGAGTTAGCAGATCCGCTCCCAGCAAAACCAGCTGTGGAACGCCAAATCGCTTATGATGATTCCCTTTGAGTTGCCGCTATCCTTTGTAGCATCTTTTGCAAATATTTTAATAATAATGTTAATAAAACAGGTCGCTGGTCATGGGCCGTCGGCCAGGTTAGCATTTGGTCATGCCGCTGCTGACGCCATCTGTGGGTGGACATAGCCTAGGTGGACTTTCTGATAATCACTGGGATGACTGTCCGAGGAAGATGACCATACATGGTAAACGGACGATTGTGTTGTTAATAATTCCCGTCATGGCGATCTGATCTATTTGATAGCGAATACAATTAGTAATTACTGATAGCACTGACTAATGACTACTGTATTGAAAGAATGATATATTTACTATGAATATTGGCACAGTTATATACGTCCGCTTCATTTCAAAGAAGCATCCTAACAAAACTCCGAACTGGTTACTGAAGTCATACCTAACATACAAAGCTTCAGTGAAACAAACCAATCTGCACACTCGCCCGTATTGGTGTTTTTCCAGCCGCGAACGTATAAGGGGGGGGGGGGTCCGTTGGACCCCCCCCTTGTCGTTTCGCCCCTGATCGAGCTAGAGCTTCGCGGAAAAAACGAGCGTGTTGCCCGTGACGAGAGGAAGCCGATGATACCCAATTTTAAGGTCCTAGGTCATCGGTTGACCTTCCAGGTCAGGTCAATGACCCAAAAGTCGGGAAAATCGGGACCTGTTAGAAAGTCGTAAAGCGTGGCTGTTATGTTTTTTTTCGGGTTGCTGATCACGAATATCATGTTAGTTTTGATCACAGATGATGTCTTCATGCATTTAGGCCAGGTCGGGTCAGGTCAGGTAAGGTCAACCAGTAAGGGTATTCGTAGTAGGTGGCAACCGCCTCTGACAGCTTCGTAACATGTTACGAAGGTGCCAAAACTACTTCGTAAATATTCATATGGTTGCTAAATTCGAATTCAGCTCCAAAAACTGGCCTAGAAACATGTCAAACTCGAAAAAGTGAACCGAGGTCATCAAAGGTCAATGACCTGACCTGACCTTCCGGTGACCTTGACACCCACCCTAATGCATGGGAGCAACATCATATCCTATGTTTGAACGCTTAAAACCACGAAAAGACTGCAAACGCGCGGCTAATGCGAGCCGACATACGCCGAATCGCGATTCCGGCCAAACATGGTCTCGAAAAGTAGGTCACAGGTCAAAGGTCATTAGGGTCAGGGTCATGAAAATTTCAGGGTAGGTGTAAAATTGATTAACGCGAGGGTACTGAAAGTTTCGTCGTGATCGGCCGCTTTTTACGCGAGTTATTCGCGAAAAACCGAGGGGGGGGGGGTCCGTTCGACCCCCCCTATACGGGCGAGGGTTAAAGGGACCCTCCCACCTTCAAAAAAGTTTATGAATTGGCATGAAAGTGATGTCGCTCGGTTCAGAAAGAGCGAAAACGAATATCTACCAAATTTCACCGAAAATATTCACCGGTTTTCAAGATATTAGACTTTTACTTTTGTTTACTTTTTGGGATATCCGCTGTTCCTAGCGACTTTATTTGGAAGCAATAGTTTGGCAGCTGAAAGTGTGGCACTTATTGCGCGCAAAGCAGCATAGGTATACCACCGCGTGCTACAAAACGTTTTAGTCAAACATTTAAAAATCGTTAGATATCTGCGCTGACGTCACACATTCAGAGGGGTATTCCTATGCATTAGCCCCTTTGAATCAAAATGCTGCAATTTTGAAATTCAATATTTCCGATTTAAGGCATTTCTCGATGTTGTGAGTGCCGAAACCGGTAATTGTGAGCCAGGGACCCCATTTTGGCTATCTCAACTCAAATCTAATGTTAAGGTTGGAGGGTCCCTTTAAACCTTTTTCAATATAGCGGTCAGCCATCAATTGCCATATTTATTGTCTACAAAATTTAAATAAAGAACCTGAATCTCCTCCACGGGATAGGTGCATCGCGTGACGCAATAACTTACAACCCACTCCCTAGATGTCGCTAGTGTATACGCCTGCAGGCATGCTGTGCCGCAACGCTCGCGGCTGGGCAGAGTGGGCGGCGCCCGGCGTTTCCGTGGTACAGCGCAGTGCTTCTCGATGTTTGGGCAAACAAGACGACGAGTTTTCTTTACATAATGTCTCGCATCATCATCGCTTCCACAGCTACGCGCAGATCGTCATACCCATCTGGCAGAAGTTGATTAACCCTGCCGAGGGGCGAGTGCCTCCCCCAAATTTTTTCGTGATTGCTCGGAACACGCTGGCGATAGAGAGCTGATACCTGGCACACCTGACCTTTGATTCAAGCCAGATCTTGTAACTAAAACCGAATTTTCGGGTCAGGTTAGGTCACTGACCTATGCCTTCATAAGTGAACCTCTGCACGGTCCTAAAATGTCGAAACTTCCCAACGTCCTCAGTGCCAGAGGAGTGTTCACAGGGAGATAAAACTTACGGTACTTACTTAGTAGCCTCCCGAGGTCTTATTTTTGCATTTCTAGGATTTTTCCTAAGGGTCACGTGAGGTCAGGTCAATCAGTCACGTGGCCTCACCATTATACCTAAGTCCATGGGGGGGGGGGGGAGACATGTGGAAACTGTTATGGCATCGGAAAAAAATGATTTAACTACCTCAACCACATGAAATCGCGATTTCATGCACTCAATGCAACTTGCAAGGTTCCATCCTTCACTTTTGCATCGTTGACCTTGTGTGACGCTCTAAGATCACAAGAGTGTTTCGTCAATAACTCTCGGCCCAATTGAGATAGCCAATCGCAAAAGCCACCAATGGACTCCGGAAGACCTGCCCAATCGAATGCTATGCAATTACGACCTCCTTCAACCAGCTTCGCAACCTGAGGGGCTCTGAACGGACCTTGACTCCAGGTCAACACTCTAAATTAACCTCATCACAAAAACAAGTATATCATTCGACGCGCCTGAGCATGGCGAACACGATGGTGTCAAAATCACGGCACTGCAACCATTTTTACCGACGTCATTTACCAGATCTACCTTCTCCTTCTCCTTTGTACTTCAGCAACACCAAGAAGCACCTATAACAAAGCGGGTGAACTGTGAACTGCATTAATCTAACTTAATGAATATCTACAATCTACATAGCTTGCGAGTTCAGTTAAATGGCACCAGCCTTCAGCTTCGCTCTTATTTCTGAACGCTTCAGATTCGACCCAGTTACCAAACTGCATATTTCTGTACACGTGCATTGTATTACATAACTTAAACAAGTGCAGCGATCACATGCAAATAATAAACATAGACAGATGCAGGGCTCGGGGACCGTGGCGGGTGCGCCGTCTCCGGACCGGCTCCAGGGCGGCGCCCACCGCCCCCGGTCCCCGGCGGAGGGGCGTCTGGCGCCGCTCAAGGCGAGCACCACCGGCCGGCGGGCTCGCCCTCTAGCGGGCGGCCGGAGCCACGCGGTACCGACAGGACAGCGGAGCTCTCTCTCTCTCTCACTCTCTCAGACAGCGGCGCGGGTCGGCGGTCGTGGGGGCGGTCCGCCGTTTGCGGCCATACCCGGGACGGATCGGACTGGACCAGCCAGCCGACAGCTCGATAACGTGCGAGAGTCAGCCCGGCCTCACTCGTCGTCCGCAAACACACACTGCACAAACTCTGTGAAAACACACAACACAGACACAGTCAGGCTTCAGATATTACACTTGGAGTTAAGATACACTCTGCTTGGCATGAGCTATTCGAATTAGTTACACTAAGTGAAAAGTTATGTTTTCGCTGTTAACATAAGAACCACAATTCGCTTGAAGGTACCACATGGATGTGAAGAAGCGCTGCAGCCGTCCGTCACTCATAAGCTAATGCCAAAACCTTGTCGATACATAAATGACAGCCAGAACTAACGTTTTCTTGTTTTC
This sequence comes from Amphibalanus amphitrite, assembly GCF_019059575.1. Classification (NCBI taxonomy): domain Eukaryota; kingdom Metazoa; phylum Arthropoda; class Thecostraca; order Balanomorpha; family Balanidae; genus Amphibalanus; species Amphibalanus amphitrite. The sequence goes on from NW_024881628.1 coordinate 651,086, forward strand.
CTTTGACTCACCGGAGTAGGAGATGCGACTGTCTCCGTCTTGGTCGATCTCAGCAACAATATCCTCGACTGAAACACACACATTTATGGTGTTACAATACATACAAGGAATGTTTTCAATGGTGCAATTTGTGCACTTAAGTAAACTTTCAAGAAAATGTAGGTACAATATAACAGTCAAATCAAAAGGGGCGTTTTCAGTGACCAGCGGCGTGCTGAAAAGGGGCCACTTCACAGATAATATACTCACTGTCCTCGAGGGGGATGTTCTTTCCAAGACTCCTGAGGACGTTCCAGATGTCCTTGGGGCTGATGGTACCGAAGTTCCGGCGGTCGAAGATCTGGAACATGATAAAGTCAGCATCGTTAAGAATTTACTTGATAATATGAAGGAAATGGTCCGCAATGCTACTCGAAGGCTCAGCAAAGGCAGTAAGGAAGCCTGGAACCAAATACTACTGACAAGTTCAGCAACATCTTTAAATGATCCAAGTCCACTTACTCTCTCCCCAAAGCGGTCGAACGAAGCCCGCCGTCTTACCTGGAAGGTCTGCCTGAGGTTGGCCTGCCTCTCGTGGTCAGCCTTGGCCAGCTCCTCCCTGCGGGACGTGCGGAAAGCCTCGACAAAGTCCTCGAATGTGATGATACCGTCACCATCCACGTCCGTCTTGGCCATGACCTCGTCCATCTCGGTATCGGTGATGTGGAGGTCGATGCTGCGCAGGACGTTGGTCAGGTGGACCGGGGAGATGTGGCCATCCTCGTCAGTGTCCAGCAGGTCAAACTGACGGCGCAGCGCTGAAAACAAAAGTGAAAGGAAACTCAATGCTAGTAAAGCAAATGCGTGAAAAGATATTCACTCGAACTCTGGCTGACATTAGTCAAAAGTTGCATCGTATGTATGGGTGACGGATTAAGCATCTCGGTCTAATCATTTACGGATAAACGGAACAACTTGATGTGATCTCTGCCGATCAGGAGCACTAAAATAAATGAATAGCCAAAAATATCGAGTTCCAACCGACGCTGACGACCTACTGGACGCATCTCAGACATCCCTTAGCGAGAGTCGTGACTGATTTCACCGTGACTTGACCCGCCCACAACTCACAGTCAATCTGCTCTCGGGGCATTTGGGCGACCTGGGCTGTCATTATGGTAGCTTCTGGTGCGTCTGTGCAGACCTGCTGCTTGGGCGCCGAGTTTGTGCGGTGAGCGGCAGACGGGACGAGGGAGACCAGCTGCCCTGACGGTGTCGACTGCGAGGAACGACGCCACGGCGCCGCTCTTATATCAGCACTTACGTCACAGGTGTGATCCCAGAGCTGACCAGTCACCGGCGTGTAAACTTTGCTCTCCGAGCACACACCCCCGCACGCCCAAACACACCTGGGACGGGGAAGGCGGCCGTCACGACGCCACCGCCGTGCCGTGCGGTGATTTAGTCTTTTCGCCACGCCGCATGACCTTGCACTTGATGTGTTGTTCAAAACAGTGGAGTACACCTGACCTTAGCGGCACTCAGGGACTGTTGTGGTTTCCGCGGTATACATCATTGGGTTCTGTTCAGTGGCTTGTCTAAAAGCTGTTTAACGAGTGAATATATTAACCCTCGCCCGCACATGGGGGTGGTGGTTGCCACACCCCCCCCCCCCCCAGGTAGTCTTTCTGCTCTGCACTCAACATTTTTCGAGCTAAAGTGCTGATTTTTCGTATAGCTGCTTCTCTATCCTTTCTCGATGTCCACTGAAAATTTCAAGTTTCTGTGATTTTTCGTTTCAGAGATATGACCTTATTTTTCAGGTCATGTCATGACCCAAATGACCAATTGTCAACATCTTGCGTTGGCTATGGGCCTTGTGAGCTTTTGACACCTTGATTTCGGCCTTTTTTGCCAGTCTTACCTCCCACCTATCATGGAACATGTTGTTCGACGATGTACAGATGTCAAGGTCAGGGTCAAGGTCAACCTAGGTCATCTAAAATAACTGCGTTTTAGGCACGCGTAATTTACTTTTCACGAAGTTTTTTGACTGCATTTTTGGTAAAAGCTTCTCAGATCATGATTTCATGTAATAACTAATATGGACACATAAACACTCGGTGCACACATCAGTATACACACAGACACACACAGACATACAAACACATAATTGACCTTGACCTAACTTGACCTGAAATGACCTCAGCAGCAAAAATGTGGTCGGGTAGTGTTACAAAGAGGTTCTAGCTGGCTTGGCACCAGAAAACGGCATCTTCATCGGTATATGCTAAGCAGCGCACTTGATATCCAACGGTGACCCAAAACAGCAACATTTTTTAGTTTGACCTGACCTGGAAGGTCAATGACTGACCTGAGAAGATAAAACTGGGTATCATTGTATTTGTCTCTTCCCAAAGAATCTTTTTGGTCTTTACCGCGAAGCTCTATCTCCAACAGGAACGAAATGGCGCGCGGGGGGGGTGGCAACCACCCCGCCCCATGTGCGTTCTAGGATGGGAAAATGGCATGTGCGGGCGAGGGTTAAAGAAGGATGCTTTTGAGTGTTTTAATATCCCAAAAAGTTTTCACTTAAAGTTCTTTGATTTTATTCTTTTTATGGTTAAATTGTTGACTTTTGAAATCCTGGTTCAAATTAATACAATGGAATGGTTAATATAATGGAAAATGGTTGACAAGTTCCCAATAAGGATAGCCAGTGGATCGGTACCATCTGGTGATCGTATGATGCTTTCATACCCAGGTCATCTTTGAAAAATGCTTTTAATCGGATATTTGGCGCATACCTAATTATGTGCTATCAGCATCACCAGTTCGCAAATGCACTGAGAAACTGCTTAGGTATCAATCCATCATTAGTTGTTTCTGTGGCGACCACATCCACGACCACATTGTTTCTGTGGCGGCTTCCTATTCCAATTCGTCAGGAAAAAGCTTACAAATATGTTCTCTAAGTTAAAAAGACGAATACGATGCTTAGGTAATCGTCCATTCGGAAAACATATTTAATTACAAAAAAGCAACGTCTTTTATAGCTGTCGATGTCAAACGGCGTTCTAAAATATCAAGTTTCCGATCGAATTTGCACACGCAGCCGGCAGCCCACAGCGAACATAGATCACCCAAATAACATTCGGATCACCGATCTACTATCCCTTTGATCTGACCGGCAATTCACCAAGCGGCATTGCAGTAAGGTTGGCAGCCGGCCGAGCGGGCTGCAGCTGCAGCCGGCCGAGCGGGCAGCTGCGGCAGCTGGCGCTCTGCGCATGCGCCGTGGACTTTGCACTGGAGTCATCCGATGTCTGCCGACCGGGTTTTGGTACGGCCGGTGCCAAGAGCGGCCAATTTGCGGCGCAATTCGCCGCTCGCGCCCGCCAGCCGCGCGATGACGGCGTGGAACGAGCCGGCGAAATACAGACGAGCGCCGCCGAACGCCGGGCAAATCAGCTAAACACGGCGGTCCCGAGTGGTTTACTTAGGATCACCTGAGGTGACAAGGGTTGTAAGCAATAGTTTGCGGAGGACAAACAGTTTCTTGTATGATGGAACTAGGAGATTTCTAAAGGGCAAGTTGGTATTATTTAGAACGGAGAGAGTTATTCCCGCATAGTTTTACGCTTCTGACTTGATGACAACACGTGAAGCAAGGAAGTTGATCTTAGTCCAGAAATACACTGTATGAATGTCGTCATTTGTGTATCGACACACGAGAGAGCCAGGCATTAGAAAAGAGAACAAGGAAAAGGACAAAAGAGACAATTGAGAGCAAACGACAGCATTTCATAGTGCATATGATTATGCACGTCACAAAACGGTGAACACGCACGTAACTAAGAGGTTTCAACGTGAGGCTGTCAGGTGTCAGGCGGGTACAACTGAAGCAATTTTCGTATACAATGCCTAAATTTAAACACCAGTTTTATAACTCGACCTGTGCTCTGGTCAAACAAACACAAACATCAAAACACGCGAATCATGGTGCTCAAATTAGCCCGTCATATGCTATCTCAACACTAGCTGAGGGCGTGAAGATACACACAGACCAGTCATCGTCAAGCACTGGCGACGAGAGGGAGGCACAATGGCCTCTCTAACGCCTGAATACGTGTCGATTGCCTCTCCAGCGGGCTGTAAGAAACGGCGAAAGCCCGGCACAAACTTAGCACACGGCACCGACGCCCGGTGCAGCGTCCGGATGCAGAGAGTTTGACTCTTAAGCCGCAGTGATACACGTGACGGAGGCACTGCTCTCCAGAAATGGACGACGAACGGAGCGTTTCGGAGACCAGACGGAAAAGCCCAGTTTTGTATCTACTCATGATGACTGGTTCACAATTTCACTATAAAACACAAGTCAGCATGATAATATTACATTATAATGATAATATTGCATGATAATGTCATTTTTTTCTAAAGAGGTTTTGAGGTAGCACAATCTATCAGAAGCAATAACAAATTTCTACATCTCTTGGGGTTAATTTCTCGCGAGGCCTTATAGCCCTTCGATATTGTGCAACATGGATTTCAAGGGCCTGCTTACATGTGCTGGACCAGCCAATGACTCATGATTTTACGTAGAGCCAACCATTGATCAACTAACGGATTCAATCAAACGATCGCAATTTTATTAGGGAGTTAGCGCCACCACCTTGCAGCTCGTCGTAAGCCTCTTGGCCATTTGTATGCTCGAAGAAAGCACTCACCAGGGAGTTATAAAAGCTTGCACAGCTGCAGAGCTGCACAATGCATATACAAACAGACAAAACAACACACACCTATAGAGGCTGTGTAAACACGTTACTTGTTTGTCATTGTTTGTCTATTTGTAAGGTGTTCCCCTGTTACAGGCTACCGCTTATGTAGGTTTAGCCATTCCTTAAAACACGTCATCGTGTGACATTTCACAAAGCGTGGAGAAAAGAAGGAGCGGTCCGATACCTCCGGAAGCTGGCTACTGTAAAAGACCATGTAGGAAGTATGTATGTACCGAATAATGTCTTCGAACGAACGACCATGAGTACTGAGTATATATCTATCTATAGCATCATGTAACAAAACCAGAAGGCAGAGTTGCTTTTACAGTGAGTTTGATGTGTACTCAGCTCATATTGTAACCACATACCCACATGAGCCGATTTCGCTGACTCACGAATCAGGGCTTCAATTTCTAACAGTATCCCTCAAATCAATTTTCGCAAAGTTCCAAGTCAAATTATTTTCTGTTGGCTTAAAGCTAACTTCCAATAAGCGATCTTCATAGCTGACTCATTGTATTTTATTTCCGCCCCACCGCGCACCCACTCATCCCATGATATCAGACGGTGACTCCAGCTCTGACGTCACACCACTCCCATATGACGTCATCAGTCTGTCTGCCGATCTGAGGCTGCGGCCAACTCGGGAGCGGTCCGACTTGGTTCGGCAGTGGCCGCACTGCCTCGCGTCACATCCAGACAGAAGGTCAAGTGTCAGTTTAGCCCTCTCTGGCCGAGCGAAGGTCTAATGTCGGGATATGTGTCACTCTGTCCTTTTTCATAGCTCATAACGAGCACGTATTCCTTGTTAGTAAACTATTTCTAAATTGCTTCTGACTTCATGAATCAGACCAAATCTAGTTGGGCATAAACAAAATTTTTCGAATTTAATATTCCTGAGTCGTAAGTCCCGACATCATCGATGGCAATCGAATCCACTCATTTTCACCAATGACCACGATTCAGCTATTCTGAATTTTAATAACCGTGCTACAAAGCCCAAAAACGCATCACGTGTAACCCTACTCCTCTAACAGTAACTGCAGGTGAGGTTACCCTCAATCTGTCATCAGATATCAATCCTAGCACGGGGCACGGGGCGAAAAGTGATTATATCAGTGACTCAGGGGCTGACTGATGTCTCTCAGTGACTGAGACAACTCAGCTGGCACGCTTCACCTCCAGACCGTTAGTTGTGCGACGCTGACGGCGCACACGAATTAGCGTCACAACGTCAGCATACATCACCGTCAGCTGAGGGCGGAACTGATGTCGCCATCAGCAGAACGACCCCATTCCGCACTCGTCAGTGCCAGCACTGGGACACAGTGATGGTCCCTGAAGTACTCCATACAGCAGTCCAGTAATCTTATGATTCCCTTAAATCTCGACGTCAAAGGTCACTTCTCTGAGACCTTAGGCTATAGTGATCACTAGAAATTTCATTGGTCTTACGGTTTGGTTACAAGAAATATCATTTCTTTGTCTTATGGTCGGTAAAGATTCCATGATTTCATAGTCAGATCATTGGAAATCCATATGTTCCGACGACATAACAGTGAAAGCTACTGGTATGTCGGTAGTCTTTTTGTAGCAAGACTCGCTTCATTGCTAGCGGTCATTGGAATTTCGGGCGACACAAAACACCACAGAACCGCACAACCAAGAGCAACAAACGAGCTTTCTGGAAACAATTCCACTGCCATGTCAACCAGACAGGCACTAACAAACGTCTTTACGACAGACAAAACACTACTTTGCCGTCAGCTAGGAAAGCGGGCGCCGAGCAGCGAGCCTTAATTCAGAGCCGCTGACTACCGAGCTGGCGCAGTCGCTCAGGAGCCCGGACGTAGGATATGCTTCATAACAAGGTAAACAGCTCGATCAGGGGTGACGCTAGGGGTCATGGGTGTCGTATGTCAGTGACGCGGGCGGGAGCAGGCTGGCACAGAGTTGGCAGGCGTCGCTCTGGCTGGGACGTTTCGGGGCTGGCGAACGGTGGCAGCGTCAGGGCTAGAAGTGTCTCACTTTGTGAGGATCACAGTTCAACTGTGATATACTTAATTAATTTTCCAGGTCCTCTATTCAGGGAGCAAGTTAACCCTTTCAATGTATTTTAGTTAGAAATTTGAAAAAAAAAAACAAGAACCCCAAATAAGAAATGTGTGCGCCCAAATGAGAAATAAATGGCCCAAATCGGTTTCCCATGGACGTAGTCAGTAGTTTTTGACAGCCCGAGTAATACTAAATGTAGAGAAATCTCTGCAACAACAAGCAGGCTCGACAAAATTAATTACAACGCAGTAACTCAGTGGCTTTAGAACGACAGCGCTCGGATTCAGGCCGGCCGCTAAGACTAAATGTCAAACCACGCTCCACCAACTCTCTCAGCGTCGACACTCGATCCCTGCCGTGTAAAATTATTGGTGCGAAATGTCAGAGACACAGTAGGGGTTGAGATCGGTTTGTTTGTAATGACGCTATCTTGAGCAACACAAACATTCCACAGTCCGGCGGTCGAAACTCTGGCCAACGCTGTCTGGCCGACCCCTCTCGCGGATCATCAAACGGTCGGCTGATGTGCCAGACGGGCTCACATATTGAGCATTGTGGTGTTGAAAAATGAGCAGACGATGGCTGGTTTATGTGCCTACAAACGTGAGGCATGGACGAGCAATGGTTCATCAAGACTCAGCCGTTTATACGCAGGGTGTGGGTGATAACGACTGTGTAAACCACTGATACTGTTCACGGTCAATTGTGTTTGGATGACTTGATGTCAGCCTTGATGGATGTGAAAATGCTAACTATCTGCCATTGGATACGCCACGTAAATTTAAGTAAGTGACACATATAAAATCTGAGATGCTTGTCACTTGAGCGTAAGCTATGAAATGGAAGGCACTGTTACGCCAACCCAAAACTGAGAACCACAGTAACACATGGGTATCAGACTCGCAATTCCTAAAGCAAAAATGGACATATATGTACCTACACATCAGTTAATACATTATTTAACTCGCTGGAGCTACTCAGGGGCCAGCCCGATGCCGCGCGGGTCCCTCTGCACCCGCTGCTGCCGGCGCTCTGTTCCAGTACCGGCTGCTGGCACGGACCCAGACAGGTCTTGGACGCCGGCCGGCCGGCGCCGCGTTTTGAGAAGTGTGAGCTCGCGATCCCGGAGATCGTATGTGACTGGCCGATTGCTGGAACCGAGTTGTGGAAAGCGCAGGTGGCACGGTCGTCTCGGATCCAGCCAAAATAGACCGGCTCGACGTTTTCACACAGGGAAGCAGTGAAGCGATAAACGGTCGGCTCACCAGCCTGTCGACAGACAAACGGCCTTTGTTCCACAGTCACACCCTTTTACTCGTGACCAAGTTGGCGCGGTGCTTCCGACGCCAGGGGACCAATTCGTCCCTCTCAAACGTGCTCCCCCTTTCCTGGACCGATGGCATCGCACTGAGGCCAATCAGGAACTGAGGTATATCCGTTCCACGTAATGGCAGTAGGGCTGTAGAATGTAGCGCCATCGGCGCGTGATTTTACTAGTTAGCGACAGGCCGGGTGTCTGCCGTGAGTTGTAACTACGATTTACGACGAACTGGTCTGTGCTTCACAAGTGGACAGAGCACATATAGTTGGCGAAACTGATTGCAGAGCTTTGGTCTGTGAGCCGTTTAAGCTGTAGAGTGTAGAGTTATTTAAACAGCCTGAATTTCTCATGATCATCCTGTTATCTGACTAACAAGTGGATCAGTACTACCAGTTCGTGAAAATGATGAGACAAGTCGACAGAACCGGAAACCCGTACTTAAATAAACTCTTTCAAACGGTTAGCAATTAAACCACTAGAGCCCACAATCACGTTACTCCTGAGCGGGTGAACCGGTCCAGATTTGGGACTAAAATTAAAGCAAGCAGCCACAAACAGCTTAGTTCGAACCAATTAATACCTCAATACTTTCGAGCAAATGTCAGAAGCCTCCATGACCGAATTGGACTACAAACGATGTGCTAAGCTCGTGAGGCTTGGCTGTAGCACCGTAGAGTTTGGCTCCGTCAGTGTCGACTTTGTTCATTGTTGTGTTTTCACCGACATGTCAAACCTGGAAAGCACGTCGAGCAGAAGTCCCTGCCGTTGACCTAAGACACTGTCTGAGGTCAGCGACGTTGGGGACAAAGCTTGATCAATAAGGCTCTGGGGCTCAAGGTTAGATACTGGGGCCTATGAGGGTCACCGGCCAGCCAGGGAAGTGGAGGAGCTGTCATTGGATTGGGTAGGGCACGACTCAATAGAGGTCACTGGACGGAGCGATTCTTGGTGGAATCATTGACGGTCACTGAGCGGCTCAATCCAGTGGGTCACTGGGCGGACCAGTACGGGGTCACTGGAGTACTGGGCGGGACAGTCTTCAGTGTAAGGCCAATTGCCGAGGCCGTCCTGACTCCTCTGTCCAGTGGTGGAGGGGTTACTGTAAGGCCAGTGAGGGGTCACCGGGCGGGGCAGTTCAGTGTCGGGTTCACTGGGCGGGGCAGTAGACAGTCCAGCGAGGGGCCGCTGGGCGAGGCAATGGGCAGTCCAGTGAGGGGTCGCTGGGCGGGGCAATGGGCAGTCCAGTGAGGGTTCACTGGGCGGGGCAGTGGGCAGTCCAGTGAGGGTTCACTGGGCGGGGCAGTTCACTAGGTGGGTCAGTTGGCAGCCAGTGAGGGTCACTGTGAGGCCAGTGTGGAATCACTGGGCGGGGCGATGCTCAGTGTGGGGTCACTGGGCGGGGCAGCGTGGGGTCACTGGGCGGGGCAGTGGGCAGTAGAGTGAGGGACACTGAGGGGGGGGGGGACGCAGTGGGCAGTCCAGCGGATGTTCACTGGGCGGGGAAATCGGCAGTCCAGCGAGGTGTCACTGGGCGGGGCAGAGTGGGGTCACTGGGCGGGGCAGTGTGGAGTCACTGGGCGGGGCGATACTCAGTGTGGGGTCACTGGGCGGGGCGATACTCAGTGAAGGGTCACTGGGCGGGGCGATACTCAGTGAAGTGTCACTGGGCGGGGCGATGCTCAGCGAGGGGTCACTGGGCGGGGCATTGTGGGGTCACTGGGCGGGGCAGTGTGGAGTCACTGGGCGGGGCGATACTCAGTGTGGGGTCACTGGGCGGGGCGATACTCAGTGAAGGGTCACTGGGCGGGGCGATATGCAGCGAGGGGTCACTGGGCGGGGCAGTGTGGAGTCACTGGGCGGGGCAGTGTGGAGTCACTGGGCGGGGCGATATGCAGCGAGGGGTCACTGGGCGGGACCGGCGCCAGACAGGCGGATGGTCTGGTCGGCCCGGATATTTCCCGGAGCCGGGTGGCGCTGCCCCGCTCTGTTATCGGACATGACTGACCCGCTCCGCCATAACCCGGATTAGGGGGAGCGCTGGGGACGACCAGGGCCCGCCGGGCTGAGGGAATGGTCGCGACGCTAAGATGGGCTCCGTCGACAGACAAAATCCAAACAGAAACCGTCTGCGGTGGCCGTCGTCCGGAGCCAGTCGAGAATGCATTCAATAGTTGTTTCTTACCGAACTGATAGCGGTTTAGCCTAAAACAAGTTTTTGAGCACATATTTTGATGTTTGAATGCTCAATAAATTTGTGGGCTTTCATCAGACTTCAACGTTTTGGTTGACCATGGCATGGAAAATAAACGATTGAAGCTGGTCAGGTATTGATAACTCATCAGCGTACTTGCGTACGCAAGGCATACCGGACCTTATTCACTTGCAAACGTCATGGAACTGACCTTCCATGCAAACATTGAGTCACTCGTCACAGTTGCCAACAACTCGTCGCGAGATAGACTCGTCACGAAAAGTCCCACACAAAGAACATCAACAGTTCAGCTAATCCATCGTCAGTACCTTTTCCTCGAAGTTCGAACAAGGTAAAATCAAAGCCAAAAGTCATACTTAAAGGGACTGTCCCACCTTTGCATTAGTTCTGAGTTGAGATAGCCAAGTTGGCGGCCAGGTTCAGAAACCACTATATATCCTGGTCGCAATATCCTCAGTTTTGTGGTGTTAAAGAAATTCGTTCCCTTCATTTGAAAAGTGGGCCTTAGCTAAGGCCCTATCTCTTAACTATTAACGGCCATTTGATGACGTCATTACTCATTTGCCTTTTGAACGCCTGTCACACATTCAAGTGAAGTATCACTTGATTTACGAATAAGCCAATCAGAGACACTCTTGTTATTGTATGAGCCGCGTCATATTTGAGAGCAAATATATTTGCTGACAAATTTCCCCTCACATTGACATGAAGTAAATCCTTCATTACGTCACAGATTCGATATAAATGACGTCACGATGAAATATGAAAGTCGCAATATCTCAAAAAGTATACGATGAAAACGCGTAAAAACTTGCAGAATTCGTCAGAATATCATGAGTAACATTTCCGAATCCTAAACGGTATTTTTTTTGAAGGTGGGATAGTCCCTTTAATACGGTGAGCTTTCGGCTTCAAGCCTTTGTCAAACCAACAAAATGACCCAATGATTCTTCACGTATCTAGGCTCGCTATGTTCGTCACAAAAGCACTTAAAGGGACTATCCCACCTTCTAAAATGTTGTTAAAACCAGTTAAATTGTGCCCGACTTTATAGATTGGATGACCAGGAATACGGTTCTGGCATTTATTTTTCATTAAACATCTTAGGCTTCCCATATTCCAAACACAAACTTTCAAATATGTGACGTCACAGTATGTGATCATCAGTTCCCTTACACCGCTGAGAGTGTCCATTTTGGTGCACATTCCCTCATATCGACCAACCTCCTTGCACGACATTGGACATTTGGAGCCTTCACACTCCCCAGTAGCATCATGAAAATGACAGCCGGCCAAGTAAAATCGACTAAAACGAGGTGATTTGGCGTGCACCTGCACAGCGGTGCTGAGTGTTGCCAGGCATCTGGCATCGTTGGTACGTCGGACCTCGTTGACCCCGTTCCGTTCCAGGTGTGATGGTGTGGCGATTAGAGCAAAACAGAACGGTAAGTCGTCACAAACATGAGCGGAGCCAACCGAGACAGTAAACAGAGGAGCGATGGTGGGGGCCGTATCAGCCAGATGGTGATCGTTTTCTGAATCAAAACCACAATAATGAGTGAATAATGATCGCCTAATACCGACGCAGCAAATGGGTCAAGAGATTCATCAGTGACCATCACCACAAAACTTGATGCACACACGAAAACTTTGCATAAATTAAGACTTCAATAGCCTATGCCTTTACATTTATATTGATAAATTTAGGGAAACAGTGAAATGTGCAATGTGCATTTTATTATGCAACAGGGACGAAACACAGCAAAGCAATTAAATTAGTACACGCTATTCAACATCAAACAGCTATCAAACTTGCAAAACAGTCTGAAATACCACCTGCACAACACACCGAGCACATTGCCCACCTGTTTCTGTCATTTCCAGTGTAGTTGTTCGCAGCTAAAATACTCCGTAACATTTCAGACAAATCAGCAGTTGCGAGTAAAAGAAGAAGGCCAACTAATCACATAAACACAACAAGAGCCTAGCACAAACAAGCCATTTCCACAACCACCTCTGCCCCTCACTATTCCCATTACAACGTCCACCTACTGCGTGCCACTCTGCGTCAAATTCGAGGGCGTCAGCGTGTCCTCCCTCTCATACACAGTCGGCTGGGAGGCGATCCGGACGCTCTTCGCTCCATCGGCCGACACTCTGCGGGTCACACTGGGACTGGCTCGCGGCTCGAACCCGGTCGGCCGGCGCCGAGAGAGGTCGGAGGCGCCTGAGGAGCGCCCGGTGTCCTCTCCACGAGGGGAGAGCGAGTCGGCAGTGCCGGTGAGCGGCGCCAGCTCCTCTGAGGTCGCCTTGGCGCTGCGGTGCCGGCGGTCCATCCACCACTGGACGCAGTAGAGGCTGAGAGCGATACACACCACGCCGACAATCACAGAGCCGATGGCGAGGGTGAAGAGCCAGTTGGAGGCGGCGCGGTTCTGCGCCAGCTCGTCGGCCGGACGCACCACCTTGATGTTGCACATGTGGTAGACGGGAGGCGGCGCCTGCGCGGAGGCGCGGTCCAGGTGAGAGGACATCCAGCCGCGGTCGCAGACGCACCAGAGGTCGTCGTCGGGCCGGCCGTGATGACACTCCACCTTCTGCGGCCGGTTCTTATCGAAGCGGAGCACCTCTCCCTTGGCGGAGTCGTGAAAGAACTGAAGGTCCTCCTCTGTGAGGGCGGACATCAGCTGCCGGCACTGGTTACTCTCCGGGACGTAGGCCATCGTCGGCAGAGCTCCCGGGTTCTGCGGCTTGGCCGAGTCGCAGCGCGGCACCGGCGTGCAGCGCAGCTTGGACGGGTTGAAGTAGTTGCGGTGGCCGTTGTACTTGTGGAAGCAGTTGACGGCGGCGCAGCCGTTCAGCGGGTCCTGGTCGACCGACACACAGCTGCTGACATCGTACGGGGAGTAGTAGTCCTCCATGACGGCCGAGACGGGGCCGTAGCGGCTCACCGTCGTGTTGAACTGGACAGTGTGCTGGAACGAGTGATCGTTGTAGCGGATGGTGATCTCGCACTCGCCCACGCGGTTGTAGATGTAGAGGTTCGGGTACAGCAGCGTGATGTTGGTGGTGTGACCCGGAGTCAGGATGCCCATGTAGCCACCGATCAGCACCATCGACTCGCACTCGGCGTCCTGCACTGAAAAATGCTGACAGCAGAGTTTCATTTCCGCTCGCAGCTCCAGCGGTCCACCGCCGTTGTTCAGCACCGTCAGATAAAACGTCAGGACCATGTCGTCCTTGTGAAGAGGCATTATGCCTTGGTCTTTGATCAGTATGGGTCCGGCCTTGCTCTCCGTCTGTTTGGGAGTTGGCGGCGCCGGCTGGTTGGTGGCCGTATCGACCGGCTCGGGAAGGTCCGGCAGACCCGACAGCTTCTCCTCCATCATCGACGTCACCGTGCTCGACATCAGCATCATCAGAGCCAGCGTCTCCAGCAGACCCAGGCGTGGGCAGCGTGGTATCGTCATCGGAGTGAGGCTTTAGTGGTAGTGGCTTTGCTACAACCGGGTTAACTTTGCCAGGCTGTTCAACAAAAGGTTGTCGGGAATGTCGCATGAAAACGCTGCTTTTCTCACAGATTCTTTACTCACTACCAAACGCCAACGTTGTTTTTTTTTAGAGATGTTCGCCGAAAATTGGCCAAAAAGTGAGTAATATGAACATTCAAGGCATGGAGATTGTATTGGATTGATGGATTTATTATGGCTGGTTACGAATTATTCGGAAAAGGCTCGTGCTTTTAGTCGCAGGCACTTGACATGCTCGATGCCCATTTCCAGATTAACGCGCATTCTGATGAGTGCCACCATAGTGCCACTATGAACATGGCTGAATAAATCCACATCTTCAGTTGTGATAAGAATGATTGCTAAGGAGCCCATCTAAAAGCGCACACAATCTGACACCTCCCACGTAGTTTTAGAGTCTTGCCGTTGCCTCTCATCCCGACACCTGTCTCCTCTCGAGTCACCACCATCCTCCATCCCCCGTTCGCATCCCTGTGCGGGCCGTCCGCCGCCCCAGCACTGGTTGATGACGTCACAGCGCCCTGGCGTTTGACATGCCGCTGCTATAAATGCGCCCCGGGCTACTGGCCGCCGGCGGTCGGCGGTCGCTCAGTTGGCCGGTGGACGCCGCGGGTTGGACGCGTGGTCGGGGTGTGGTCGAAGGGGCCCTGACCCCATCGGGGACGTTGAAGTTTGATGGTGAGACTCGGTGGCGTGGAAATCCGGAAGTGCGATTTAACCTGGACACGGCACGTAGCGTGGGAGTGCGCCGAGAGCTCAGATATAAACAAAGGTGACGGTTTGCTGATAAGCTTGGTGATAAGCGTTGCGACCGCGAAGGCGTAATTGGGCTAGTGCGGCTGGCAATGGTGGTGGTGCCGGGTGACTGTTAGATCTTACACCGTGCAAAGACCATACCGATTAAGAAGTGATCGCGTCCAGAGTGACCCCGAGGAAGAACAATGACCGGCACGATACAGCCGACACCGCCGCCGCGGCGGAAAAACTCCTCGGAGGTGACGGCCACGCCGCCGCTGCCCCGCAGGAAGGACTCGGGTGACCACGCGGCGGCCCCCAGCCGGCCGCGGCCTCCCAAGCTGAACGTGGTGGCCGCGGCGGCGGCGGGCGCGGCCGGGGCCGGGGTCGGGGTGTCCGCCGTACCGCACAACAGGCAGGACCCGGAGGCGGGCCGGCCAGCCCAAGAGCAGCCGCAGACCGAGGCCTGGGGACTGACGATGCCGGCCGTGCTGTCTAGCATGGACAAAACCAAGGTGGCCAGCTACCTCCAGAGTCGCATGAAGGACGTCAAAGACGGCGCCTTCCAGACGGCCAAGAGCAGCCTCAGCTTCGGCGAGCGCTTTACCCTGGCCATGCTGGACAAGATGAAGCGCTGGTCGCGGCGCGGCTTCACACACATCTTCCTCTTCGTCGTGCTCATGACTTACAACGCCATCGGCGCGTGCATCATGATGATTCTGGAAAAGCCGGAGGCCAACCAGCACAGAGACTTAGAGGAGCTGAAGATGGACACGGTGCAGCGGCTGTGGAACGTCACATCACAGCTCAGCACATTGAACAGCGCCGCGTTCACGAAGGTGGCGCAAGACGAGCTGAATGTGCTGCTCAACGTCTCCTGGCAGCAGTTTGACCTGCGCCGCTGGCACCCGGACCCGGACGACAATCCCTGGGGCTTCTGGGGCTCCCTCTTCTTCTGCTTCACCATCCACTCCACCATCGGTAAGTGGCCCTGGCGAGGTAGATTTCTTCCGCTGGAGTTGAGTGGTCGCTTTCGGGAGTTGAAAGTGAGCACATCAATCTGCAATCAATAATCGCCAATGTCGACGCTGGAGGGTCGCTGTTCCGTATAAGGTTCGAGGCGTCTGCACTTGCAAGCGTTGTTGATCATGCAGCATGTTTTCCTTTACGTTGAAAAGCCGGTTAACAATGTTGTAACATTCTTGTAGGTGTAAAAAGACTAAGTGTTTAATGTCACGCCTTCTCCGGATAGCATGCTAGCTTTTGATCATTCATGCCAGTGAGCAGCATAGTTATTTACTATATTTAGGTATATCATTATTTGAGAACTCGAGGAATACGCTGGAAATTCAACCAGCATTTTCACTCAACTGGCTTACTACCATACCACTTGCAATATTTAATGGTTCACTTTTGCAACTGACATGCAATAAGATTCTCATGAATCATACCAATATTAATGCAGGGCAACAACATACCATCAGCGGTCGTACAATTTTGATGAGCTTACGGGGAAAAGAAAATACCGATAGGCAGACGAGTCAGAGGTTGCACATGCAGCAGGACATATTTGATTAGGTATGATACGATAGCATGGACCTCGATGTTAAAAGACTGCTAATATTTACTTCTAGCGATCTTAAGCACCCAAACAACATCGGTGGACGAATCCACACGCTCGTCCCATCTCAACCTCTTGCTGGAAGCCGATACCGAGGCCATGGTCACAGACTTATCATGCAGGATATTTATCAGCGCTGCCCCGAACTGCAGATTGCAGAAGCTGACATCAGTGAAATGATGCAAAAGGCATACAGACATCCGCGATCATGCTTGCTTACTTATATTGCTGGATTTGGAGATTCAAAATTCACATATGGCATATTATGTGGGTAAGGGGTATACTTGCTTGCAGCAGATGCACATTGCACACTGGCAAGTGTGCAATGTACACACTTGCCAATGTGCACACTAGAGTTCAATTCCCCAAGCGCAAAAATAAACCATTGCAATCGCAGACTCAACATCTAATTACTTAAAACCACCAAAGCTTTCCGAAAATCGGCCAATGCGGACAGTGGCTTTCGGGTTCCGCGTATCGCTTGACACGTTTCCCTGAAATTGATTGCCCGGCTAACTGACTCATCATATCATCAGTTCTGGCGGCGCGTCGGGCGCGGGCAGGTCCGCGACAGCCGACCCCCTACCGCCTTGATCTCTGCCATCGCCGAGCGGTCCGAGCGCGATGGAACCCGATCAGCTGTCTGGGCCGTCTAGCCGATGTTTGGCTGGCCTTCTAACAATGTCGGCACATTGCGTGTCCCGGGCCCGCTGCCAGGTGAGGGGAGGGGTGCGGGGAGGGGCTGGCCCAGATCAGGCCGCAGCTGGAAACGTCGCTGAGCCTGCACGCGGCACGTGCCACGTGCCACGTGGTCGACAGAAGAGGGATGGAGATAAGCATAGCGTTATAGGGTGAGACCGCAATACTAGAATCCCACATCAAGACGAAAAGTGGGTCAGTGGTTTCGTTTTATGATATCCTACAATTCCTCTTTCACGTTTTGCTTTGCCACCACATCACACAGCCGTCCTGCAGTACTGCATTGCGCCCGCCGCTCGTTGCTTGACCCAAGGAACACACTGCCCCCGTTCCATCAGAACGGTAAAGCACCGCCGGAACCGGACGGTGCACGGACGCGTTATTGCGGGGTGACATGACACGGCGGTGACAGGCGATAAATAAGGAAGCCTGAAAGGACTGCCAGCGGTGGAAAATTCATAACTCAGCATGGTTAGTCCGCGTATTGATTTGATGGTAATCTGAATTATATAAGGAGCTTCGCAGCTTGTGACTGAACCGACGCCATAATATGCTGGGTGAGCCATTGCCACGATTGACATTGACATTGTGGCAGGTTCACACGGAAAGATCATGTGCCAAGCTAGTAGTTGATATAATCAAATGACTGAAAGAGCGTGGTGCGTTGATGAGAACTACGCAACGACACACGTTGTCATCACTAATATCCTTTGTGCAAGGTCATGCATAACATTCATGCATTTCAGTTACGATCGTGCCATTACAGTAACAACTCTTCCCGAAATACGTGAGTTTATTAATGTCATTCGTCCTTATTGCTAATCTCGAAATGTATATGGCGATTGGGTGACCCAGAGTTACTAGACAATGAACATATTCCAAACAGTTATCGAAAGTTATTTTTAGTTCATTTCACCAAGATAACAAGCGCTAGCAGCTCACCACATGCAACTACTTACGAACAGCATGACTCTAGACATGGAACAAAGAATGTCATGACTGTTGACGGGGTGTGCGTGGTTGCATGACCGCAAAGCAGCTGCATGTGGAACACTTACATATACACACAGCCTATCGTTGGGGAGTCGTTAGTGAGTACTGTAACTGTCTGGAGTCTGGACGTGGCTCGAACGGAACGTATCAACCGAAGAAGCGTTACTGCTGCACATGAGGTAAAGCTTTTGGCTATATCGTAGGCATTGCCATACAAACTGTTAAGAAATAACTACAATCCACCATTGTTGTTGTGCATTAAAGCTAGCATTTGATAAAACGGTTTCAAATTATTCATAGAAATTCGCTAAGCCGGGTAGATACACATGTAAGTCTAGATTAACTCAGTCAACTTCGGATTCTATCGTAACCAGTATAACGCCTTTTGGGGCGACTAACGGAGCGAGCGAGAGGGTGGGCCTTGCACGTGCGAAATTTCGAGGGGGTACCTCCAACTGACTTGTGCAGGGCACCTAACTAACCGGTCTCTAGCGATGTGCCAAATTTGAGCACAATCGGCCCAGCCGTTCTCGAGATCTGGAAGCGGCACCCTGCACGTGCGCACGTGCAAAATGGGTCCCAACTGGCTTGTGCACGGCACCTTACTAACTGGTCCCTAACCGTGTACCAAATTTGAGCGCCATCGGTCCAGCCGTTCTCGAGATCTGGAAACGACCCCTGCACGTGCACACGTGCAGCAGCACCCCAACTCTGGCACATGGATATGCAGTGCCTAGTGGGTGCCTACCTACATGCCAACTTTCAGCGCAATCGGCCAAGTAGTTACCGAGATATTGCAACAATTACAAAACTGACACCTCTTCGTTTTGCACGTGGCACGTGCATAAGGGGTCACCCACATGCATCGGGAATAGTCCAATACTTGGTAGAAGGAATGAAGCTACCCTACAAAAATTACCGCATGTAAATCGGTCAAGTGGTTGCTGAGATATAAGCCTTGCAAAAGCGTCCGCAAGGCCGGCCGGCCGGCCGCTCATACTCAAAAATCTCCCCGCCGTCGCCCCCTCCCCACGGACTGCCGCTCCCCCAACCCACCTCCGACCCAGGTGGTCTTCACACTCCAGAGGGGCCACTAAACTTTATTAGGGGACCCTAATACCGATTAATCTAAGGAAAGACTCCGCTCGCTTCGCTCGCTCCGTAATAATGGACCAGTATAGCGCCTTTTGGGGCGACTAACGGAGCGAGCGAGGGGGTGAGTCTTGCACGTGCGAAATTTCGAGGGGGTACCTCCAACTGACTTGTGCACGGCACTCTACTGACCGGTTTCTAGCGATGTGCCAAATTTGAGCACAATCGGCCCAGCCGTTCTCGAGATCTGGGAGCGGCATCCTGCACGTGCGCACGTGCAAAATGGGTCCCAACTGACTTGTGCACGGCACCCTACTAACTGGTCCCTAACCGTGTACCAAATTTGAGCGCCATCGGTCCAGCCGTTCTCGAGATCTGGAAACGACCCCTGCACGTGCGCACCTGCAGCAGCACCCCAACTCTGGCACATGGATATGCAGTGCCTAGTGGGTGCCTACCTACATGCCAGCTTTCAGCGCAATCGGCCAAGTAGTTACCGAGATATTGCAACAATTACAAAACTGACACCTCTTCGTTTTTGCACGTGGCACGTGCATAAGGGGTCACCCACATGCATCGGGAATAGTCCAATACTTGGTAGAAGGAATGAAGCTACCCTACAAAAATTACCGCTTGTAAATCGGTCAAGTGGTTGCTGAGATATAAGCCTCGCAAAAGCGTCCGCACGGCCGGCCGGCCGCTCATACTCAGAAATTTCCGTTAATCTAAGGAAAGACTCCGCTCGCTTCGCTCGCTCCGTAATAAGCATGCACCAGTATAACGCCTTTTGGGGCGACTAACGGAGCGAGCGAGAGGGTGGGCCTTGCACGCGCGAAATTGCGAGGGGGTACCTGCAACTGGCTTGTGCACGGCACCCTACTAACCGGTCTCTAGCGATGTGTCAAATTTGAGCGCAATCGGCCCAGCCGTTCTCGAGATCTGGAAGCGACACCCTGCACGTGCGCACGTGCAAATTGGGTCCCGACTGACTTTCGCACGGCACCCTACTAACCGGTCCCTAACTGTGTACCAAATTTGAGCGCAGTCGGTCGAGCCGTTCTCGAGATCTGGAAACGACCCCTGCACGTGCGCACATGCAGCAGCACCCCAACTCTGGCACATGGATATGCATTGCTTAGTGGGTGCCTACCTACATGCCAATTTTCAGCGCAATCAGCCCAGTAGTTACCGAGATATTGCAACAATTACAAAACTGACACCTCTTCGTTTTGCACGTGGCACGCGCATAAGGGGTCACCCACAGGCATCGGGAATAGTCCTATACTTGGTAGAAGGAATGAAGCTACCCTACAAAAATTACCGCGTGTAAATCGGTCAAGTGGTTGCTGAGATATAAGCCTCGCAAAAGCGTCCGCACGGCCGGCCGGCCGGCCGGCCGGTCATACTCAGAAATTTCCGTTAATCTAAGGAAAGACTACGCTCGCTTCGCTCGCTCCGTAATAACGGCTTTCGGGGGCTGGCCGGCCTCATCGCCCGCAGCGTGTCTTGCGGCGCACAGAAGCCAGCAGCGGTGGGCTGCTGGACGTTGAGCGCACTTCTCAGCGTGCGCTCCACGTCCACGAAGCTGCCATTGTTTGTGCTCGGGCAGCCTCCCGGTACTGTTCTGACAGTACCTACTCAGAAGGCAGCCACCACCTCCTCCGTGGCCCGCTGCGGCTTGCGGTGGGACGGGCCCCAGGACTATCGGCAGTGTCTCTGGGAGTGAGTCCCTAACGAACGCACAAACCACAAAACTTCGTTAGGTGCACCACGAGCGAATTTTGGGAAAATTATGCCCATGAAAACGTGACTATTGAACGGGGTCAACTGAACATCGACTACCATTGACCAAATGACCAGTGCTCGCGTTATGCTGGTACACTGCTTACATACCATTCCAAAACACTGCTTCGTCATGGGAAACTGTCTGGCCCTATACGAAAAATGGCTGTAGTGTGAAGTCATTTCCCGTTTCTTCCAATTGACACAAAAGTTCCGGACCATTGACCAATGCTATGGAGAGGCGGGTTCTTTGTACATCTGACCAACAAACGGTCAAACGTGTGTAAAACAACTCTCAAACAGTGCCACCAAGTTCTTCCGGTGAAAGTAAATAAAACAGTCATGGGTCAGACGATCCGCCTCTCTCTCTCTCTCTCTCTCTCTCTCTCTCTCTCTCTCTCTCTCTCTCTCTCTCTCTCTCTCTCTCTCTCTCTCTCTCTCATCTCATCTCAACATTTTTACAGCCTCAAAATCTAAGCGCCTAGTTCACTTGTTATCAATTCAGCCGTCCTTTTAGAGTTCAGTTCTTTTTTTACACCCCCTCCCTATCCCGAGTCCAGACAGATCACTGCGACGGCCCTCTGGCGCCACCGACCGCCATCGTCGGCTCCGACGGGACCCATCGTCGGCGCCGACGCGACGCCGCGTCGTCTGACTCAGTGTCGCCGACGGCCTGAGTCTGAGTCACGGGTCTGTCGGGTGGGCGCGGCAGCTGGCGACTGTCCCCGGTCCCCGGTCAGTTTTGGTCACCCACCTCACGCCTCGACTACGCCTCGACCACACGCTGGCGGGCGTTCTTTCGGAACTGTCCCACGCCACCCCCGCACACCGGTTATGTATGAGGGACTGTCCTGGAAGCGCTCCTATCGGGGTGACAAGTGGTATGGGCCGCCGGGAGGGGTATGTGATGGATGGGGTGGAAAGGGGACAGAGAGAGACATATCTGGGTCATGTGTGCACCGAAATAAAACGTGACAATTTGTGTTTGTTTATTAAAAAATAAACCAGTTTAAAGCCACAAGAAAATGTTACTGCTGTGCTGTCTGTAAAATTTGTAGACTTATGTATTTCATTTACTTATTTTTCCAAAATATCACCAAGAAACCATATAGTTAGCCCAGTAACAAGCGAGGTCAAACAACAAAAATTTTACAAAGATCATCACTCAGAGACAGACCTCCACATCGAAGGTTGGTTATGACGATCAACGTCTGAGTCAATATTTGTCCAATTATGTAGCTTAAAGGGACCCTCCCACCTTCAAAAAAGTTAATGAATTGGCATGAAAGTGATGTCGCTCGGTTCAGAAAGAGCAAAAACGAATATCTACCAAATTTCATCGAAAAATATTCACCGGTTTTCAAGATATTAGACTTTTACTTTTGTTTACTTTTTGAGATCTCCGCTGTTCCTAGCGACTTTATTTGAAAGTGCGGCATTTGTTGCGCGCAAAGCAGCATATACCACCGCGTGCTACAAAACGTTTTAGTCAAACATTTAACGGACGTTCGAAAGCCTGATGACGTCATCAGATTCCCGTAATGGTTAAGAGATAGGGACCACGCTGGTCCCACCCTGCAAGTAAAGGGAAGAAATTTCTTGAACACCATAAAGCTGCGGGGGTTGCGACCAGGATAAATGGTGGTTTCTGAGCCTGGCCGCAAACTTGGCTATCTCAACTCAAAACTAATGTTAAAGTGACCATCCCACCTTAACATTAGTTTTGAGTTGAGATAGCCAAATTGGTGGCCATGGCCTGAAAATACCGGTTTGGGCACTCACAACATCGAAAAATGCTTTAATTCGGAGATATGGAATTTCAAACTTGCAGTTTTCGGATTCTAAGGGGCTAATGCATTGGTATGCCCCCTTAGAATTTGTGACGTCAGCGGAGGTCTAACAGTTTTTAAATCTTTTACTAAAACGTATGGTAGCACGCGGTGGTATATGCTGCTTTGCGCGCAACAAATGCCGCACTTTCAAATAAAGTCGCTAGGAACAGCGGAGATCCCAAAAAGTAAACAAAAGTAAAAGTCTAATATCTTGAAAACCGGTGAATATTTTTCGATGAAATTTGGTACATATTCGTTTTCGCTCTTTCTGAACCGAGCGACATCAATTTCATGCCAATTCATTAACTTTTTTGAAGGTGGGAGGGTCCCTTTAAGGTGGGAGGGTCCCTTTAAATTTGCTTTGTTTCGTTAACATATTCGCCAGCTCCAGCCAAATAAGCTTCGGGTCAGATCAAACAAGTTTGAAAATGATACACCGACGTCAGCCCATGGTCCCGGCGCAGAAGTTGGTCGGTGAGAGTTGTTCGCAGTCATCTGCGTGGGGGTGTGCGTGGACTTCGACCTCGACCTGCGGGCACTTCCCGAGTAAAAGCGGCGTCATCACGGCGTTCGGCGTCATCACGGTGACGCTGATGACGCGCCGTCATCCAGCGTCGTGCACGCCGTCACGACCTGCGTTACGGGCGTCACTCTGAGACCTGGGTCCGAGACTTGTCACTCTGTAACGCACTCTATTGCTTAGATATGGGTAATTCCCGTTTGAAAGAAAGCTTAAAAGCACAAAAAAAGAAATGGTCTATTCATTTTGGGGAATATTTGTTTCGGATCCCTAAATAACTGTTTCTAGCACCTAATTGCTGACTGGCACCAAAAAGCTTACTAGCACCTAATAACTGAATCTGGCACTAAAATGCTGACAAGTAGCCTTATGTTGCCAGATGGTCTAGTCGGAGTGATTGCTGAATTGGCACCAGAATTGCAATATTCAGCACCTATAATCCCTTCGCATTTACCCAGCCTATTTGCGGCCCTTTTCTCGGATTCGCTAAACCATATCAGACAGATAATTTACATTAGGTGCATTCATGGCACGCTTTTGACAATGGAAAACATAACATTTCCGGTCCAAGCGGCATACGCAGGCGAACATATGACCACAAACGTCGGAGTTTCTTAGAAAAAGTGAGCGGTATCCTTCCCGACAAATCTTCGTCACATGCTGGCACACGGCGGTGCCTGAACGGTGAACCCAAGTCCCAACTATCTGTGACCGCCGCCGGCGCCGGACTCCGGCCATCCGAACACGCGATATCACATCTCCGGCCATCGAATCGGCAGCTCTACCTCTGCCCAGCCCCAAATGCAGTCCCCCAGCAAAAACACAAACACACACTACACTTCGATTAACAATTATATTACATTTTCCTTTAGGTTAGTTAAGATGGTAAGAAAGGTCGGATAAGTTGCGGACGAAGAAATGCCACTGCCATGCACCCGCGCACGCAATACCACAATGTCAATATCCACAATATACCACGGTCTCGTCCCAGTCCCGTACGGCTATCTGCACTCAACTGCCCCTCTCTCGACTCTTCCTCGCGCGGGATCTGCCAGAGTATATAGAACACCGGATCTGCCGGCCGGCCGACAGAGCGAATCCTCCGCTCCCACCCACGCGCTGTCAGCCGCCGGGCTCCTCCAGCCAGCGCGTCCGAGTCATGCCTTGGAATACAACTGGACTGGCAACTATATAGACTAGATTTCATGAAATATTATGCCAAAAAGCTCGACTCGACTGTGCTGCCATCTGTTTTCCTCCTAGATAGGTGCTACGTTCAGCATTTAGGGCAGAAATACCGAAGAATTAGTGCCAGAAACAGCTAAATTGGGTCAATTTTGGCCATAGGTGCTGGTTCTAGCCAAATAGAAGCTGCCGACCAATTTTAGGCTGGAACAGCTATTTAGTGCCAGGAATAGCTTTTTTAGGACCCGATTAAATGGCGTCCATTCACTTTTCATTCGGAGACACATAGGGCAAAAAATCATAATCTAGGGAAGATATGCACATTTACCCATATAAACTGACGAACTTGGCAACATTCCTGCGTCTCTTTTTTCCTAGGCTTTGCATTGGGCCTCTGTACCCCTCCAGAGACGAGAGCAGCCACCTTCCCAAATCATCACTATCCCCTCCTGTCACCAGCTGTCGCCGTGCTCCGTCACCACCTCCCGCGCACCAGCTGGCGCCGGCACCAGAGGCAGACTTGTGCCGCTGTCACCACTGAAGGGTCTCCACGACAGATTGGCCAGCTGACAGACATTCCTGCTGAGCATGTCACACTGCCAGATGCTGCCGGTTTGATGGATGGGAAAATTACGGGATCAAAATAGAGCGGAGGTGTAGAGAAGACTGTCTTTCGTAAAAATATAGAGGAGAAAAGTGGCAACAATTATTTTAATAAAGAACAGTTTCCCACGGCCGCAAACAAGTGCCTGATGTTTTACTTTTGAGCACCTATGCTTCTTTCAGCCCCACACGACACGACAATATTGCAAATGCCATTGCTCCATGCACTCAAACCCTCACTAAAGAGAGAGAAGAAAAAACTATGTCACGGTGCGTGAGACGAAGTTTTGCAAGTCACCAGTGAGAAAACAATCGGGAAACCTCGAGACTCGACGTCACACCACGACGTTTGCGCCGGGGCTTAGACGGGGAAATCAGCCGGACTCAACTCAGGTTCAACAGCGCAGCCTTCAGAGTTTGCTTGCACTTAGGTGTCATGCTTGCAAACTGATGAGTTCATTGGCCTTGGATTTCTCCTCTGTACGACGTGAAAAAGAACATTAAAGTTAATTGCTCTCAGTGTATAGTAAATAGCGCACTGGACAATTGTAAAGCGCAAATGCAGTGTTGGCAGCGTGTTACGCCGACCATGCCAAAACGTCTTTCCTTCTTGTGTTTATTATTTATTTATTTATTTATTTATTTATTTATTCAAAAAAATCGCCAACAGGCTCATGGCCCATTAACAGGCGAAGTCATACCATATCATAAAATACACACACAAGGTAAACACTAACCCGAAGACACGCACTCACTGATTCGCAAATAGATGACACTTAAAAATATAATATGATATAATATAAAAGTACACAGTAAAAATAAAATTAAATTAAAAGAAAAAAAAAACAATAAGAATAGAAAAAGTACAAATAAACTTTAAAATATCTAAGACACGGATCTAAAAGGTATGTTCCTGCAGTGGGCCACGACGAATGATTTAACCCTAGAACGCCTAGGGGGGGGGGGGGGGGGTTGTATCAACCCCCCCTGAGGTTTTTTCGAAGTGCACGCTAAACGGCTTGTCGTAGCGGGCTGAAATTTTCAATACCCTCTGGGGCAACCTTTGCGCATCTTTTGCCGAAAAAAAATTGATCGGGTCATGTCAGGTCACGGAGTTATGACGTCATAAGAGGTACAGCCTCCGGCCGACAGTTACCAAACGTGTGCGCCGAATCCCTAGGTTTTCTGCCGGTGATACCCACATTGTTTGATGGATCATGATGAAACTTCCCATGCATGTTGGGGCAAGCATTGGCTATCGTGTGGTGCAAGAAAATTGACCGGGTCAGGTCAGGCCACGGAGCTATGACGTCACAAGAGGAACAGCGTCCGGTACTATTTTTGAAAAGCGCCCGAACCACTATTTTGCTAATTCTTGTCACCTCAATGGGAATATGCAGCAATATTAGCTTCTATAGGGAGCAAATGGACCTCCCAAATCCAAAAATACAATCAGATTTCAAAAATTTAAATTTTGATCTTTCGAATTTCTGCCGCCGACTGTGACCTTGCCGACTTCCGGCGCTCCCAACGCGCCATTTTTAGAGCTAGGGAAACGAAATACATACCAAACGATAGAGAATTGATCAAGGAACACGATAGTGAAGGTTTCAAGTCGATATCTCCCACCGTTTTGCCGCAATCGCCGCGGAAAGTTGAAAAAGTTTGATTTTTTCGGAAAATTTGACCTTTGACCGGTCATAAGTAGGTCAAATGTTGACCTAGGACCAAAAAATATACCACCAATCGCGAGATCTCGTTGAGAGCAATCCGTTGGTTTTTTCCGCTAAGCTCTACGACCTTCCGTTTCGAAACGCCAGGGGGGGGGGTCGTAACAACCCCCCCCCCTGGTCGTTCGTGTTATGAGAAATGGCCTGGTCGTGCGAGGGTTAAAAGAGATAAAGGTATCCGACATGAAATCCACCTGAGGATTCCTGGCGATAAAATCATTTGCCTGGGCCGCCAGCCTTGTAAAAGTTCCTGTCTTTACCGTCGAGACTCGAGCAAACGGCACATTAAACAACTGGACGTTCCGTGTCGGACGACTTGGTACATGTAGTGCATACGAGACTAATAAAAAAGACGAGTCGATGCGTCCAGAGTAAATGCTTTTCAGGAATAAAAGATCGAATTGAGTGCGCCGCGCTTCGAGTGACGAGACATGGAAGAAGTGTAAAAGATGACGGTATTCCAAGCAAATGGATCTGTCCGTGCCACCGGCCCGAGCTGCTAACCACATTAGAAATTTGTGCTGGACTCGTTCTAGCCGTTTTAAATGAACTTTGGCTGCGCCAGACCACACAACACTACCGTATTCAAGAATAGATTATTTAACTAGAGCATGTCCTGATTGTACCATAGTACCTATGTACTTATCGACTGAGCGCCGAGTCCGGTACGATTTAAAAATAGTTGAATGCTGTCGATCATATAGGAACTGGTGATGTTCAGGTCTGCAGTCACTTGGTCGGTCGGGCTGGTAATTCCTGGCCTTTGGTTTAGCTCATGGTTTTGGTTTTGGTTTGGCTCAAACTATCCAGCGTACCTATATGAGTGACGGATAGTTATTAGAAGAATGTTCATATAGATAAGCATAGAAGTCCATGACCATACCAATCTTCCAAACCTGCAGACAATCCGAGTTCCGACCCACTGCTTTAGGGTCGCCGGGGGCTGCCATTGCTTACTTTATAGAGCAGCAGGCGCCAGGGATATTGATGCTACTCACTGGAATTGATCCTGACTTCGGCATGAAATATGCGGCAATGAAACCCGCCTGGTGCAATCAGTTCTGACACGAATATTTACTACTGTTTGGCTTCGCTTCAATGATTTCCGAAACCACCATCAACGTTTCGGGATATTGGCAACCGAAGCTGAGTAGATCTCAAATTTATGTGTGGCATTTGGAGCAAGGTAAAACAGCACTTACGGCTTAAATTAGACGTCATCAATGTCAGATGTGACACACCTGCACTGGCCGAGAAGAGCGACCTCAACCAGCGCCCCTTCTGGCGATGGTGCTGCCACCTGCACCCACCGAAGACCGGCCAAAGGCTCCTCCTCAGCGTTGTGACAGTAGCGCCACCTATTGACGGAGGCTGCTACCTAGGACACTGGTATTTGTGCCGATGTGTATGCTCAGTAGCTGTAAAAAACCTTCAAGCTGGCATTTTTAACTCTCCCTCCCGTTTCGCTCTTTCCGTCCTCAGGACAGTCAAATCCGTCTCCTCCAAGCCGCAACCGGGCTGGTCCGGGCTGGACAGGCAACTTAATCTCATGTGGGTGGCTCCCATTGGAGCGCACTGCAGCTCCTAAGGGAGCACAACCGTGGCCGGGTGCAGTGAGTGCTTGGGGGCTGGTCGGCCTGTCCATTCGGACGGGCTCAGCCCCGGCGACTAACTGAGGTGCCTGCCCAGACCAATGTCTCACCCTAATTCCTATCAACCTCCCGGCTCTGCAATTGTCTCAATGGACCATAAGGTCCTAACCCAACAAAACAAAACAAACACTATTAATCCAACCTTTTCTGTCGAGCTTTTTTTCGGTATAGGTATTGATTCATAAACCTCGATACTTGCCCGGTACGCGATTTGTATGTACGAATTGAGGTTCGTAAGACATATTTTCGTTTCGAGCCTCGATGATACCAGATGAAAGATCAAACGACGTAGGCCATCGGAAAAAGGGGTGCAGCGAATTAGCCACATGTTTCACAAGCATAGGAGAAGCCAGGTCGAAATAATTGTGACCTGAAAAAAGGGATTTACATTATTCAAAGCCTAAGTGTGTGGCCTATAGCTACTTCGCCTAAAAAGCGACGAAGCAGAAGGCAATTCTCACTATTTGCCCTTAGCACAAATTACACTAAGGGTATGGATGGCCCTAAAACGCCAGAAACATGTGCCCCCGATGCGCATATTTTATGGGATGGAATTGACCTTCAATGGCCTCTATTGGCCATTCTCCTATCTATCCGTCGCGGGACGGTGGCGACTGGCGATGCCCCTATCTTTGTGCATGGTTTTTATTGACATACGCTTCTGACTAAAAAAATTATTTTGAACATCGATCGAAACATCCGTAGACAGTAGACACAGCCAAGCTCCTAAAAGAACATCAATTAAACATGAATGTTAGCATATCTGAACAGTTTTCAGTGAATCATCAAACCAGCGTCAGTCTAGCGTCAGTATAGCTTTGTCTTAATACTACCCTGAAAATACATGCAGGAATGGGGCGATTTCACAGGTAATAAAAACGTATTCATGCCTACTTTGTACAGCTATTTGCCTGTTAACGCCAGTTTTCTCTCAAATAAGAATAGCATTTGATTCATCCCTACGTCCGGCTAGGCCTACGTCTTTGTAATGCCAAGTGCTGAACATTGCAGCTTCATACGTTTTCCGGCCACCCTGACAAAATCCCGTCATGACCAAGCACTACCATAGGAAACCCATGGCTCCAGGAGCAGCCTATATCTGTCAGAGTGGGGGTGGAACTTCCTCTCTGCCCCCACACCACACAGATGAGCCCCAGATAGACCGACCGACAGACCGACAGACAGAACGACCGAGACCGCGCGGTGGTCAGAGATTGCCTCGGGAGGTGAGTCAGACATCCGACGGCCGCTCCCTCCCTCCTCCAGGCCCCCTGTGTGTTTATGGTGAGCCCCGGTAGGGAAAACAAACCCCAGTGGCCTGTGACTAGTGCACACACAGGTGCTCGCCCCCTTACGCCGTCAATAATGACTAACAAGGGTGATGCATGGGAGCAAAGTGGTCACACCACAAACATACAAACGCTTACTAATCAGTGACGTTTATAGCGTCATCGGTGTTAAACCCAGGTAAAGATTCATGGCGGAAACTTAACAAGAAGATATGAGAACAAAGAATAAGAAGATATGAGAGATTTGATAACTTTTGTGTCTTTCCACACCTTAAATTGGCCATAATTTGAGCTACAAAATAGGTATTCAAAATAGCGTGCATCCAAGAGGAGTTTAAATGCCTGCCGTATGGCTGAGACAAATGTCTTAGCTCCGGTTGCTAAATAAATGTCAAATATATGCATTGATTAGGACAAAAACCACACAAAAGTCATTTCGTTTCCTTGGATATAATACCTACCTATACCAGACATGTGCATGGATCCGAGTGACTAATCTATGATCTCAGTGGATCTCGAAGCAAAATACAAGTTGGGATCTATGATCCCACCGGATCCGGCGTGAAAAATACATCTTGGATCTATGATCTCATATGATCTGACGATAAATTAAGAACATGGATCTATGATCTGAGTGGATTCCACCATGCACCACATTTGAAATAATGTTTTAAAGGGTTTCTATGCCAATAAGTGACACAAAACTATGGATAATGACGTGAGATCACATAGCATCACTAAAACAGAACGTTTGTGAGTTGAAACAAGTGTTTTTTTGGATATATGTGTTGACAAAAAATAAGTGAGGATCTATGATCTCACTGGATCTCAAGCAAAAAATGAGACTCGGATCTGTGATCTCTACGGATCTCTCGATGAATTATAGAGCTGGATCTATGATCCCATCGGATCCGAGATCAGGATCCGTGGGATCAGATCCCAGATCCATTTTCTCGGATCATGCACATGTCTGACCTATACCAATCTCTTATCTTACGTATAGGTAATAGTATCGCATCAACACGGAAATTTCATTTTAAAAGTCTAAGCCTTTACCTTATCTTAGCGCAAATCTCTCGAACTTCAGCATTGGGGCAGCGAGCATAGCAACGAGCAATGCGAAGCTCACCTGCGAGAAGCAACCTCCTTGCTGGCGTTATAAATGGCCAGTTTTACAAAGATAATCCCGCAGGACACGTATTACATCACTCCCGAGTGGATGACCCTGACACAGTTGATGCCTTGCGCTTTGTATCAGTTCCACATAGACAAGGTCCCACATTTTCCATTTGCTTCGCGGGCTAGCTCCTATTGCACAATAGGTCTTTTCACGACAGAGCACTGGAGACCTACATAGTTGGTCCGTTTGATTCGTTGGGTACCATAAATTTTAGTAGTTGTTTAGTAAAGGAGTTTCCAATTTTAGCATGAACTGTCGCTTGATTTGGTTCTTTGTGTTCAAATTCAACCAAATAGGTCCCCAATATTCCATCATGAAAAAGCCAATGCAAACGGCTGATTATCTGAGCACGGCTTAGAGCAGACGCCGCATCGAGTTTCGTGACAACTGGCCCAACATAGCCAGCCATTGATATGCTACCATCAACAGTATTAACGTCAGATAATAGCCGAAGCAATAACTCTGGTGCTAATAAACTGATTTATTGTCTCTTTTAGTGCCACAAAGAAACAAGGCAAGTCGTCAATGCTTTCCTTTATGGTCGCTGGGGGGTGACAACGTCCGTAGTTCGTTTTGAATGCTTTACAACGACGGGTGCTTGGACCATTTCTGCGCTAGCCGACTGCTGTGGCATCTGTCATTCGTCGCTCATGTATTCATTCATAGTTCATCATCTACAGATATGAGCACAATTTTCATCTTTTGTATTACGATAGATAAGCTGAAGATAATATAGTGAAATAATAAAGAAATCAATAATTCCTCGAAAGAAGTGACAAATAAAGACTTTGGGCCTAACAATTATGTTTATTTTTCAACTTCGGAGGTGGATAAAAAGGGCAAAATATGGTTTGTATCCAGGCATTGAAAGTTCGCTGACATTTCATTGCGTTTAGTTCAACGAGTTGAGACGTTGGGGCATTGAGTCCACACACTTGACGGGCTATCCTTCAAAGTAATGTAATACACCTTTTTGCGTTAGCCTTTGACCATTGGGCAAAACATTTGTACACATTCGCCATATAGGTGGCGCTACAAATGGTCGGTTGGTCACAAAGAATCACCATTGTGCAAAACTATTCGGCGATCTTCCCGTATAACTCGACATTGGACAAATGGTTCAACATTGTGCAAAACAAATCGTCAATGGTCGAAACTATTCGTCATATGCCGAGCGAGCTCGCTCAATGCCGAATTCTGGCGAAGTGTTAAACTGTTTTGCGGATCGCTCATTTCAGTGTTCAATCTGTTTTGCTGAATGGCTGAAATGAAACACACCACGCCGGAATAGTTGTGCTCAATGCCGATTGTCGAAATGGCTCCTCAAACAGTTATGGCGAATGGTTGAATTCAAATGCAAAAAGGTGTAGTGTGCAGTTAGTTTTCTCTGGAACTGATGAATAGTGCGACAGATAAACATACACAGCCGCATAAACTCGTTAAGCGACAACTTATGCATCTGTGTCAATGTAGAGTACGCAATATGCATTCATTTCATCAATGCATCCAGATCCCTTGTGTCTATTTGCAGCACACCATGCGTGGTTTTTCCAGAGCGGTGACCTGTTGTGATCCAGTTGGGTGCAAAACATGACCCTGGTGTACCCCACGGAACAACACACCACTGACTGCAGGGAGCAATGACCCGAGGGTTTCTTCCGGGTACTCTCCCATGACGATGCATGAAGACCGCCTGTGTTACTGATAATATAACACGCCACACCGTGCCACTGATGGGTCATGGTCAGGGACGCAGCGCGTCACTGAACGTCACTGAGTCACCGGACAAACGCCGGAAAAATTGGCAGAATGGCAGAATTTATTAATTGCCGCAAATGGGTGATACAACTTCAAAAAAGATGTGATACAAAGTAAAAAGAAAATAACGAGCATAACCTAGCTATAAACGAAATTGAATCTGCTAAGCCATCTGCTAAGCCAGCATCGACTAGGAAGTGGGCTTTAGGACGTCATACGTACCTAAGCGTTGTAAAATCTGAACCTTGCACGCTGCTTATAGTATACGTTTGTGCAGCGTGCACCGTAGGCCGGATGGTCGCGTCTTCACAGAGACCTTGCGCGCACGTGCGCAGTATGAACAATGTGCACGGTGCATTAGCGATATCAGTCAAGTTTTAGCTTAGATTGAGGAAATTTCCCGACCGTTTCTGTTCGTATGGCTTGATACAAAGATGTTAGCGCGATAATCACCGATTGCCACAAATCGGGGAGAACCTGACGACCTATAAAAGCACTTCAAAAGCTGACACACCCGACTAGAATGAACACGTTCGATGCTTTCAGCACCTTCAGGATAAAGGCTTAGAGCGGCCAATTTTAAATGGAGTTTGATGCAGCAAAAGTGGATGGGGACCTTTTAGCATTATCGCCCACAATATTGCCTGAAATATTTAGATATCAGTTGATCGTGGCATGCTTACTGCTTAGCCTGTGAAAGAATGATCACGCTGCATTGTTATATTTGCTTAAAGCTAACGATACCAAGCTTAAGAGAAATGTGTCCGTAACGTCTCACAATAGAATATGTTATGGGTAAAAGATCTTAAAATCGGTGCCCACCCAATATCTAAATTGTCATTTCTTTGTTAGGTGTATTTTCGGTTCTTGGAACCCAGATAAAAACTATACCTATTAGTGTATGGCACTGACGGATCAAGGGGAGCGGCAATTGGGGTATTTGCCATTTTTTTTCTAAAATATAAAGAAACCTAACGAACTTTTAAGTGGGAAAAATTGCTATAATCTGCACAGTAGTGCATATTGCATAAGTAATCGAAATCTGAGAATTTATTTGGTGAAACTTTAGGTATTTAGGGTTTGGCGTCCTCCCGCAGTGTCTGAGACCACCTTTCTGGATCCGCCCATGATGTAAAGTGTTCACATTCTCATCAAAATGTTATCGAAGCTGGCATACCTCCCGCAGACCGCAAAAATGCCACCATGCAGTGAGCTCGTCCAGCTGCGCTTTACCGAACACGATACGGTCATTTCTTGCTCACTACGCAAAACACAAAACAACACTGCTGATTATTGTCTTGCATAAACAATAAACGTGGCAAACATGCAGCTAAGTATTTACAAAATAGCCCGTGTTTATATATGCATTCAACATTGACAGTGTGTAGTGTAATGGAAACGCTGCAACATGTCTGACATCAGCCTGACAATTAAGAAACACAGTGTCAGCGGGTTCTGATGCGAACAATGTGAAACGCCACATTTTACTGGCATGCAATATTAATTCACTTGTGAAGATGACATTGATAAAAAACTACCTATGCCACATTTAAAAGCTATGCATTAAGTTCGCATTACGTAACAACATTGCGCCATAATGCATATGTAATGGATTTTGCGAGCAAAAACAGAAGCAACAGAAGCGCAGCTTTTATTCCTAAACTTGGCCTGTCAGTAGTTATCCATAGGGCGACCGGCGATGCATCTTTATGTGTCACAATTGTGGTGTTACTGAGGCACCGCTCCTGCAGCTCAACAACAGCCGGGCCAATGGCACTCAAAATTTGACACACCGAGAGACCAGTTAGAAGGGTGCAGGGCTCAGAATGATACTCGGCACTCGCTCCTTTGTCACCCAAAAGGCTTCTTATTGGTAACACAATGATTTGATTTTTTTTCCAAAAAGAAAACGCATGTGGTTGCAAAACACCTTTATCAGGACAGAAACCATCGAATGATGGATGCGAGTAATAACTCTTAGTCACTACACGTAAAAGTTAAATCACTCGCTATCTCGTTCAGTATTCCTTCCCAGTTCCCTTTCCCTCCCACTACCATTGTGAATGAATTACGAGGCACCACCTCAGACAGCTTCGGCAGTGGTCACGACTCGCCATGTCCTTGAATGTCTCTGGTAGTAGAGGGTGGTAGCCATTGTAACTCAATATATCCTGGTAGCCATCACATTTATTAGGATGCTGCACGCTGCCCGGCCGAGGGCACATGATCATTGCGCACAGTGAGCACATATGCTAATCGAGGTACAGTTCAAACGTGGGGTGTAGTTTGGGTATGATAATTCATTGATCTTCCACAGATGTCTGCTGGCCTTGTTCCATTGAACGTTTGATGTCCAAGCGGAGTCCTAGCTCAACACCAGTCTATCGCGTGAACAAGGTATCCCGGACAAGCCGAGGACTTTGATTACAGCTTGTGCATAAGCTGTTGGCCGGCGGTGAAACCTTTTGATGATCCATCGATAAACCCGTCTGCTAGATGAAATATTGCGATTTGAGGCGCACAAAGTTCCGTGTTGGACGCCAAGGAGGGCCATACCAGACATATTTATGCGTTTTCGTGCTTGCGTAGTTTAGTCATGTCCGTTTGGTGATCAGTAACGACCGTGACCCCGCTGATCTCGGTCCCAGACGGCGCAGAGTCAGTCTCAGGCGGCGCACATCTTAGTCCCATACGGCGCAGTTTCAGTCTCAGACGCCGCAGCAGAGTGGCGGGGGCTGCGGCGGGTGAGCAGGATTCCAAGCACAATTCTGAAAAGGTGTTTGACGATCCAGAGTCGTAACCAAGCTGAGCAAGCGAATCGAATTTAAAGAGGGTAGCGAAACCACGAACCACAAACACACCTTCGTTGCTTTCTCTAATATCACGACTAAGTAATATAAGTATAAACTAAGTAATGTAAGTACATACATCGTGCAATCTTCTGTGAAAAAGCGCAGTACAGAATGGAAAAGTGTATAAGTCGTCAATTCGTCATAGCTGTCGAGTTACTGACCTTTGCGAAACGCATTTCTTTCACACATGGATTTCCTGCGCGGATAGAATCGCATGCGATTGAATTGAATCGCATTCACTCGTCTCTCGATTGAATGCGAGCTTTCTAAGTCTCAAGTCGACGGATAATCCTCTCTCCCTCCGAGACCGTGTCCTAAACAGCAGCGGGCACTGTTCCGTCGTCGACATTGCTGCAGCATTCCGCGCCGTCCACTTCTCACACAGCTGGCGACAACAGCGGCCAGGGTCACAGCCGTGGCCCGCCGCACCGCGACAGGTCACGCTGGCGCCACACCCGGCCCGGGGGCGGCCACCGGCCAGCCAACGACCGTCTCCCGCCGCCGCCAAGTGTTCCCGCCGAAAATAGCGCGCGCGCCGCCGCCGCCGACGGCCGGTCGGGAGACCACCGACGACCTCTGAGATCCGCCAGTCGCCGGAGGCGTCGCGGCGCCGCGAGTGTCGCGTCGGTACCGTCGCGATGTCGTCCGACCACCACCCCGCGGCGGCCGACGCGCCGCCGCCGCCGCCGCCGCCGGCGTTCCGTGTGCGCCAGGTGTGGCACGAGTTGGCGCCGGTGCGTCGGCAACTGGCGCACGAGGCGCTCATCTGCGCCGTCGAGTCGGTCGGCCTGGCGCTGCTGGTGCTGACCGGCGGCGCGCTCTTCGCCTACCTGGAGGGCGGCCTCGAGCAGCAGATCAAATGCGGGGTGCGCCACCAACAGCTGCGCTTCCTGGACGATCTGTGGGGCAAGTCGGACACGCTGGACCGCAAGGCGTGGCGCGCGCTGGCCAGGAAGCACCTGCAGGGCTACGAGGAGCAGCTGCTGGAGGCGTACACGAGCGGCGTGACATCGCCCAGCGGCCAGCGCATGTGGACCATCGCCAACGGGGCCGTGTACGCCTGGACCGTGGTGACCACACTAGGTCAGTGACCTCGGTGAAGGACAGAAGTCTCGCTGGAGGGTCAGGGCAGACTGGAGCGAGCTTTAATGGACTAATCAAATCAACATTTCAAGCTGCATTTCATCAGCTTTGCCTACTTCTTGATACTACGCTGAAACATTGGCACAAGGCTGCGAACATAAACATTCCCAAAGATTCTTGATCACAACGCTCAATCAACAATTTATAAATCCTATGTAACTACTTCGGAATCTAATGCTGGCCGGTCTGACTTTGATGTCTTAACGACGTCCCGAGACTATTCGAATGCCAAGCCATGCATGATGTAGCACCAATCCTTCAGTTTTGTACCGAACCGTCTCCGTAGCTCCTGCTTTTCCGAGCTGTTCTAATCCCTTCTCTTTTTCGAGGTGAGCCAAACTAGACCGTAGCTCTTCCGCCGTTCCCCCGCCGAGCCCCCCCCCCCCCCCCACTGCACCACACCCGCAGTCGGTGGTCATCCCGCCGGACCCATGTCTGCACCGCCGGCGTCGTTTGGTCGGACCGGCATCCGGCCGGGCGGGCACAGACCCAGCGGCGTCGGCGCGTCGCGAGCGACACGGTGCCAACGACGGCAGTCGGGACGGAGCGACGGGACCCACGGGACTGACAGTGACTCAAGGGCACACAGGCCGCGACACGGACCGGTGATGGTCTCGGAATGTGCCTAAATGGATGCAAGGTTACATGTTGGCGTACAAAATACGTCGGAAGTATCAACAGCGGGAAAGTGACAACCCGGGATGTGTGAAAATCTAAAACATGCCGGAGCATATTGAAAAATAGGCTATTGTTTCTACATAGCCGTTCGAATGTGTCTCACATTCGGCTCGAGGTATTATCTTGCTTGCTTCAGCTCGCAGCACATCTGTATTGCCGAAATTCACAGACACACGTGTGCCACTGGCTTATCTTATGCCTACAAGTGTGCCTATGCGCCTTCACTTGTAATTGGTCATCGCATCAGGATATCGTATTAGTTTGTGGTTTAACATACGACCCAACCTTATTTGGCGTTTGACCCCAAAGCGGCTCACCTGACCTCTGCCTCTCCGCCGCCAGGTTACGGTCACCTATCTCCGGCGACCACGGCGGGTAAGGCGGTCAGCATCGTGTACGCCATCCTGGGCATCCCCATCTTTCTGATCGTGCTGGCCGACTACGGCAAGCTTTTCACGCGCGGCCTCAAGTTTGTGATGGCGGCCGCGTATCGTCTCTACCACACCAAGAGTTGCACGAGAGTGCGCCGGGCCAAACCCGTGGAGGTAAGTCACCGGCTGGCGGACAGCGAGGCGCAGCGAGGGTGCTTCCTGTTCCGGGACGTGATTGTAATGAGGATTAAAAATTACCGTTACTCGTTTTGTATTAAATTTGCTGGACAGAAGATTGATAGAAAAGACCTTGGCCAAACCTGTTTGGGACGAAGCTCGGTTCGGATCGTAGCTTCGGTTCAGGATCGTAGATGGAGGATTAAAACGTGGATAGGCATGTACCTACTCGCACCGATCAGAATATTTACCTAGTGTTGGAAGAGTTTCATCAACATGCATCAAATATAATGTAAACGCATGCACGTGGATTCCGATATAAATAAACATGACGTGCTCATTTGTGGTGACATTATCTATTCATAACATTTCCCATGCAGGATGTTGCGCCAACGTATTACTTTTACCGGGATTACCGAGCTCATGGATGACCTCGCACTGCCGACATGTGTGACCCCGACTGGTGACCTGTGTTCGCCCCCCCCCCCCCCCCGGCAGAACGTGGTGAAAGGCATCCAGGCGGTGTACGACCGGACCGGGCTCGGCGGGGAGGACTCCCCGGCCGCCGAGGGCGAGGGGCACGCCGCGGTCGACGGCGACGAACCCCAGGCCGTGGTCGAGGTGGACGACGAGTTCAACCTGCCCGTGTCGCTGGCGCTGTTCATCCTGCTCTCCTACCTCTTCATCGGCGCCATCATGTTCGTCATCACAGAGGACTGGAGCTACTTCAACGCCTTCTACTTCGTCTTCATCTCGATGACCACCATCGGCTTCGGCGACCTGGTGCCCTCGGTGAGCCGATAGGGGATGTGGGTGTGGAGAGGGACGAAATATATCAGGTTGCGTGCCGATTAAGAACACCTTAAATCCGTGTCGAAAAGCTTATGGTATCATGGTTTGGGCAAGAGCGCCTGAATTCGGAGCTAAAAACGGCGAAACATCACCCATCTTACCACGTAAAGACCGACACCCACTAATACGCACGTTTCACGCCTACTCACGGAACAGCAAGGGAACAAAACGCGACGCAGTTCATGACATCATCGGCCAGAAAATCACCCCATAGACCACGTCACGTCGTCTAACTATAGCCAGCAAACGGCACCTGTCATTAGACCTATCGCGCCGTGACCGCGACAAACGCGACACGTCAGAGGTGCTCACTGCTCATGCTTTGTCGACACTGCACCTAATCGTGCCGTGGGGCCAATCGGCCCGACCCTCCCGTGACCGAGTTGTGAGCGCTACTGGGGGAGAGCTGGTGAAGTCCCGATCGGGCCGGGAGGGGATCCGGGTGGGGCTGGCCCGGGTGAGAGGGGTCAGGTGAAAGAACGCTGGGCGGTAGTGGGTTGAAGAGAGAGAGAGAGAGAGAGAGAGAGAGAGAGAGAGAGAGAGAGAGAGAGAGAGAGAGAGAGAGAGAGAGAGAAAGAAAAAAAGAAAAAAAGAGAGAGAGCGAGAGAGAGAGAGAGAGAGAGAGAGAGGGGGGGGGAGAAAGGACTGAGATGGCAGTGGCAGGTCAAGAGACATGCTTAATGGTTGCGACAGATTGCTGAAAAGGGTTGCCGACACAGATGGGTAAGTTGCGGAAAGGTCATTGCGTGCGAGACTACACAGCAAAGGTACACTTGAACAAAATATCACTAACCACTAACCACCCTCCAAAATACCTAACAAAAGGACCGATTCGTGCATCGCTCCTTTATCCATCAATCATCATTCCTCATTGTCATCTAATCTTACTAATCTGTTCCGCCTAGGTGACCGACCAAAGTCGCTGGTTACCGCGACAGGACAATCAGGACTTGAGGAACGTGCAGGTAACATGAACGCACTAGTCACTCAGCACTGCACCAATCGAGCACGCACCAAAAGCGCACCACCAGTGGAACACATTTAGGAAAGACTGCACACGAGAGACCCGTTGGATATCGAGCACATAATGAATTAAAACGCTTGGAGATGGGAGTTATGTGCATATCGCCCGTGCTTTTTGTCGTCTGTGCCATAGCAAGCGCTTTGCTTTAGATGTTTTTGCGATACATCTGCTTAGTTTTCGACCAGGCTTGTTCTGATGAGGGAAAAGGTGTTGCGCATTTGAATATTACCATTTAATCATTTCCTCAACGAATTTCATTACACAGATATTCTATTTATAGTACCTACCTATCCTTGCGTTTTAAAACATAAATATTTATGATGTCATCAATTTCGCTACTGACGCGGACGGATCACCTGGTAGAACGGATCCTAAACAGTGACTAAACAATGTTGGCACACCGGGCCACTATCCACTATGCTCCAAGCAGCACTCCCTGCACCTGTTGTGTTGACCTGCGCACTTCAAATGCAACCGGCTTCCCAGAAAACCAGAGTCACGTTGCGGTTACAAAGTCACATGAACACAGACCAGAAAAAGCCACCATATCGCGCTAGGAGTTCCCTCGCTAAAAATCATACCCCATGTTGAACTACGGAGCGTTTGTGTCGCACGTGCGGTAGGAATGAGCTCACCTCTAGTACATAAACAGCGTCCGCTACCGGCCGTCACGGACCCCAGACGGTGATTCGTGGGGTCACGAGGTGGCGTGACGTGACGTCACGGTGGCGGAGGTGACGTCACGCGGCTGTGACAGGCCGCAGTTTACCCACAAACAACATGGCGGACGCGAGAGGCACCTTTCCGGGCGGCTGAGGAGAGTTTATACCTCATACATTATCGTAAACGACTGGATTTTCCGTGGGAGAGCGACATAGAAGCCTCGGCTATAATGTATGGTTTATATTCACCGACTGGTTTTGCAGGAGGGTTGTCACCCTAAGTAGGCTAATGTCGGGCCTCAACTTCGATATAAGCTTGTCCAGTAGGTATAGGCAGGGATTCCATGATATATTTCCGCACTCCCTAAATCAGACAACTTTCTCTCCATCTCCCTCTCTCTCTCTCTCCTCTCTCTCTCTCTCTCTCTCTCTCTCTCTCTATCTCTTCCCCTCCCTCTCTCTCTGACCTCACGCCTCTCTCCTCTGCCCACAGTCGGCTGGAGTGATGATGTGTACCACTCTCTACATGATTTTCGGCCTGGCGCTCACCAGCATGTGCATCAACGTCATCCAGGAGAAGATGACGCTGCACTTCAAGCACGCCAGCATCAAGCTGGGCACCCGGTTCGGCGTCAGCGTGCCGGTGACGCCGGCGCCGCCGCCCGTCGTCGAGGTCGCGCCTGTACACGGAAAGGAGAACTGAGAGGAGGGCGGAGGATAGGAGTTAGAAGTGAGCGGTGGATAGAACTGAGAAAGGTGAAGAAGAGAGAGAGAGCTAAGACGTGGATAGGCTGGATAAAGAAGGAAAAGATCTGATGGAGAGGGGCTGAAAACAGCGAAGTGGTGTGGCTAGTGTTGAAAGGTGCAGTTAAATCTAATGGATCGGTGTGCTCACTACCGACGAAGGATTGTGAAAGATGCTAAGAGAGAAGCGCAACTATATCCGCGGGCCGCGGCTACGGCCTATGATGGAATGGGGAGCATACTAAAATAGCGCCGCGAGCCAAGCTAAAGCTCGGAAACTAAAAGGATGACACGTGCTTGGATGGCTTCTGCTCCTGTTCGATGCAAAGTGTTGGCGTGATCGTCGATCGAAATGTAATGGCCGACGTGCAAATGGTTACGCCCGGTTTGTGCGAGATTCAAGCGCAGTAATGATCTGACCCGTGTCTTGGAATTTGTATTTCTGACAATGGGGACAACGCACAGGTACATAAACGCCACAAGCGTTGCTAGACGGTGATTTGAACACTGTTGCAGCGGGAGCGTAGGCTATGGCTATGCTGTAAGTTAGCATGGTGTTACTCTTTATAGACTTGTCACCGTTGTTGCTGCGTAAGCTTGAGAACGCGCACCTGGTTCAGACTATGTCAGCGGGTGTCGTTTTGAGTTGGACTGCCTTACCCGTTACTCGTGTTTTGTGACGAGTCTGATCCGTGTGGATGGTTCCCTCAGCCGAACCACCCTGGTAGAGATACCGCCGCAGCCGAACCACCCTGGTAGAGATACCACCGCAGGCTGTCCGTTGTGTCGGGAATTGGGCTCTGGTGAGCTACCCCTGAGTGCTAAGTGACCAGACCTACGGGCCCTGAGTGATACAAGAGGCCTTGGTGTTGACCGTCGAGGCAAGGCCACATTGGTCGAGAAATGACCCTGTTTTTGGATTGGCAATTTGTATGCGCGAAGGGCAAGTGCCGTTTTTTTTGTAAAGGTATTTAGATGGCGGGAAGTTAATGAGCCGTTGCCCCATTTTGACCTACTAATATGCGTGCAATACGACTGAAACGCTACGTGATCATAAGCGATTTCAAGATAAGTGTAGACGATTTTTAATAAAAAGTACCATGCCATTTGAAATGTTTGTTTTATTCTTCACATTGCCTTCAAGGTATGTCATGTTAGTAAACTCTATCGCGATTATCACTTCTTTGAAGGTGATAATCGCGACCTTTGACAAAAATAATCGCGGAGAACGATTTGCATACCATCGCATTTGTCCTGTCCAGTCTTGTACGTACATAGTACATACATAGAGCAATATACTTCTTTCAGGGAAAATGTAAATTTAGGCGATGGTCTCAGGTCATGGAAGGTCAAGGACACATCGAATCCGGTCAGATAAAGACGTTACTTTGGAGAGGTTGCGGTCAACGCCGCATATCGCTCGATTCCGCAGCTCATTCCCA
This sequence comes from Amphibalanus amphitrite, assembly GCF_019059575.1. Classification (NCBI taxonomy): domain Eukaryota; kingdom Metazoa; phylum Arthropoda; class Thecostraca; order Balanomorpha; family Balanidae; genus Amphibalanus; species Amphibalanus amphitrite. Next base: position 693,577 of record NW_024881628.1, read on the forward strand.
GCTTTTAGTGGTGTCTCCAGTCCCCCTACTCTAAAAAACTTAACTTTATCAAAGGTTTTGAATCAGACATTTCATTACCTCCTATGACCTCACTGGTCACCACCGGGTCGTTTCCCGAGATTAAAAACGCACCGATTGGGCTCCAATGGCCGGTTTTAGGATAGCAGAGTTATTCTTACCACGGAACACAATTGGGTTAATGTTTACCGACATTATTGGTAGAGTAAGGGGCTTAGGCCCATGGCCCATCAGGCGTACATATATAAAACGACAACCATACCAGTAAAAACTGTTTTAACCCTCGCCGGACCTATTGGTTTTCTACATACGCGCCGGCCGAGGGGGGGGGGGGCGGGTACGACCCCCCCTCGCCGTTTCGCCCCTGGTGGAGCTAGCGCGTCGCGGAAAAAACGAGCGTGTGCGCCGTTACGAGACGCAGAGATTGGTACCCGATTTTAAGGTCCTAGGTCAACCGGTGACCTCTGAGGTCAGGTCAAGTGCCCCAGGGTACGGTTCAGTTTTTGGTGAATAACTTCGCAAAAAACGGCCGCAGAGCCGCGATTTTGAGAGCATCGTGTTCGCCTCGCTCAGGCGCGTCGAATGATATACTTTTTGTCCGGGTCAGGTCAACTTGGGGTGTTGACCTCAGGTCAAGGTCAGGTCAGCACCCCCAGGTCACGAAGTTGGTCGAAAGAGGTCATGTCGCATATCATTCGATTCGGCAGGTCTTCCTGAGTCCATTGGTGGCTTTCTCGACTCGCTAGCTCAATTTGATCAAGAGTTATTGACGAAAAACTAATATGACCTTGATGACGTCATAAATGACGTCACGCAAGGTCAACATTGCAAAAGTGACGCATCTAACCTTGCAAGGAGTGCCTCAAATCACGATTCTATGTGCTTGAGATAGTTGGAGATCGTTCCCGGCGCCAGAATAGCAGTTTTCATTTTTCCCCATTGACTTATAATGGTGAGGTCACGAAAATGACCTGACCTCATATGACCTTTAGGAAAAATCCGAGATATACAAGTTGTGAGACTCATAATGGATACTAGATCCTGCAAGTTTCATTTCCCTGTGACATCTCCTCTGGCAGTGAGGGCGTTGCGAAGTTGCGACATCTGAAGACCGTGCAGAGGTTCACTTATGACGTCATAGGTCAGTGACCTGACCTGACCCGAAAATGCGGTTGGTGTCAAAAGATGCGGCTTGGATCAAAGGTCAGGTATGCCAAGTTTCAGCTCTCTATCGCCAGCGTGTTCGGAGCTATCGCGAAAAAAACCCTATGGGGGGGGGGCGGCACCCGCCCCCCCCCCCCCTCGGCCGGCGAGGGTTAAGTTGTCTAATGTCGATCTTGTACCCAACAGAATCTGTCTAAATTTTCTGAACAAACATACAGACATGCACTGGATAAACTAATAAACTAAACTATAAACTGGATATAAACTGGATAAACTGGATATAAACTAATATAAACTATAAACTGGATAAACTAAACTATAGCAGATATTTCTTATTCCGAACACCAACAAGTCGCCAGCCGTCTATCAACTGGCTATCGCCGCGCGGCTATATTGTGATAAGGCGCCATTATGCTGTTTCATGCTGCTAATTGCTTCTGAAAAGCCGGCTCCTGTTTGGCCCATACAAGAAATAGCAGAAGCTTACCAAGCACATACCACAAATTTTAGGAAGGAAGTGGCATTGACCTTGAAAATACACAGATTTCAGAGAACAGCCGCATCAATCAATGCGAGGGACGGCTCACCGTTTGACGCCACCTGCGGGCTGCGACACAGAGGCCGCCTGCGGCGCCATCGTGTAGGGGCCGCGCCGTTTGTGGCGCGGCAGCGGCACTTTGACGGCACCTGGAGACGACCATTACGGAGGGAACGAGCACAGCCGGCGGCCACCGCTGCCGCCGAAAAGTCATAGCGATCCGTCACGTCCCCAACTGTCGGGAACGGCAGACGTGAGGCGTGCTGTTCGTCGTTAGAATGTCTAGCGACCCAGACATAGACGTCCCGGTCTGAGCACCTGTGTGGGGGCGGACGGGTCCCAGAAGAGTGCAGGTCGCCTCTGTGTCAGAAACAGTCAGTCGTTGGTCGGCAACCACAGAAGCAACATGAGCAGCCATCTAAACACGGGCACCCGCGCCATGCCTTCACGTCAGGGTGAGTCGGAGCGGTGAGCTCGAACATCTTATATTCAGCCGTCAGCTTGGTGAGGGTTTTATGTAGTAAAAGTTGGTCAGCATAGATTAATACAGCTTCGATGTTTTGATAGTTACGCACAATATTTTCATTCATGCCACTGTTAAAGATGCTATTTCTGTCACTCAAATCTTTAAAAAGTTTTTTTTTTTGTGAACAAAGCCGGTCTAAGGAAAAAAAGGTCTAGACAAACATGCTAAGCCACACACGCCCTGATTTGCTGACACCCTTGACCCTGTGACCTGTCCCGCCGCCACGGCTGGTTGACAGCGCTGCGGTACCAGTTTGACCTGATCGACCGGGATCACAACGGCAGCATCAGCGGCCACGAGCTGACCGAGGTAATGCGCCAGCTGGGCCACAACGTCACCGACGCCGAGATCGTCGACATCATGGCCGCCGTCGATCTCGACGGTCAGTCGGGAGCGACGGGAGGGGCGGGGCGGGGAGGAGTGGGACGCTGATCTGCCCGGGGCAGGGTCTGGGATGACCTAGGACGACGGGATGGGATGGGATGGGATGGGATGGATGGGATGGGATGGATGGGATGGGATGGGATGGATGGGATGAGATGGGATGGGATGGGATGGGAAATGCACTGTCTTTCTTTGGGGCATTGGGCAAGGATCTGGAGCAGTTATCTATGGCGGGAATGGAGGGACAGAGTCGACTGATAAGTAAGAGGGACTGGGGCTGGTGAGCAGAGCTGGGACGTTTCACGTTGCTGCCCGGGTTAAGTCACCCTGTGACGGGGTGGGATAGGAGGTGCTGGCCAACATATGGAGGGCAGCATATGAATCTCAGCAGGCGTAAGGGGACCAGGATAGCAGCAGTGATGGACGGCGAGAATCACTCATTCTAACTATACAATACAGCATGGTATGTAAGAATGTCGCCATGCTGCAGCTCCAAAAAGGTTGGGGCGCTTTTTTATAAAGGCGCATTAACCTTGTCACAAATATATCCAAGATTGGACTGACCAATGACGAGCTCTCGAATGGAAATGTCGATATGGCGTGACAAAAATTCAGACAAAGGGGACAGGAGTTCGATTTACGAAATTATCGGGTTATCGGAATTACCAGGATTTACAGCGAGCAAAGCCTCCATATAGGACACGGATGCAATAAAATGGGACGCAACAAAAGTTATCAATTATCATAGGGATACAAAGAGTCGCAAGCTATGTAGCAGAACGGCAATTCACATGATTTTTATGGGTTGACCAATCAGAAAGATCTGATCTAAGCATCTGTGAAGAGCAGAGTCACCATACCTAGTACAAATCAACATGCGGAGATTTGACCAAAACATGCCAGCAAGGTCGGACAAGCTATAAACACGAGCCGTGCTAATGCAACAGCTTGGCTCCTCATCAGCTGGCAACAGCAGGATGACTGAAGTTTCAGAACCGATTTTTGAGCTCCATAAGCCACAACGAATCATAACTGCGCACTCGCTCGTGTCTTTGTTCGAGTGCTCCCGTGTCTCTTACAGAGCGATATGGAAGAATAATATTCTCTTTTTAATATCACCATTCACAAAATAGCACTGAATTTGGCTTTGGTGTGATGCCAAGAGACCAGGACATTTACCATCGTGATACAACCAACATGACTCTCATAGCACAGTACGATCACGAATACGGTGACGGTGACGTAGATAGGGATGGGAACCGGAAATGTTGTCATGTGTGCCGTTAACGTAACCGAACAGGGCAAGGTAGTAGACCCCGCCACGACTCCGGTGTGTGCTCAAACTATCAGCCACCGCCGCTGGACATCCCCTGCTGAATGCATCACCTTAGCAAGGCTGCCAGCGGGGGATTTCATATCGCCTCTATGATTCAGAGGAGCTATGTGACTAAACGGAAGCATGATGGTAAAGTGGTAAGTGGATGGTAAAGTAAAGGGAGTAGGTAAAGTGCTTGAGTATGCAACGTAAGGTTGGGAAAAGAGGCTGAAAGAACTGGAATGTATGACACGCAACAAAACAATATTCAGCCTAGTGTCAGTGAAAAGGGATATCATGCGTGGATATCAAGGGATACCATGCGCTACTGATGCCTCAATTTTAACCCTCCTCAGGCGATGGAAATCTGACCTTTGACGAGTTCGTCACGGTCATCTCGAAAACGAGCCGAGACGGAGAGCGGACGCGGGAGGAAGCCGATAACGCGATGAGAGAGGCGTTCAAGGTAAGAGAAATGACTGTACAGTGTTAAGGTCTAACGGATTATTTTGGATTGGCTCATCATCAACGCTAGCTTCAAAAGATCTCACGATCTGAGCTTTTAACCGAAGCATTACACGATCCCAATGTTTATAAAATCAGGTAAATCCCAAATGCCAACGTTTTCCCAGCATTCGTGTTTTTGTAGTGTGAGACGTTCCCTGATGAAACTCGTCTGTGTCTCAGGTGTTCGATAAGAACGGTCGCGGCTTTATTGGGGTCTCTGACCTGAGGGCGGTGCTGCACTGTCTTGGCGAGCGGCTCACCGATGAAGAAAGTAAGCGACCCATGACCTCTGGATCTGACCTGACCTCCATCCGACGACCACCCGTTGTCAGATAGATCTGCAGATATACCTGAACCTCTATCTTTGACCATGCTCAGTTTTGGTAAGATCATGCAAGATGCTGCGAACGATGTGACCGAACTACCTTAACAAATGTCGCCGTCCTTTTTAACAGCAAAATCACTCGCGTAATTACATACCAATTCAACCAACACAAAGAGGAACTTGCACGTATTTCACGTGATGCCGCGCCATCTCCTCGGTTAGGAGATGGCGCGTTAGAAGATGGCGTTAGAAGGCTCAAAAACATCATTAGGTAGGGGAGAGTGGGGCAAAGCGGCCACCCGGGGCAAAGCGGCCATCCATCGTTTTAGCCCTTCATAGCTGGCGTCAGTTCCAATTTATGGTTTCCAATTATACTTCTCTTCACGGTCGTTCGAATGAGCCAGACCGGGGTTTCAGGCCCATCACCATTGTTCTGTGAAACACGGAAGAGCATTTCTTGCCAGGTTACCAACTATGTTTACAATTTTTAAATGTTATGTTATTCCATAACCGTTTGGAATTTTTATAAGCGTTCTTGTCCATGCATTGCATGGTTATCGTACATGTATTCTACCAATTTTAATGTTTTTTACCCCACTAATAGCTAAGCTGGAATATTTTTGTCTCGGACGGTATGCGCGGGGCAAAGTGGCCGGGGCAAAGTGGCCACCCCCAATTGGCCATAAGTTGCTTCCATCTGGATAAAAAACATTATTTATATTCAAATGTGTCGTCATGCATTCATCTTGGCCACTTTTCAGTTGCATGAGTTACCAAATAATGCAATTAAATGTTTATTTTCATGAAAATCCTTTCTTTGTTTACCTACAGGTGGAAGATGATTAAGTAAACATCCATCCTCGCTTAACCTTGTCACCATCAAATACCCTAGTCGTACACGAGGCAACTATTTTGTTTCTCATATCGGGACTTGAGAAGACGCCGGTGGCCGCTTTGCCCCAGGGTATGGGGCAAAGTGGCCAATATGCATAGGTTTAAAGTTTTGTCAATATCTTTCATATGTGAACGCCTTTGGAAATAAAACTCAGTTGAAATAAAAGGCAACTTAATAGGGATCACATTGGTATAGAAAGGATCTTTCCAAGTTTAAAAATCAAGCGTTGGCATCGTGAGAAGCGTTAGGGTGGCCGCTTTGCCAGACTCTCCCCTACTGCTATTGCGAATCGTCAGAGCATCCCGCACTACGCTTGTTTCAGTCGAGGACATTATCGAAGAAGTGGACATGGACGGAGACGGCCGGATTGATTTTATCGGTAAGTAAGGATCTCCCCTAGCACCAGCAGGTTGAGACTATGATTGGTTAGAAGTCGTGTCAATTGCACGTGGCTCTAGGAGTCAACAAACGTACTGAATGAAACATATGTCATTGGGAAGTGCAAATGAGGTCACCGAACGCAGGTGCTGGTACCGTGACTTCATTCGGCGCGATCCCAGCCACCTCACAAAGATCCTAGTTCACTGCGCTGCCTGGCGTATGCGAAATGATCGCGCCACGATTTGAATTGCTGAGGAACAGATTCCAGAGCTAATTTTAGAGCGACAGGTTTCCATGCAGGATTAGATGTCATAATTCATACTTCGATAGACTATGGCATGTTTTCCGGGCATTTCTATCGGACATCGAGTTCGCTTACCAGTTACCAAAAACCAGATTTACATGCATGATAATCACTACGTTTCCATGGCACAAATTAAGCCGATTTGGCAAAATGGATTTGCTCCATCATACCATTTAGACATCATTTTAAATTGTAAATATAGGATTAAGTGCTAGCTAAAACCATATGCACGCTAATTTTTGCATAAGTTTAATAGTATCCGAGGAAAAGCCGACTGCTTTTGACGTGAAATTTCGTTAAATCGATGAAGACGTGTCATGGAAACGTAGCTTATAAAAGTCATTCGCCCTAGTTGCACCTGTCTTTCTGTCAGTGATTTTATATGCCATCACCCATTTTCTCTTCCAGAATCTGCATCCTTTAGTGCTGCACATCTACCGTAAAGGTAGTTTGTCTAGGCATGCAAAAACAAGTAGATTTACTTTTGCTATCATTTGTCACTCGTGTTTTTATTATGTCGCTCTAGGAGTCAACGAACGTACCGAGTAGGTAAAACATGTGTCATTGAGAAGAAGGACATAAGTATGGAAATGACGCCTTTGAAACCAAACGGCCGCAGGCCGTAGCGACAACAGTGGCGTGCATTTCCATAATCATGAATGCTACACTGAATTTCAAATCAACCCTTTTGCCAGGAACATCACAGGGCTTGGTCAATTCATGAATTCACGGGACTATGAAATGTAACAGCTGTATAAGTAACACGCCTGATCAAAAAGAGTCCAGACAAGCCAGACCGCAATATGTGACACACCTAACGGGTGGTCAGTATGAAACTGGACAAAGTTTGAATTGCTACTGTGTCAAAAGTATTCAAGCGAAAGCAACGAAAATCGCGTTACCGTGCCTTCATTTTATTGTAATCACGCTCGGCCTAGTGAATCTGCGACACGGGACCTCTGTCAGCCGCCAAGCGCACGCGCGCTGGCAGCCCCAATATTGTCTTTCGCGGCACCTCCGAGTAGATTTGACGGATGGCCTGCTGGATTTTCCACTTAAATTGTTCGTCTCAGCTGACGTGCCACCTTCCCTTATACACGTTCTGTTTGATGAGCCCCCACATATCCTCAATGGGTCAAATCTGAGGGGTACATGGCGGGCTCATGTCACGTGCTACTACGGGCACCCCAGCCTCCTCAAGAAGTTTCGTGGTCTAGCGCGCGTACTGTGGCTGTTGCAAGGTCGGAGCCTAACAGAGCATCATGTTCTGTGTTCTGAGACTCAATAAGTGGTAACAACACGCCATTCAAACACTTTTCATAGTACACTTCACCCGTTACATTGCCTGCGCTCGGCAAGTAACTGGACGCGTGATCCCCTCGGACTCATGGCAAGCCAGACGGTCATCTCGGGTGGGTACTTGCTCTCAGGTCGAAAGCGAAGGTGAGATCCACATGTGGAATAGTGTCTCCACCAGCTGAGGTGTAAAATTCGGCAATGGAAGGCATTTGGCTGCCACTGCAGGTGAAATAAGATTCATCATCCATATGCACCTCCATGTTTTTGCTACCCTGCATTGGACCCTGTGACAGACGGCGCAGGCGGGTTTTCTGTGTACGAAATTGTGCCTCCGTCGCCTTTATCCTATTTCTGTACTTGATTCCTGCTTGTTGACATATTAATTAGTCATATGTTTTGAAGATCCCAAAATTGCTTCCCAGGATCATTAGGAGAGCCCCAACTGTTCGGTGACGGCGCCGGTTTGTTTCTTCCGGAGCTGAATGGACATTTTCTTGGTGACCTTGCCGTTCCCACCATGTAAAACATCTGCAAGCCCTCAGAACTTATCGATGATCACATATTCTTAAGATCTGGTGACATTCTATGGCGTAATGTGACGCATAATGCTAGCATTTTTGTAATTTGTATTATTTTAAAAAAACTAGCGCGAACAGGTCCCGGAACGCTTGCTGACTTACCGGCGCAATGTTTCCTACTAGTTAATGGCAGAAAGTTGAAATCTGAGCTGCTAATATAAAATAAATGGAAGTATTCACCTGCCAAAAATAATTAAAATATGTCCATAATTGGAGATGCTATGCTTAATCAAATTTTGTCCAGTTCCATACTGACCACCCGTTACTTGCGCTGAACACTGATAACATTGTAATACATGTGTTTCAGAGTTTGTGCGAGCTGTCACCGATGACGGAGAGGGGGAGACAACAATGTGAAGATACTCAGAGAAACATCTGACGCAAACAAGAGAGATCCGGGCGGAGAATACCAAAAAGATTCCTCTCACACTCATCGAAATAGTTAGAGAACCACGATGTTGGCGAAGAGCGAATGCTGTGAACTAACTAGTATTGGACATGCCCAGCCGATGATATAAATAAAAAATACATAAACATGGGGATGTGAGATCAGAGATGTATGGGTCTTCTTGTACTTATATATCCAATTAGCAGGAGTAATTCAATAGCGATAGTATCTCACGTATGCATACAATAACACTCCACACCGCAACAGCGCAGAACTGACCCGACTCTGTCTGAGGTGCTTTAGAGCGATTGTCACATCCTCAGGTGCCAATACATGTTTGACACAAGGGTTTGTGGGTTGGTGCGGCCTTTTCTAGCATGCATAGGAAAATATCGCAACTTCAAGTGACTACACTCGACGACGCGTTTATACGAGACGACGGTCCTATGCTATTGGGCAGAGAGCTTGGCACGTGTCCGATCTGAGGTGACGAAATAGCTCCACTTAAAATAGCTTCGCAATAACTGGACCAGCTGTGCTCAGATTTACGTAATCTCTAATTAACCTGTCATCAGACAATGCGTACGTGCGTACACTCCAACAGATCAAAGGCAATGAGTTCTGCACGTGTGAAACGCGGTTGAAGTTTAGAAACTGCGTGCCGATCGAACTCAAATCGGGTTTGCTTGTCGGTGACGCTGGCGTTCGCAAGCAGTTGAGGTGCCGCTTTTGGTGAGCGCTCCGTGATCTCCGTCCAGCACCGCACCGCCACGTTGTAATTTGGTGTGGCAACTGGCATGGCTCTCTGAAAATGGCTACGCCTACTACATGCAGTATGAAACGCGGCACATATGCACAATGGAACCGGGGACAAGAAGTCTAGCATTCATAAACTTGCATGCACAATACAAACCTCTCATACCCCTCTGCCATATTTTCATGTTTAGAAGCACATAGCAGATAGTTAAAATTTGGCATAAGTCACTTTTGCTACAAGACTGACCTTTTAGCACCGCCTGAATTTTCAGGCTGTCAGGTCACTGACCTATGACGTCATAGTGAGCCTCTAAATAGTTAAAAAAATAAATAAAAATAACTCAGACTCTAAAACGAGCCTCTAAAAAATAAAAATAACGCAAACATGGAACGTTCAGTGCCATATAATTTCCCCGTAGAAAAATTAAACTTCCAGCAGCAATAAGCATCTACTCTTGGCCCCTAATATAAATTTATATACAAAATTTTGCACAGGGGTCACCTTAGGTCAGCTCGGTCACATGACCTCCCGGTTATAAATCCATGGGGAGTACTTAACATTTATGTAACGCCGTAAATTGTATAGGTAATACTATATAATTTAATTAGCACCTGGAATCACGACTGCATATTGCAAAATGCACACCCTTGCATTTCGGCCCTTGGGTGACGCCTTATACCTATAATGTCACTAAGTTTATTTGAGGTCACCAGAGTTTTTTATCAATCGACAAAACTACTGATTTAACTGAGCTAGCGAATCAGGGCAGATGCTTCTGCGGCATTAGCTGCAGAAACAGCTAGCTTCCGCATGCAACGTAAGACCAGTTATGTTATAATGTGACTTTCCCAACGAAACTTCCAGTGGGGCTGGGTAGGCATGTCATGTACCGCGTACTTGCATGCGTACTGAAGTGCCAGACCGGCTGTGATATTTTCGTCACGGGGCATTCCACGTCAAGTGGGACAAAAAATGACCATTTTGAACCTCACCTCCTCCGATTTTTGCGAAACTTTGTGAAACTACTCAACTATATGTGAAAAGAAAGAAGACATTTTTTGTCAAGATATGACGTCACGTTTCCGAGATACACGTCATCAAAAATTGACTTAGGTAAGGCACATTATCATCTTTAAAGCGTCATAACCATTGAAGTTTTAGACATATCACCACGGGACAAAGTGTGAAATGGAGGGAATAGATTAGGCTTTAATTTGAGAATAACAATATTGACGTAATTAGCTGATTAGTGAATTTAATTAAAATTCAAAAAATAAATTTTTATTTTCTGAAAAATGGGTACCCTTCGATTTTGCTGATTTTTACATATTTTATTCTCCTATACACTAGCTACATCATATAAAAAATTCAGAATGGGCCGACGTCTACGTAACTGTCTTTTGGACTTCGTAATGTCTGGCACTCGCGTGTTTCGTTTTAGCAACCAAGAAGAGGCGCTACCCGGAGATGCTTCTTTCTGCCCCAAACCAAAGCAAACCTAACCTGACCTGACGTGACCTGACCTAATCTAACACGCGTAAATATGTACAGCCCTCACGGCAGTTCCCCACTGGCCATGTGCTACTTAGATACGAACATTAGCCCTCACGACATTTGCCGGCTGGCCAGATGCTACTTAAGTCTTAAAAAACAAATGCGTGTTAAAACACTTGAGGCTGACCAGCCGCGAGCCAGCCACCTTTAGATTACGAAGTGGGTACACGATCGGCACACTAACTACTAAGCCACGAAGATAGCTGGTCATCGCGGAGATGTAAGCCATTTTTTTTTTTAATGATGCAATTGGGCATTCTCCGGGCAGCGCCTCTCTTTGGTTGCAAAAAGAAAATACGCCTGACTCTCCCAGCGCTAGGGGAGAAAGGCCCAGTTTAGCCAAAAAGGTATAAAAAAACGGAATTTGAAGTGTATGTGGGGCGGTGGGCAACTTTATCGTGTGCCAATTTCATGGCCCTAGATCAATGTCTTCAAGATCAAATGAGGCTAAACGTGATCAAATTTGCTAAAGTGACTATTTTGCGTGTATACGCCCATAGCTCTAAAAGTAGCTGGCCGATTTTCCTATCTCTTCCTTTATACGACATTTGTAGTGTTATAAGAATCTCTAGTAAATCTAACCATAAATTTGGCAGTTAGTGGCCTGCTAAGGATGTCGCCGGCAGAGGCGGGGATCGGCCGACGCGGGAAACGTTTCAGTCACAGATTGTGTTTGCACCCTTATAATTCAATTTTTACCTGTTGATTTTCGTATTTATTTGACCATTAAATTGGCTGTACATTTTTAAGCCTTCACACAAAATTTGACACGAATCGATCATAATCAGCGGTAAGAAGCGCAGTGCAAAGATAGAACCGTCCCGCGCCGGCACAGTCTACCATTCAGGCGGCAACGGCCGGCGCCGGCCGGCGCGCCGCTCCGGCAAGATGTTTAACTTTACACCGGTATTACTAGAAACGTTGGAGACCGATTTACCTATTGCTTGCACGAGAGGATTCGCAATTCAATTCTGGACAGATACTGAACGTTTGACGATAATACAATAATTATGGCGTGAGTTATTGGCGAAAAACAGGTGGGGTTGGCGAAATCCGCCCCTTCCACCGCCCGTGCTACGTTGCAATACTTGTTGCTATATCATCTAAAGTTATCGTTGGCCCACTCTAATTTTCTCAGCACGTGTGCCTTACGTGTAGTGGAAGACAATATCTAAATTTGAGCAAAATCGAAGGGTACCCATTTTTCACAAATTAGATTTTAAGAAATTAATTCAAAATAAAATAAATTCAAAATCACCGAAAAATGTAAAATTTGCCGAATTTTACTAGCATAACTCCTTATGTACACGTTTTAGTTTGTTTGAAATTAATAGCTTCAAAAATGTTGAAGCTATAGATCGTTCAAGATTGAAATACACGTCCTATTCTGCTAAAAAAAAAAAAACAGAAGTTTAGCGGCTTGTATCTCTGTAGCCCGAGGGCATATGACAAAATCCTTTCACCCTCAGAGGTTTCATCCAATAGCCAATAAGTATACCAAGTTTGAACAAAATCGCAGAGGTGGCCGATTTTGGCTGTCCCGGTTGACATGGAATGCCCCTCACCCGTTTTTATGTGAGTTAGATGAGGTATATTGGTCCCAAGATGCTTGTAGCAGAGCAAAATCCCAGAAAATTGTGCATTTGCCCAGAAAACTAATGCATTTGCCAAAGTCATTTTAATATGCAGTCCGGCGGATTAAAGGAAACATCACCGTTCAGGCATTCGTTTTGAGGAGTTCGAATCTCGAAGTCCGAGTGGATTTACGCTCCATCAACAAATATGGAAATTACCTAGGGCCACTACCGGATTGCCTGGGACTCTAGAACAAAGATCTATGATCAACGTGACAGCGTCTATCATGTCATAGAACTATGAAGTATCTAAGTGTCTGGTGGATCCATTTTACACAGTCGGCTCAGCATTGCCAATTAAAGGTAGTGTGCCAGCTTTCTTGGACCATATGGAGTTAATGACCCGGATAAGGAGAACCGGATTTTTAGAACTTATCCATACCTTCAAAACTCATGGAAACGTCTTAAATTCTTCAAATTTTGAGTACCCCAGTGCGAAATTCGCCCCGACGGGTTGTCGGTCGTACCCAAACCACATTTCACACCACTATGAACAATAAATGCACACACTAAAATCGCTATTACCGATAGGCTCATCCAATCAAGTTTCGATAAACCCGTTCATCATCATCTCCTGCGGTTTCGAACACGCCTGTTAGGTGGCTTCTGATGCTCGTCGAGGTCGGAATTTTCAAATACGCGTGGTGCGTCGGGCCGCGCGCTCTGACTTCGGCCAAGAAAAATGCGTCAGCTGATCATTGTCCTTTCTGCCACTTGCGTGTGGTGAAATGGGGTCATAACTTAAGAGACGGCTGTTTCATATCAATTATTTCACATAAAATCATATTTCAAACCATAAATTAATGTTCGACAGCCAAATTAAAGAAACAATACCAATACAGGCTTACAGTTTAAGTTCGACATTGTGTTGTCTACGATTAGACAGCTGATAACTCATTCCCGTACGTCGTAACTCTATAATGACCTTTGCTTATTGTCACATGTGCGCCGCATTCGCGATTGTTGCCGACGCCTGTTTGCAGGTCAGCCCACTACAGTTGTTATACATATCGAAAAACCGATAAACTTTTAGGCAAAAAAGGCACTATTCCAGGCCCATTTTTGATTTTTTTTGCGATATTAGGTAAAAACAGAAGCTTCTTATCCTAGGAAAAATAAAATGGGAAATCATTGGATATTAGGTTTGCGATATTAGGTAAAAACAGAAGCTTCTTATCCTAGGAAAAATAAAATGGGAAATCATTGGAAGGTGGCACACTACCTTTAAACTGTTTTGCAGATCGCTCATTTCAGTGTTCAATCTGTTTTGCTGAATGACTGAAATGAAACACACAACACCGGAATAGTTGCGCTCAATGCCGATTATCGAAATGGCTGCTCAAACAGTTATGGCGAATGATTGAATTCAAACGCAAAAATGTGTAGTACGTAACCGCTACTGTATTACAGTATTCTAGTCCTTCAGTTTGGTCAGTTTGGTCCGCAAAGCTACGGAACTTGGCCTAACACGGGGCTGACCACCAGGATCACCATCTAACAAGGTCCCGCCTGAAGCCACACCTATGGATGGCCACCGAATAAAGTCCCGCCCGCGCCCACACCCATCTCTCGCAGCTCAGGTCTAGTATGCAGCCTGACAAACATGACGTAGGTATGCCCTCACACCCACACAGTGAGTGTCCCAGTGTATCAGCGCAGGAAGCCCCGGCCAGCCGGGAATCACCCCGCGGTACCTGAGCGCCTCGGTCGTCACACCCGTGACGCTGCCGTCACGGGCCGTGACGGCTCCGCCGTGGGGCCGCCGGTCGCTATATAGGCGGTGCGGCCAGCGGCGGCAGCACCAGTCTACCGGCTCCGGCTCGTGAGGACGTCGTCAGCAGTCCAGTGAGCGTGTCCAGCCAGTGTTGGAGCCCGGTAGTGCCCACAGTCCACCCCTGCCAAAGACGAGACGCCATGGCCCTGGAGAGCAGCCAGAACCTTCGCGGCGCAGAAGACCTAGCCTGTGAGTGGAACCACTATCTAGCTAATGAGCTTTAGCAGAGCTCATTACTCATTAGCTCTCATTAGCTTTAATGAGCATTCAAACTCTGAAGTTTCATATGTTCATCCTCTTAAAACGAACTTTCATGGCTTACCAGAAAAGGTTCATTCTAAGGCATAATCGTTGCATTTTTGTTTTGTTTTCAGCGCTGCGCCGTCAGTTTGACCTGCTGGACACTGACGAGGATGGCCACATCTCCCCGGTCCACCTGACCAACGTCCTGCGCAGCATCGACCTCCACATCACCGACACCGAGATGGACGAGGTCATGGCCAAGACGGATGTGGATGGTAAGTACTAAAGGCACATATACTCGGCAACAGGATGCAAAAGGAAAGTCGTGTCCAACACCACCCTGGTGATCGTTTTCATAAACATCAAATAAACACGAACATAATAACTGGAAAGAAAATTGTAGAAATTTGAGATTGCATTGGAACGAAAGGACAAATTTCAGCCGAGTTTATATAACCACTCAGTTCATTAACATATCAAGAACGATTTAAGCCATGGAAAGTCAGATACTACCTCATTGCTTCAGCCTTCAATTGTTACCTACTTGCGAAACATTCCGTTCGTGAAAGGCAGAAGCAGAGCACGTGTCCTGAAGCATTATCGGACCCCGTGGCATTGACACCACGATCCGTGCCACGTGTCAATGTACAGTCTGTCTTGAAAGTACCGCAGCATGGCAGGGTGGCGCTGGTGGGCCGGCGCAGCGGAGGGCGGTCAGGTTTGAGGGCCACTGGATCGCCTGACCCTGGGGGGGGGGGGGGGAGGGAGGGAGGAGAGGGATGGGCGCGAGTGAGCGGGCTCTCGGTGCTGCCAGTGCGGCAGACAAGGCGCTGTTTTATGAATACCTTATGGCTTATACAGAGACACCAGCTAAGCGTAGTAATTCCCTTCCTGACATGAAAGTTTTGATAAATGGAAAGTGATGCTTCCCATTCGAGCCTCGCCAGACATTTACGTGTTACACATGTAATCCGGCCAGAGGACAGCGGGTGTGGCCTCCGTCGTTTGGCTCAGATTAAGATAGGGCTTCCAAAAAAAAAATTGTGCGCGTCGTTACGAAACACAGTGACTGGTAACAACTTCTAACATTTCCAGTATGGGCCGCTTTATAGCGTCTACTGATGTAAATGGTCCGTAGGAACCCGCCTTACAGCCGTTCGGCTCCTGATCGGACATGTGAAATGATCAGGTCGGTCCTGATCATTTCACCTGCTGGGACCTGATGTTTCCTGTCACAAAATGCCTGGAAACGCGTAGATAATATGCGCTGACATGCATTGAATCGGCATTTTGGCCCGACATGGTATCGTGAAAGAGATTACAGGTCAAAGGGTTAAGACTTAAGGGTCATATTTTTAGGGAAGATATAACATTGATCAATTCGAGGATATTGAAAGTTTTGTCGTTGTCGGTCGGTCGGTCGCTTTTTACGCGAGTTATTCGTGAAAAAGCCGTGAGGGACGCATAGGTTTGACCTGATCCTGTAGGCTGTAAGTGTGAAGGTTAAGATCTCAAGTCAACCGGTGACCTCTCGAGCATTATTCAGTGCCGGCGAGCATTATAACATTTCCTGAGGCTAGGAGACTATGTATAACGTAACCTAAGTGACCCGACCTTGAAAGATCTTGGGTCTGATTCATTCCGCCATTACAAATGTTAAGAAAAGATGTAATATCACTTATCAGGTATGGATGGAGGGATGTTGCAGCCCCCCCCCCCACCCCCCAACGCAGCAGTGTGCAGAGAGCCTGCTTTGTTAAGTAATAAATCTAGCCAGCTACTTTAAAGCCGAAAATATAAAGAAACAGGCTTCTGAGTCGCGACGGCGCTGTCCGGACTGCAACTCTAAATCTGACTTCGGCCTGCTGATCGGCTGCGACTCCGACTCTGACTCCGGACCAGTGCACTGCCATAAGCTAAACGTATCACTTGCCGGTACGGGGATTGACGCAACTCTCCCGGACTGCTTTGATAGCTAGACTCTGCAACATTTGTTGGAGTCTCCTAAAATTTTCAGCATCTTATGGAGGGAGAGGGAGAGAGAGAGAGAGAGAAGGAGAGAGAGAGAGAGAAAGAGAGAGAGAGAGATAGAAAGAGAGAGACAGAGAGAGAGAGAGAGAGAGAGAAAAAGAGAGAGAGAGAGAGAGGAAAAGAGAGGAAGGGGGAGAGAGAGAGGGGAAGAGAGGAGTTTTGATAGATCGTTAAACGAATAAAATTCACACTATACAGCCTCGTATGATCTCAACTCTCATCTTGAACTGAACAGCGAACAGTGAGCACTCAGGAACTGAAAGATTAATATGCCGCTATCTGTTAATACCCATAATCTCAGTGACCTTGCGCATAAATCCGCATAATTCGTGTTTGGTATACGATTATCGTGATCGTATCCTCTACCTGGAAGTAGGCGCTACGAACAATTGCTTGGCCATTCGATCGTAAAATGAAAATATTTGCCTCATGGATAGGAGACAAAGTTGTATAATGTGTTAGTTATTTTGTTATGTATTTTTATTTTATGTAGCAGCCATTGGCCGTCTATAGTTTGAATGGTTCGAAACGTTTTTTTTTATTGGCATGATAATGATTATGACGGAAATTGGAAAACGCCTTAGCGTAGGATTTGCTTTGGCTTCCTTAGGTTATGAGCAAAAGGTTACCATTCCATCTTACTTCCATTGGCTTCCGCTTAAATACTATTGTGTTTCAATCTCAACAAGGGTGTTGAGAATGGGATTTCTTTTTTATCTCGCATAAATAAATACGAAACAAATTATTTTATTCTAAGTTACTGGATCAATCGATCAGATTTAAACCAATAGTTAATCTGAGATTTTCGACAAAGTATACTGCGTTGGCCTTGTTCTGTGTTGTTATTCACATCATTACTTCAGTTTTTATTAATTTATTCTGTTCTGTTCCATGATCGTAAATTATTGTTCAATATGTATCATGTTCTGATAACAATGTAAGCAGTCGCGCTCAGCTTTAAGATTGGCTACGTCTGTCTTTTCGTCGAGAATAAAACGGTTCCAAGGGTGATCCGGCCACCATGCCGGGAATCGGCCGGGCCGGTCAAGTTCTCCACTCGTGCTCGCAGACGGCCCGTGCCCCCGGGCGACAGGCGCAGCAGCGGGGTGGAAAGAGTAAGGGAGAGCGGCACCCCACGCGACCTGCCCGGTCACTCTCTCCTGGCTCACTGCCGTCACGTGCTCTGGGGCTCTCAAACCACCGAGCTCCCGATCTTTAGTTCGCCGGGCCGCCGCAGCCCATGCTGCGGTACTTTCAAGACAGACTGTACACCAAGCATTCCAGGCTTGTTTCGTATGGGCTGGATTTCCTGAAGTTTTTGAAAGTCTGACCCGGACCCATCCACTGATAGCACGGCCGCCAATCAAACAGTCATCCATAAAAACTGCACGCGCCAGCGCACTCAGATGATCAAATTTATAAGGTAATTGTTACAGCTTCACTCGAACGAGCTCGAAGTGCTCATGGCATAGCCCGCACAGCAGCCACAAATGAAATCAGGACGCTCCAGTGCCACACGTTCAAGGCGTCCTGACCAGCGTGGTACACGAGTTCGATGCCCAGCGAGTCAGGAACCTCACCGTCGTCCGAGCTGCACAGGCTCGGGTAGCGACTGTCGCCGCCACACGTCGTACCGTTCGGGCACTTGGAGCACGGCGGTCCGATCTGGTACATGTCGCCGAACTGCCAGTTGCCGGTGGGCCCGTAGTTGCAGACTAAGTAGACTCTCCATCCATTAGCATACTCCGAGAAAAAGCTGGTGTAGCCGCAGCCCAGTTTGTAAGTTTCCGCCCAGAACATTTGGGTGAAATGTCCGGCATCCTCGGGTATATCAATGTGATGAATGTTGTCGTTGCTGAAAAGGGGCGCCTCATTATACCATGCATAAGCCAAAGCTGTCATATTGGGTGGGCTCTTGTCTTCCTTTTGGTATGTGATTTGTGCGAGGTTCTGTCCAAGATACATCATCTTCAAGTCTCGGCATTTGTCATGCCCGCTAACGCATGTCAGGGCCAACCGTTGGGCTATTCGTGCTATCTCATCGTTCCACGTCATAACGCCCATGTTCGCTGCTGTCGGCAACGGCCCACCTTGGCAGCGCGTCTCTTTCCCTGATGCGACATGTTCACGCAGGCGATTGTGCACGTCGAGCAGTTCTTCTTTTTGGCTGTCTGTTATTGGCGTGCTGTAGATTTGAAGGCACGCCGGGCCGGGTGTTTCGTCTGGGTGCTCACACATGGTGTGCACCCAGTCCCCCTCGCAAAGAGTCTTGTTGCAGTAGTCTGTTGTTTCGATGGTAATTGATCCAGAAAGTCCAATCAAAATGGATAAAAGCGACAAAAGCAAGACAGCGGTTAGATTCATGGTCGCTGGATGCAACTTCTTAAAACAAATTTGAGAGCACACCAATTAAGATGCCGACTGCTGCAGTATATCGCTTTTCTTACTACAGGGAATACATTATGTAATTCATCAAGAGCACCTTGGTGCAGAAAACGCCAAGTCCGTATAAAAGTAAAAGCCTGCGTTAGAGCTTTCTAGTGAGCCATATACGTGCGACATTTACGGTAGACCGTTGGTTTTTCACCAAACTACGTTTGCACCAAGGTTTGCACCAAGGCATATATGGCCTTCACCAAGACCGTTTGCACCAAGTTTGCACCTTGGTTTGCACATGTGAAGCTATAATTTTGCAGTAGCCTCGTGGATGACCTGTTAAGTGACTTCTTTACTTCCATCGCACATTCAATCAAGTCAACAAACTGGCAGCTTGGACGGAATCGCGCACAGCTCTCTTGCTAGAAATATGGTATTCTTTGCAATTCATTCGGTTATTTGCAAAATGCATTAAAATATAACAAGTATATTTGCTTAAGTGAGTAGGTAGTTGGGGCTAATCAATAATCATTGTATTAACCCGTGCACCGACAAGGGGGAGGCGGTTAACCGCCTCCCCCCGTTTTTTCGTGAATATCGGGAAAACCGCGGCAGTAGATGACGGAGGTAGATGACGGAGACCTTTGAAAGTCGTAGGATGTAATGAGGTCATTGATAGCTACACCGCCATTGTACAATTTGCATATCTCGGAATTTCGATATCGATGACCTAAGGTGTTGTCAATTTCTTGACCTCACTAATGGGGTAAAATCAACCCCCTGTTTTTCTTTTTCACTAAAACGCGTCGGAATGGCCCAATATACCATGAATGACTTCATATACGGTCAACCTTGACTACCTTGACGCCTTTTTTGCTCCTCGGCAACTGTAAGGTCATATGACGTCATCAGGAGTCGCCAAAGTTTTTTTTTGCTAATAGCTCCTTACAGGAACGAGAAACAACCGCGCGGATGATCTCATGGTGTTCAGCTCGTCAAGGCGCATCGATTGGTATACATGATGACCTTGACGTCACGTGACCTGAGGTCAATCTTTGACCTTTACCTTTCGAGGTCAACACATATATGATTCTATGCGGATTGACGAAAGGATCATGATAATGCCATTAGTTAATTTAGTTCCTAGCTTGGCTACTTCGAAAGTTATTCGAGAAAAACTCATTTCTAGCGCCGCCATTTTGACTTTTTACCTCTGTGACGTCATCTTTGATCTGACCTGAAAATGACCTTAGTAAAAAAATTTAGACATTGTCCGTGCGTATCCCATTCCATTTACCGCTTTTCGCTATCTTGCTTCGTTCTCGAGATCTCAGGGGTGGGGAAGGGGGCGGTCAAACGCCCCTCCCCGTCGGCTCTAAGTTGGCGCGGACCCCCGTCGGTGCGCGGGTTTTTAAAAAGATTGACAATTAGGTAACTCTTGTTTTACTTAGCGAGTTAGGACAAATACGAATTCTTATTGTTATAAGTCCATCTGCTTATTGTTCTTTTTTCTCACGTCGCTTGTTCGTTAGGAATCAAACTCCAATTCATCCCCACGGAACCACGCATCGGACATGCACTTCAGTTCATAGTGATGAGACATGTGCATGGATCCGAACGATGGATCTATGATACCATCGGATTCGGCGTGAAAAATTTATCTTGGATCTATGATCTCATACGATCTGACGAGAAACCAAGAACATGGATCCTGAGTGGATCCCACCACGCACAACATTCGAAACCATGTTTTAAAGGGCTTCTATGTCAATACGTGCCGCAAAACTATGGATTATGACGTGCAATCACATAAAATCACTCAAACAGAACGTTTGTGAGTTACAACAAGTTTTCTTTAGGATTTCTGTGTTGACAAAAACAACTGAGGATCTATGATCTCACTGGATCTCAAGCAAAAAATCTGATTTGGATCTGTGATCCCTATGGATCTCTCGCTGAATTACAGAGCTGGACCTATAGTCTCGTCGGATCCAAGATCAAAATCCGTTGGATCAGATCTCAGATCCATTTTCTGGGATCCATGCGCATTGCGCATGTCTGATGATACAGATCAAGATCAGTATACTTTTGTTCGTTTTATTTTCCAAAGTAATTCGACGACTTGTGGCTGACGTGACGAAACTCATGTGTCATAGTAACATTTGATGTTCACATTTTTGTCGTTGACTCTAATATATTGGCAATAACACTTTCAGTCACTTATCAACACCAATAATGAAACGGTAGTGAAAGGATAATGTAACATGTAGATTGTAGAGTATCACTCATACACATCTATGAAACAGTAAACATGTCGTCCTGGCACGTACGTTCTCATTCACTAGTCCTTTACTCAGCCAAAGAGAGCATGGTCGCATATGCAACAGTCGTTCTAGAGAAACTGCAAGCGGATGCAGGCGCAGCTCCTCAGCCAATTCAACTCATTAACTTGAGATCGAAGTACCTTCTCATGGTATAGCCCGCACAGCAGCCACAAATGAAATCAGGACGCTCCAGTGCCACACGTTCAAGGCGTCCTGACCAGCGTGGTACACGAGTCCTACGGTGGCCAGCGAGTCAGGAACCTCACCGTCGTCCGAGCTGCACAGGCTCGGGTAGCGACTGTCGCCGCCACACGTCGTACCGTTCGGGCACTTGGAGCACGGCGGTCCGATCAGGTACATGTCGCCGAACTGCCAGTTGCCGGTGGGCCCGTAGTTGCAGACTAAGTAGACAATCCATCCATTAGCATACTCCGAGAAAAAGCTGGTGTAGCCACAGCCCAGTTTGTAAGTTTCCGCCCAGAACATTTGGGTGAAATGTCCGGCATCCTCGGGTATATCAATGTGATGAATGTTGTCGTTGCTGAAAAGGGGCGCCTCATCATACCATCCATAAACCAAAGCTGTCATATTGGGCGGGCTCTTCTGTTCCTTTTGGTATGTGATTTGTGCGAGGTTCTGTCCAAGATACATCATCTTCAAGTCTCGGCATTTATCATGCCCGCGAACGCATGTCAGAGCCAACCGTTGGGCTATTCGTGCAATCTCATCGTTCCACGTCATAACGCCCATGTCCGCTGCTGTCGGCAACGGCCCACCTTGGCAACGCGTTTCTTTCCCTGATGCGACATGTTCACGCAGGCGATTGTGCACGTCGAGCAGTTCTTCTTTTTGGCTGTCTGTTATTGGCGTGCTGTAGATTTGAAGGCAGGCCGGGCCGGGTGTTTCGTCTGGGTGCTCACACATGGTGTGCACCCAGTCCCCCCGGCAAAGAGTCTTGTTGCAGTAGTCTGTTGTTTCGATGATAATTGAACCAGACGGGTCAATGAAAATAGATAAAAATGCTAACAGCACGGTGCCAGTATGATCCATGGTCACCTTGAGCCTTGCCGCAATATTTTCAAAATATTTGGGAGTCCCTCAATGAAGGTGTAGTGTACCGTGTAACCATTTACCTAGCCTAGCACTGCTGTGTGTTACCTATTTTTCAAAGCCAAGCGAACACAACGATTACCGTCTGAGGGTTTGATCGCTCAAACGATTATAAGGGAATGCAGTGGACAGTGCATGTAATCTTGAACGTAAATTGCAAAGTCACCTATATCGTGGTCTAATTTAGCAAACGATATCTCATTCAATATACCCTGATCTTATAGGTAAGTCATCAAGGTACCTACCAAGATTATGAACTTGTTACGGACCTACGAACCTCGCCTAGTCCAAGCCTAGTCTTGGCCTAGTCATTCATGTCAATTACCCTACATAGAGGTAGAAATTTGAGGCAGTCTCGTGAGTGAGGTGTGAAGTAACTTTCAATGCACATAACCACCGAGCAAATAAGCTGACGTAGATACCTATGGAAAAGCACGTGGTTATTTACTTCAGCAATATTCCACATTGCATGAGACTCAGTAGTTAAGGAAAAATACACGCTCCCATTTCGGTGTTGATGAGTCATCTGCCCCGCAATCCACTGCTGCCAGTCTGGCAAGTTAATGTTCACTTGGTCACAGTTCGCGACGACTACTCTGCCTTTTCCACACGTCGCGCGCTATGAAAGAGCCGAGGTAGTGGTAATATATTTCATAGTGGCACTAATTCATAGTGGCAAGTCCCGAGACGGTCAATCAGGTGCATCAAGGGGGGTCGAATACGGGGTACAGGGGATGGGGCCACCCAACAAACATCGTCAAACGTCTGCACGGTTGCGATTTTTTATCTCAAAAGCATTACAGCAGTTCGCGTCAGGTCAAGTCGGGCCGGGGCGATTATTTCAGTTTTATTTAGGAAAGACTCGGTTCGCGCTCGCTCGTAATAAGATCTCATTTTAAGTCATGCTCTTCCCCTTTGCAACGAACTCTCGGAGGGGAAAATTATCAGCAATGGTTTTGCCACAGGGGACGGCCTGATTACCTTCGATGACTTCCGGAACGCACTGGCCCGGACCCGGATGGAAGAGGAGCGGCTGTCTGCCTTCGAACGCGACCAGGCTCTTCGGAAAACATTCCAGGTAAGAACACCCAAATCGAGCCATAGCAGCATGCGGTGTTCCTTACCCGTAACATGCAGCATTTCACGTCGTTTTTGACTTAACCCTCGCACCGACGGGGGGGCGGATATCCGCCCCCCTACGCGCCGCGAAATTTGGTATGACTATAACCTCATCAATTTTACACATGGTGTGCAAGTTTCAACCTCCTACCTTTTAAGGTCAGGTCACCAGGTCACTTTGAATGACCCAACCTCAAGTCACTTTTTGCAACTTTGTCACCGTGCCAGAGCTAAAGTAGATGTCGGAGGCCTTTGAAAGTCGCAGGATATTATTAGGTCATTAGTAGCTACAATTTGTATATCTCGGAATTTTGATATCGGTGACCTAAGGTCAGGTCAATTTCGCGACCCCATTATAAGTCAATGGGGGAAAAATCAACTCCCTGTTTTTACCATTAAAACGGGTCGGAATGGCCCCATATACCATACATGACTTCATATACGATCAACCTTCACTACCTTGAGGTCTATTTTGCTGTTGGGCGGCTGTGAGGTCATGTGACGTCATCAAAGGTCACCAAAGGTTTTTGGCCAATAACTCCGTACAGGAACAAGATACAGACGCGTGGATGGTCTCATTGTGTTCAGCTCGTCAAGACGCATCGAATGATATACATGATGACCTCGAGGTCACGTGACCTGAGGTCAACCTTTGACCTTGACCTTTCGAGGTCAACATATATATCATTCGATGCGGATTGACGAGAGGATCACGATGATGCCCTTAGTTTGTTCCTATCTTGACTAATTCGAAAGTTATTCGAGAAAAACTCTCTCCATATCTAGCGCCGCCATTTTGACTTTTTCGACCCCTGTGACGTCATCTTTGACCTGACCTGAAAATGACCTTAGTAAAAATTGTAGATCTTGGCCATGCGTATCCGATGCCGTTTACCGCTTGTCGCTATCTTGCTTCGTTCTCGAGATCTCAGGGGGGGGGGGGCGGTCATCCGCCCCCCCCCCCCGTCGGTGCGAAGTTGGCGCAGACCCCCGTCGGTGCGCGGGTTAAGTTTTGTTTTCACCACGCTTCATGGGATATTAACATGCTGCGAAACCACTTACCAACTACCTAAATACCAGCAATCAGCATCGCGTGTCTACTACCCTCTTGTGTCTTGTCTTCAATTCAATTTCATCATAAGCCACAACTCTTCCAAATTTCCAAACGTAAGAGCATTTGCACCACTGTTTGTTGGCAGTCTGATATAAAACGATATTCATGACAAGTACCTATCTTTTTATTCTACAGATTTTCGACCGCAAGAACATGGGCATGATCGGCCCCAACGAGATCTGGGCAGTCCTGAAAAATATGGGCAAGGACTTCAGCCTAGATGAGAGTAAGTAACCAACACTCATTGGATCTCCTTCCTTGAAACATAAGCGGCAGCTTTATCAAGCCGCAAAATTTTTATGATGACTGAGTTTTGACCGAGGTTTTAA
The DNA here is from genome assembly GCF_019059575.1 of Amphibalanus amphitrite. NCBI lineage: Eukaryota > Metazoa > Arthropoda > Thecostraca > Balanomorpha > Balanidae > Amphibalanus > Amphibalanus amphitrite. Next base: position 718,564 of record NW_024881628.1, read on the forward strand.
TAAATAAAATACTAAAACTGGCTCTTCAACCACAAACATTTCCAACAATTTCAAACAATGCGAATTTCTTTTTCACCCTCTACCCACCCTCTAGGTCAATTTCGTGGCCCTTTGAACGAGATATCCATTACCTACGAGTACATACGTTGAATTCGCTACATCGGTATAACGCATTTTTTTATTCCTCCATATAATTCAACTTCCAATGCATAGAAAATTTTCAAACAGAACTAACTTCCCGGTGCATACCAGCCGACCGCATGTGTGCAATGTGCATATCGCGTTACCCGGCTAAAACTCGGGCCTGCAGCCTCGGGACGATCAGTTCGTATGCTGCTCACATCGCGCCGCCTGCTCTGGCGGCGGGCTGGCCCTGACCATGTGCATGTGGAATGTGGCGTGGATCCGGTACTCACCGCTGCACGCTGAGCTGTCCACCTGACGGGCGGTCGTCCCTGTCCACAGTCGAGGAAATGGTGGACGAGGTGGACGAGGACGGCAAGAACAGGATCACATACTCAGGTAACCGCCTACCGGACAGACGGCGCACGCTGGTTAACACACACCGGTCAGAGGACAGCATGGGGCAGGGGGGATACGGGGGGGGGGGGTAGGTTACTCGTGCCTAGATGACATAAGGGAGTAGAACACATGTGTAGCGAAACCCGACCGTAATAAAGGTGGATATTTTCGGAGCTTGTAAAAAAAACAGCGATTATGTGAGCAAATATCGAACTATTGGTGTTTTCTTACTATCAGTATACTGACTCAAAATACGTCTATAACCTTCTTACACAATGCATACAAATGCAACGCATGAGTCCAATGACTCAAGCACCGATTTTAACAACCCATGAATGTTTCAGAGTTTGTCCAGCTGGTGATGGGTGAAAACTAAGACGTCCCGCCGATCCAGCACCGGAATGGCGAGGTGGTCCGCGGCCATACCACGGCAGGACCGGAGCGCCGGGCGTACCAGCGGCCATACGGGCCATCACTGCTAATGTCAGATTATGTCTATTTCCCATATGTTTATCATCTGCATCATTTAAGACAGCTCCAGCGGGTGACGTCATCAGTCCGCCCCTATTGGTGGACGTGCTATGTTAATTCTATGTTTGTGAGCAGACTCGAGATTGTCCAATGTACATCATATCATGAGTGTGTTGAGAATAGACAGAGCCAGTATCCTAACGAGCCATTATGGTTTCAACCCCGTATCATAGAAATCGGCGAAACGACTTACATAAAATATTTATGATACCAATTACCCCGCTTGCTTTGTCGATTTCTAAACCAAAAAACGGAGAGTATGCTTTCGTTACATGTTAAATCATTGCGATCACTATCGGAATGTGTTCGAAAACGTTCTTAGTTTCGCTGCCATATCAAGCTAAATATTGGTAATAAATATTTAATGACAACAATGAACAACCATGTGTGTGTATGTGACAAGGACATGAGCGCTCCACACTGACAACACCGTACCAACAGCCAACGTTACACAGTGTACATTATCTAGCTCACGCACAATCACGCGCCTATATGCAGAGCACGAATGGTTAACACACACCGGTCAGATCAGCTAATGGGCCCCATTAGCTAAACCCCATTTCACCTTATATTACCGCCAACTGATCGCGCTGACACCGGCTAACTCGTGAGGAGCACGCCTTTAAAAATGACACCGGACACTGCAATGAAGGCTAACAGCACCGCCGACATCGATTTAAATGCACAGAGACAGAGAACATAGAACCTTCAGGTCACCGCTGTATTGGGTGGTCGGGTCGCAACTATACACATGACGTTATGACATCATGATGTGATTACGTCATGACGTGATGTCATTTGGGAACCGGAGCGACTGATGTATTAGTGATGTCATGTGATCTCACAGTTCCTACAGAAACACCACAGACACAAGCAATCGTTAACGCTACATAAACTTATGAGGAACCAGGGAATACTTTTTTGTAAGTGTAAACTACAACGCTAAAATCGACAAGCAAATGAAGACACAAGTTGGCATCATATTGCTGGATCGAGTATTCGGTCACAGGTCACCAGCTGGCATATTTTACAAGTTATTAAACAGAGTACAATAGAGCGTTAAACTCACCTGTGTTCCATCAACGGTCAATGACTGCACCTCAACTTAGAAACCTTGCAATATTCTTACACATCTTTAGTACCTCCGACTTGAGTGTCGCACGCTAGGGATGCATGCGAAACGATCTGACCTCCGTATGTCCCTCCAGCCTCCAGACACATGCAACTTTAAAGTGGAGTATAGTTATCGACAGAAGCAGCTCAAATGCCGTGCCGTTCGTTTCAAACCACGTATCTTCAGCGTTTTGGGCCATTCAGAACTTCTTTCAGATCCAGCTCCTTCACATCAGGCATCTCAGTCAGAGCAACATTGCAACCAGCACATTCTACCGGACTGAGTACTCTAGATGCGTCATCCACTCCACTATCCCAGCTTCTTCTTCCATACTCGGACGCCCATCAACCACTTCCACTAGATGTCCATCAGCCACTGTGGCAGCACCTTCTCCAGATGCTCGAGGCCGACCTCCGGCGCGCCCGTCAGCCGAGCCTGGTCGGAGGCGCGCAGTGCTGCCTCCCGCACGTACAGCTGCAGCGCCATCGTGGTCAACCGCAGGCCCTCAGCGCCCAGCCTCGTCCGCGGGGAACTGAAGTGGAGGCGCATCAGCTCCTCCACCGTGCGCTCCTTCAGCAGCAGGGGAGCTGCGGGCGCCTCAGGGGCGTCCGTGGGGGGCGCCGCGGCGGCGGCATCACCGGCGCCCTCAGATGTGGTTGGCTTCCCGTCCATAGTGGTCAACTGAAAGGAAAGGGAAGAGAGTAAGGCTAGCTGCAAAGTCTGAAAGGATATGAATTGAAAATATTGCTGTCAGCACATCAAGAGTGACACTTGGAGTGAGAGTGATCTTACTTTATCTATGCTGATTAGAAGATACTAATCACTAGTCACATATTCTTTAAAGAAATTCTGAAAACCAAAAGATGCATAGTTAAGCTAATATACGTCTGCATAATAGCTAGGTGAGTGCAATAAAATGTAGTCTTCAGAGGACCTTCAGTACTTCAGAAGAACATATGAGTGTTTTTGGCAGCATGAATGAGAGAAAACTTTGCACTTCAATTATCACCACCCACCACCACCCATTATAGGTTGGTAGGTTTTGTAGGTAAGGGTTGATCAGGTTACTTATGTTTTGTTATATATTTTCTGAGAAAAATAGTTGTACTGCTCTTGAAACATGGCTAGTTATTTTTTAAAGTTTTAATGAATATTTCCTGGTGGAACATTTCGAAACCATTGGGTTAAGCACCATATCCGGTGGACCAAGGTGCTAACCGGAACTCTCACTCTGTTCCAAGCGGCCATGCAGCGGCAATGCCACATGCATTGCCCGGGAATCCAACCCAAATGGGGAGGCACCCTTTGATTTTGACATTTTAACATTAGCCCTATGGGTGTTGTATGGAAAGAATGGGACCAAAAGTCGGCAGTGCCCCCCTTAATTGAAGGTGTTCCGCTGTCACTGCGGATGGCTACATCTAGAGGCAAGGAACTTACACCTAGACCAGAATGCTCCCCAGCAAATGATGTCCTTAAGCATTCTAGAAGGTCACATTGCAATTGCATGCTTTCACCAAGATTGAGATTGAGATTGCAATTGACATATATAAATACTTTGTAAAACCACTTACGCTAATACTGATATCAATTTGCTCAATGTCCAGTGATATGAAGCATGAAGTATAAGTATGAACACTGTTCAAGTTCAGATTATCTACCTAGGTACCGGGCCGGCTACCTATCCCTCACAAGTCACAAACTAAATCACCAATGCAAAGTTTCGTAGAGATAGTTCTCTATATTCTGATATACCGTGGGAGATCAAGATAGAAGGGGGGGGGGGCTCTGTAGAGCCCGGTTATCAATCCACTATAATCAACGCCAGCACGCCAATCTCAATCACCAGTCATCACTTATCAGAAAAGTTTGTGTTTCCCGCGCAATCAAGATTGAGATTGAGATCAATTTGAATTGAAACGTTTCCCAGAGTTTACGCGATGCTTATAATAAATATACCTTAGATACGTCAACTTGCATTTTCTATACAAAATATATACCTGAATAAATGCGACGCCTTACACCTCGTGTCACCAAAACTTGCACGAGAATTTAGATGAATTTGGTATTGATCATTTGAATGATACTCGTGAACAAGAATTTACTAGCAGCATGCCTTTCGTTTTTGCTAATTATTTGCGCAAAAGTGACAGTTGAAGGATGTTCAATAGCTATTGGCAATCTGCAGGAAGCAGTTACCTTCAATGATTTAACAAGTTTTTTTCGATGTTTCATTATAAATGTTTTGATTCAAAAAATTAGGGAAAAACGAAGAAGCAATTTTCTGAAAAAATTGCTTCATGAGACAGGCAGAAAAATACAATGACTACACTTTTGCAAGTTGCCATAGAAACAAGCGAGCCCAAAAGCAGACAGCAGATGGTATGTAGAATAGGAATTTTGTTTTACCACGGTCCACTGTCCGCGCGACCACGTGCATTACACGAAAATCACACAACACAGGGGCTGGCACATCGAGAGGCGTTCTGCTTTTTGGATTTCTTCTAAAAATATCTGTTATCTTCTGTCTGGTCCCATTGGAAGCAGACATCTGCAGTCATGCCAAAAGTAAAAGGAGAGAAGAAGTCACGAGTTCACAAAGAAGTACAGCAACAAGGTAAGTGTCAAGTGGGTATGGGTAGGTAGGTACCTATACCTCCGGCTCCGTACCTCCGTACCTATCATTACAGTCTCGGTCTGTGACAGCTGCAATACGTTGAGACAAGTGTTGAAATTAATAATCGTTAATTTTGTTTGATTGCTTATCATATTACAAAATCCATTTATGAATTTAAAGGGAAAAAGTAGTTTGTACGTTTATCCGCAGTGCTCACCCAGACTGGAAAAAATACATGTTTTGCCGCGTATGTCCGGGATAGTGGCGGAATTGCGCCAAAAATTTCAGTGCATGTCTGGCATAACTTATCTCTTACCTGGTTCTCTTACCTGGTTGGGTTCCCATTTGTGTCGGAAAGAAAAGGCAAGGTGGAAGGACCAAAAGGAATTGGAAGGAACCCTGAATGCCAGACGCGCCAGCCCAGTTGTGATATTCTTGACCATTAGTCCTGGGAGTTTTGACTGGTATTGTGCGTCTTCCACAAGCTCGTCAGATGAACACAGTCACATTCTACACGCTTAGCTACGAGGAAGTAACCTACATACCTATAACTACTTACAAAATCAGCACTGCTCATCCTCAATCATATCTGAACAGGCTATTACGTGCATGTACCTCAATCATTTTCTTAAAGCTAGCTATGTTAGGTGCACGGACAGCATCCTCAGGCAGTGAGTTCCAAACAGCAATGCATCTGACAGAGAAAAAGCGCTTTCTAGTGTCTGTGTGGGTGAGAGTGGGGAAAATCCTAAAGCAGTGGCCCCTAGTCCGCTCCTGTGGAGGGCGGTCGAACAGGTCATCTGGACTCAGGCACGATCTACCGTTAAACAGCTTCCAACATTGTATCAAGTCCGCACGAATGAGCCTCCCTTGGACAGAATACAGGTTCAAGGACTGTAGGCGATCTGCATAGCTTAATCCATTCATTCCATCCACTCGCTTTGTCCACTTCCTCTGAACATTTTCTAGGACCCGCAAGTCTTTCAGATAACCTGTATGCCACAAGCATGAACAGTATTCTATAACAGGTCGGATATGAGTAGTGAGCAAGAACAACATAAATGCGCGAGACCTGCAAACGGTAGACTTAAGAAAACTATGGGCCAGACCGCTAGCCTTGTGTGCAACAGTCCTAATGTGCTCGTGAAATTTAAGCTGCGAGTCGACAGTAACACCAAGATCAGAGTGAGAATCTACATGTGGGATTTGCTGTCCATCAAGGAAGTACACCGGTGAAGGCAAGTTAGCGCGGGGCCTCGCAAAGCGGAGAACTGCACATTTCTTTGGGTTCATTTTCAGACACCACGATGCTGCTGTGGTTTGCAGTGTATCAATGTCTTTTTGTACTTGGGCAGAGGATAACACTGGTGAGGTTCCTGGGGCATGTTTCACACAGGCATAAAGTTTCAGGTCATCTGCAAAAATTTTATATTCACTTCTCAGCTGTGATGCTACGCCGTCAATATAAACCAGGAACAACAGGGGCCCAAGGACAGAGCCCTGCGGTACACCACTGCTGACAACCCTAGGTTGGCTTATCATGTCCTTCACACACACCTGCATCTGTCTGCCCTGGAGAAATGAACGTATCCAGTCAATGAGAGCACCTGTCAAACCAATCGATCTCAGTTTGGTTATCATGAGATCGTGGCAGACGACATCGAACGCCTTACTGAAATCGAAGAGAATGACGTCAGTCACGCCACCAAGGTCCGTGTTTTTAGACACTGTGTTATAAGCTAGGAGCAGCTGGTCCATTGTACTTCTGCCAGTCCTGAAACCGAATTGGTTTGAGGTCAGCAGTGAGTTCGTTTCCAGGTAATTACGTATCTGCGTGCAAATCAGGCGTTCCATCGTTTTGCACACAACAGACGTCAGACTGATAGGTCTATAGTTTAGTGGATCAAACCTGGAGCCCTTCTTGAAAATAGGTATAACTAGGGATTTTTTTCCAGCAAGAGGGTAGTCGTCCCTCTCTCTGTGATCTCGTGTATATAATCTGTAGAGGGTAGGCGAGGTCATCAGCACATTCCTTCAATACCCGTGGATGTATTCCATCGGGGCCCATGGCAGAGTTAGGGTCGAGATCTTTGAGAGCATGGCGAACATTCTCTGTACATACTTCTACATGGCTGAGAGTCCCGTCGAAGGCCTGGTGGGGCGAGGGGTTAGTGGGGGTGACAGTGGTGAATACAGAAGCAAAAGATGTTGCAAGTAGCTCAGCCATAGCTGTGGGATCATCAGTATGGTGACCAGATTGCAAAAGCAAGGGACCAACCGCTGGTCTGCCGGTCTTCTTGTTTCTTATATAAGAATGGAGCAGTTTGGGATTGTCCTTTGACCTGTCAATAAGACTAGATTCGTAATCACACTGCGATCTGGCGGCAAAATTTCGCAACTCGCGGTTTACAGATGAGAAAAGCCTATATGCGGCCAGTGTACCAGTAGAGCTTCTGCCAGATTGCTGCCTCACCCTCTTGTACGTCTGCCAAGCTGCCTGGCGCCTGTGAATTAAGGAAATCGGGGGTCTTGTTTTCCAGGGTGGTTTAGGGGGATTAGCTTGCTGTGTTGGCACATGTAGGTCTACCATCTCTGAAATGATGGCTGTGAAACGGTTAAACGAGTCCTCCACATTCAGGTAGGCCAGCTCGAAGTCCCAGTCCAAGAGCTGTAGTGATCTACGCATTGAAGCATATCGAGCTTTGTGCCAGTTTCTCCTGCGGGACATTGTCCTCCCATGAGGGTCAGCAGCAACATTTTCAAAGACATAGTCACATATCGTCGGACAGTGGTCACAACCTGGGAGAGGGGCTTGTACCATAAGTTGACCAATACGGTCTGGCTCAGATGTGAAGACCAGGTCCAGTGTATTGCCTGACCTCGGGTAGGTTGGCTGTGTAACCCACTGCGTAAGTCCAAGAGAGTTAAATATGTCAACAAACATTTGGATTGTCCTCGATCCTCCTGAACTATTAAGTGGACTTCCATGGCACCAGTCAAGTCCAGGGAGATTGAAATCTCCTAACAATATCACTTCCTTATCACTGCAGAAATTACTTAGAAAGGAGCAAACAAGTTCGTTCTCAGTGTCAGAATAAGAGGGAGGTCGGTAGACTACAGCAACAAAAACATTATAAGACACAAGACAGAAGGTGAGAACATTGGGAATTGGAGCTTGAACATTATCAACAGTGATGTTGTTATGCACATAGGCACATACACCATGTTTGTACACTGTACCATTAGTATCATTTCTAATGAGATTATAGTTAGGAATGTTTACAAATGAGTCTGGAATGTGCTGGAGGAGATGAGATTCAGTAACACAAACAATGTCAAGTTTTGACGAATCTGCAAAATCAAAAAGCATGTTATCATGAGCCAAATTCAGTGCATGGCAGCGGCTTATTTTTTTTTTTTTTTGGTGCAGGGCGGCCGCATAATTCTCTGGTGAAAGATGGTCTCTGAATTTGGTCGGCACGCTGGTCAGTCTAGCAGCAGATACTCCCTGCGCCCTGCGGGCGGCTCTGGAGAGGTTTTGGGACGAGACGTCCCCACCCAGAGACCCCACAACCCTTGGCAATCATCTGCCCACCCAAGGAATTGGGGTATTAGTATATATTAGGTCCGAGTGGACAATTGTGACGCTGTTGATACAAATATGTAACAGCAAAAAAACTTAGGTTTTAGGTTAGGTTAGGTTGAAGGTTTGTAGGTTTTAGGTTTTAGGTTGGTAGGTTTGTAGGTTGCTAGGTTGTAGGTTTGTAGGTTGTAGGTTGGTAGGTTGTAGGTAAATAGGTAAGGTTAGGTCAGGTTTGATTATGTTTTTTCTTTTATTTTATTTCCAGGACATATAAGTATCATTTTCGGATTCAGGATGTCAAATAATGTAAGAATATGAAAATTTTATCTGTTAACAGTCACTCGGACTCAATGTATACTTTTACTGGAATTGGCCCGTCTGCACGCAATAGGTTTCCACTCCTTCCTTTACGAGCCGAGGTTGTGGAAACCTAACAGGTGAGTTTTTAACAGGTGATTTTTGGCATAGAGATAGGCATGGAAGACCTTGTTGAACATCGCCAAGCGTCATTAAGTAAGACTGCAGTGGGTTCCTGCCCACTGCGGTATCCAGGGGAATAAGTACGCGGACGACTTGGCGAAACAAGCGGCCGCTCTGCCCTCAAACGCCTGCTCGCTGACCAGGGGGGGACAACTGGTCCAAGTCACTATTCAAGCCACTCGCCACTCCTCGGGAGCACGCCGCCGCTCCCTATCCCCGGAGAGGACCGAGACTCCGAGAGGACGCCGTTACGGTGCACCAGATGAGGGCGGGCCACTGGGGTCGCTCGCTCCAGTACGTGCACCGAATCGGCTGTCTCCACTCCGCGACGTGCCAGCAGTGCCCAGGCAAGCGGTGCCCCGCGGTGCTCTGCGTCGTGTGCCGAAAAGAAGCTGATGTGCCGGAGCACGTGCAGTTCCTCTCCCCGGCCCTCGCTGGCTTCCGCCAGCCTCGAACACACCGCTCCGCCGATTTTTGTGGCCCCGGAACTTCCTGCTCCAGCCTTGTTTCACGGCACGACGCTACAGTGCGCCAGGCGTATTGAGGTATTGGGTTTCCGTGGAAATTAAAAACTTGTTCGGACGCTCAAACATGGGAGAGCGTCAAAGGCCCCGGAACACTCTGTCTGGTAGATATAGCCTTGATCGGTAGATGTGCACATGTGCTTTATATAAACGTGCCTTGATTTTTGGCACTAATAGGCACCCAATTTTCGGCGCAAATCATGCAAAAGAGGGTCTCACGGGCGTCCGACGTAGTGTACCGGGTGTGTGTATGGATGGATGTTTTCCAGTCTGGGTGCTCGCTAGCTGTCATGATAGTTAACGGAAATTTTTGAAAAGGGCGAAAACCTATAACAAGGCAATCTTGCAAGCACATCAATTTTACAAGTACCTAACTTATGTTGCAATTTTGTTTCAGGTTTGATGTTCAACACGGACCTAGGTCAGCATATTTTGAAGAACCCGTTGATCATCCAAAGTATGGTTGATAAGGCAGCCCTGAGGTCAACAGATGTTGTGCTGGAAGTGGGTCCTGGAACTGGAAATATGACTGTCAAACTGCTGGAAAAAGTGAAGAAGGTCATTGCATGTGAAGTGGATCCAAGGTAAGTGCTGAGCATTGCCATCCTGGTACTTGCTTTTTGTTTAGAAGCCTCTCTTAAAAGCTTGAATGCTGAAGGGAGCTTGATCTAGAGGAACCTGTATTTTTAGGGGTGAGTGAGTAGTAAGTATTCAGTACTTTGAGCCCGACCTTGCAATAGCAGATAGTTTTCCTTAAGATGGATACTGAATAGCCCGAGCATTTGACTGTAATTGCAAATACATATGTGGCAACTCTGCATTTCATTCTGTGCTGTGTGTCTATTCTGTGTGCTTCAGTTCACAGCTCTGAAAGGAGCTCAAACGCTTACAATCCGCACCCTATGTCCTCAGGATGGTGGCCGAGCTTCAGAAGCGTGTCCAAGGCACACCCCTCCAGCAGAAACTGCAGATCATCGTCGGAGACGTGCTCAAGAGCGAGCTGCCGTTCTTCGACGTGTGCGTGGCTAACCTGCCGTACCAGATCTCGTCTCCGTTCGTGTTCAAGCTGTTGCTGCACCGGCCGTTCTTCCGCTGCGCCATTCTGATGTTCCAGCGGGAGTTTGCGCAGCGGCTGGTGGCGCCGCCCGGGGACAAGCTCTACTGTCGCCTCTCGGTCAACACTCAGCTGCTGGCCAGGGTCGACCACATCATGAAGGTGAGGTGTTTGGTGTATATACGAGTATTCTCGTATTCGGTGGGTGCTGGTGTGCACTGCTGTGAGACTCGAGACGACTGTGGTGGGATCATTAAGGTCGCATGATGCGTTCGGCTCGAAAGAAGTTATACATATTTTTAGATTTCCCTCGTGTATTGCATGGTCCGATTGTATTTGTTACGGTGAAAACTTTTAAGAAAGTCTCGGTTTTTATTGGTTTCGTGGAAACGTATAAAGTTCGTTTATTGCTGTTAATATTATGCCGATAAATTCCGGAATGTTCACTCATCTTGTCGGCTCTTACCCGTCCCATTTCTTCTCACTAGCCCCGTCCTAACTCCAACAGATTGGCAAGAACAACTTCCGTCCGCCTCCCAAGGTGGAGTCGAGTGTGATTCGGCTGGAGCCGCGCAACCCGCCGCCGCCCATCAACTTCAAGGAGTGGGACGGCCTGGTGCGAGTGGTGTTTGTGCGAAAACACAAGACGGTGGGCGCCGCGTTCCGACTGGCCACCGTCACCCAGATGCTGGAGAAAAACTTTACCACCTGGTGCTCCGTCAACAACAAGGTTGGTCACCTGCGTGACAGCTTTCCACGCCGATGACCACCGTAGACAGGCACCCCTGTCCCTCTGATAGGTTTCCTACCGAGTGCATTGATTTGGATGATTTCGTAAGCCACCAGAGTTGATTCGAAGAGGTTTTGTTGAAACTTGTTGAGCTCATGAGCTGATAGTTATATACTGACGTTGGTTATTATCGCAGTCTGTAGTTTTGTGTGCACCCAAATTTAATGGTTGTTAAGCAATGTCACTCGTCTAGTTTGTTTTTCTGTGTTTCTTTACTGCTGCTCTAACCGGTTGTGTGCTGGTCGTCCGGCAGCCGGTCCCAGAGGGATTCGACGTCAAGCAGGCTGTGGAGCAGATCCTCACCAACGGCGGCTTCATGGAGAAGCGGGCTCGGCACATGGACATGGACGACTTCCTCGGGTGAGACGCGCTCTGAAGTGGAACACGAGTAAACCCACTAACGTGTTTGACCTGAGAGCAAATTCACACTGAATGAATCATGTTTGTACGATATTTTGTCAGTTATCCTGGACATGATGCGTGTGCTTCTTTTTGCTCCCAGACTTATTTTTCTTGTCATCTTGTGCGGGCTCGCTGACGTTTTCTGCACCCCGTTTCAGTCTGCTACAGGCGTTTAACGCCGAAGGATTCCACTTTACGTGATGGATGGAGCTGGAACTGCACGATGGAATCTATGTCGCTCCTGATGAACTGGGGAGTGGGGGCGTTAGCACCCTTCCTGCTACAGTGACCAGCGATATGCAGGTATCAGGCCCTGAAGGGCCGAGGTGTCACCCTTATCTCTTGGGTGCCGTGTGGGACGTGGGTGGCCGTCCATACCCGATACTGCCTTCAGGCTGGACGCCAATGTGCTATTGAGATGAAGTCGAGAGCCTAATGAAGATAAGTGACTTGTTTGATATGTTGATTGATACGACGTATAACAATAGTGCAGGTGGGTAACGTTTTGTGAACATGCTGATCCTGACTGGAAATATTACTGTTGTGTGTTGTGCAAAAGGTGAATGAATATCGATGCACGCTTCTACGTGCGAAAAGTGGGATGGGAGGATGCATTACAATGCAACCTCCGGTCCCTCCGGAGCCGATAATTATCGGCTCCATAACTTGCCGAGTGTGCAGCAAGCGGCAACGTTGATGGCCGGTGATGAATTACTTTGTTGTTGGTTGAAAATAGACTGAGGTGTTTAGAATGGCGTCATTTTTGTTCATGAAAAACATTCAAGGCATTATAGGTTAACCTGATATTACGTTTAAAACTAACTCTTCCTTGCATATTATAACTCTTCTTCAGTTTGAAGACCAGCCTCTCCTGTATCCGTGCCATTAGCTGAGCGAGATTCAGCATGAGCACACATTGCTGTCAACGCCCCCCCCCCCCCCCAAAGTCAAAGGAAAAGCAGTGAATTCGTACCCGCTATTCCTGATTTCATTCATCTTGCTGTTTTATGTGTACGGCTCCCGCGAGATTAAGCGGTAGGTTTTGCACTTTTACATTTCCGGTTATATCTCAGAAACTAATCGATCTACGATGAAGCCATTTTACACGATCATGACCGGCTTGTGAACCAACAAGTCGATCGCATCTTCAACACTTAAAAGCTTAAGACGACGAAGATATAGCCTGAAGTACACAAAAATTTTCTAGGTGCAAAACCTACCGCTAAAACCCGCGAGACCTGTACCTTTCTGTCAACTCGCCCCCAAACCCCTGAAAAGCAAAGTCAATCCGTCCCTGTTATTGGTGTATTTAATTCATCTTGCCATCTTATACATCCTCATTCCGTTTTCGATAACTCCCCCGAGGGAACGGGTGAAGGACTCAGCGGCGCCAGTCAGCACCTCGCGTCACAACCACGCACTCCAAACATCATCAACCCCATTGGCAGATATCTTGAGCGTCACTCGTCAGCAGCACAGGCGGTCGCGTGTGGTCACTAGCCATCCGCGGTACTGCGAGAGTAGCAGGGTAATGTCACGGGTATGTCCCACAGCCAGCGAACCCTGGAGTCAACGACACCCAACTGCAAGTATAGGCTGCACTGAAAATATCGTCGGTCACGTATCGTACCCTTTCGGACATGGACACACTCACACTCAACGTTAGAAGATAACGTTTTTGCACAATCGAGAATCTTTCTGTGAAACTCTGCGTCATTTGAACAATAAATCACTTGGCGATAGGCGGGTGGCGGACACAGGTTGGCTCCTCGTGTCCGAATGGTGTCTGTCTCGCGTCAATTACCAGTCACTCGAGTCACTGTCCTCACTGCGCACAGCTCTGCGGGCGCGGACCACCGCACTGCGCACCGCCGGCCGCCGCGCGCCAACATCCTCCTCACTGTCACTGTCACTGGGCGCCACCGCCGACCGGCGGCCAGCCGCGCTGCTCCCCTCGGAGGCCGAGTCCGAGAGGCGGCGGCAGCGGACGGGCCGCGCGCCCACCACACTCGACGAGCTGCTCTGGGCGGCGTCGCTGGAGGAGGTGACGGCGGGCACAATCCGGTGGAACTGACGGGACCGATCCGTCACCCCGGAGGAGGTGGAGGGCTGCGGCGAGCCGGGCGAGGGCAGGCAGTCCGACGAGTCGCTATCCACCAGTCGACGGCGCTTCTGGCTCCGCGCGTCGTCCCGCGAGCGACGCCTGTGACGACGACCGTCAGAGTCGCGCTTCTCATCCCCCTTGTCAGATTTTCTGCTGGAAGAACGGTGCTTGTCACTGGATTTAGATTTGTGCGATTTGTCACGATGTTTGGACTTGTGGCTTTTGTCGCTGGATTTCGACTTGTGGCTTGACTTGTCGCTGGATCTCGATTTGTGACTTTTATCACTGGATTTTGATTTGTGACTTTTGTCGCTGGATTTCGACTTGTGGCTTCTGTCACTTGTTTTCGAACTTTTGCTACTTTTATCACTGGATTTGGATTTATGGCTCTTGTCACTCGATTTATCTCCCGACTTCGAACAGTTTTCGCCAATCGCTCCAGCAGATGCCGATGTGCTCTTTCCGCTAGAGATGGAAAGTAGGCTGGATCTGTCGGTCGTTTCTCCAACAACGTCAATGCTAGTTCTGTCACTGGAAACGGTTACTCTGTCACTAATCCTCGAGCTTAGAGCGCTATTTACCGAACTTCTCTCACTATCCGTCGGCCTCCAGCTTGCATCGCTGGGTGTCGCCAAACTTGCGGCTGTCGGCATAGAGATAGAGCTACTCTTGCCGCCAGACGAGCTAGCAGTCGTCTTACTCGACTTGGACCTCGAGCTGCCTCGACTCGACTGTGACGCCCCGCGCTGTTCCGCTCCCTTGGCGCGTCGCTCCGCTCTGTCTGCCTCTCGGTTCGGTCTCTTCTCTCTCCGTTTGTGTGCAGTATGCACATCTCCATTCTTCCCAGTCACCTCCCTCCGCCGGCGTTTGTTACTGTCACCGTCGGAGCGAGTTCGTTTCTCAGCCGTTCCTCGGCTCTTCTGCCGCTGCCCGTCGGTCGTCGCCGCCGTCCGGCGCGCTTGGCGGTCGGTGCGACGCCGTTCCGGCTCTGTCGCCTCGGTAGTTGCTGGCGGGGCAGACGCTGGCGGGGCCGCCTCCTCGTCCGATGAGAGCGTCACGATGACCGGTGCCCGCTGGCTGCGCGGAGGAAGCACCTCTACCACTTCCACCGCCGAGTCTGAGCCCCCAGCGTCACCGGCTCCCACATCAGAGTCCATATCCGAGTCAGAGTCACTCTCGGCAGCGCGCGCCTTCGCCAGGAACGCTCTGACTCGGCCGAGTGCGGCCGAAACGCCCCGGTCGGCCCGCCCAGCGCTGCCACTCGGCCCCGGCTCCGGCGACGACAGCCGCTCCGTCCGAATCGGCGTCGACGGCTGCGTCGGTGGCGTCAGCACGCGAATGTCACTGTCGCTGCCGGAGTCGCTGTCGCCGCTACTGGCCATCACCTGCATGGGAGGCGAGTCAGGCCGGCCCTGGCGGTACTGCACGTTCAGATCGTAGCCGACCATATCGTAGGGAGAGCGCGCGAAGCAGTAGAACTCGTGCACAAAGTGCTCCGTCCACGGGCTCATGTAGGGCTCCAGGTGAGCTCGGAACTCGGGGCTGAGGATGTGGAGGCGGGTGATAAGCTGCATCACGTGCTCCATGACGTGCGCCAGCAGGGCGGGGCTGTCCAGCACGGCGTTCAGCTCTCGGTTCAGCCACGGCACCAAGCGGTGCGTGCAGGCCGGGTTGTTCCTGAAGCGGACCGAAGAACAGTGTTAATGTGAGAAACGAAAGCGCATACATCCTCTTAACTTGTGAGGCTCCCAATGGGAGCACAACTCAGCAGCACTGAACTAGAGTGGATGACATGATAAGGCAGCCGTACAAGGAGGAAACTATACAGGCATAATATTAGAAGTAGTGTACTGATCTAATCCCATCTATCCTTCAGGAAATTGCATAGTTCAGCATTGTGAAGAGTGAAGACAAAGGCTAATACATCAAAAACAATAATGACAACGACCAACAGTTCAGAAGCCAGTCACCGTTTTCAGTTCCAACCCAAACCTTACATAGGTAATGAAACCCTCGTCTCCCCGCGCGGCGTCTCACCTGTAGAAGTCGGGCCCCGTCTCGCGGTAGCGGCCGGTCAGCTCGTCGGCCGTCGGCCGGGCCCACATGTCCGAGCCGTAGATGTGTCGGCGCGACTCGGAGGTCAGCCGGGGCCGGGTGGGCGGCCGTGGCCGCGCCGGCGCCGCCGGCAGGTGGTAGTCGTGTCCCTCGGGCACCGGCCACAGCATGGGCAGCACGCGCGACCGGTGACGGTACATCTGACGGCGCATCTGCAGCCAGCGCGAGCGCAGCTCGGGGCCGTCCCTGCCGGGGGCGGCGCGGTTCAGGCAGCGGGTCTGGTGGAGACTGGGGTCAGCCGGAGACAGGGGCCAGGTCACGGGCCAGAAAGGTTGAAAGGCCAGTAAAGTAGGTAGGTATGGGTCAGAAGGAGGCATCAGCAGGGGAACCGGCCTACCTAACAACAGCTGTCAGCAGGCAAGATACTATCCTTCCTTGCAAAACAACTTCACATTCAACCCAACCACCCCACTGTGTAACAACACATTCAAACGACCTACCCTACAATTCAACATGTTACAAAACAACACAAACGAGCAGTCAGTCAGCGACAGCAGGTGTCTGTGAGACGGCGTTCCAAAGGCGTCTCCCCGTGCTGCCGGGGACGCCACCCCGCGTCACGTCTCTGCCGACGACCCGCGGTCGGTGTGACCACGCGCCGTCGGACGTTAATGTAGCTCTGAGCGCAGCCTGGCCGGGTGAGGCTCACACGCCGGCAGGGCGATGTAGAGCGGGGTTCATACGGAAAACGTACGGCGAGACACAGCTGAGGACAGGATGTATGGAGAATCTATACTGTACAACGCTCTCACACAGATGACGGGGACATTAACCCGCGCCCCACTGGGGTCTGTGTATAACACGCCCTACTGGGGGGGGGGGGGGGCTATTCATAGCCCCCCCTCCTAACTCCGAAACTACTGGGCCGATCGTCAAAATTCAAACGGTGTCTGATAGCCCCGGAAAAACTGTCGAGCGAAACCTAATTTCATTGACCTCGAGGTCACCGATGACGTCACAGGTCAGGTCAAAGTAAAAATTATTAGCACTTTGGCTTGTTCACATTTTGGGCTCTGGCCGCCGTCTTACAAGTCAGATCAGGCTCATTTTTGGTTTCCACACTCGTGAACAGATGCTCTAGATACCTTGAGGGTACCAAACTTGTACTTTGATTTTCAGGTCAGGGTCAGGTCATCACAGGTCACGAAAATATTATATCATGCGTCGGTCACGTGACACATGTTTTATGGTCCATTTAGGCCATAGATTTCGAATTTGATGTCGTCTGTGTCATTCAAGGTCATTTTGAGTCGAAATTAGCTTAGGTCAGGTCACCTTAGGTCAAAAAAGGTCAAATTTTGAAGTTGAAATTGTTCAACAAAAAAGGTGTCTATTGGATGCAGTTTGAGCTCAGGAACACGATGGTGCCATTTATATTGGTGTACGATGCCAAATACGTACTGAAAAATTGATTTGAAAAATTAATAATTGTGAATTTTTTGCAATAATGCGTATAACTTGGCCATTTTTGAAGATATTTAGCTAAAACTTGCTAGAGTTAGTCATAATCATGCGTTCTGTCACATATATTCCGGTTTTTTCGAAAAGTCAAAAACTTTTTGAAAAAAATATAAAAATATAAATTTTGAATATTATTATATAAAATTTTCGAAATTTTCAAAATTTTGAAAATCCGAGATAGCAGTTTGATAGCGCGGTCAATTTTGAGTTCTTTCATGCAAAGAAATTGGATCTAGCTTAAAAACTGAGCTCTTGGGAGCGATTGCCGTGGTTCAATGTTTTGCGTCGAAATCGGACGAACATGACGTCACTCTGACGTCATTTTCGGCCGACCTATGGTAGCTACGAAGTTCAAATTTTGACACAAGGTGTCAAATTGATGCAGCCGAAGGTACTGAAAGTTTGGCGTCGATTCGTCAAGCGGTTTGGAAGTTATTGCAGAAAAACGGGAGGGGGGGCTATAAATAGCCCCCCCCCAGTGGGGCGCGGGTTAAATGACGTTTACGTACACACGGTGGAAAAACGGCAGAGCACGTGGATTGATTGATTGATAGGGTGCACATAGCTGATGGATTTGGCACGGTGATCATTCACAGAAGCGGCACTAAAAAGTATCGGAGCACGAAAGTCGAAACAGTGACACCAGAAGTTGACTGCGAGTAACGCAACCGGGCTGGAAGATGTACGGGCTCTGCGGCTCGGGGCGTCATGCCCGCCTCATGCTTACCCCACCATTGTCCCAGTACCTACCCGGGCTGGAAGATGTACGGGTTCTGCGGCTCGGCGGCCGGCGGCGGCGGCAGACGGTACCGATCATAGTCGATCTCGGAGCGCACATTGTGGATGATGGACGTGAAGCCCTGTTTGCAGAGCGGACAAACCGCGCGCACCTGCAGAGGGAGGTCAGCAAGGTGTCAGAGCAGAGGGGGGAGGGCAGACAGGTGATAGAACAGACACACGTGAGGCAAAAACATAAAGCGACTGAAATCAACCTTAATAAGTACTTACTAAAAATAAAGCAATAAAAAACGAACTGAAGCGAGAAAAGAAAAACGTTGAAAGCCCCTAAGATAAACAAATATTCCACGTCGCATAATAAACCTTAATACCTTGAGCCAAAACCTCAAAACCTTAACCATAAACCTCAAAACCCTAATGATTCATTCCAGTATTTGATCATTTTGTTTGAGAACTTGAACCTTACAACTTACAAGTTACAAGTTACAACGACACGCACGGACACCCAGTTCAGCTTCACCTCACCTTGGACCACTCGACGATACACGTGAAGCAGAACTGGTGCATGCACCCGTCTGAGAACGCCTTGTTGTCCAGCTTGCCCAGGCAGATGGGGCAGGCCGAGTCGGGCGAGGCCCGGCCCGGCGAGCTGCTCCCCTCGCGCACGGGCGAACACTTCACGCGCGTGGGGGTCGGCTCCCGGGGTAGCTCCGGCGGCGTGGCCGGGCACTCCACGTCGGCCGGCATGGTCGGCGTCCGTCAGCGCACTTCCCGGGCGGAGAGAACCAGGCGTCCGTCAGCGCACTTCCAGGGCGGAGAGAACCAGGCGTCCGTCAGCGCACTTCCCGGGCGGAGAAAACCAGCTGTGGAGGAAAACATGTGACGTGTTATGGCTGAGGTGCTTCATCCCATGTTCATTGGTTGGTTGACATAAAGAGGTAGACAACACACTGGTACCATATTATTTTCTATAGTGGTTTTAGGTGTGGTTCTACGATGGTATAAAGCAGAGTAAAAAGTAAATTGTAAATGCCTGGTATCACTTCTCAACTCATGTGAAAAGGACAGAAACATAGCAATGCAGGTATGTGCATTGTCACCAGTCACATGTGCAACACACACAATCTTTTAGGGTAGTTTTCTACCTTTTCAACACTTTGGGGCATTACTATTGACCAGCTAGGCTGAGGCTAGGACATTAAAAAATAGCATGGCAGGTGCCATCATAAGCATTAACATGAATGTTGAAAAAAGGGGCAGCTCAGTTCATAAGGCACCAGGCAAACAGAACTGAATGCAAGAGAATAATTAGCTTATGAGCTACCAGGCCCACATGGATCAAAGGCATCAATTTGTAAGTTGTATGAAGGTGTGGTGGTAGGAGACAAGGATGAGTTGATACTTGATAGTACCTAATTGAAGAACAAAATGTACATTATTCATAACTATCCTCTTAAGATATCAGGTAAGCAAACGTGCTATTTTACTTGCCAAATTACCCAATGAAACACATGGTAAGTAATAAGTATTGTACCTAGGAAAATGATGTCATATTCTGCAAAATTCATGAACAATAGGGAAGATGCATGGACTGAGGAGTAATTAGTACCTACCTAAATCATCAATATTTCTGATGTACCAGTCAAACCTAAGCTTCAACTGTCCAACCTTCATCTATCATATTGAGGTCCATGTTAAAACATTAATTGCTATTATCAAGTAAATCAGTTGAATAAAGTAGAATGAAGGAATCAGAAAGGTCCGCAAAAAATCCAAAAAGTACCATGGTTTCTGATCATGATGATGCTCTCCATTTTATCTGTAAATGTATTATGTAATTCCTCACCAAATCCTAGGCCTCTTGTTTACATCGGAACACAAGCCAGAAAACTGTTTGTACTACAGAGTCAACTGCTTACACCTTCCTATAATTTGTGAACATTTTCAATTCTAGTTTGGAGTCTATACTTCAGAGGCAGCATGTTTTCTTCAATGAGCAAAGTTCTTCAGCTACTTGTAACTCTCTAATAGGTACATAAGGACCAGCCTGAAGGGTAGGTAGTTGTAAAGCAGGCATCACACTTTTTTTGTTACAAAGAAGAGGCAGTATACCCAGAGATGCTTTCTAATCAAACCGAACCAAACCTATATGTAGTTTGAATTTCAAATGACCTTTTCCTCGATAATTAATTGAAAATGCAATAAAAAGCAAATATTATATTGTTTGGCAAATTTTCGAACAACAGTTCATTCTCAAGCCACATGAAACAATTGACAACGAAGTTTTATAACTGCCGCCAAGCCACTTTTTTAAATTCTTACACGTGATATACAAAGTGGTCTTCTTAAAATCGGAAAGCTGAACTAAATCGATCATATCCCAAGCTGTTCTAACTCCACCTATTCCACATATACATCCACACATACATGACCATTAAAAGTAATATGCGAGCACACCCACACAAATACATACAATATGGTTCTTCTTGGTCGTGGATCGTGTCACATTAAAACAAAAAATAACAATACAAACACTTCGAAAGTCTCGTAGTAGATCGTGTCGTAAAAGGGCGGTTCGGTTTAAACAATCATACAAATGCATACAACTAATATGCCGGCACTCCCACACAAATACATACAATATGGTTCGTCTTGGTCGAAATCGTGATCGTGTCGCATTAAAAAAAAAAGAAGACAACAACAATAACAATACAAACGCTTCGAAGTCTCGTAGTAGATCGTGTCGTACAAGGCCTTATATGTAGTGTCGTAAAAGGTTCGGTTTAAACAATAATACATAATACATATGCATAGAACTTCTTATTATCATGGATAGGACGGAGTATGTGAACAAATCTCATGCTATTTTAGACGATCGGAGCAACTATGAAGCTATAGACAAGAACCCAGTACCTAAAGTCGAGGCAGAATGTAAAAGGATATTCAAGAATGTTTCTAGAGATAAGTTACCAGAGGGCACGATTAAGGAGTTGATCCCGAACCACAGCAGGACACCGGTTTTCTATGGTGTTCCGAAGGACCATAAGGAGGGGGTCCCACTCAGACCTGTTATTTCAGCTTGCGGTGGTCCTACTGAAAAGTTGTCATGTCTTTTAGAGCGCGTCCTGAAACAGCTACTACAATTTGTTCCAACACACTTGTGGGACACAGAACACTTCTTGAAAAGGTTAGATGAACACACTCAAGAGCAGGGGATCCCAAGAGGCTCCATTTTCTTTAGCATAGATGTGGTGAACCTGTACGGCAGCATTCCTATTTCGGAGGCCATCGATGCAGTCTGTGAAAAGCTGGCCACCCACTTAAAAGATGTAGACACTTTTGGGCTGTCGATAGAGGACATTAGGAAACTGCTGCAAGAAAGCCTCACAAAGAACGTTTTTTCATTCAACTATGAGTACTACCGTCAGACACTGGGGATCGCGATGGGAAACCCTTGTGCCCCTCCCATAGCCATTCTCTTCCTGGACCAGTTTGAAAGGCGTGCCCTAGAAGGAGCCACTCACAGCCCGTCGTTCCTGGTACGCTACATTGATGATTATGCTGGAGTATGGACTCACGGTGAGCAGACGCTCAAAGACTTCCTCACCTACCTCAACTCCCTACATCCATCGGTAAAGTTCACTTTAGACTACTCTGACAAAGAAAAAGGGGTGCCATTTCTAGACACGTTGGTGACGGTTGAAGAAAAGGATGAGGTCACAAAAATTGAGACAGAGCTCTACATCAAGCCCATGAACTCGGGCATTATTCTTCATTTCGATTCTGCACACCCAAAGTCGACCAAACTCAACGTGGCTAGAAATCAATTTAAACGGGCTATCAGGAATTCATCAAACAACATGAAGGAGAGGAAAAGTGTAGAAAAGATAAGGCAATTACTCTTAAAGAATGGCTACCCAAACTATGTCCTGAACAGGTTGCTCAGAGAGGCTAGGGGGAACAAGACTCAGTCGAGAACTAGAAGAGACAGGACCCAAGAACCGTGTGATGGGTTCCTTACACTTCCTTATGTAGATGAAAGACTCCTGTGCGAAGTCAAGAGGAAAGTGAGACAATCAGGCCTCAATGTAAAGTTAGCATGGAAAAATTCACAAAAACTAAAAGATAAACTGGTGAGATCAGCACTGTGTAAGCCCATATGCCCAGGAGGTCAAAGATGTCACACATGCAGCTCGGGGTTCTCTGGGGACTGCACACAGAAAAACTTAGTCTATGAGATTACATGTACTGTCTGTGAAAGCAATGGAGAGACCGTAACATACGTAGGCGAGACGAAGCGCCCGGTGCGCTTACGATTCAATGAACACCTGAGGGACGCGCTCAACAAAACACGCGACACGCCCATGGGCGATCATTTTCAGGAGTGTCACTCCACCCACGAAGGAGGCACACCTCTCAAAGTACGCATTTTGTATAAGTCGAAAGATCACCCAGATAGGAAAATCGCGGAATCTCTCCTTATCCAAAAGAAGCACCCAAAGCTCAACTCCAATATGTCTTCATGGCCCATACTATAGAATGATAGTAGTTTGTTTTCATTATCCACTGGCTGTCATTGTAAATTATGTGTGGTTTATTGTTACTGCGCTTGATTCGAAGTTCTATGCATATGTATTATGTATTATTGTTTAAACCGAACCTTTTACGACACTACATATAAGGCCTTGTACGACACGATCTACTACGAGACTTCGAAGCGTTTGTATTGTTATTGTTGTTGTCTTCTTTTTTTTTTAATGCGACACGATCACGATTTCGACCAAGACGAACCATATTGTATGTATTTGTGTGGGAGTGCCGGCATATTAGTTGTATGCATTTGTATGATTGTTTAAACCGAACCGCCCTTTTACGACACGATCTACTACGAGACTTTCGAAGTGTTTGTATTGTTATTTTTTGTTTTAATGTGACACGATCCACGACCAAGAAGAACCATATTGTATGTATTTGTGTGGGTGTGCTCGCATATTACTTTTAATGGTCATGTATGTGTGGATGTATATGTGGAATAGGTGGAGTTAGAACCAGGGCTGCGGAGTCGATGTATTTTCGGCGACTCCGACTTCGACTCCGACTCCGGCTTTCAAAAACCAGCTCCGACTCCGACTCCGACTCCGGGCAGAATTGTCGACTCCGACCGACTCCAACTCCCGACCCCGACTCCGCAGACCTAGCAGGGCTGCGGAGTCGACAGATTTTCGGTGACTCCGACTCCGACTCCGGCTCGGGTTTCTAAAATCGACTCCGACTCCGACTCCGACTCCGGTCACAACTGTCGACTCCGACCGACTCCGACTCCGACTCCGACTCCGACTCCGCAGCCCTGGTTAGAACAGCTTGGGATATGATCGATTTAGTTCAGCTTTCCGATTTTAAGAAGACCACTTTGTATATCACGTGTAAGAATTTAAAAAAGTGGCTTGGCGGCAGTTATAAAACTTCGTTGTCAATTGTTTCATGTGGCTTGAGAATGAACTGTTGTTCGAAAATTTGCCAAACAATATAATATTTGCTTTTTATTGCATTTTCAATTAATTATCGAGGAAAAGGTCATTTGAAATTCAAACTACATATATCAAGATGTTCCTCGCTAGAGCGCTTCATACTATTTCTTCGAACCAAACCTAACCTAACCATACCTACAACCTAAGGATTACCACCTAAAAGCTCAAACCTACAGCCTAACCTAAAGCACCTCTCCTTGGTTGCAAAAAATAAGTGTGATGCCGGCTTTACTACAACCACCTGAAGTCTACATCAAAAACCTCATTACAGTCTGTTCCATGCTAAGCTTGTGGCCAAAGTGCCCTGCTGAAAGCAGTGCATGATTTCTATACATACAGCTTTTACATTCAAATAAGCAAATTATTGAGCGGAGGAGCAAACTAGAGAACCTCCGAGTTCCGACTGCAAGCTTGATGTGGAACGGACTATAGTCATTAGCCAGGTCAGTTGGGGAAACTACGAGGAGCCAAACAAAAATTGGATTAGCCAATCAGCGGCTGGAGTGGGCGGGGCGATGACCATATATGGTCATAAAATCAGACAACTTCATCTTTTCAATGAATTTTAGCATTCAAATGAAAAAATAAGGCATAAGAATGTTTTTTAACCACACAAGGCCTACACTCACCCGGTGCATAATTAACTGGCGGCTCTAAATCGCAGAGTTACAACGCAAGGTCAAACCGTGATTGGCAAATATGGCGGATTGAAACAGACGCGCCAAAAAATGTAAGCAGTACCGTGGTTTAAAAATGTCATTATTTTAATTATTTTGTTTATGGTTTTTCTAATTGTAGTTAAGTTCTTATTTCATAATTAAATATTTTTGTTTATTGTAATTATATTAAATCTTTTAACAATTTTCTTTCATAAAACCAATCCATTTATTGAATGGCCAGCTGATTGTGACGCCCAGAACCTGCAGAAAAGCCGTTTTCCTATCACCATTTTCGAGTCAATTCGCCGAATTTAATCAAATCACACTAATTCCTAGTGAAAAATGGAAGCCTTTTCTCTCCAATAAGTGGACGCGATACCGCAAGTACCGGCTTGTTATACCGTTTTTCACCCTTACTAGCGGGGGCTGCATTTATGCCCATATATGGTCATCAAAAGTCCATTTATTGACCAATCCATTTTTTGACATTCGCCTCGTAGTTTCCCCAACTGAGGTAGCCAAAAAGGGCTGCCTGGAAGGGTAGCCATCTTTGTTGTAGTGGCACTTAATTTGCATTGGTCTACTGCGAGACAAGAGACAACTTGGCTCACTGCTCAAGCTCATCGGTTCAGGTTGCACTTGCACTGATTCAGACTAGACACTTTTCAGTCCCTATGGCCTATGGGCAACACTGCAAATAATCCTCTGTCATTTGCATTTGATTACCACAACCATCACAACTCACAACCTACCGAACCTACCCGTCGCAGGAGTCTCGTGCCGTTGATTTATTCACAAACAAAGCAATGCACACTCCCCCGAAGAAATACTGCCTTGGAAGGGATTACGGATTACGGGAATTACTCATTGTACTCATTCAACTCATTCAACCAAAGCCCTATACTTGCCCTATACATTCAACTTGCCCTTCGACTTGCCTTCGACACGGGAGTGTCTAAAAAGCAGACGAGATTAGCAGACGAGCCCATGCTCAGTAACTACTTGACCGATTTTGATAATTCTTTCACCATTCAATAGCAGGGAAGTTATATAGGTGCCGTTTTTCGTTTTTTGGCGATTGGTTCACTCTGACTGGACCAATCAGACCAAAATGGTCCAGAACCATACACCCCCTTATTTATTTCACGTCGTGAGGCATTCCATCATACAATGGCTATTCATAGCCTCGAGTCAAGAAGGTACAGTCGGTGCAGGTGCAATAGGTGGGTACATAAAAACACACATGCATGCATACGAGTGAGTGAACGGCGTCAGATATAATATAAAATAACGTCAGCGAGTCTGATCAGCCGTCATTCTGACTCCTCAGAAGCCACTCACGCAGCTCTTTCTTAAAAAGAGAGTGCTGCATATCACGCATCGCTGGTGGGAGTCTATTGAACGCTGTCACGTGAGAGTATAAAAACCTCCGCCTCCCAGACTCTGATAAAATCTGGGGCGTCACGAGATGGTCCGACTGTCGCGTGGATCGGCGGGTGACATCCTGTCGAGTGATGAGACCACTCGAGAGTGCCTCTGGCTCGGATGTGCGCAGGATCTTGTTTAGCAGCGTCAAGCCATGGTACAGATACAAGTTATCAGCGGTAAACCATTCCAGCTGTCGCAACACGTCGCTAATGTGGTCGAATTTCCTCCGGCCGGAGATAACACGCGCACAGAAGTTGAGGACTCGCTGAAGGCGGCCAAGCTGAGTCTTGTTCGCAGACCCATACACGGTAATACAGTAGCGTATCAGCGAGACAACGAGTCCCTCGACCAGTCGGACCATGCAGGACTGTGGCAGGCAGTGCCGGCTGTGAGCGAGGCCACACAGTGTACCGGTGCAGCGGCGTACAACGTCATCAATGTGGGCCGAGAACGTCAGGCTCTGATCAAACACGACACCCAGGTTCCGCACAGTGGGGGAGCCGGCGACAGTGGCGCCCATGAAACTGATGTTGACAGGTGGAAGCCGCTTAATGTTTTGCCTGGATCCGGTTAAGATGAGCTGAGTTTTTTCTGCGTTAACTTTCAAACCATTTTTGCTGAACCAATGACCTAGTTTAACAAGAACGTTCTCCATAGTGACTACTAAGGAGCCAATGTCGCCGGGCCCCCCAGTGACCAGAACCTGAGTGTCATCGGCGTATTGCACAATATCCGCGTCGTTGTCAGCGTAAAGAGGCAAGTCATTTGCATACACGGAGTACAACAGTGGCCCAAGCGCTGACCCCTGGTAGGTACCGATGGCATTGGGGAGCGGTCGAGAGGTGCACCGAGAGCCGACGGACATCTGCACACAGACCTGCTGGTAGTGGTCGCTTAAATAGCTCTCGAACCACCGTGTGTCAACGCCGTATAAACACAACTTGTTCAGCAGACGGTCATGCGGAATAACATCGAAACACTTTGACAGGTCGAGTAATGAGATAAGAGCAACTTTGCCATGATCCATCGCGGTAAAAACTGAGTCGGTGACGGTAAGAAGTGCGGTATCTGTACTATGGTTCGGCCTAAAACCATGCTGACTAGAAGAAAACAGGTGATGTGATGAGAAGTAGAAAAAAAGCTGTTCGTACACAACACGTTCGGTGATCTTGGCGATAGTCGGTAAAATAGAAATCGGTCGGTAGTTTGAAATGTCGGTAGATTTAGTCGATTTCTGAATCGGATGTACGAGCGTCAGTTTCCAAGCGCGAGGAACATGATGTGACACGAGGCTCGAGTTGACAATGTGCGTTAAAATATGGCACAGCGACGGCAGACACTGTTTTATAAAATGCACGCAAAGTCCGTCAGCACCGCACACCTTACTGCTCCGCATTCTCCCCACCACTCGGCGCAGGTCGTCCGGGCATATCGGGGTGACCTGGAAAGCCCCAGTGGAGACGCGCGGCAGGCGGGTCGGCAGCTCCGGGCCGGCCGCTGTCACCTGTCGAGCGGTCCTCGGGCCCACCTCCACAAAGAACCGGTTTAGTTCGTCGGCGTCGGCGGCGGGGGTGGATCTGTCGCTCCGCTTCGGAGCCACTATGGGCTGCACGCTGCGCCACAAACCGCTCGGCCCGGCCCGGTCCACGCGCCGCTCCAGCTCCTCGCGCGTGTCGCGCCGTATCGCCGACCGGACCTGGCGGTTCAGCTGCTTGTAGGTGTCGATGTGACCGTCTCGGAGTGCAGCCCGCCGCTGTGCCATGAGCTCCTTGGTGGCATCAGTGACTGGCGGGGCGACCGGGTTCCGCACCCTGACACGTCTCTCCGGGAGCAGTATGTCCAGAATGGGTCGTGTCACTGCGAGTAGGTAGTCCCACTGCTCCTCCGGGCTGTCACTCGCATACACTGGAGTCCAGTCCACCTCCGTCAGCTGGCGATTGGCCTCGTCCGCGTCAAACCTGGACCAGCACCTGGTGGCAATGGTGCAGGGCTGTGGCCTCTGGTCCGACACGGACAGCAACACTCGCGACCAGTTATGGGGACTGTAATCACAGTGGACAACACCGGCCCGGTCGACCCCTTAAAAGCAGACGAGCCCATGCTCCGAAACTACTGGACCGATTTCGATGAAACCTTCACCATTAGACGCGCCGTGGTCTGAAACGGTGCCGTTTTTGATAATTTTTTGATTGGTTCACCCTAAGTGGTCCAAATCGGTCCAAAACCGCTAAAATCTGTTGCAGACGAGCCCATGCTCCGAAACTACTAGACCGATTTCGATGAAACCTTCACCATTAGACGTGCCGTGGTCTGAAACGGTGCCGTTTTTGATAATTTTTTGATTGGTTCACCCTAAGTGGTCCAAATCGGTCCAAAACCGCTAAAATCTGTTGCAGACGAGCCCATGCTCCGAAACTACTGGACCGATTTCGATGAAACCTTCACCATTAGACGCGCCGTGGTCTGAAATGGTGCCGTTTTTGATAATTTTTTGAGTGGTCCACCCTAAGTGGTCCAAATCGGTCCAAAACCCCTAAAATATGTTGCAGACGAGCCCATGCTCCGAAACTACTGGACCGATTTCGATGAAACCTTTACCATTAGACGCGCCGTGGTCTGAAACGGTGCCGTTTTTGATAATTTTTTGATTGGTCCACCCTAAGTGGTCCAAATTGGTCCAAAACCCCTAAAATCTGTTGCAGACGAGCCCATGCTCCGAAACTACTCGACCGATTTCGATGAAACCTTCACCATTAGACGTGCCGTTGTCTGAAACGGTGCCGTTTTTGATAATTTTTTGATTGGTCCACTCTAAGTGGTCCAAATCGGTCCAAAACCGCTAAAATCTGTTGCAGACGAGCCCATCCTCCGAAACTACTGGACCGATTTCGATGAAACCTTCACCATTAGACGCGCCGTGGTCTGAAACGGTGCCGTTTTTGATAATTTTTTGATTGGTCCACCCTAAGTGGTCCAAATCGGTCCAAAACCCCTAAAATCTGTTGCAGACGAGCCCATGCTCCGAAACTACTGGACCGATTTCGATGAAACCTTCCCCATTAGACGCGCCGTGGTCTGAAACGGCGCCGTTTATGATATTTTTTTGATTGGTTCACCCTAAGTGGTCCAAATCGGTCCAAAACCGCTAAAATCTGTTGCAGACGAGCCCATGCTCCGAAACTACTGGACCGATTTCGATGAAACCTTCACCATTAGACGTGCCATGGTCTGAAACGGTGCCGTTTTTGATAATTTTTTGATTGGTCCACTCTAAGTGGTCCAAATCGGTCCAAAACCCCTAAAATCTGTTGCAGACGAGCCCATGCTCCGAAACTACTGGACCGATTTCGATGAAACCTTTACCATTAGACGCGCCGTGGTCTGAAACGGTGCCGTTTTTGATAATTTTTTGATTGGTCCACCCTAAGTGGTCCAAATTGGTCCAAAACCCCTAAAATCTGTTGCAGACGAGCCCATGCTCCGAAACTACTCGACCGATTTCGATGAAACCTTCACCATTAGACGTGCCGTTGTCTGAAACGGTGCCGTTTTTGATAATTTTTTGATTGGTCCACTCTAAGTGGTCCAAATCGGTCCAAAACCCCTAAAATCTGTTGCAGACGAGCCCATGCTCCGAAACTACTGGACCGATTTCGATGAAACCTTCACCATTAGACGCGCCGTGGTCTGAAACGGTGCCATTTTTGATAATTTTTTGATTGGTCCACCCTAAGTGGTCCAAATCGGTCCAAAAACCCTAAAATCTGTTGCAGACGAGCCCATGCTCCGAAACTACTGGACTGATTTCGATGAAACCTTCACCATTAGACGCGCCGTGGTCTGAAACGGCGTAGTTTATGATATTTTTTTGATTGGTTCACCCTAAGTGGTCCAAATCGGTCCAAAACCGCTAAAATCTGTTGCAGACGAGCCCATGCTCCGAAACTACTGGACCGATTTCGATGAAACCTTCACCATTAGACGTGCCGTGGTCTG
Organism: Amphibalanus amphitrite; assembly: GCF_019059575.1. Taxonomy (NCBI): domain Eukaryota; kingdom Metazoa; phylum Arthropoda; class Thecostraca; order Balanomorpha; family Balanidae; genus Amphibalanus; species Amphibalanus amphitrite. The sequence goes on from NW_024881628.1 coordinate 748,210, forward strand.
AAACGGTGCCGTTTTTGATAATTTTTTGATTGGTCCACTCTAAGTGGTCCAAATCGGTCCAAAACCCCTAAAATCTGTTGCAGACGAGCCCATGCTCCGAAACTACTGGACCGATTTCGATGAAACCTTCACCATTAGACGCGCCGTGGTCTGAAACGGTGCTGTTTTTGATAATTTTTTGATTGGTCCACCCTAAGTGGTCCAAATCGGTCCAAAATGCCTAAAACCCGTTTGTACTTTGCGAGAGTCCGGATAGATTTCTGCAGCACAGAGGTGCCCCAAACCCATTGTCATGCATTTTGCTTTCCAAACTAGAGCAAAATGCATGCTAATTGGGCCTGGGGCACCTCCGCGCTGCGGAAACCAGCTCATCGGTTGACTACATGAAAACGTATTTTTGGGCTGTACTTGAACCGATTTGGACCACTTAGGGTGGACCAATCAAAAAATTATCCAAAAGCGGCACCGTTACAGACCACAGCGCGTCGAATGGTGTAGGTTTCATCGAAATTGGTCCAGTAGTTTCGGAGCATGGGCTCGTCTGCAACAGATTTTAGGGGTTTTGGACCGATTTGGACCACTTAGGGTGGACCAATCAAAAAATTATCAAAAACGGCACCGTTTCAGACCACGGCGCGTCTAATGGTGAAGGTTTCATCGAAATCAGTCCAGTAGTTTCGGAGCATGGGCTCGTCTGCAACAGATTTTAGGGGTTTTGGACCGATTTGGACCACTTAGGGTGGACCATTCAAAAAATTATCAAAAACGGCACCGTTTCAGACCACGGCGCGTCTAATGGTGTAGGTTTCATCGAAATTGGTCCAGTAGTTTCGGAGCATGGGCTCGTCTGCAACAGATTTTAGGGGTTTTGGACCGATTTGGACCACTTAGGGTGGACCAATCAAAAAATTATCAAAAACGGCACCGTTTCAGACCACGGCGCGTCTAATGGTGAAGGTTTCATCGAAATCGGTCCAGTAGTTTCGGAGCATGGGCTCGTCTGCAACAGATTTTAGCGGTTTTGGACCGATTTGGACCACTTAGAGTGGACCAATCAAAAAATTATCAAAAACGGCACCGTTTCAGACCACGGCACGTCTAATGGTGAAGGTTTCATCGAAATCGGTCGAGTAGTTTCGGAGCATGGGCTCGTCTGCAACAGATTTTAGGGGTTTTGGACCGATTTGGACCAATTAGGGTGGACCAATCAAAAAATTATCAAAAACGGCACCGTTTCAGACCACGGCGCGTCTAATGGTAAAGGTTTCATCGAAATCGGTCCAGTAGTTTCGGAGCATGGGCTCGTCTGCAACAGATTTTAGGGGTTTTTGGACCGATTTGGACCACTTAGGGTGGACCAATCAAAAAATTATCAAAATCGGCACCGTTTCAGACCACGGCGCGTCTAATGGTGAAGGTTTCATCGAAATCGGTCCAGTAGTTTCGGAGCATGGGCTCGTCTGCAACAGATTTTAGCGGTTTTGGACCGATTTGGACCACTTAGGGTGAACCAATCAAAAAATTATCAAAAACGGCACCATTTCAGACCACGGCGCGTCTAATGGTGAAGGTTTCATCGAAATCGGTCCAGTAGTTTCGGAGCATGGGCTCGTCTGCTTTTAAGGGGGTGTATGGTTCTGGACCATTTTGGTCCGATTGGTCCAGTCAGAGTGAACCAATCGCCAAAAAACGAAAAACGGCACCTATATAACTTCCCTGCTATTGAATGGTGAAAGAATTATCAAAATCGGTCAAGTAGTTACTGAGCATGGGCTCGTCTGCTAATCTCGTCTGCTTTTTAGACACTCCCCTTCGACACTCACCAAGGAGTTGCATAACTGAGAACACATCACAAATCTGACTAATATGACGTCATTTTTAATTAAAAAACTGCATTGTGTTGATTTTTGCATTTAAACAATAATTTGAATGCATAAATTACACCTCACTTTATTCTTAAAAAGAATGTATCACCCCAATAATTTACCTTTTAAAAATAGGATATAAAAGCGTCAAAACTATGTACATATGCAATCCTGGGTTTCCTTTCATTTTCAAATGACGAGTTCATTTTTCATTCTTGCTTCTTCATTCCCATCCCTTCATTCCTCATTCATTCATGGTATTGAAAACAAACGATTTGTTTTGATGAACCCTGATCGATCACTTGATTGCCATTTGCCTTTGCAATGAATTGCAAACTTGTTCTAGACGTAATTTCATTGAACGGGCGCAGAAATGCGATAAGGGTTGTCCTTGTCACGTCCGTGTCATGTGGTGGCTCGCGCCTGGATCGACAGCAGACCCCAAAATTACTGACAGGTGCCTACCGCTATCTCAATAAGAAACTTATATAGATTTACTCCCTGTCTTGTCTTTCGATGCGAAGCTTTTCGAAAGGCTTTTTGACCCCAGGGTCTCAGATAAGCAGTTTGCATGAAACACAGCGCCCTCGGCTTTAAAGCGTTACTATTTCAAACCATAGGTTACGGGTTCTGCCGCTAGGTGTCCACTAAGGCTGGCGCTGAGGCTGCCGGTTCGGCGGTGGCCGTGGAGCGTGAGAAAGTCGAAGTGGCGGCCGGCGCCGCCGCGAGGTCTGCGCCAGCAGTCTGAAGCAGCGCTGGAGGGGTGGGCAACGCCAGCGGCGGCTCGCTGACAGTGCCGGCGACAGACGGACGGACGGACGGGAGAGCCGAGTGGTACGGAGGACTGAGAGTCTGAGAGTGAGGACGGTGACGGCGCTCTGGTGACCCAGGTCAGGTCACGGTCGCCACACAGGCGGACTTTGGATTTTACGATCGGTGTTCGAGCATCCTACGTCAAAGTGAGACTGCGACTGAACTTCTCTGAACTTGTGGACGTTACTCCTGTCCGGGAAAGCAACATTTCAGTTGAGCAGTCGCGGGATTGGTATGCCCGGTACCCCGGCGCCATGAAGAGAATCAAGATGCTTCTGTTTGTGTTTGTGCTTATTTTGGGCAGCACCAGCGGCGAATCGTCCCGGGAGGAGAATGGTGAGTACCGATCGATGCACGATGTCGTTGGTCTGTCCGGCTGCTGGCTGTCGGGAGGAATTGGTTATCGAGGTGGGCTCCTTTCGGCTCGCTGCAGTATGAAACGGGTGTCGAATCGGCGAAGAGTCGTCCCCGAAACCATCCAAAGAGTGCGGCAAAGAACAGACCAGCGGCGCGGTTTCTTGCCGGATGTACACGGAGAAAAATAATTACTCCCCCCGGGAATCACGATCCCCTATTTGGGAATCAACTGACACCCATGGTGTAATCCGATTCTGAAAAACAGTGTCCATACACCCTTTTTTAGTGTAAATTGATCTCGGTCAGAATCACATACCCAAGGGTCATTTGACTCCCAAAATTTTGACTCCCATTTTAGGTGTCGTGTCAAAAGATCCTGCACGGTGTCAGTGTAAAATGACACATCTGAGCGTTTTTTGATGCTATCATGAGGAGTTTTTATATCCTATAGGTGTCATTTCACACAGTTGAGCGTTTTCGCAATCTGTGACTCCCTTATTAGGTGTAATTTGATCCTCAGTGGTGTCATAATATTCCGTTCAAATGACTTATTGAGTGTTATTTGACCCTCGGTAGTGTCATAATATTCCGGTGTCATTTGAGCCCCATTGGGTTCAAATGACACCGGAATATTATGGCACCACTGAGGGTCAAATTACACCTAATAAGCGAGTCACGGATTACGAAAACGCTCAACTGAGTGAAATGACACCCATAGGGTTCAAAAACTCCACATGATAGTATCAAAAAACACTAAATTATTACAGAACTTGTTTTGACGTCACTGGTGCAGGTAGGAACCAACACTGCAGAGTCAAGAGATTTTCGGTGAATCAGACTCCGAATCCAGCTCCGGCTTCCAATATCGACTCCGACTCCGACTACGGCCAGAACTGTCGTTTCCAACCGACTCCGACTACGGCCAGAACTGTCGACTCCAACGGACTCCGACTCTGACTCCGTAACCCTGGTGTAGGTTCAGTGATTTGAGTCAATGCCCCGAGTGACGTCATGTGTGCTAGCCATATAGCTGATCCGCCACGAAGATGAAATAGGCCAATCAGCAGGCTGCATTGCCTAGTGACGTCATTTGTGCTAGTCGGTCCACCACAAAGACGAAATAGTGCGACCTTGAGGAAAACCGTTAGAAAGCCGTTGGACTTCAGTTGCGCGCGCGGTGTGCCACGTGGTGTGTGCGGTGTGAGTGAGGACAGGAATTATTTGAATTTACGTGCTTGTAATGTCGCCAAACGTTGTTTGAAGTGTAGTTTTGTTTCAAGTGATAGTGCATTAACGATAAAGTTCAGTTTTTATTTGTAACTTGCTCTGTACGTATTCAAATAAGGAGGCGCCCTGCACTCGGTGAAATTATGAAGTGAGGACGGTAAGATTGCAACGCACTATGGAAACGGAGGCTAGTTTGGACCATGCAGAACCATGCAGGGAAGTCTGAGCATACCGATAATCGCCGCTCGATGGAACAGAGCAATTCCTCACTGTCACGGTGAATGGACCCATGTGCTTTACGGTAAGCTTCCATTAGATTTCGCCATATATATGCATATTTTTGTACTTTATTGTTACATACAAAATTACGAATGCCATGCATGTTATATGCTATATCTGCGTCACGTGGTTGCAACTGCAATTATGACTGGTGGATAGTGTATTTTAATCTCATAAGGTGTATGATTCCGGGAATCATTTGACAACATCTGGTATAAAATGCACTTCCCACCAGAGTCAAAATACCACGGCGGGTATCTGATTCCGGGAGTAATCGGATTCCTGGAAACTGCTCGTTTTTGGTACGCTTCAAAAAACACCCCTCGTAGGTGTCGCCCCACCGGTGCTAAATGACCCTTGAGATGGTTTTTCTACACCGGTTGAGAACCTGTTGCTGTTAGCGTCACACATATAGTTAATATAGGCTAAAGCAATATTACGGTACCACAAAACATCGTGTACTTCTCAAACTGGTCATCCACGGCACCATCATGAAAAATTAAATACGTTAGTGAGCGACTGCGCTATGTAGATTGCTCATAACTGCAATTGTAATCTCAGCTTTTCTCAGTTGTACATGCAAGTTGTATGCAGTTATGAACAAAATGCATTAGCAGTCGTTAACACTGGACACTGACATCTTTAATTTTACGTGATTGTGTTGTGGATGACCAGTTTGGGAGGTGCTCAGTGGTTTGTGCCTTCTGGTATACCGATATTATTGATTTAGCCGATGTATGACGCTATAGCTAGCCGATGTATACATCGGCTAAATCAATATTTCATGTTATAACATGAAACATCCTCAACCGGTGTAGAAAAACCATCTCAAGGGTCATTTAACACCGTTGAGGTGACACCTACGAGGGGTGTTTTTTGAAGCGTACCAAAAACGCGCAGTTTCCAGGAGTCCGATTACACCGGGAATCAGACACCCCCGAGGTATTCTGACTCTGGTGGGGAGTGTATTTTATACCACATGTCGTCAAATGATTCCCGGAGTCATACACCGTATGGGATCAAAATACACCCCCAAAATCCGATTACTCCCTGAAGTGACACCTAAAAGGGGTGTTTTTTGAAGCGTACCAAAAACGCGCAGTTTTCTGGAGTCCGATTACACCCGGAATCAGACACTTTCTAGAGTATTATGACTCTGGTTTGGGGTGTATTTTTATCTTATAAGGCGTACGATTCCGGGAATCATTTGACGCCATATGGTATAAAAATACACCCTCAACCAGTGTCATAATACTCTAGAAAGTGTCTGATTCCGGGTGTAATCGGACTCCACAAAACTGCGCGTTTTTGGTACGCTTCAAAAAACACTCCTTTTAGGTGTCATTATTTTTTTCAGTGTAGGGACAATACCGCTGGCGCTGCATTTGCACGGGCTGTTTTTGCAAGTCACCGGCGGAGACCCTGAGCCCCGCATTGTCCACAATGCTCATGAATATTATGATGAGCGAACTGAATTGATGCTGACCGGTACCTATACATTGTCAAGCAATATGGTCCATGTTTCTTTATAACACTAGTCGCACTTGTCTCTCTTTTACAATTATGCACTTACTACTTCGGTTTATGCACAATTGTCAGGGAACAGGAATTTGTTTTTCAATAGAAAAACGGAAAACACAATTCTAACGAATAGTGTTTTAACCCGCGCCTAGCTGGGGTCTGCCGACCAACGCGCCCTGCTGGGGGGGGGGGGCAATTTGGTCCCCCCCCCTAAGATCTCGAGAACAACGCAACATAGCGACAAGCGGCAAACGGTGTTGGATAGCCCCATCAGGGAACTACCTTGTGACCCAATTTCGTTGACCTAGGTCAAACCGATGACGTCACAGGTCAGGTCAAATGTCGAATTTTCACCTTTTACAGGCATTTCAAGAAATGCGTTGTAAAATCGAGTAAAATGCATTTCATTGAAAATCATCGATGGGGAAATGCTCGTCAAACACATATTTTGCTATTTGAGGCCACTGATACCAGGTCAGGTCACAGAGCTCAGGTCACTGAGGGTCACAATATGAAAATATCATGTGATGCATATGTTTTATGGTCCATTTTATATGCTTAATACGATTATGTGGGTTAGGCAGCCTTTGGGGTCAGTTTAGATTATGTTCCGGTGAAGGTCAGGTCAAGGTCAGGTCTAATTAGGTCAAATTTCAAAGTTGATATTTTGCATGAAATAGGTACCTATCGATTCGATGCAGCTCGTCACGGGGAGTTCAATAGTGGTTTTTATTTTGCGCTACGTGGTCTAGAATTGCTAAAAATTGAGTTAAAAATATGACCTCATCAATTTTGAACAGTTTTTTCGCTATAAGTTGGCCAAAAAAGGAGGTATCGATCTAAAATTTGGTATGTATATAGAAGAGCGCAGGGGATGTCTTATATATTTCGTTTTTTTTCGAAATTAGTAAAAATTTTGGGATTTTTGAGTTTTTCTAAAAAATCAATTTTTGATTTTTGGGGGTCAAAATCCAAAAATTTTGAAAATCCGAGATAGCAGTTTTGTAGCGCTGTCTTTTGTCTACATGACCATATAAAGAACTTTGAAATTGCTTGTGTGAGCGTTTCAAGATTTCATGGTTTTTGCTCATTTTTGCTCGAACATGACCTCAGTTTGACCTCAATAACTCCTGACCTAAGGTGACCTAAGGCGCCGCCGTTTTCTTGCTATTTAGGAAAAACCACAGGGGGGGGGGCAAATTGCCCCCCCCCCCCCAGCGGGGCGAGGGTTAAGCATTGACAACAAACCTTCGGTTATTCCATGTGTCATACGTATGTGTGAGGAAATTTGGTGCAAATCAGATAGGTAGGGCGTTTCAACATGAAACGTTTATAAGTGCAGCAAACGGCTGCATACGAGTATTGCTTCCATGGCCCGGAGGTCACTCGAAGAAACAAGCTTAACTATTTATCATGTAGTGAATTACACATCATAGTTAGGCGAGCGGGCCGGAAATGCCAGCCTATGAGCCGATTGCTCGTCAGTAAAACAATACGGGATATATGGTCTAACGAATGTATATTAGCCGTTTTCATGACGGGCTATCTGGCGAATGCACCTAATATGACCAAATCTGCACCGAATCTCTTTTACAGTAAATATCTTCACATCATTTATTTATTTCAGTGTTTTTATAGAAAATAACGTCTGATAATTTTAAAGATGAGGCATATGATCATCTGTCCAACCTAAACTGGCAAAACACACTGAACCTAATTTGACCAAACCTGCACCAAATTTGCAGCTAATCTGCACCAAATGTGTGCCAGATGGCCGTCGTGAAAACGGCTATTTTATAGTCTGTCCCCGTTTAATGATTGGGAAATTTGGTTTTCGATAAAGCTGGCATTGTTTTAGGTCTTTGTTTCGATCATTATCGCTGTTTACCTGCTGTTGAATATTAAAATGGACAGTGGACGATGGCTATCGTCAACGCTCAATGAATGAGCCGGTTGAATGGACAGGACTGCCGTCACTTATTACCTACTCATACTGGCGTGAATAGAGGTCCGCCGCCTGCCGGAAACGGCCGTACGGCCGGGGAATTATCAGACGGCATTGTCTGTCGCGGTCACCGGGGTCCAGAAAACCGGATTGGGAGTGGTTTCCAGTGCAGCTCTGGTGTTTTTAGTTTTTAGTATCGATGCAGCCATTACTGATTGTCTTTGCATTAATTGAAGTTTGTCTTTCCCATTTTGGACCATTTTTGATAACAGTTTAATAAATGGCACCACTGTTATTTGCATTATTATATGCATTATTTATTTGCTGTCTCAGTGGCACCAACAGTCCAACAATATTGGGAACTGAGATTATTTTAAATCAGCTACACCTCAATTCCTATACCTAAGAGGCAAAGACGTCACAACTTGCGCACTGTTCTAGAAGCTCGTTAAGTCAAGAACAGCTGTCATCAACTGAAATTGAGCAGTCCCTCTATCAGACGTGTGAGTGAGTTGTATTCATAGTAAGTTTTTTTTTTTAAGGACACTTCCGCACCATATTTTGTGCCGTAAAGGAGAAAAGACGGCACATTGAGAAAATCGTTATTGGGCTTCTTTTATCGGTCGTTACCTACCGTAGGTATGCATAATTGCCTTGGTTAAACGTTCAGCAAAACCCATTCAAATATGTCTAAAAATGATAATAAAGGTCTTGTTCTTTGTTGAAATAGATATACTTATGCGTAATGAATTGTTAACGCGGTACTAATGAATTGCCATTCGAGAACAAAACGTACTTTATAATGGACGGGTCTCGATGGTCCGTGGGATTGAGATAGGTGGGTCAGTTAGGTGCTCAGATAGGTCTTGCATGGGCACGCCGCTCTTTGTTAGCGGGCTTGGTCCGGGGCCAGAAATAAGTACGGGAAGTGAAATAAGTGGTTATAATTTACTCCTTCCGAAACTGCAAAGACGACTGCTTAATGCGTAGTATGACATGAGACTGTGAACTTGAAAGCGGAGAAACGCCCTGGGTCGGGTCCATTGGCTACCGCCGGCGCCCTGGTAACGAGGTCACCGAGAATGGCGTGACCTGGGGTCACAGGCGCAGTGCGGCCGGCTGGCAGGGGCCGCAGCTCTGGACCGGACGGTAGCCGGTAAGGAGGCCGCCGCGTTCACAGGGTCACCCGAGGTCAGGAGAGAGCCCCGTGACGACTCCCACCGTGTCGGCCAGGTCACATCCTCTGAGGTCTGCTGAGCTGCCGCCAACTTCCAACGAGTGCACGTGCCTCGTGATCGTGCCCGTCCATCCGCTCGCCAGGATGTGCATCCTGTATTCCTCTTCCACCTGCTGTGCTGTGGACGGAAGCTGGGAAGCTTCCGTCCGTTCCTTCCGCGCCTTCCGCGTACCCTTCTGTCCTTCCCCGGCGCGGACGTCGCCGGCAGTTTCGAATCTGCAGTGACGTCCGGTCGTCCGTTGAGCCGTCGTCGGTACGTCGGCGGGTCCATCTGGCGCGCGCAGCCGCCGGAAACGGTGACCCGATCGGACAGGGAGCGGGCCACAGTTTTTGGGCGGAACTTCCCCGGCGCTGTTTGAAAAACAGGCCAGCTGGTGACGGCAGATCATTAGAGAGCTGCGGCCCGGCCGACCCGGTGGGTGGGGCCAGAGCCGTCACGGCGTGGGAACGTAAAGTGAAGATGTTTATTTCACTCTTCATTAGACCAAAAACAAAGGGTGATAGGATAGATATACAGCTTTCATCCAACTGAAGCTTTTTGTATCCGTATAAATTCACTAACCTCTATGAAGAAGAAAAAAAACATGTTATAAGCACGAATACCTTGCACACTAGAAAACGATGGCTTTTTCTTTTTCATGTTTGTGACGCTCAGTTCTCTATATTAACCTCCATGCGACTCTTAAGACATCACAAAACTTGAACTGTTTCAATTTTGCTTTTCGTTATACACCTAAAAAAACTAACTAAAAACTAAAAACTAATTCACCTACCTACTACTTTGTCTGTCTGTCCCACGAGTGTCCCGGCTCGCTGCTCGTGGGCTAAATTCAGAGGTGCGGTGACACCGCCACGCAGTCAAATGTGGCCCAATTAGGGCCTGTTTTTGTGCTTCTGTCTGCGCCGAATCACCCCTCCCTCACCCACTCGCGCTCCCCGTCTGTCGCCGGAGTCGACTGTCACCCCTCCCTCCCCAAGCAGTGTGACCTTGGGCACAGACGCAGCAGACTGGAGGGTGCGAGGAGCTCACGATGTTTTCCCAAGACGCCCTGGAAATCTGCAGCACGGTGTGGTTGGGGTGGCGAATCTCCCCAGTCCCCACTGTTCCTGTGCGCTTTATATCACCGATTGGAACACTAAATGAAGCGAGCTTCGAGCGAACGAAGTATGCTATGTGTTATAGCTGTTTACCCAATACCCATAGTAGCTATCCTGAAGTCATAGCATTTCAACAATGTTTATCCATAAAGGGATACAGATTGCACCCCATGGCCATTACGCTTGGCTTGCGCGTTAGCGTAGTTTTACATTGGTTTATAAACCAAATGTGCATTCCCCGCACGTTTAACCGCGGATAAACGCCTCTTATTTATCCTGCCCTGCATGCTTTGAGGTCTGTCTCGGATCAGCATATCAAAATGTTTAATCATTCGGATGTTGCTGTCGGTCCTGATTCTGGTTAACGCTCCTGTATGACACTTTTATCTCCGAATGATGGTTGTAAATGTCTGATCACTAGGGACATGGCCTGGAATGCTATGTAGAATGTCGCTAATTTGAAGCTAAATAAATAACCTGACATATACTCGTATATCTACACTAGTTTACATCCTAAAGCAATAAATTGAAGAACATAGGTAGTCCTAAATATGAAAGTAAGTGAGCACCATCCGCCGTGCAGGCTGACACCACGCAGCTCCACGTGTCTCCCACGGCACACGAGTCTCACGTGGCCCCACAATGTCTGCCGCGGCTGGCGAACCCTTCTCCGGCCTCCGCTTCGGACCTCGCCCTGACGACCAACCCTTTGAGCCAGCCGTCTCGAGTGGCTCCGGGAGCGGACGGTTCATGTCCGGCCTATTGTCGCCTGTCGCCGGCTTTGTGGCGCCCTAAACGGCGCTGAACAGACCCAGTAACCAGTCAGGCACCGAGCGAGCCGGAGACCGAACACTGAGCCGTGGTCCGAGCCCGAGTCCGTGGTCTGGCAGGGTCTGGGCCTGGTCCGAAGCCGAGCCCGCGGCCGCCTCAGTCGTCCCGGCCCGGCAGCGCTGCACCGGGTGCTCTGAATGGGACCGTCAGGGCCGCTCAATGGCCGACGAAACGCGACCCGGTTCACAGCGGGTCGGAGGCGGCGGCCCGACGCTGACCCGGAGGGTCGGTGTGAATGGTCCTTTAGAGGCCGCCCGCAGGACGTCTTCAATGACAGCAGCACAGTGTGGACCCGCACCTGCCCGTCCACAGTAGCTGTGCCGTCCTATCAGATCTCGTTTTGTTAGCAGTAAAAAATAGGTGCGATCGCAGCTGATACGGGTAATCGCTGTCGTGGATGAAAGGGGTTGGAGTTGGAAACACCTTCCGGTGGGTGACAAGTGTTTGAAGATCGGCAAGATAAGTAGTTGTCTTTACTGGTACTGCTTGCACGTTCTTTCTCCTTTGCTGTTTATAATTTGTATCTACGTTTTTTATTGCTTTAACTTGAGCCGATGTCAATTTTAAAATAAATGTAGTAAATACCTACTATTTTTTCATGGTTAAATGTCAAACTACAACAAATCATTTCAAGTGACCAATGTAAAATGACCGCAACTGAACCAGCGCAGCCCCACACTGAAAACAATTTAATCCAAGGCCCGCGAGTAAACCGGTGTTTTGCAGGTACCCCATCCGCAACCATTTTTAACCACCCTCCCAGGAGTACAGCAAGGTCCCATTGCAGTGTAGTCGTCCCTGCTCTCAGCGGACTTGTTCGCTGACAGCGGTTATATCCGCTCAGAGCAAGTACGACTACACCGCAATGGGACCTAGCACTACTCCTGGGAGGGTGGTTAAAAATGGTTGCGGATAGGGGTACCCGTAAAACACCGGTTTACTCGCCAGCCTTGGGTTAAATTGTTTTCAGTGCACTCAGCGAGAGCGGCTTGCCTGTGGCGATCAGCCGCCCCGCACCGTACCCGCCCGTACCGCCCCGCTAATCTCTGAGCCAGCCCTCTGCTGAGCCGATCAGCTCGCACCCCCGGCACACCGTGATCACGTACTGACACGGCCTGTCAGCCGCCGCCGGGCGTGCGTTCCGACACACACACGTGACGCGTCCAGAGCCGGCGCGTTCCGTCACACAGCGGTCACGTGGTCTGTTGGGAGCTGTCTGCCTGACGGCTCGCTGGCGACCGAACGGTGTGCTGCCAGAGAGATTGGCTGGTCTCTAACCACCGGACTGGCCCCACTGCACTGGTCCTTTGTGATGGCTGCTGCTCCGGCTTTGTTGTTGCTGATTCCTGGGGTCGGAATTGTGAAACGGGCTGTTGACTTTTTACTGTGATCTAGCAGGTATCATGGTAATAACGTTGAATGGACGAAATTCGTTGGCGGGATAAGTTTGCGAATTGCGAGTCGGTTATTATGGCCCATACCTCGGGGAATGCTCATGTGGCTCCATTGGTTTTATTTCACAAGACTTCTTCACCCGTAAGCAGTCAAAATAAGCGTCCCGGAATTAAACATGCGCTGCGCTTTAATGACCACTGACAAAATGTCTTGCTATTTGGTGATGCTGAATCGAAAACAATGCTTTAGAGTTGAAGCAAGAGAGTGCTTTGGCTACCAGCCTCATTTGACGTTTCTACGCCTTTGTACCCAGCAGCCTTCAATGTCTTTAGGCCTTATAGCGGATATCCGTGGCCGCCCCCGCCCGATCATTTTACGGTGCCCACTATCACGTGCATTCCTGCTGGCATTAAAGCTCAAATACGACGCTGTACGACTTAATGACTCAGATACACAACTGTCAATCCAGCTGACATGATCCTAAACTGGGTGGAACAGCCACAGAAACCCTGCTTTACGATCCAGATCGGCGTGTGCCGCCGCAGCCTGTGAGTGTTTCATGCGTGAACCGGCGCCTGTCCTTCTCGCCTTTTGTGCACGCAAACGGTTATTTGCTAGTGCTTACTTATCTGCTTGTGTAACACGGATACGGCGCTGACAACGGATTACATGGATTATTGAACAGTTTCGAACGGTTGTAATGCATTGAGAAAGATTAAAGGCTGGACAGTGGGCGATACGTAAAGCTTATCACCCCGAATTCCAAGCATGGACTGTAAGGAGACATATTTCAGCTGTCATACTTTCGTGCATGATAATGCACAACAGCTGAGTAAAAGGGCACTTAGGTACAACAGCACTTATAACTTGCATATGAATTTTTGGTTTGAGGCATTTCGACGTAGTGACCGACAGGGGCAGTGCGATTTTATGCGGTATGTCATTCATTTCTTTCAACACTGCGTTGTTCTCTGGGTTGATTTTCTGCTACTTTGAGCCATGCTAGTGATGTGATTGATGTGGTTGCCCGGGTAGTGTTGGGGTAACACCGCCGTCGATTTCGCGAGCTCGTGCTGCGTTGGTTTCGCCTCCGTGGGGCGGCCGGTTTCACCTCTGGCGCGGCTGCACCGGCCGTCCGTCGCCGTCGGCTCCCAAATGACGGGAAGTGGAGGCGGGCATCCGTGGGAACGGCCGGCGGCGCCCGGCGCCGCTCCCCTCGCTACCTCCCCCGGCCGGGCGCGCCCGACTGTGGCGCCCACAGCCGCGGCCGAGACGGCGCCCGCGCCAGCTGACAACGCCCCTCTCGACTCGACCCTCCGCCGACGCCCTCTGCCGACACAGGAGGGGGAGGGGAGGGAATTTCGACGACGCGCGTCTCGCCTCGACGCCACCCGGCTCGACGCGACGCAGGCGACGCGGTCCGGGTGCCCGGCCGGCGCCCTCCCTGGCTCTGCGCTCCCCCCCCCCTCACGCTGTGGTCGCCGGTCGCCGCGACCGAGCCGGGCAATGACCGTTCAGTCGAGTGTCCGCCCCTTGTTCCGTGCGCCACCGTGGACGGGGAAAGTCGTCCGGATAAGTGTGGTGTCACGGCGAGGGCCCGGTCGCCGGACGGGCGATCTCCGTCTCGTTGCGTGTCGCCGCACCATGAGACCGCACCTGTGAATGATCGGGCCCAGGCCAACGGGCGGAGACCGACAGGCCCGACCACCGGCGGCCGGCGCCCCTGGATAGCAGTGGCCTTTATTACCGTTTTTGTGTCTCTGTCAGTGTGGTAATTTCACGTCGACCGAATTTTCTATCAGTCACGTTGGGTGAGTGCCGGTTTTGCGACACATGGCAGGTGTAGGACAGGTTCCTCTGTCTGCCAAGTGCTCACTTGTCTTTCAGACTGTGCTTCAACAAGCAGCGCCCTTGTCTCGCTAATCGCACACTGCTAGCTCTCGTGTCGGGCCGTTCCTCGCCCCTCAGTAAGCTTCTTTGTCTGCTGTGCATGAGTCTACCGTCTCTCGTACCGGAGCCTCAGTGAGCTGTCATGTCGTTCGCATGATGTTCGAGTTCCGTTGTCTCTCGCTCCATGTCTCAGCCTCAGCCCCACGCTGCTGCCTCAGCGAGCCGCTCCAAGGACTCGGCGCTCGGCGGAGCCGGTAAGTGGCTGGGAACCGGAGTCACCTGCGAACCGCCCCAGCCGGCGAAACTGCCCGCACAGGGGCGGAGCGTGGAGTCAGAGCCCGAGTCAGAGTCCGAGTCAGAGTCAGAGTCAGAGGCGGAGGTGGAGCCGGAGTCGGCCATAATGAGGTGGACGTGGAGACTGGAAGGGAGACAGAAGAGTCGTGAAGATTGCGCAATCGTTGAGGAAGCCGTAGAAACAGGGAGCTCATGGAGAAGGAACAATCAAGAAGAGGGAAGTTGATCGTCATGAGACAAGGTAGCCGTTTGGATTGAACGACTTGCAAGAAGTTTTCTTCAGCTGACCATTTGCTGGTCTTGTTAGAGATGAAGCCTTTAAAGGACTATTTATCTGAAGAGTGAGAGATGACTGACCGAGGGCTATCCGACGGATAATTGGACGCCTGGTCAGAGGAGGCCAAATACAGCCTCATCCCAACGGTCCCGGAGTGGGCAATGGGCATAGATATCGCACACAATGGGAGGAAGATCAGTGAGCCATTTTCCTCCCGATCTGCGAATTCTTCTGTATGGGCCGCCGCCCTGGGACTTTAATGCCATTTGTACTTTATTAATTATTATAAAAAACAGGGTACGATGCTTCGATGCAGTTAAACCATGGATTTTTGAACATAGCATTGTGATTGGTTTAGTCTGGTACATACAGGGTACAGCCTGCTTAAATGAATGTTTCTAAAAAAAAGGCAGATAATAGCCGTCTTCACGACGGACTTTCTGGCGAATGCACCTAATTTGACGAAATCTGCATCTTTTCTCTTTAATAACAAACAATTTCATATCATGAATTTATTTCAGTATTTTAATCGAAAATAATGACTGATAATTTGAAACATAAGGTCTACAAGCATCTGCGCAACCCAAACGGACAACTGTAGAAACACAAGGATTCTAATCCGACCAAATCTGCACTAAACCTGCACCTAATCTGCACCAAACGTGTTACAGATGGCCGTCGTGAAAACGGCTAATATATAGTTGAGAAATGTATTTAGGAGCTTCTGTTGCAGATAGGTGCCTGCAACTTATCTAGGTTGGTACTGCTTAAGAACTCAAATGTATAACAAGCTGTATTACAAATGAAAAAGTAAATGCGGTAACTCCTTGGTTTATGGTAGCAATTTTGGTGTGCGGACCATAAAATCAACGTACCAACTACATTTTTGGCACATGTTTCATTGTGCTTATGTTGCAACCTAGAGACCACAAATGCAAGATGAGGAGGGCAGCGGCCGCTTTTACAGTTGAAGTCGGCATAAGGAGCAACAATGCTCTGAAAAGCTATTCTCTATTGCACCATGCCTGCATGCCATTTATCTTTCCAAAGGAGCTACTGACAATAGTCCTGCTGATTGCAAAACAAAGCAACATTCTTTTCAGCTGTAACTATGTTTTGTGCCTATGCCTCACAAACCTCAGGTAAATAAAATTTAAATGCCTTAGTTTTGGCTGTCGTGCCCAATTCACCTATTTAATTCACTTACGTGGAATAAGATAGCAAACACTTCAAACAGATGTTGGTGCCAGAACGGATCCCATTCAGACTCAAAGAAATTTACAATCGCGATATTCTTTAGCTTTTAATCAAATAATTCAACCGTTTAACACACGCACCTTATTAGCTTTGATTGATTATTGAAACTCATGTGCCAATTTATAAACCTAACAAGTAATAAGTTATAAAAAGTTGCGGGTTTAAGGTGTAAATTTCAATTATCGTATTATAATTTTTGTGTTTTCCGTTTTTTTAGCCTGCGTTAGGAGATCGGAAGAAACCTCGATCGCGGGAAGTAACCGCTTCATCTGTGGACACGACTCGTTGTTCCGTTCTAAGCAATCCCAGAAATTCTCGCGGTGTTCAGTTGTGTTCCTCAGTGCATGTTTGCACGTATACATGCACGCCGCTATGGCACCGTTCAGCATTCACGTGCAGCCGTGAATGGCAACTGTCGACCGGATGGCGGGTCTTTCCGGCTCGCTACATTTAAATATACCTTGTCGTCGGGTCAGTCTTTCCGGATACAGATGGGAAAGAGGAGTTGCGGGGCCGAACATTGACATTGAACGCTGAGGACAGTTGACTGAACTCGTTTTAAGTCAGCTGATTATTGAGTAGGCTCCTGCACAGTGCACACTAAGAGGTGTAAGATGACAGATGTAAGAAGGTGTAAGAACAGGTGGGGCACGGAGACAGGTAAGAAGGTGTAAGAACAGGCGGGGCACGGAGACAGTGGTGGAACGGGAATCATTCAAACAGTTATGGTCCATGGGATCCTTTTTTAAAAGACGTAACAGGGGAATACTCTTGACAGACGCTCCTGTTTTCTATCTGGCGCCTTTTAAAACCCCTTAATGTATTCGATCATCTTACAGCTGACCTTGTCCTAATATTTCCTCCTCAGCTTCTCTGTAATTCGACGTTCTCGGCAGTCAAAGGGCTTTTGAAATGTAAATACTTCTCGAGCAGCCCACATTGAGGGTCATTGGCGTACTGTTTGAAGGCTTTGTTCCTGCGCTGTGATGACATGTGGGATTTCTTCATCCACTCAAGGATGGTGTGTTACAGTTCTCTCTCTCTCTCTCTCTCTCTCTCTCTCTCTCTCTCTCTCTCTCTCTCTCTCTCTCTCTCTCTCTCTCGCTCTCGCTCTCGCTCTCTCTCTCTCTCTCTCTCTCTCTCTCTCTCCCTCCCCCTCTCTTCTTTTCTTCGTCACCATCTCTCGGGTGGGTAAGGAGTGACAGATCAGGCGATCAGGCCCTCCTGATCCCTCCTCCAACTCACTGGTGGTCTGCCCCTGGCCTCTGCAGTGGCTGCTGGCTGCGGCAATGCGGCGTTGACCCTGCGTGTGGCGCCTGCAGTCGCGCGTCGGTGGCCGGCGCGCCGGCCGAGTAGCAGCCCCCCGCCCCGTCTGTAACACAACACTCCCCTCCCGCCCTGGTGGGGGTGCCCCGTGTTGACTTGCCTAGTAACACGAGCCGGGCTCTGCACGGGCTGCGAAACGAACCTGAACCTGAGTGACCCTGCATTTGGAGGGGAGGGGACTCCGTGCAGAAAACAAGGCGATTGGAGAGGATTGAAAGTGAAAAGACTTGTGGTTGTGAATGTGAGAAGAGATTGACAAGATGCTGTGTTGTGATGAATGAGGTCTGCAGCTGAGGCTGAGAATGGACGTTGTGACCGGGCATGTGAGGAGTCTGGCATTGGAAGACGGTTCGAGTAGATCAGTAACTATCCAACGATCAACGATGGATCTGGCGGAGACGCCCAAGATATGGCGACCGTGAAACTCTTGAAATAAGGAAGATGAACGCGGAACTAAACCGGAGAATGTATTGGATGAGGCGGGATATTTCACAGTCTTCCTGAGGAGAACTTGAACCATATTTCCTCCTTGCAAATTCTTTGCTCGATGACTTCGACCTTTCTCTGCGTGTTTGTTAGCGACTTGACCTCACGCCAGCACCTGTTTCGCCAATGAGGCTGCGATGGTAGTCCGTTCTCCCACAAAGTTCACCGTTGGTGCGCAGTTCCTCGTCGGCTGTTGGCTGGCGGGTGACCGCACAGTTCCCATGTTTCGCTAATAAACAGACTGGGAACGCCAGTTATCCGTGTAAAACATCATGCCTTTCCCACCCACTGTTTCTGATTCGTTACGAATACCGTGTAGAGGCGGGTGAATGATCTTCAAACGGAGGTGTCAAAGGGAAGTGGCATAAAGCGACGCTATTGTTTGTATAAGTGAAGTAACTGAATATTTTAATCATTTTTATTTTTGTATTACTATTTACTACAGGTGCGACATGGAATATAACGGCGTGTGGTGCATTTTTGCCATTTGTGTAGTGAGTAAGAAACGTTATTACCGCATTAAAATTAAACGGTACCATAGCACAGCTAAAATAAACGTGCTAACTTATTTACGCAAGCTGTCCGTAGCCAGAGGGCAGAGAAGTAGTAGTTAATCTCATCCAGATTGAGATGTGTCCTGCTGACAGAAACACAAACAAACCGTTGAGCTCCTTTCGCACGCTCGTCTTCAGCTTGTTTACAGCTGAAACGTTTTTGTGGTTTGCTGGTTTAGTTTAGAAGATCAGGAAAAGACACTTTGCGGAGGATGCTTGAAAGGACTATTTTTGCTGTAATGTTTGATGAACCCTTGTCACTGACTAAATGTCGAACAAAAACGTTTGAACTAATCCGTTTTTTGGAGTTGGTTATTTAATTAGCTGCTCCATTGTCATGACTTTTGACCTAGAGTACGAGACAATATATTGCTGTATTGAAGTAGACGGTGTGAGTATAGGTACTGCGTCACTGCAGCAATAATAGATACCTTAGATGGTGACTAACTTCTACATAGTCTAGACGTTCATATACTTAGGTACAGCTACGAGCTACGCAGCCTGAAACACATCAATCAAAAGCCCTTTATGTTTGCTGATTAGCTGGAATTTGTGTGCTGCAAGGTCTACAATGCGCCATTGTTTTCAATGATGTGATTCAGATTGAAGTATAACTCAACTTAAGTTCGATTCGTCTCATATCGACGTTGAATCTTGATATCTTTGGTTCAATATGGCAAGCTGAGCTGATAAGCTTCTAGTTTATGGCAAGATTCATTCTATCTAAAATGTTTTCTTTTGACGGACAAAAGACGGGTGAAGTGACTCTTACACGGGGGACTCAGAAGGGGTTCTGTCCATGATGTTCGACCCGCCGCCGCCCTGAGCTGCAGCAGTCAAGGTCGGGATGTCGACCTCCCCATTAGAGACGTTACTGTCACGGACCATGGCCGCAGCCTTGATCTGTGACTAACTCTCCCACGCTGCTCACCGGGCTCCTTCCCGTCACTCTGTCCTCCTCCCACCCTCTGCCCCTGCCCCTGCTCTGTCCCTGCTCTCCCCTCATCTCCTGCTCTCCCCTCCTCTCTGCTGTCAGTTCGAACAGACGAACAGAGCATATCGCGCCAGGCCGCGGTACCCTGCGTGAGTCGTGCATACCTTCATTGCTGACTGTTGACTACCGATTTTGAACGGACGGCCAGCACCGAATGACTAACGCCTCTGGCAGTGCTGACGCATGGTGTCGTTGTTTCGCATAGCTGTGATAATACACCTGCTGTTCAGTCGGTCGGAGGTGCGACCGAGCTTGGCTACCCGAAGCCAGTGACTCATTCCGTGCATATCGGGCGGTCGACCGGCAACAATTGCCGAAATTCTCACGCTTTATCACTCCCACGTCCGTTTATTTCAAAGGAAGGAGCCTGTCATCCGTTAGTCAAGAAACGCGACAGTCATGAGAACATAAACTTACGATTTCATTCCCTACCAAGTACCACGTCTTGGGTACTTGGAAAACATTAAAAAACACATCGTTTATTGACAAAACGTGGGCTAGGTATTATACTGGGCGCAGTTTCAATTGCAGAAATGCCACGCTCATTCACGAAGTGGTGCCGATTTTTCGTGCGTTTCTAGTTTTTGTTTCAACTCAACAATACCAACTTTCTTTTTGGTGACCAGTTTATTTTAAGAAACGCTTATTCTGTCGCTTTCAGGGACGGGATTGCTACGAAGTATTTTAATTTCGCAATATGTAACGGTTTGAAGGCTTTCGGGATCGAGTCTTTGTCCCAGTGACACCACTGTAGCAGTCCTCGGTCAGCCCCTTACTCACAGACCCTACCCCAACGTCCACTCCGCATCCTTTCCGCTCGTTCCCTCCCCCACCTGTTTCCCCATACCTCCCCAGAGTCCCCACCTGCCGGTCGCCCCGACCCGCCGTCTTCGCCGCCGCCGCCGCCACCGCCACCGCCCGCCGCCGCGGAGTCGCCGGTTTCCGGTTGGCCGCTAGCGTGTGACCGCCCCAAGGCCCCAACACACGTGATAGGTCACCCGGAGGCACCGGGGCCTGTGTGAGAAACGTCAGAGCGCCCGCTGAGGACAGCTGAGCGGCGGTGGCTAGGCGTGTCCTCATGTAAGCGTGTAGTGTTACGGATAAACTCTGGGAAGTAGGTATTGGAAGGAGAAAGGGAAGGGATGGATAGAATAAGGATACGCGGCTATGTTTGAGCGTTTATGCATGTCCTTCCCAGTTACGTAACATGGAAGAGTCACTAGACGGGCAATTTAAATGCATCGTGGCAACAGTTTGGCATGCAACAACAATGCAAGGTGCAATGTTGTTAACACGGTTTATGCATCAAGTACCGACCGAGGTATCCACCGCAAACGGCATAAAATTCACAGCAGCACCGTCTATGCAAACTTAAACCGCGAGCTTCCCTTGTCATCGGCAACACCTGAGTCATCAGAATAGCATCTCACCGATCCCAACACGTCACCTCTGTGTTGACATGTGACCGCAGCCGGTGGGGCGACCTCCACTAGCCGTCCTTGCGGTGGGGGCGCTCGGGTACGGTCGTAGGTAACCCGCGCGGCCGCGCCCCACACACGGCCAGTCCCCGTAGCGTAGTGGTCGGCCTCACCAGCTGGTATCTGTCAGCAAACACTGCTCATCATCTGGTGTTATGGATACCCACTGAGCGTCCCGCCGACCGAGTCCGTTCAGACGCCATGTTTGGTTAGTCGTGTTTTGTTTGTCCCCAGCTGCGTTTTGGGCTGTCGGTTTGCACGCTCGAGGGCGGCCTGCCGGTGGACGGGGCGGACCTCCGCAGAGCTTTGTCTCATGCAAAGCGGCCCGGTTTGTCAGCGTCACGTGCGCTCGGCCGCGTGACGCTCGTTTTAATGTGCAATGGCGTCCGGCTGCAACAATTAGGCGGCCGTCTCGGAGAGTGCGCGCAGGGGACATGAACCTCCGTCCTGCGCACCAGCCGCTTGATGGGGAGCGACACATTGTGGCTATTTTGGGACCATCCGTGACTTCACGACTCGGTTAAAAGCGTTTAATGGAAGGTCGCACCGTCTGCAACGAAGCGTTTTTATTGTTAAATGCTCATTTTAAATGACACGTACGGTAGGCATCGTTTATGCTATAGGGTCCATTTCACTACATTTTCCCTCGAGGTACCTCACACTCACAGCTACTTCGGTTTTATTTCTAAAGAAATGACAGGTCCTAAATCACCTCTATTTTTACAACACTGAGCTCTGTGCGGCATGCCACGGACCAGGCTATTCAGTCGTGTTCCCCTTGGCCGGTCTCTTTTGGAGAGCGTTCACCCGTTCGCCCCTCCCCTCCCTCAAACGATTCCCACTGCGTCTCAGGAGCCGCCGACGCCGTCAACAAGTCGCCGCCGCCTTTGGAAGTTTCGCGTTAGTGCGAGGCCCTTTTGCCGCTTCGTTGAGCACCGGCCACCTGCCACAAGACCCCAGTAGCTAGCGACATCTACGTCTGGCTACTCTGAGCTCGAGGGTGGGCCGCCAGGTCCTGCCGTCTGGTGGGCGATGGCGCTACCATAGCTTTTGAAACTGGCCGCCAGGTGGCGGCAGATGGTGTTTGAGCTCATCACTCGGGCAATGGGCAGAAGGCAATAGGCACCGAACATTTCGATAGGTCTTGGAGGTCACGGTGCCGACAGTCGACGTTTACAACTGCGTCCACCCACTCTTCTTTTTTTGGAAAGGCATGTCAATAATATCCAAATTCTTCTGTTAGCCGGAATCGTCCGATCGGACCGCTTGAGTCGCGCAACAAGCCCCGCAAATCGTGGGCTCCGGCTCTGTCAATCTCACCGTTCCGTGCTTCTATCCTCAGGATACTGAAATCCTTCTCCTCCACGCCGCAACCCCCCTCCGGGCTGGACAGGCAACTTTATCTCATGCGGGCTGCTCCCTTGGAGCGGCACCGCTGCTCCCGAGGGAGCGCACCCCGTAGCCGGGTGCAGTGAGTGCCTTGGGGCTGGGTGGCCTGTCCTCTGGACGGGCTCAGCCCCGGTGACTCACTAGGGTGCCTGCCCAGACCAATGTCTCCCCCTAATTCCTATCATCCTTCCGGCTCTGCAATGGTCTTGTCGACCGAAAGGGCCTAACCCAACAAAACAAACAAATCTGTCAATCTCACCGTTCCGTGCTTCTATCCTCAGGATACTGAAATCCTTCTCCTCCACGCCGCAACCCCCCTCCGGGCTGGACAGGCAACTTTATCTCATGCGGGCTGCTCCCTTGGAGCGGCACCGCTGCTCCCGAGGGAGCGCACCCCGTAGCCGGGTGCAGTGAGTGCCTTGGGGCTGGGTGGCCTGTCCTCTGGACGGGCTCAGCCCCGGCGACTCACTAGGGTGCCTGCCCAGACCAATGTCCCCCCCTAATTCCTATCATCCTTCCGGCTCTGCAATGGTCTTGTCGACCGAAAGGGCCTAACCCAACAAAACAAAACAAACAAAACAATCTGTCAATCCGTCCATTCAAACATCGAGCTAACTTTTGTCTCAACCGTGTTCGGCAGCATAGCTACCAAACTCTAGGTCAGGCTCAAAACGACGGTACACGACGGGGGTTAAACTATGCTGGAGCGTCCTACACGCGCTTTACACGCACAACTACTTTTCTCGAATCCAACAGATCTCGGCAAATCGGTGTGGCTTCATCACCGATAATGATAATCTGTATTATGATTTTTGCCCTGGGCATTTCTATACTGCCGTTTTTACGTAGAACGTCAACAAAACACTGAACATTAATGTTTTGACTAACATTGATCTTTTCGGGATAAACAGGAAGGTGAGAGGTCCAACATTAAAAACGTTTACCTATAGGAGTTAGTTCGAGACCCAAATTGGGGCCTCTCTAAGAAACCTCTTTGGGGCTAAATGTACTTTAACAGTGAAAAATAATTCTCTTATACGCATTTTAGCCCGCGGTACGGCTAAAACCCTTTTTGCACTGTGTTGTACAAACAGATTTTGGCGTAGGGGAAGGTGGGGTAAGACGGACCAGCTAAGGTTTGAGGCCGCATATCTTGCTACACTGCTCTCGTAATTCATATTATTTATAGTCTTCGGAATGCTCAATCCTTCCTCTGTTGATATGTGTAAAGACTACATTTCAAATTAAAGACATCTAGGTGGTGGATGCTCTTAAAGAGGGACATGTCAAAAACTCAGACAAGAAAAAACGTGGGGTAAGACGGACCACCCAGCAGTGCCTGCTATCCGTTCATGTGTGTTAAACTTCTGCTCTGTACTCTTGTAAGAAAAAAGTAACCAGAATGGTGAAATAACAAAATGAGCCTTTATTCTTTACTCATGTGTGATGGAAGTGCAGCTAAAAGCTGGGAACATGTGTGTTGATTGTCGTTTGGCATGAATGCATGCTAACTGAGCACTTGCATGCATGGCTCACATGCAACAAAGACTCCTTCCTGAAAAATTAGCTTACTTAAACTTGTGTCAATGTTTTGGAAAAGAACTTTCCATATGCAGGGTACAATGGACCACCACAGGGTAAGATGGACCACAGTGGTCCGTCTTGCCCCAAATCTAAATCCTGTCATTATCATGACGTATATGTCAAATAGCCCAACATTGCAAAACCTTGCCTTTCCTAAAGTGTGACTATAACTAAGTTTATAACTTTGTTCTTCACAGTAAAGTGCAAAATAGAAACTAATCATGCAAGAAAGGCGCCGTAATCGAATCACCCGTAGAGCTCTTATATTAGATCGGTTTGACGAAAAACAACATTTTTCTCAATAAATCAAAAGCTATGCATCCTAGCAGCATGAGCTCAAGGTGGCCATTGTTACGAAGGAAAACAAACATAGTGAGTGCATAAAGCAGTAGATACCAGCAGCGGTTCAGCCGGGAGGACTGGTGGTCCGTCTTGCCCCGCTGGGCCGTCTTACCCCACCTTCCCCTAGGTACCTACTTATCATGCGAATAATAATGCTTATTATCCGAATGTGATGTCTGTGAATGAATTGACTATACGGGATACTTATGAAGACTCCCACAAACCAGAATTGTACCAGACCGTTTGTCGTTTATTTGGTGCATTTTACCCCGTGTTACCATAATTGTTTATGAACGAAAGATTGTTTTAATATACACGACAAGACTGAAGTACACATAAATGCTAGCTGAGGAGTTTTGCAAATTGGACATTTTTTGGAGATTCTTCTGGAAACGCCAGTAGAAAAGTGATAGCTTTTTGGTTTAAGCTAAGTCTAGCTGTTTAGTATCTAAAATCCCCGGTTGTGCTTATCAGGCTAAATTAGATAAAAATGTACACGGACAAATTGCGCTTTGCACGTCATGGTAGTTCCATAATTTTTGTCACTGACACCACAAACAGCATTGTCCGGTAGATAAATTGTCAATGTCTTTACCTTGTGCTGATGCAATCTGACCATTTGCGTGCGCGGCAGATCAATGTGATGTCGTTACGTCACCAATGCGACAGTCGCGGCGCGGCGCAAGGCGCCAGAATCGCCTCCGGCGGCCATGGGCCTGCGGTGCTCCACTATCCTTATCCAACCTTCCTACGATGGCGGCCCGGGCATTGCTTCTTTCTGTTTCGCATTTCATTCTGTCGCCGAGTGTGCCAGGATAAAACTCACAATTTTAAATTCGTGAGGCGCCGCAAGCGGTCAGTCGGCGAATAACAAGACCAGAAAAGTCGTCAGGCGCCAGCACGCGTTGGCCTGGCAGAGTCGCTCCAGGCGGGCCTCAAGGCGGACGTGAATAGGTACAGCCTAGTTAAAGGACAATCAATCGGTTCCCGGAAAGACCGCGAGGAAAACCCCCGGAGGGGAAAATGCGAATGTTTTATAGACGCGAATGTCGTAAATGGTGTGGTTTCGTGTGATATTTAGTTGTCTTAAAACTTAAATGAATTTTTGCACAATTAACGAATGTCCAACGTTTTCAGATCTAAGTTTTGCTTGTACGAACTGGCTTGAGGGCTAATATCAAAGCAACGCTATTAGCCTTTCTCTCTATAGTTATCATCACTGTTTCTTATCTTGCTGTCTTACGGCAAAAAGGGAAATAGCTCTATCCACTGATAAGCGCGCCAAACTAACGTTTTTGCTTTATAGGCGGAAACTCTTATCATACTGAAAGTGTCTGTGAATTTTTACAAGCCTGACATAGCATAACGCAATTAAAATTGTTTCCTCGTATGCTTATGGTTGGAGTTCAATGAATGTTTGGTTTCCACTTTGCTCGCGTGGAGTCCCCAAGAGAACCTTCGCTGGCTACAAACAGTCTCGTGCGGTGTTGATGACTGCTACCGGAAGTTTTCGTCGTGTGCAGTTCGGGGACGAGGCCTCGCGTGACGTGCGCACAGCGACAGCACGCGCCTCACGCACCCAGCAGCATCAGGCGGGCGGGATGCCACTGCAGGAAGCGAGGCGTGACCCTGCAGAGGAGGTGTGTACGCCAAACTTGCTCCAGTACCGGTGTGAGCCGACCCGCACTGGTCTCGGGCGTCGGCGAGATAACCGCGTCTGGCTGTGCTGGGTATGAAATATTTTGATGGACCTTGTATATTCTGATGATGCTGGCTGATTATGTCGTAATACTTTTTATACCAGCAAGGTGCTTAACGCAGGATGCAACATTGCACTGAAGTAGTCTTAATCGGGCTCGGATCTGTTTCCATCTCGACGACAAAGTCTCCCGTTCAGTCATGATGTGCCGTTGGAAGTGTTTCTTTCTCAAGAATGGCTTTTACGGGTTCACTTCACATGGGCGCATGCCAAACAAAACAGCTAAAGGCGTGACGGGTTTAATCCCATTCCCTTCTCCCTTCTCGAGTGGCCCATCCATTAAACTCGGAGCGTTTCCCACCAAATAACGGCCATTTCATTCATAGTCGTCCACTGTTGTCTACACACATTACCAACTAACAAACAGGATGCCGCTGACGGTCCCTTCCTTCGTGTAGGTCCTCTCTTTCCACCGACCGACGCGTCCTGTCCTCTCTGCGACCCGTCACGCTCGCATCAAACTCACCCTCAGCGCGCAGATAGCGGGTCCGGTAGGCCTGATTGGGCCTTTGGCGGCCACAAAGCGCCCGCTGGCCTCCTGTCCGGATGTGTTCGTTTGACGAGCTTTTGTGAGGACTCGGGTGGTGTGAGATGGTCTGTGAGGAGATGTGGTTTGGTAAGCCAGCTGTCCTGTCGAACTGGGAATGAAGGACGACAGGGATGGAGGGGGATGGAGAGAAGAGGCCGGAAGTGAGAGCTGCTCTTAGAATATCTCCGCTATTAGTTCTGAGCTGTCTGAGTCACCATGTCTGATTTCTCGCATCACACAGAATATGGGATGTATGTGTCATGGTTCCTTTTTTGGAAGGATGAGGTAGTTGCACCGAGGGTCTGTTCACCTTTCTGCAACTATGGTATCTCGCCAATCTGGCTCGAGAGCGCGTCTATTTATTTTTGTTATTTCAACTCCTCCCTCCTTTCCAAAAACATTGCATGGCTATACCGATATGCAGGCTGCACCATGAATATGAAACTGAACAGCACCGGCCTGTGGGTCTTCCCGAATCGGTATGCTGTCGGGTGTGTTCCCGTTTCGTGAAGCTGCCCAATGACCATCAGCGGGCGCGACTGCTCTGGACGTGGGTCGGTCGGCCGGCCCGGGGCGGCCGTTTCGGCGCCAGCTCGGGTGGGTTACTGCGGCCCGGCCGCGGGCACAACTCGGACAGCACGAGCGCCGGGCCGGGCCGACCCGACTCGTGCGCGCCGCCCGTTAGAAGGGCAGATTCCTGAGCGGTGCGGTGCGGTACGGTCGGCGGCGCCGGCCGGCCGCCCCTCGGGCCCCGCCGCCGCCCGCCGGCCGGCCCCGGGACACAGGGAGTGGCCAGGCATGCTGCCGCCCGCGGCCAGCGCGCGACCCAGCCTGCACACACGGAAATAAACAAAGGGCTCCCAAATGAACGGCCCACGGCGTCAGACGACCTCACAAGGATGAGAAAGGACAGCCCGAGCCATGGAATCCCAGATGAACCCTGAGACACTTCAGTCAACTTTGCACATGCAGTTTTCAAATGTCACTTGTTGCACAATCCTTATCTTGTGACAAGCTTTTCCCACTTCCATCACCAATCCGTACCCAAACCGACCCTAAAGTCGAGTTCAGCTCGTTTATCTAGAGCTGCACCGTTAACTCGGCGGCAACAGATTGGGGCTGGACCGTTCCGATATTTATTACCCTGATTTCAGTCGAGTAGTTGGTTTTCCGAGCTGCGCTCTCCATTTTCCTTCAGATGATGAAAGAGACTGCATGGAACGATGCGTCCTACGACTAACAGATGGCGCCACCCGGGCCGTGGCCTGGGGACGGGTCACTGACCGACGCGCCGGCCGGCCGGCCCGGCCTGCCGACGCACGGACGTTTCATTCATGAAAGCCGCGGCGGCGGCGGCAGAGGCGGGGGCGGCGGGGGCGGGGGCGGCCGAGCCCGGCCGGTCAGCTCAGTTCGGTGCCGCCCCGCTCCGACCTCTGTACCGACCTTGCCTGCGGAGGGCGGTGCTGCTCGGCGGCCGACGCTGGCCGGCCGGTCGGTCGGGCGCGGTGGCTGGCCGGCCGACCGGCCATTACGCCGGCCCGGGGCGGCTCCCCGGGCGTCTGGCCGCAGCAGAGGGTAGGAATGCCGGCCGCGGGTCTCTCACCGACCAGGGGCCCGCACCGTCGTCCTCTCCGACCGCGGCGGACGCCACAGACACGACGCGGCAGCTGCAGCGATGCAGCAGTTTCGGAGCCTCTAAGCACGGCCGTCCGCTGCATTCAGTTCGATGGCAGCTGTGGTTAATGCATGTTCGGATGAGCGTGGAGTCGACGACTGTGATTCTTAGTCAATACGAGACTGGCGACGACGGCAGATGGTGTCAACGCGGCATGACGTGACGCCTGTTACGTGACACGGCCTGGCGTGACAGGACAGTGGTCACGTGCGACGTGTGCGCTCGAGCCGCTGCACACTGGTCGGAAACGCTCCAGCGAGAGGCCAGCGGCCTTTCCGCAAAAGTTTTTTGCTTGTTATTCCACAACTAGTGAAGCAAACTTCATAAAACTTTGCATACCTTCTCTGTCATATGTAAGCTATCATTTGGATGTCAAGCACTAAATATATGACGTGAATCTGTTAACTTATGACGTCATAATTGAGTATAATACAGGATCTAGCACCACTTTAAGTCAACAAGGGAAATTGGGAGCTGCTATTCGGGCACCGGGAATGGTTTCATGCACTCCTTGCAAGGTCCAGTGCTTGACTTAAGCATTGTTGACTTTGCGTGACGTCATTTATGACGTCACTAAGGCCATGTAAGTTTTTCGTCAATAACTCCTGATCAGATGGAGCTAGAGAGTCGGGAAAGTCACCATTGGACTCAGGAAGACCTGCCGAATCGAATGATATGCGATATGACCTCCTTCAACCATTTTCGTGACCTGAGGGGCTCCGACCTGACCTTGACCCGAGGTTAACACCTTAACCCTCGCCGGCACAGGGGGGGGGTTGATGCAACCCCCTAAGGTTTTTCGCGAATAACTCGCGTAAAAAGCGGCCGAGAGCGACGAAACTTTCAGTACCCTCGCATTGATCAATGTTACACCTACCCTGAAAATTTCATGACCCTGACCCCAATGACCTTTGACCTGTGACCTCTTTTCCGTGACCATGTTTGGCCGAAATCGCGATTCGGCGTATGTCGGCTCGCATTAGCCGCGCGTTTGCAAGCTTTTCGTGGTTTCAAACGTTCAAACATGTGATTTGATGTTGCTCCCATGCATTAGGATGGGTGTCAAGGTCACCTGAAGGTCAGGTCAGGTCATTGACCTTTGGTGACCTCGGTTCACTTTTTCGAGTTTTACATGTTTCTAGGCTAGTTTTTGGAGCTGAATTCGAATTTAGCAACCATTCGAACATTTACGAAGTAGTTTTGGCGCCTTCGTAACATGTTACGAAGCTGTCAGAGGCCGTTGACACGTATTACGAATACCCGTCACAACCCCTACCGGTTGACCTGACCTGACCTGACCCGACCTGGTCTAAATGCTTAAAGACATCATCTCTGATCAAAACTAATACGATATTCGTGATCAGCACCCCGGAAAACCACATAGCAGCCACAATTTACGACTTTCTAACAGGTCCCGATTTTCCCGGTTTTCGGGTCATTGACCTGACCTGGAAGGTCACCCGATGACCTAGGACCTTAAAATTGGGTATCATCGGCTTCCTCTCGTGACGGGCAACACGCTCGTTTTTTTCCGCGAGGCTCTAGCTCGATCAGGGGCCAAACGCGAGGGGGGGGTCGTACCAACCCCCCCCCCTTGTGCCGTCGAAGGACGCAAAATGGCCTGTGCCGGCGAGGGTTAAGTTGACTTCACCCGAACACCAAGTAAAGCATTCAACGCGCCTGAGCTAGACAAACACGATTATGCCAAAATCGCGGCAGTGCGACCATTTTTGGCAAAGTAATTAACCTAAAACCGAGCCCGTGCCTCGTGGCACTTACCTGACCTAAGAGGTCACTGGCTGACCTAAGACCTTAAAATCGGGTAGTACCTAATTTTTGCGTCTTATAACGACACACAAGCTTGTTTTTTCCCGCGAGGCTCTAGCTCAATTAGAGGCGAAACGGCGAGGGAGTTGTACGAACCCTCCCCGGTCAATGTAGAAAACCAATCGGTCCGGCCAGGGTTAAATGCCGGAATTGTGATCTAATGTAAAAAGACGGCCCAAGGTAACCCGACGTCAGTGACAGGTGTCCTATATTTGCAGCGTCTTATATTCACGAAGGTTTCAATTTCCACTTTCTTCAGCCGAGTGATGGTTGTCAAATGTCAATAGCAAGGCTCTCTAAATGCAAGCCGTAATCGCCACGCAATATGTGGAAGGCTTTTGATGTCAATACATACATAAATGCATACATAAAACGCGCTTTTCACAAAATTCATAAACTCAAGCGCATCTGTTTTTAATGACCAGTCAACTACGCATGGATGCGTGCAGGCCACACAGGTCAGCGTAAGCCGGGCGCGGCGGCCGAGCCGAAACTGGGGCGGCGCGGGCGGTAGTTGGGTAGGAAGAGCGGCTCCTGCAAATTTTGCGCAAATATGCGCAGTTAGCTTTTATGTTGCCCTGGTGTAAATTTAAATCCTACTTCATCTCACAAAAAATCAGAGTGGAACTAGATGGGACTACCTGTTGTTTCCTTACCTAAACTTTGCAGTTATATTCCAGAATCACTGTAGGAGAGCCTTCATAAAAAAGCTATAGTACATCTTAGTTAGGGAAAAAGTATACCAAAAATTTTGCACTGACCAGTTGGCAACTTCATAACGAACATTTTGATGCATAATATGTGGGATTTCAATTTGGTGTCTATCAGCAATAAGACTCTGAATATCCGGCTCAAGAAACCTCTTGCTCCGCGTCAGTTTCCGAGTTCTGGGATACCCCATCTTCGGGGGCTGATTACAGCTATTTTTGGTCACCCGGATTAGTTTTTTTGGCCTAAGTATAATAATTTGATCAATTTCAAATCGATCTATATAAAAAATAATCCGAAACTCCGGAATCGCCCGTGGCCTCTCGTGAGGGCGTTTCCGACCAGTGTGCGCTGGAGCTTATTTGTCGATGGCTGATTCTCGCCACTCCCCTCCCCTCCCTACCTGCCCGCTCCCTCTCGCAGGGTCCGTCTCGGGTAGATACAAAGTGCGCACAAGTCATAACAATGGCCTCGGGTAAACCTTTCTTGTTTCTCAAAGATAACAACGTCTAAACAACCTGATTGTCGGCACGTCAGTGGTTGACCTTCGGCTCGGAGGCAGCACCTGTTTTTCGAACATTTTCTCTCTGGTAACGGACGGTATAAACTCCGCCTAAGTGGCCAACCGGCAGTACATCGATATAAACCAAATAAACGCCACACCGAGTCGTAAATAAACGTTCTTACCTGTGAAATCGCCGAGATAAACACCCGTTTCGGATAAGGTCGGGCGAAAATGCGATATACACTGCGGACATTTGTGTCGCTCGAAGGCCCTGTGATCGTTTCCTGGTAAATTTTTACCGTTCGGTACTCGGTTGTCGGTGATAACTGATTTAGCGTGGTTCATAGTTCCGCGTGACTTTCCTCCGATTGGTCGGGCGATGGCCTGCCAGCGACGCGAAATGCCTACCTACACTGTAACCACTCAAGCCAGTGTTCATTGCTATAGCTTGGGGATGCTCGTTGCACGAACACCCGTTCATGGAAAATAATTCAGTCCTGGTGAAATTAATGCCTATTTTCCCCTCCCAGTCAAAAGACTTGTACGTAGTACCGAGTACGTACGCTAGAAGTAAGTTGTAGGTATGCTTATTCCTAAATTTTCAGATGTGTCGTAGGTACTCGTATCGTAGATAGGTAGGAATTATTAATATTGTTTTAAATTCCATAGTGAGCCATGGCCCTGAACAATGAACATTCAGTGAAATAGGTACAACGTATATTTTAAGGTTGTTACAGAAATTCGCTTCGGACATTCACTGGCGGATCCAGAAACGCGGTATTGAGCGCTTAGGGTCGAATTTGGAGAACCCCCAAAAGGGTCTTTCCATTTCCAAGTTCCAAAAACACCTGCGGGGATTTTGATTCCTTACGCAATGTTGTGCGGTTTAAAGCAAACGTTTCATGATATAAGTTAAGTTTTCATTTTATTCTCGAAAAACCACAAATTTTTGTCAATTTCGGTCGCTGTGGAGGTAGACATTTGCCTCAAACACCCCCCCCCCCCAGATCCATTCTCCCTTTCGGAGAGCCCTGTGGGGGTGTAGCTCAGTGGTAGAGCGCTCGCTTCGCATGTGAGAGGCCCCGGGTTCAAACCCCGGCACCTCCAACACAGTTTCTTACGTCTGTGTTTTCCAAAAAGAAAAACGCTTGAAAACCCATCCACAACCTTCGAGAAACTATAAAGGTACTTATGTTGCTCTTTTTCCACCCTTCTCTGCGCGGAGACGGTGTTGTTCGACTCTCCACCGCCGGGAATATTTACGTCAGCTGCCCGGCGCGCCCAAGGTCGACAAGACGTCCCTGGCGAGCCAGGACCGTGCGCTGCTGCCCAGTCCCGCGGGCAAACCATGGCAACCCAAGGCTGAGTCAAGCCTGCGGTGACTCGAGTCTTTTGAAACACTGAAAGATGCCGCACAAGCCACAATTGGCCTGTGGGTTGAAAAATAGCAGCAGTTGAAGATCTCTTGTTTTGCTTTACCAAATGGGAAACGTATGATTTCGTAGGTGTTCTCTTGCAGAAACCTTGGATAGATAATTTTTGTCCATCAATAAAGCCGTAACTGGAATATGCTGTCTAGTGTGTTATGTAGAGTGTATTTTACTAAGTGAATTTGGCCGCAAAGTCACCCCTGTCGCACGCAGTGCGTTTCCGTAGTGTAGTGGTTATCACGTCCGCTTCACACGCGGAAGGTCCCCGGTTCGATCCCGGGCGGGAACACGCCTTTTGACCGGTCACGGGACATCATGTTGTCCCACGTGACGCATTCGCTTAGTTCAAGTTGGAGTAAGAGAGCATAACCGTTGTGTTAGGTTTACACGATTCAAGACGGACCTACCTACTCTCCCTTTTGTCCCACAAAGGTCCATCTCAATTTTCGATTTTCCCCAGAAACTCAAAACCGATTCTGTCCTTACACTGACCCATCCGGCCTTTAGAATAATTACTCCTGACTCAGCCTACCTCAGCTCAGTCCGCTCTCCATATAGCTGCGGTTTCATCAGAATGGAATGCCGGTTTCACGGGCGGCGCCTTCCGGAGTCGAGGTGGCGGAAAAGAGCACAGTTCCTACGACCCCGATATGGGTGACCTATGAGCTGACCCGTGCGGTTTGTGATCGGTTGACCTGACCTGACCCGGCGCGGCCGGTGCCATGTCGGACTCCCATCAGCGCACAGTGGGCCGGAGAATCGATCATTACTGACACAAACGGCAATCGCGCTCTGAAGGGCCCGACATATATCGCCCGGAAGCGCTCTAATTAGTCTGCTCGATAAAAGAGGGTCGGAGAAAACGGAAACAAAACGGCAGCGAATTCCTTGGGTGTATCATGGATCAGTGCTGGGGCGCACAGGCTATTGCGTTTGTCAATGCTATTAGAGAGCTAACATTCTTGCATCACACCTTTATTGGGACAGTTTGGATTAACCCTATTCCTGGCGGGCTCCGCCGGGACAAGAAACTGGCGGGGGGGGGGCGATTCGGCCCCCCCTTCAGATCTCAAAAACTACACATTGCAGCGACAAACGGTAAACGGCATCGAATACGCACGGTCAAGATCTACAATTTTTATTAAGGTCATTTTCAGGTCAGGTCAAAGATGACGTCACAGGGGTCGAAAAAGTCAAAATGGCGGCGCTAGATATGGAGAGAGTTTTTCTCGAATAACTTTCGAATTAGTCAAGATAGGAACAAACTAAGGGCATCATCGTGATCCTCTCGTCAATCCGCATCGAATGATATATATGTTGACCTTGAAAGGTCAAGGTCAAAGGTTGACCTCAGGTCACGTGACCTCGAGGTCATCATGTATATCATTCGATGCGTCTTGACGAGCTGAACACAATGAGACCATCCACGCGTCTGTATCTTGTTCCTGTACGGAGTTATTGGCCAAAAACCTTTGGTGACCTTTGATGACGTCACATGACCTCACAGCTGCCCAACAGCAAAACAGACCTCAAGGTAGTGAAGTTTGATCGTATATGAAGTCATGTATGGTATATGGGGCCATTCCGACCCGTTTTAGTGGTAAAAACAGGGAGTTGATTTTTCCCCCATTGACTTATAATGGGGAGGTCGCGAAACTGACCTGACCTTAGGTCACCGATATCAAAATTCCGAGATATACAAATTGCACATACTGGTACCCTAACTACAGCCTGAAGAGAAGAAATTGATCGGTCAAAAACTCTAGCTCTGGCGTGATTGCAAACTTTTCTGAGGTAGGGTCACCAAACCGCCTCTGGTGACCTGACCTGAGGTCAGATCAACTCAAATTTTCAGACATGTTGCGTAGAAGCCTTTTAGGAAAAGTCAGAAAATTTGAGCTTCCTAGCTCAACGCGTTTGGGAGAAATAACCAAAAAACCTCAGGGGGGGGGGGGGCTCCTGAGCCCCCCCCCCCCCCGCCAGGAATAGGGTTAAAGCACACAGCAATGCACAAGGAAGCGAAATCCAGGAAGTTTTTTTTGGTAATGGAGAACCTTTTCGAGGAGCGTGCCCCCGTTGCGTCTCAAGCCACTTTTCTGGATCTACCAGTGCAAGTGTGCTGGTGGCTGGTGCATGGTAATTTGATGATTATCAGAATTATTTCATAACTTCTTGACTTCATTAGCTTTGTTAGCAAGTGCCTTTTGTTGCCACATTACTCATGTGACCTGCAGAATAAATGATATGCGATATTTAGATGCGTTTATGATTAACATGCTCCTCCCCTTCATTAGAATTCCAGTATATTTTAATGGCCTGCGATGCAGATTATAATGTTGGCTGTTAGGTCCTGCCTCCTACTGCTCATACCTAATTGCCAAGTAAATAAATTTTATGTGGAACTAATAAATTCAAATCTTATATGCTTTATAGGTATGGTGCAAATCTTTGGATAGCCAGTTTGTAATGAGAATTGGCGAAATCTAGGTAATCCGTAATAGAGGCCATAACTCTGCTCATCTTTTCTTTACTGCTACAGCACAAGAGGGCTTGAGAATATCATGCCTTACGACTGCTCCGCCACCGTTGGGGTCGCGGGGGTCCGCACGTTCCGATAATTTGACTTCCTTAATGCCACCTAATGTATAAGGGTGTGAACTTTCGGGTTGGATCCCCCCTCCGCCCAATCCTTAGACCGTGGCGAAGTCCCTGCTGTCAGCTGAGAAAAAATCGAAGCCCCTTACACAAACCTCTTGACAGTAAAAGCCTCCCACGCTGGAGTACTTTTAGCTGTGTTTGACTTCATGTATTGAGGTCCAAGCTGCGTCAACCGGATATGCTTGGTGCTAAGCCTTCTAAGGCCGCAATCTCAAAAAACACTCGTTCCACATTCAGCCTGCGTGTGAAAAAAAAATCCTGGGTACTTGGTAGACTGCACCGCAGTTCTTGCGTGTCGTGCGGCACAGTCTATCACTTATCAGTGATCGGAAATGCAGTCCCCAGAGGCAGCCAAGTAAAAAAGAAGGGACGTTAAACATTTTTTTTCAGAGGTGAGCTAGCAAAAAACAATGTTGAAGTGGGAGTCTGGCACAGATGGGCGTAACGTGTCTTTGTTAATGCCTTATCGTTGGCATATCATTCAACCGTCAAATTGGCAACGACAATTTGACGGCACATGGAAGCAACTTATGTATTTTGCACGATATGATGCAGCTCATTTATAGAAGGTTTGGACCGAACCAAGTGTTTTCCGACAGTGCAGCAGAATATGATAACTCTTTGGAATTTCGAAAATGTGATTTTCCGTTTATGTAATTCATGAATACCCGCTTGTTCATTCAACAGGAACGAAAATCAAATTTTGACTCATCAGGGATATGTAAAAACGACGACACATTACAAGAATTGGCCAATACCCTCCACCTTCTAGCCCGAACCTCCCATAACAGGACCCGGTTCGGCTCCTTTGTTCGCTAATTGTGCTCCCCATAACTCTTCACTCCATGTCGGACAGCTATGTCCGGAGCTGGCCCACTCTCTGTGGGCGTCCTCCTGACACCGGCGGCCACCTCGGACGCCCCCGGGGCGCCTCTCGACACTCACTGGACGCCCGGGGCGCCGCCGGCGGCGGGCGTGATGCGTCCGACAGGCTGATATCAGACTCAGCGCGCTATCTATCACGGGACGGCCGGGACGCCACGCCGGCGCCCAGTGGGACTCCACCTCCTCATTTCCTCGGCCATTACAGAACCATCAGACGAATCAGATTATTAGATAAATCACGCGTCGACGAGCGCCGGTAACGACGCTTCCTGATGGCGCTACGAGATGCGGTGAAACGGAGATGGTGCGCTGTGGATGCTGCGGGTCGCTCTTTGTCCGCACAGACCGTCTGACGCCCTGATCTTCCGTCACCATCACTCGTGGCTGCTTTGGAGCAGAGAGATCTCCTCTCGCTGCCGTCAAGGTTTGATCATAGGATGCGCCGGCGGCTGTGCGGCAGGTTTTGCGATGCTCTGAAAGCGGGACAAACCGAGGGGCGGGCTGCTTTCGACAGGGACAGGCTGGCGAGCGGCCGGCGCCGTCACGCGTCTCTCGACCTCTGACCCAGCCTGCTGAGGAATCCGCTCGTTACCAGAGGAATGCAGCGCGTCCGACCGTCCGTCCGTCGACCAGTCCGGCCAGAGGAATAATTAACAAACGGTCACCGCGGCCACCCCAGTCGTCCTCGTCTCTTGCCGCTCCAACACACTCGCGACAAAGCGGAGCGGCGAGACGCACCGTCAACAGTTTCGAACACCGCCGTCGGTAGCGGCTGAAAACCGTTTCGATTTCACGTCTGCCTTTGATAGGGCGCGGCGATCTGCGTTGGCTCTTTGTTCGCGCATGTTGAACACAGCGCCCGATCAATATTCTGCTGTTCGCCTCCGTGATCCTTCGGATGAGATCGGAATTCCTCCGAGGGTCATAGACTCGCGTGTACACGCGGTGCACCGTGGCCAGCCCGCTGAACCTGTTGCGGAGCGAGTCGAGCGGTGAAAGCAGGCTAGGCTGAGGCATGGGACACCTGGTGTACTGCTAAGGTATGCCGTTTTTCGTACCCGTGGCATCTGCGCACAGCAAAGACTAGCTTGGTAAGCGCCGATTATCTCTCTGGAGATGGTTTTGATGTTCGCCTGCTCTTGTATGCGCCAGCTCATCTATCTTTGTAATACAGCATCTGCAATATGCTGGCTCGTTTCGTAGGAAGGACAAGTACACACCTGTTCAATATTGCCTAACAACGTCTTGGTCAATTTTGCTACGGAATGGAATAAGTTGTTTCCAATACCTACATGTAAAGTGCACACTTGGTTACCGTTCCGGATGTCCATGGTCAATTACATTGAGTTAGATGCTGTTATTGGAGTTAGATGCCGTTGAGTTTTCTGTGATCGGGCGCATTCGAATCACTTGATTCAAAAGTGAGTGAAGTCAATAGATTACATGGAATCGATGCATCCAAGACGTCTTTTACCACTAACAATAGGTATACGTAAGGCATCCATGAAGCAGATATAATATAATATTGTTTAAAAAAGGAACAAGGGTAATATTATTTCGCATAACGGTGTGCAAAATAAAAGTAGATTATTCCAGTATGGGGATAAAAAGCAGGCCCGAATAGCATGTGTCGAGCTGTTGCAGCCCGCTTGGTTGTTTCAGACTTCTTTAAGGTATTGAAGAACACTGAA
This sequence comes from Amphibalanus amphitrite, assembly GCF_019059575.1. Classification (NCBI taxonomy): domain Eukaryota; kingdom Metazoa; phylum Arthropoda; class Thecostraca; order Balanomorpha; family Balanidae; genus Amphibalanus; species Amphibalanus amphitrite. The sequence continues at coordinate 786,316 of NW_024881628.1, forward strand.
CAATGCAAATGGTGTGTAGTGGGCTCCATGAGAATGTAGTCGTAAAAGTCGTAAAAGAGAGGCAGTGTGTGCTGTGAAACTGAGATAGAAAAAAGTGATCTTGCCAAATCGTCATGTAAGGAAAGTGAACTGTCTTTAACGGAATTAATGCCACGTATGTAAGTACGTGTCCTGAAAGAAACAATCCCGTTTAACGTGGTGGATAATATTTTTCATGTTTTCAACATTTGACTAGGAGAAACAAACCATTAGTCAAAGATTAATTGCTCTTGCAAATTCCAATGGATTATGCGAAATTTGATAAAAAACATATTGAACTGTTTATTTTTAATGCTTGAAACACAACCCGTAGACGCCTTTGAACATTATTTTAATTTATGCAGCAACATTCTGCATTAAAGGGACTATCCCACCTTCTAAAATGTTGTTAAAACCAGTTAAATTGTGCCCGACTTTATAGATTGGATGACCAGGAACACGGTTCTGGCATTTATTTTTCATTAAACATCTTAGGCTTCCCATATTCCAAACACAAACTTTCAAATATGTGACGTCACAGCCCAAAATTACCTCCTTCCCCAGAGCGCTGTTCGGCAGCCGGCTATTTTGTGTGCAGGGTATGACGCATTCCGCGAGCCGACGTCACGGGCGATGACGTCGGCTCGCGCGCGAGCCGAGCGCCAACGACAAACTAACGGGAACCGTCGGACACCCTCGGGGCATAAACCACGGAGTAGCATATTGAGCGAGTCTTATAAGGGAAATTCATATATTTTCGTTTCTCAAATGATAATCAGGGTGTCTCTTACCTTTTTACGTATCATTTAGGCTTACCCAACACTTCAGTTGCCAAATATCCGCAGTTTATTCAAACGAAGGTATTTTCAGTAAATATCAATGCTATAGACCGAAATCTTTTGAATGAAAACTCCAACCAATAGAAATAAAAATAACTTATTTTATTCCAACCATTTCCTCCAAATTAACAACATAAAAACTCACTTTTACACACATCATTCATAATAAATCATACTAACACGCCGCTTTTGACAATTGCGGCGTCGAGTGACGCGCTGCTAGCGCTCTTTTTCGATCGCAGAGACCCTGCACGCGCGCGAGCACACTACGTCACGTCCGGGGGGCACAGGTATATGAAAAATCGCAGTGACGTCACACTTTTCTCGCTTCTCATTGGTCAATAGCCCGTTGCCGGGGTAACGTGCACGTATGTGAGCGCGGGCAAGAGTACTAGCCGGCCGCCGATCAGGGCTCAGGCCACATTACTGTCATAAAGCTGATTCTTTTTACTCTGTAGGCACCACAACAAAGTTCAGACCAAGTTTTAAGCGATTTTTCAACGAACAACCCCATTTAAATCAGAATGACTAAACGAGGTGACGTCACACTAACGGTCGCTCCATGTTGAAGATAGGGCCTTGTACAAGGCCCATTTTCAAATGAAGGGAACGAATTTCTTCAACACCAAGAGGCCGCGGGGGTTGCAACCTAGATAGATAGTGGTTTCTGAACCTCGCCGCAAACTTGGCTATCTCAACTCAAACCCCATGTTAAAGGTGGGATAGTCCCTTTAAGACGTCCAATTCTCTGGTTAGCTATTCCAAAGGCCTTTGGCGTTTTTTTTTTTATTTCACATTACCACAGGGTACATTTCGATGACACACTAGACACTACCACCCGTCAGTGTTTTGGTTTTGCACCAAATATTTCGCCCCATGGAACCTCGAAGTCGCTTGGGGCTAGCTTTCTCCCATTCTCGATGAGCTGGCCAAATACGCTGGATTTTGATGGAAGCCGGTGGAGCTACTTCTCCGTCTACTTTATTCTCCGTCTACGACCCATATCCCCCCAGATCGACCGTCAAATTCTGCTATGAAAATCACTGAGCTGGATCTACATGGTCAGCTGTTGTAAACCTATTTTGCGTGTCGCAACATTAATATTGAAGCCAGTGAAAACAATAAACATAACTTACATGCCGCTCGCAAAACACATCGTTTCCATTGCTCGCAGTGGTAATCCGAAACGCATCAGCTCGACTCTACCAACAACGCCCCTGTCCAAGCCATGTAGCTGTGTGTTGTTCGGTTCCAGAGCTCGGTGGGACCATGTTGTCCGCTCAGGACACGACCTGCGACACATATCTTCCTCTTTCGGCAGGTGACCCCACGCCGCCCGGCCGTCCGCCGCCGCTGTGAGATATAGCGGCCAGCAGGTTTATTGCCGCGATATGCACTTAGGCCGACATCTGGCCTGTATTTATTTCCAGGGCCGAGTCAGGTCGGCGGCAGCCATGGCACTGGCGTTGGTGCCGATGCCGCTGGCAGTAGCCGTTCCGCTGAGGGCCAGCCGCCGCGCGGGGCCCGAGCAGCATCTCGGAGGCGGCAAAATGGCGGCGCGGGCCGGCCGGCCGGTCGGACGGGCGGCCTCCGCGGGGGCCGGCGGGTGCAGGGCGCCGCGCGCTGCAGCAGCTCCTGCAGTGGCGCTGCACACGCGGCCGCCGACACGGCGCACCGCCGGCGCATTATGCAGACATCCGGCGCGGTCTGGCCTGGCCGGCGGCACCCGCCGTCGGGTGTGACGTGTTTTATTGAGCCCTAATGGGATGGGTAAGGAGAAAACGCGATGAGAAGCTCAGGGGAGAAGAGCGGAGAAGAAGAGGGATGCGACAGCAGAAGGAGAATCGCGAGAGGGACATGAGAGGGAGGATAGAACAAGACAGAAATTAGCCATCTAGTCGGAGTTACACAGACACTACCGACGCTTTTCGTGTGAATAGGAATTAAAAGCTCCGCATAAAGTTAATTAGTGGTTTGAACATTAAATGCAAAACAGGTGCCCTGCATCATGAAATGTGTGATCTATGGAACTGCATCGGAAAGGGTTAGCGTGAAATCGAGATGACGTCGAGACAGAACAGAGGGGTTCAAATTTTATGAAATATGAGTCGCCCGTGGCAAAGTAAGTACATCTACCCGTGCCTTATACGGCGTTCATTACCGTAACGCCACTTCTCATCGGTACATCAGGCCGTCCGTATCTTAGGGACGCCACCGCTACAGCTCATAAAACACGGCCGCTAAATTAAATGTGTCCAGCGGTGGTTAATTACAAGGTATCGCCGGCATCACCCGACGCGCACTGGTATGCGCTTTTGCATGGCCTTTGGGGTACTCTGTATGCTAATGGTGGACCCATTTTAGTGAGCCGCCGAGGTGGTGCCGTTTCATAAACCAGAGAAACGGACGGCGCCCAGCGAGGGGCTGCGACTTACCTGAAAACCCAGAGGGGCTGGACGGCGGCGGGCGCCTGCCAGCCCGGTGCCAACTGCTCAGAGTTCGGTGCGTGCAGCTTGGCTGAACTATCGATCGAACCGAGTTAGATGAGGCGAGCAGCTATAGATGTGGCGAGTTCCCAGGAAACTTACGACGTCTTGCAGCTCATGACAGCTACATCGGAGGAGATATATCACCGCTGCACTGGTGTCTGCCTAGCTACGGCTATAGATTCGTCAAGCGAAGATTATCCGCGTTTATGTGCCGATACTGTTTCATGTGTTCTCTAGATGCATTTTAGATTTCCAGGTAGGCATGCATAATGTACGAGGCGCCTATTCCGAGATGAAAGCTGTAAAGGAGCGGGCGCTTTTTAGATCCCCAATCAAGCTTGTATAGTGGTGTGACGTCACTGGCCAGTTGTTTACGACGGCGTTTATGGTGGCGACCATTACTGCCGGTTTCAGTCGGCCGAGGCGCATTTTGAGGCACCGACGGCGCGCTTCAGACAAATAAATGGCGCATTTTATGATGAAACGAAAATACGACACTGTATTTTATGCCACAACATGCAATAATTTGTGAGTTATGCTACTGGTTCCCCCTTTTTTAACCCTCGTCTCTCAGCTGCTAGATGAATATGCATGCAGGTCGAGGTTTTTTGCCACGTGCAGATAGCGTACTTCACTTGCTCCAAGGAACTGACTCTCACAGCATCTGCAATGCCCATAGCAACAGCGAGGCTCTTTACCTCACAAATCACATGGTTTGGTGTAATTTTCTATCTTTCAAGAGATTGATGCGAAGAAAGTACAATTGAATAGATCGAATTCGAATTTCTCGGTTACTTGCAAGATGCCTACAAAAACCTTGCACCGTCAGTTTACAAATGACAATTGACACGGGCCAGATGCAACTTAAAGAAATCCATCACGTTCTTTGAGGTCGAAACCCACATGCCAATTCGTCGATGAACCTGTTAGGAACCGGATTAAACCATGGCTCGTTGGCTTGTCCCGATTCTTTATTCTCCTGTCTTCAGTCTCGGAGTTAACCATTGGGTCCTGGGACGTCCAGGGCCAGCCCCGGGCCCCTATTGAGCTGGGTCTTGGCTCCGGGTCACAACTGCAGGTGGCGTCCCATCTTTTCGAATATTGCCCCCAGCAGTGCCTGGGGCTACGATCAAGCTCTGGAGAGATAATAGCCAGTTACGGCGGCGCTGCAAGGCCGGCCGATTCCGGTCCGCTTTACCTGTGCGTGCAGTCATTTGCCGGACGGTCGGGTGGGTGTTTCAGAGGGGGGGGGGCAGGGGGGAGGGTCAGAATCGAAGGACAGCTGGAGCTGCGAGTGGACCAGGAGGACATCCGGCGCACGAGAGATTTTCCCGAGATATCGGCGAATGATTGTTGCGTTAAGCTATCTGTCACGGAAGTGGACTAGACACTATCGCGGCCATTGTTTGTAAGCGCAACGTCGTTCCAATGAAATTGTGATTTATAGTGCATATATAGTGCATGGTATAGAAGGATTATTTCACTCAAAAAGATTTATAGCTACGTTCTTTACCGTTTTGATTTCAAGGTGAGTGATACGCGAGTTCACTGTGAAAACATGCGAAGTTTTGAGCATGGTTGATTCAAAGGCCCAATTTAAATATTATTTATAGTATAAACAGGATGACGTACCTACTCTTGAATCTGATGACACGAAATGAAAATAGGTATCAGATCATAATCTCGTAATCTCGTCATAATCTTTGGGTAATCTCGTCGTTATGAATATCAGATCAGAACGACTAGATTGCCCAAAGTCGTTATGAATAGGTATCAGATCATATTCATAAAGACTTTGGGTAGCCTGCAAAGACCATGCTCTCAGGAAACATCAAACATATCATTAGAGCTGCATTTACTATATGTATGTACAACTGGACATAGACGTGCTGCTCAGTCCTGACACTATATGTATCGGTGACCATGGGTGGAGAACCTGCCCCGGCCACCCCGGCCGTGGCCGGGGTAACTTTCAGCCTACCCCGGCGCGGCCGGGGTAACTTTTCTACTCTTGTAAATCCTAAAAGCTGTCTCCATACGAGAAAAGAAAACTCACGCTCTTCGAATGTTGACTTCCATGGGCGTAATATTGCAAATCAGGTAGGTATTTACCATTTACTTAACTTGCCATAATCTCCAACCCTAAGACCCGCGTGAGGTCGCCAATGCCAAGATTGCTCTCAAATCCTGTTCAGTTTCGAAATTTTGGCGCGCCTTCGGCGCACTTTTTCAAAACTACTGCTTGACCTCATTGCCTTCAACTGACCTGCCACCAACCGCAACCACACCCGTTTATGAGCGTACCCGTCAGGGTGCTCATAAACACCGAGCGGCCATCATGCTTCGAACTCGGACTGTTGTAACCGGGCCGCGTGCTCTCGCCACGCGGAATCCAACGCTCTAGCAACTGAGCTACGAGACCGGGACCGGTCGATATTCCTGGATCGACTCCCTGTTTGTATTATAAGAGCCACCCAACATTGAAAAAGGCTACGCCCGTGGATGTCAGTGACCTATTTTAGTGCTTTGCTTGGTTCGATCTGTCAATTTCTCTGTAAAGCTTCTACTATGGTGAGTTGTCTTTTTGTAGCTATTTTGAGACACAATAAAAAGCTGAAAACGCAACATTTAGGTACTCAAAATGGCATATGGTTTGGTTTGGGTTCGGTGTGAAATTGCAAGTTTAAGCAAAAAGAAATAATAATTTAAAAGGAAATTGCCTTTTCGATCATTCCAAAAATGTTATGAATAATACGGTGTCGGATACAACGCTCATCCTTGAGCAAACACAGCATCCTATTCCATGCGTCAGAATAGGGGTTTGATGATGACCGTTGAGAACAACGTGAGTATATCGTCTTCCCGCGACTATCGGTCGCCGGCCGGGGTAACTTTTTCAAACATTCTCCACCCATGTCGGTGACAGCCGACGTCTCCTTTGACCTTTGTTGACGTATATAATTATTGTTTTGTAAGACATGGCTGCTTTTTTAGGAAAATGTAGCAAACCGTACCAATTACTACAAATAGTTACTTCAAAGAGTATCGCGTCTGTCGTGATGCTTTTGTTACGTCAACCACGAAAAGTGAGAAGTCACGACACTTACGCTTTTATGTCCTCCACAAGCGTCACGCTGTATAGTTTTCACATTCGGCTTTCGTCATCGCTTATCAATTCTCCCTGCATTGGATCCGGGAGTGTGGCTAGGTAACCGAACTACTGTAAAACGAGGCGTTATCCGCATACTCGCCCGCCTAGTTTTCCTCTCATTCGTACCATGTGGTTCACGACATAAGCGAAATAGCCACGATTTTTCAATTGTATTTGCAGTATGCAACGATGACTAAAGCCGCTATAACGGCCTAATCTCAGTAATGTGACATTCCCTTCGAGAAATGGTAATATCTTCTTAATTTTAGCCCCAAATGGCACATGATGTATCATGACGAACATCGTCATAAGCATCGTTATTTGAATTGTGCTCATTGTCCTCAATATTATCAGCCATAAACATTAAGCATATCTGAACCGCTACCAGTGAAAGCCGACGGACTCGCAAGAGATGCCGTTTCGGCTGCTGTGGTCCGTCTGAGCTGCTGCACCGGCTGATGCTGCAGCCATTTCGGCAGTGCTGAGCTGCTGCTGGATGGACCGCTCCCAGCCGGAGCTGCTGAGACGATCAGCCGGTGAAGATGGCATCCAAGGTCGGCGGAGCACCGGCAGCCAGTCCTGCCGTTCGGTGTCGATGTCGAACCCGTCTCGGAGGCCGCGACCGCTAATGTTTCAGCGGCCCTACACGAACTCCGTCGTAAAGCGTCGGGTTTAGTGGCGATAACCTGGCCAGTGGCTCGGAGCCAGTGGTTGGCCGACCAGTGGAGCGAGCCATAACCACAAGTCGCCGCGACAGGTCACCGGGCACCGACATCGGCCAGTCGGCGAGCCCGCGGACCGCGCAGTGAGAGCCGGCCCGGCGCGGAGAGACCGAGGGGCCGGCACAGCCCTGGGAGCGGCCGGTCTAATGGCGCCCACAGCCGGCAGAGAGACGCGCTACATGGTCGGCATGGTTTGAAGGCGCTTTAGCAAGGAGAAGAGAATGTGTACTAACCGACCAATTCTTTTATGATTGTGGTAATTAACTTCGTGTGGCTGCATGTGATTGTCTGGAACAAATAGCGTCAAATTAGCACCTTCCCGTCAAGTTTTCTAACTTCCCCGCATTCACGATTAATACTACAGACCTGCCTCGTTCTAGTTAATTATCAGACTGTAATTACAATGTGTTTTCCTCGAGCGCTTGTATGTACGCTCCACAAATGATCACACAGTTTGGCGAGTGCTGTCAGCGTTCACATCGCTCATCAGGAAAACGGACGTCTTGCGTGTGTCTCACCAGTGTCTGTGTGTTTAATGAGATCCAAAAGTAACGACTTGTTCTTATTTTCAGGTGAGTATCGACGCACAGAGGGCAGAGACCACCGGAGGCTGCATTCAGGTAAGTGCGTGACGTCATAAACGACGGGCCAATCACGGAAAGAAGACGGCCGGTGTACTCCAGTTTGCATTGGCCCTCTGTCGGCAATCAACGGTCCACTCGCGTGAGTAACCAGGTAACGAGGTGACGGCAAGCTCGGAGTTGACCCAAACTTCTTTATCCGGTACTTCCCTAACCTCCTTTGATGGCCAGCCTCATTAGAGTCCGGGCTTGTTCTTCGTACGCCGGGGTTCCTTCCAGGCAGGAAAGATGGGCCCTCACGTCGGTGGCGATCGCCTCGAAACAGGTGTTCGCAGTTGACCGTCGAGTTCCAGTGCATCGGTGGTCGCTCCTGAAGATGCGGTCAACGTTCCGAGGATAACGTTCTCGTGACTTTTCTGTTTCGTATGGGAATGACAACATCGGCAGACGGACTGCGGTGCTTACAATGCAATATGCTGTCTACAACATAACTGTCCATGTTATAATTTAGCGTTTACTTTTTTAGTTACCAATTTAATTGGTAAGGTTGTAATGCAGATGTGGCCCACAGTCATGACGTGTGCTTGCATCGTACATATTTCTGCGGCTGCAAACACATTATATAAACCAATTCTGCGGCAAGATAGTCACGTAGTCAAGAAACATGAGCGACATAAAACGTTTTTCTATCACAAATTACCTCAAACCTTATTGCGTTCAATATTTTCTTTCCTCGTCGTGTTCAATGCAGAGTTTACAGCCGCACTATACCTCGTTAACTATTATCTAACCACATTAAAAATGTAACCAGTTTATCACAAAGCTCCAAGAAACAGCCGCGCTCCGAAGCCACGTGTTGGCAATGCGCGGCATATGTTTGTAAATCCGTTTGTTCAGGGAAACACACTGAGCCTTGCGCAGGTCCGGGTGGGGACGAGGAGGTGTCTGGACAGATCCAGCTGCTGCTGGACCCTCCTGGGGTGACTCCTCGTGCGCTGCACCGTGCGTATCTACATCAGTGGAGCGCACGAGATTTGTATCAGTTACTCTATAGTGTTGGGCAGGTTGGGTCGGAAATAGTCCTGATATAACGCGGCTCGCGCGGCGCACGTGTGGCGATAGTGGCGCACAAATCTGCCGGTCTCGTGCGGCGACGATAATGGCGCGGGCGTAGCGTCGAGGACGATAGTGGCGCACGGGCGCCAGATTTGACGATGGCGTGCGTCGGAAGTGGTGCTGATGTGAGCAGGACTGAGCTCAGAAACCCCAGGCTTTTTGGTTGGGATGAATCGACACATGAACCGGATGGTGTCCGAGAGTGATGGAACCATTACCGGTTCTGAGTCGCTTGGAAGTTGAAACCATCCATATAACAACAGGAGTGACTTGAATCTGCTTGACTGGAGTCTTAGAGCCTGAAACTTGAATTAAATGATTATTTTAGAGTCGCCCAGAGTCACCCGGAGCGAGCCATCAATACGACGGCCGTAAGGTTTAACAATCAGGAAAGCCTGCTCCAACGGGTCTCTGGACGACTGTCGCCAACAAAAGGAGTGCTATTTTCCTGCAGCCTTTGTCCGAAATAAGAGCTCGGGCCGCCGCTGTGACACCGCACATACTCGGCGTACTGAGAACCGGTGGCGCAGAGCGCTGCCGATGCCGGCTACGTCCCTCCGCCACGTAGCCTTGGAGGCTGCAGATAACATCAAACAGGGAAAACATCATTGCATTGCGACACGGCGCGGCGCGGCCGGCGCGTTCGGATGCCCCCGGTGCAGTGCCGGCGGCGCGCCGAGGCGCGGACGGTACCGCGCGCACGTTCCCCACCGCGTGTTTGCGGTGAGACGGGTTCCTCAGGGTGGCGGCGGCGGGCAACCCGCGCGCGTCAAACCCACTCAGGCGCGCGCCAGGCTCTTATCAACCGCATCACAACGACCCGACGATGTACTGAGGTTTTCGGGAAGTGCTAATTGCGGTTACCAAAAAAGGCCATCTCTAGGCATCTACAGACAAGTATTCAAGAAAACATTCGTATGAAGAATCGTTAGCTTTGTCCTCCAGACTATCGGGGAATGATCTGGAAGGACATACCTACATGTACCATTATTTAGTAATTAGTGATAACGACTTTTTCAATCCACCCAGCCACATGGGCATGACTTCAATACCATTTAGTGTCTAGTGAAGCATTAATATGATGGATGTGTTGAAGTAAACGCAAAATATATTTTAGTCCACTTAGTGGTACTGAGTTCTCCAGTCTTCCGCGGTGATCGCATATTTCCAGGAAAACAGGTAGATAACAGCTAGATCACGATTCCATACCATTTACCTCATGAAATGCTCACTGCTTGTTGTGTTTCAAGCATGCGTCATTTCCACGCTTGTCCGAGTGATGCTTACCGCTAAACGTATCCAACATCCGTGATAAACGTTACATTCGTAACAATCTAAACACAACGATTTAGTTGTCGTCGCCATCAGAGAACACGTGTTTGTTCGTCCGCTTCCGTGACTATTCACACAGCGTGCGTGGCGGTACAAAATGCCGAGACAAAATAGCTGTTCTCGGTGTTCCGCGGCCTGGGGGGTTTGGCGACGGTGTCCTCTGTTTGTCCATTATCGCTCCCTAACTAACAGGCGGAGACCATCGGTCGTTACACGCGCCTCCACATCACCGGATTCATCACGGACACGTGATTGGCCATCTTAAGTCTCGAGGTCACAGCTCCTCAAGGCTAGCCGCATAGCGACAAATGCCGACAATAGCACAAATCGCGACTCTCGGCAAACATTCAGTTTCGAAGGATAGCAGCACTTAAAACAGACTTCGCCGGCTCTTCGCTGTTGAAATATCATCGCCTTGTTCAGAATACTCGCGTCAAAAAATGCCGTTTGTCAGATAGATTTCTTACATTTCCAAAAAGAAAGCCGAAATCGATCGCGCTTATAGTACCCCGTTATAGTTTGTGCTCATTAGTTAAAGTACTTTGATACAAGTTTTGCTTTATTTGATGTAAAAAAAAACTTTTCTTTATCACCTTTGAAAATATATCTTAACTTCCAGTATAAAGTGGCAATGCGAAGAGAAGCCAACTAAGATCTTATTTTAGACTGCAATCTTGGCCTTTCACTTTAACGCGTTTGCCGTTTGCTTCCTTTCCGGGCACTGATTGTTCTCGACTTTTCTAATAACCGTTATCATGCGTTTTGCATGCATATTGCATAATGCATATCTATTGTTAGCTCTCTTTCTGGAGACATTAGAATAGGCCAATAGCGAAAGTAGCTCTTTTTACGCTTTCGTGCTCACTCATTTTTTTCTCGTTGCCTTTCCGGTACAAAAGCAAACCTATTGCCGCGTCAATTTGTCTTTTTATCAAACTTGATTAGGTACGCCCAAGGGTATGCCTACATTTGCCTTTAACTGCACGTTAGTGAATAAAGTCTCGTTTCTTTAACGTGGCAAAAACTGCCGCTCCCCATGACCAACCATGATATTTTCAATGCTCTCATGATTTAGGGATGCCTCCAAATACCGAATTTCAATCATCCTCAGGCATCAGTCGTCTTTCTTCGTTCAAAGAGCACGCGTTTTTGTTTACGCAATAATGTCTGTTTCTTACACCAAAATACCGAACAGCAAGATATTGCATTATACGATGTTATGTCTAGTAGGTAATGTACCTAATTGAATTATTTAAAAATCCCTCAGGCCCGGCTCGAAAAAGAACTTTGAGCTCAATTTGTTCCACGTAAAGCTATGTTTCGTCATAAAACACTCATTCTTCCATCGACAAGACCCAGTCGAATGGCAGAAGCGACCTCGACATACTCTTCTTTCGTACCCAGCCGAACTCTTCTGGCTATTCACTGTTCAGTCGATTACACCACTACCTGGATCTAGCCGCACCAGCACCTCAGCAGTGTAATGGTACAGGCGAATCCCACTCACTCCACGAATGTTTACCTGTAATTTAGCCGGCCGCGAGTGGCCTACCCAGAATGCGTCAGCGGCGCGGTGGTCGGCGGCAGGTGGCCGGGAGGTGGCGCACCAGTCGCGAGCGGACGTTCAGGGAGGAGGGAGTGTGTCGGTGCCGGGAGGCTCGGGCGGGGAACGAACTCGGACAGTGCACCGCCGCCACGCGCTAGCCAGAACCGCGACCGTGTCTGGCAGACATCGCTGTGCGAACGCGATTGTCCAAAAGTCGCCTGCAATCGGAATCCGAGCTAGGTAAGGCCTCGCCGTCGACCTACGGTCAGTGCTTTGTTGACGGCGCACTGCCGCTGAATCACGAGCTGACCACGAGGTGGTTTAATGTTTGGCTGAAATCATAGCCTTTGTTTTCACGCCTTGATCAGTATTATCGTGATACCTCGAACGTAAACATGCCTGTGCTGGTCGTGTGCTGATGCCGATGCGTGTTACGCCACTACCTCCCCGCCTCTGCCACACCGCTGCTCTGCCACTCTCTCCTCCACCTCTCAATAATACGCAGCACGCTGCGTGGTGAAAAAGCTCTTCATCGGACCAGGCCCGCCATACGTCCGTAGTACGTTTCACGTCGTACGCAGCGGGTCGCCTCACCGCCCTGACCTCGCTCTGTGTGCCCTCCACCGATAGCGTCCCTCCGATACCACCTGTTGGTCAAACACCGACCCCGATAACCGCCTCAGGCTCGCTGTGTTCGCTGTCATCCGTATCGGTTACGTTTACGCTGCACTTGAGGTGCCTCTCTGGCGGTATCATGCTACCCGCGCGGGCGTCTCGGCCGGCCCGTGGGAGCCGCGCTGCGGGGCCGCTGAGGTGGCTCCCCTCCGCCCGGCGGCCGCCGCTCGGTGGTCAGCTGGACCGGCGGCCTCGGCGGGGACCGGGCCGGCCGGCCGCGGCCCGCTCCGACCGGCCCGGCAAAAACGTCACCTCGGAACGCGTGGAAAACAATCTGGCCGGCGGCGCGGGCGACGGGCTCGCTGTTCGCGGCTCCCCGCTGCCTCCGCTGGGTCCGAGAGCCCCGCACAATCTCGACAGCACAGCAACAGACAGTCCTGGAGAGCGTTAGACAGTCCCACAGGGTCCCAGACATTTCCGACTGCAGAAGACAGGGGTGGACATCCTCGGACAGTTTCGGACAAGTCCGGTCAGTATCGGACAATTCCGAACAACCGTGACAGTAGCAAACAGTTTTGGACATATTCCGACAGTTCTGAACATCTCCCTGATAGGGAGAACATCCCCAAACACCCCGAACAGTCCAGTGCAAGGACAGACAGCCCAGGACATCCCGACAGACCCAGACAGGCCCAGACAGCGCCAGACTGCGCCAGACAGGCCCGAGCAGCGCCAGACAGTCTCGGACAGCGCCGGACGGCGGCGGCGGCGTCTCAAGGAGGCTCGGACGCGCACAATGGAGTGGGCTGTCGACCTGTCGGCTCTCGGTCCGGGCTCAATTCGTCTCCGACCGTGGCGCTCGTCAGGCTGGCTGGTCTGGGGTTGGGTGTCACGGAGCTTTGTCCGTGTTGCAGCGAGATATTGGAGAGTTAGAGGACGGTGGGGGCCGTCTCACGGGTATCGGTTTCCAGATGACCATGAATCAAGATAAAACTGAGATTGGGATAGGTTACAAGTTACACAAAAGCTGTTCGCTTCTAGAAAACATAAATGGTCTAGGTAGTGGTACACACCTAAACCAAGTTGTGAAGACTTATTTTAACTTCATCGGCAGAGAACATCCGTGATAAATGTTAAAACAATTCCAGCCGATTGTTCTACAAGTTTCTTTCGAACCCTTCAAACCCTTGCCTTGGAAGGTATCTTCACTTGTCAAAGACAATGGAGGTCCTGAGGGCCATTATTCCCCGAAATGCCTTTTCACCCCGACATTCCGCTCCCGCCCAATAGTTACCCCAGTTGGGATGGGCTCCAAAGGGGACGAATAACGATCTGAGGCAATATCCAGTGGAACACCGTTATGACCCTGGCGTCACCCTTCGTTCTGCTGTCTGTGCAACTAGAGAGGAAGGAGGGCACTGTTCTGGCGCACAATGAATTTTGGTTACGATTTGCATCAGAGGCCTAGGCTTGTTTTGTAAAAAAAAATCGATGCCTTTGATTGTGAAATAGCTAATAGCTTGTCTGAAAGATAGAAAAGATATCATTTTGTCTTTCAGGCATTCAATGCCAGTTTTGCTCATGGTGCATATGATCGATCTTGTCTGCATCCAATGCCAATTGGCTTATTGTGTTCTTACTGGCATAATCTGGTTGTTTCAAACCGCTGTATCGTGTTGGGTGGATAATTGTGAACAATACCCAGCTCGTCAGAGCGGCTGACAGCTCTAACGTGCCTTCTGAACTTACCTTACATATATTATTTTTCACCTTCAAGGTCTGAGGAAACTGTACATTTGTTAAGCAAAATAATTAACCCACCAACAAGGTAAGTTGATCCAAATACTTCTGTATGTTACTGCCACGCTTCGAAGATACTATTTTTGCTTACTCTGTCGCATGGTTTTAGAGTTTCACATGCAGCAGAATTATTTTTATTTACGCATGAGACGATATAGCGCCGGGACGCATTTCATGATAAATGTATTTTGGGACCGGAACAGTTTGCATTATGAGCACATTATGCGATGCTGAGGAGATTTGTACGCTTTTGAGGCCGAGCCACGAGAGATCTGGTTCATGCCGTTACGAGTAACTCGTCCCATATCAGTCGCATCATAGTCGTGCACGTCGTGCTCATCAGAGGCGCTCAGACAAGTCGTCAGCTCGCGATGACACATCCACTCGAATTGAAACCGTTCTTCTCGAAACACGTTATCTGCGGAATTAATGTTAGTAGCTGCGGGAGTTACCACGACATTTGCTATACAGTAGGTCAGTTATCTGTGAACTGTCACATGTCGGCCCGAGGAAATTATTCCCGCACTCATCCAGATTGCATGCAGTGCCGATTAGCATATTTGCGCCGGTGTTCTAGGAGTTGAGGTTATGTTGGCGAACCGTCAGCCAGCCGGCCTCCTTCGGCCAACATCTTATCGAGTGATCGGTCGAAGGGCGGCTCAGCGTTCTGGGAAGCCCTGCGAGGGCCGTGCAGCGAGCACCCTCACCGGCCGCCGCTGTCCCGGCTAATGGGACGCGACGGCCGCCTCTGGGCAGGCCGAGACGCCCGGGGCGCTATCAGAGACGGCCGATCGGGCCGATTCTTTGTCTCGATGCCCCTCGTGACCCGCGGGGATGGTAAATAACCTTATCGGAGAAGGGAATAAAGCCTATCTGCCATCTTACTTCAGCCGGTCAATATCGTTCTCAGCATGTTACAAAGGCTATCCTGCAAGTAACTAACGGAGCATAATAGAGATATGCATCTTTTTGTGTCGCAAGATGTTGTGCTTGGTATTGTTCCAAATAAGACCATGTTTATACCGACAATGAAAAAGTCTGATGATTGCTGTTGTTGTCTCCCTTTCTTTCGCATTCCGACTGAAAACTTTTCTCACGGTCAGTGGCAATATTCACACTACTTGTCGGATGAGGCTGTTAAGCGGGGCTCTATGTTGGCACGCTAAATGATTATTTATCCGCCTTCTTCCCAAAACACCCGTCTTCAATGCTCATTTAGGTACTTAGCGCATTTTCCTTCAGCTTCACTTTTACTTCCAGAACTATGTCCATCTCAACATATTTAAAAGCAACGTCAAGCTCTCCCCGTCCCAACCAACCGTCAACACCTCTCTCCAGACCACCCATCTACCTCTCTCCAGACCATCACAGACCTGGTGGTCTGTGTCGGGTCTGGCTGCATACTGACCAGTGGACGACCTTGGCACTCTTGCGTGACCATCTGCGCCATCGGTGGCCCTTCTGCGAACATACCCCTCACCACGGCCTCCTGTGAGCTGTGTCAGCGGACTTCCCCGGTAGCTGTGAGGTCAGAGAAGCTCCCTGGTGACTCGTGACTCCCACGGGACTCGCGTGGAAGGCTGATAGTGACCTCTCGACCGAGGGAGCGCCCGGCGGACGATCGTCCGCTGCCGGCGGCACTCAGAAGCGCGGCACTCAAACAGTGAGTAACGCCGCACGGCGCGGTCGAATGGCCTGGGAATGGCGGCCAACCGGCGCGGCGCGGCGCCCTTGCAGCGTGGGAACGGCTCGGTCGCAGCTCGCCAGCTCCGAGGACCTTTAAATCCCGCTGAACGGAACGGCCCGGTCCCGGCGCTAGGGCCACGGCGGCCTCTGCTGCCCTGCCCGAGCTTCCCAGCGGCAGCGGCGGTGGCGGCGGCCGCTCGTGCCCGCGGAGGTCGCCATCTTGACGTGACGTCACGCGGCGCGCATACCGGGCGCCGACCGACCGAGCCGGCCAAGGTAATGAGCGCCCGCGGCGGGCGGCGCATGGGCGCCCGGCGCCCGGGCGCCTCTCCCGAGAGAGAGACGCCCGCCGCCCCGGGCCGCTGCCGTCCGCCGACCGGCCCCGGGCGCAGGGGTGCAGCCGCCCCGCCGACAGAGGCAGAGGACAGGAGGGCCGATCGCTGCCGCCGGCAGAAGAGAGAGCAGATGAGATGATAGCCGCCGGCGGATCGGGCGAGAGGAGACAGGAGCGGGAGCCGTGTGGGGAGGTGCACTAAAACCAGACATGGCTGCCCTTCCCAGGCTGCTGTTAGAGAGGTGGGCTCCTGTCCTGTGGACTGAGGACTTTTCAAATATTGACGTAACTACAGAGCTTATCAGAACTGTTACATAACTCTGCTGTGCTGAGGTTTTCCTTGGTATGTATGCACTCGTAAATACTCAGCATTGAAATTTGAATGCATCATTCATGGCTTGTTTGAGGCCCGATGTGTGCTATCTTGCACATCAAACATGATGAGGAAATAGGAATGTGGGCATCTGCCATAATCTAAAATAAACATCACATCAAACAACTATCGGTGTCGCCTTGGAACCCATACCAACAAGCATATCAATACTTGACCAGAGAGTCCGATACCAGCAAGTATATCAGTACTTGACCAGAGAGTCTGTGTCTACACTCCACCTTCCCGCTGCGCAGAAGGGCTGATTGGACGCCAGAGTCTCGATCTGAAGCAGCTCATTAGCCGTTAGCGTTCGCCGGGCTGCCAGATGGTCCCTCGATCGGTAGCTTCCCGTCATGGCAGCTGGCCTGTCGCGGAGGGCGTCCGATTGGACTCCCCGAGCTCCGTTGGGTTTGGGTAGCGCTTTGTCAGCGCTGCTGTCAATCGACAACATTGGTTAGCTGGCATATGGTAACTCTGGGCTCTGACTGTCTTTCATATGGTAACAGCGGTCCTCGGCCATATGGCAACATTCCAGACCGTCGATCGTATGTCGCCGGTGTCGCAGCCGCTGCCGCCATGAATCACGGCACCTAGGATGGCGAATGTCATTGGAGATGACGCCTGGGTGACGTTCAGTAGTGCGCTGATGACGCTAAACTGACATTCGATGCCGCCCTGAAGCCATCCGATGACGCTGGGATGTCGACCATTCAGACACAGCTGGTGTCTGATACCTACCCCTGGAAGTGTGTTCGGATGACCCTCAGATGACTCCCTGGTATCGGCCGATGGCGTTTGATGCCGCCCGGGTGACGCCCGGCAGATGACGCCCCGGTGTCGACCGGTGCCGCTCGAGGCGCCGGATGCAGTCCGCTCGGTGAGAGCCGCGCCGTGTCTCAGAGCGTTTTAGTGGGTCAATGGAGGCGGCCCGATGGCCCGGCTATTACGGAGCGGCGCCTCTGATTCGGACCGAGCGCCGGCGGGCCGCTCGGCTTTCTCGCCGCTGCCGGCCGGCTATCTGCTGACGGTAATACGGTGCTTGCATAGCCGTCTGTTTGTGAGGAGCGGCGAGTGGACCGGGCGCGGTCGGGCCGACGGAGAGCCGAGTGTCGGCGAGAGGCGAGAGCCGAGTGTCGGCGAGAGGCGAGAGCGGCGGCCCGCGAGACGGCACGACTCAGAGCTTTTAAAGCTATCGTTACAGAGCTGAGCTGGACCGAATGAGGCAGGAGCGGCCGTGTAGCAGGCTCGGTACGAGCGCAGTAAAACATAGCGGCATTCCGAGCCGGCCCCTTTATGGGCTGTCCGTCGGCCGGCCTAGTGTCAGTCATTACACTCTGCACGTCAGCTCCTGTGTCACGTTCAGATAATACGCGCTGTTTGATACGCTTTTCCCGTCACTGCGTACTTGACGTGCTTAAATCTGTATGATAAACACTCGAGTAGCCGCGCTCTGGCCGGCCACCACGCTCCCACCTTTGTTGATACTTCAGCGGCGCACTTTCACCTGTGAAGCCAAGCATGCAGAGACGCCTGACGCGGGCCCTGGCCCTTCGGTGAGCGATGAGGGGCCGGCCCTGGCGACCCTATCTCTCCCCTCTGTAGGCGCCCCCGCCGCCCGCCGCCCGCCGCCGCCCGGCGCGCCGGCAGGGGCAGAGAATGGCCCCAACAGACTGGTCGGCCAGGTAAACAGGAATTAATGGCTGCCCCAGACGGGTCGGCAGACGGGTCGGCTGTTGTCGCGTCCGCACCGATACCGCTGGAAAACAATCCATCTCGCTCTGAGCACCTATTAACCCGTCGGCCGCGCTATCGGTAAACGGAATGGAAGGTGGCCGCGGCCACTCCGCGGGCCCTCGTTTAATTTGCTTAATTTCTGTACAGGCAGGCCTCAGTAATTGGTGGCCGGCGCTCGACCAACGATAACGACTTATCAGCCGAACGCATTAGACGTTGTCATATTTTGTTCAGGTCTGTGACCACAAACACTACTGGGGGCGAATCAGTCTCTTCCATGCGTGTGCGCGAACTGCTAAAAAATTGCGTTTTGCAGCATGTAATCCATTCCAGTGAAGTTAACATTTGCACACGTTTCTTACATCTAATCCCGCCTCAAGATTAAACCGTTAAACTTCATTTTTTTAGTCGAAAAGAAATTTGAGTCATTTTGGGGTCATCCTCTCCTTACAAGTGCATTTACGGGGGTCTGTTATTACTGGTCGTGTCCTACCGTGTCACTGAGCCCGGTCCCACTGATCAGTTGCGCTCTCCCCGTGACGGTAAGACCGCTTAAACAAAGGCCGCTCGGGGGCGGGACGGTCCGCTCGGGCTCAGTTAATGTGCTCGGCGAGTGGTCGGCCGGCGTCGCCCGTCTCCTCGCGCTCCCCTCCGCTCTGACCCTGATTTCTGGACAGGCAGCAATTACCGAACTTGTTATCTGCCATGTTTTGGGATCGGTCGTGGGGTTCGGTCCCGCCCGGCGCGGCGGAGAGGGGTGCCAGCCGGCGGCCGCGCGCGCAGCAGGTGCCTCGGGCCGGCCGCGCGCAGATTTGCATCACAGAGCAGCAGGTTCACAGAGGTGAACGCATTAGTGGCCTGCGCCTCCCACCGCCGCCCACCCGGCCGCCCCCGCCCCCGCACCCGCACCCCTGCCCTGGCGCCGCGGCGGCCGGCCGAGCTGGGAACGCCGGCCAGTTTTTGCGGTGACCACTGCACGATTACCTGTAAAACGTCACCCGCTCGACAGACGCGGTCGCACTCGGTTCGCTGGGATCAGCCGCACAAACGGAGGAAACTTTCGCGCCGCGCGGGGCTGCAAGGAAAGCGCGCCGCGCGCGGCGGCCGCCGCTCGGCTGCGCTACACTCGGCGGAATGCGACCGACGAGGAAAAGGCGAGCGCTGCGGCGCGACGGTCCGGTGGCGTGACGTCAATCGCGCGACACCTTTACCGCCGAGCGGTGTTCTGCCGGGCCCGGCCCGATCCGTTCCCGGCCCGTTCCCGGCACGGCTGGCAGAGTGGCGGTCCGAGAGGGGAACCCATCTGGCGGCGGGCAGGTGCCCGGTGACAGAGCGCTCCGGCCAATCTGGCTCGCTGCCGGGCGCCGCCGGGGCACGCGGTGTCGTCAGCGGGGAGCCGCGCGCGGCCCGGCCGGTCGGAGCGCTCCACAGGGGTGCCCGCCGCCCGACGGGACGCCTCCGACGGGAAAAATATCCACTACATTATGAACCGTCGGACGGCGAACAAAGCCCCGCTCGTGGCCGGCAGGCGGCCGCCCGGTCCCTCGACCTTCTCGTCGGCCGCTGTTCTGGTCTCTAGCCGGCGCGCGGTTCCACCCCGGCCTCCCCCGCCTATTGACTCCGCCGCCGGCTGAATCCGCCTTGGCTGGAAATGTCCGATCACCTGTGTGAAAGAAGGCAGACTGGTGGCTGTTCAACGCGAGGTGCCGCGTGGATAAAGCTAAGTCTGATCAGTGTTTTGCCTGGCTAGTTAAGCAAGAAGGCGACTCGCGCCCTGTGACAATGTATAAGTGAGAGTATCAGCAGCGTGGGACAATGCGTCTTGATTGCTGCTGGAGAATTCTCCGTTACCAGCTGGTCGACCGGCTGCCGCGGTCCGCCTGTGTTATTGTCCCGGCCGCGGGCCGCACGGGGCCGTCCACCGCCGAGTAGCGGGCCGCCGCGCCGAGCCGGTCGGGCCCGGTGGCTGCGCTTGGCACGCCGGAGGTCAGGGCCGTGGGATAGAGCCAGTTCGGAGACAGGCCGCGCCGGTCGTGACCCGGCATGGACCGTGGCATCCGCGGCGCGGAGCTGCCCGATCGGAGCCGGAATGTTGTTAGCTCGATGGAGCTGACAGCGAGACGGTGAGTCTCGACGGCAGGATGCCGAGAGGACTCGTGACGTCAGCGACGGTGATTACGTCACGATCGGGCCTTGGCCGCGAGTGCACTGGTCACGCGCTTCAGACTAATGACGTGGGTACAACCGGCTGCGACCGCGACCAATGTCATGTGATGCCTGTTTGAGGTGTAAGTAGCCGCCTTGTGCGCCTTATTAAGCGAGTCCATCTCTTCAGCATTCTGAAGTAGGACGTTAATCTTAGTGAAACAAGAGCTTAATCCTAAACACCGTCATGGAATCAGTTTCTGTCGCTGCATCAAGATATTACCAACCCACCTTATCTCAGTCAGCATTATCTGCACATCTACGATCCCATCACATGCGTGTTCTCATCTCCGTACACGGAATCGGGGCGTAGTCTCTCACCACCTCCTCACTCCATGTAAGGCTGTCGACTCTGGCGCTGGGCGCGCCTGCTCCGCCCATGCTGCGCGCCTGGGGCCGCCCGTGCTGCGTGCCTCCCCTCGCCGGCCGGCCGGTGCTAGCGCCCTGTGTCGGCCCGCAGTCTCCGGTGCCGCGGGCTGGTGCTAGCGGCTGACTCAGAGCTGCAGTCTCCGAGCGAGAGCCGGCCGCCGCTGCACGCAACGCGAGGTCCCCGGGGCCGCGGCCGACCGGGTGGGAGACCCACCCGGCCGCTCCGACCGCTCCCGGTCCCTGTGAAACGGGACAGGGTGGTCTGTGACTGGTGATCATGCAGACTTCTCTGCAGAGCGCGACGCCTGTGTAGGCATGTGAATTTGAGGGAGCCTTATATTGGATTAAACTTGTTCGCATTGTGCTCATTGTTCAGTGAGAATTCATGCACGATATTGTCTCTAAGGGAAACCCTATCATTGCCCCAACTCTTGGTACAAAAGTTAGAAGTATGAACAAAGCTATGCTTCTATGAAGTCTTTTTGATAACGCAAAACACAGTTGTCAATATAACGAGCACAAATGGGAGAAACTGGAAACTCCAAGTGGCGATCTTTTCCTGCATTGTTTCCTCAGAAGTTTTCCAGTAAGCCAGACAAAAATAGTTCAAAAACATTCTCTAAATGACGCGTTATCTACAAAATATGTCAGGCGAGTGACGGTGCTCGTTAAATCTATGTTGTAATATAATCTCTGAGTAGGTAGGGGCATTATTCCCAAACACGTTGTGCACTAAGAAGATCTAGCCGGCTGCATAACGAGTCCGATCAGTCTCTCTGCACGACACTGAGCATACCCCTGACTATTAGATGGTGACACGATGCCTCCCCTGCGCAGGGTGGCAAAAAGTGGCCCCTATGCGGCGCGCGTCGGGGTGCGGTACACTACCACGGCTCAGAGACAGGCGACACGCATTTTTCCCACCACTCCAGCGAGACAAAGCGGAGAAGGGAGCCCCCACCGCGCCTGACCCACATTCGCCGCCGGTTCGCAAGCTTCGCGAGCAGCGGCGGCGGCGGCGTTTGGCCACCCTGTTGACACGAGCCCGCCCGCTGGACCGCCGGACCGCTGTCGTGGACTGCCGGACCGTCGCCGTGGACCGCCGTGGACCGCCCGGCAGCCGCCATCTTGGCCGCTGCGTCTGGAAGGCCTCCGGTCGCCACGGTCGCCGCCACCGTATTGTTTGCCCGGCGCTGGCGGCCGATTACCTGCTGTTTGTGTGCTATCGGTGCGGAAGAAAGCCGAGATGGCCGACGCGACGGCGTCTGGGAGCGCTGGGAGCGCGCTGCCAGCCTTCTCAGTAGCCTCGAGCCATGCAGGACCGGCTGAACCACCGTCACGACCGGCTCGGAGCGGCGCGAGCATCGCACGTCGATCGGCCCGCATCACAGCGCACGAGCGACTCCTGAGTGACTTGTCACCGGGTGTCGCAACGCGGCGCATCTGTTCGAGGAATACGGCGTCTTTATCCGCTGAGTGGCGGATGATGTAAGCCGCCTCTCGGTCGATCGGCAGTGCCCGGCCGCATGGCGCGAGCCGGAGCTGCCAGCCGGACCTCGGCCGGCAGACGGCGCTCGACGCTCCGTGCATAAACAGCGGGATAAACCGTCGGACATCCATTGACGCCGTGTCCAGGTGTGAGCGGCCCGGCACGCCAACACGACTGTCGTGCAGATGCCGGGCAGACAGACGGGCGCTCGGACGGCCGGCGCCGCCAGAATACCGATCAGAATATGGTCGTTCCGTGTCGGTGGCGCTTGGCAGTGCTGGGGTCACTCGGGGACCGCGTGGACATGAGACCCTCCGCCGTCTCAGTTTTGGGCTGTCGCCACCCGGGTCTGCGCCGCCGGACGCCAGCAGTTCCGGGTGGTGTCGTGACGAGCCGGGGACGTGTGCGCCGGACGCAGACGGGGCCGATGGAGGTCGTGACACGCGGAGGACAGTGAGCTCTGCGCGAGGGCAGTTACGCCAGACTGGCTCGTGGTCAGGCTGGGAATAGAATCCTTGTCGCGCGTGGTGTGTTAGAACGGTATGCGGAAATGTCTGCACACATTTGCTCTTAGTTTTGGTTCTCCCCAATATTTATAATGACAACTTTGAACAGAAAATATTAATCGTTATTACATAACTGTGTCCCTTTCCTTTTCTTGACCAACTCTTGGCGATTAATTGGGGCGATATTTATGTGAACTAAGCACGCTGTCGTGTAGGACATTCGCCATGGACATTCCCACAAATGCCAGCAGTAAAAAACGACATAGGTACAACGCTGGGACTAATTTCAGATAAGATCTGAAATCCTCTGCATAAAAAGTACGGACAGCCGCCTCTGTCCATGGAATAAATTGTGTTTTTGTCTGTGTGGTTTTTGTGTGCGGGGACAGGCGTCCGGCGGTGCGGGCCTCCCGGGAGCGGTCAGTGCCTGCCTGCCGGTGTCATGTCTCACCAGTGCGGGTGAGAGTGAGATTTTACTCGTCGCCATCCCGTAATCCTCGGCCAGTTACGTGCGATGACGTACTGTGGGATCGCCCGCCTGATTCGGCCGTCACGAGCCACCGACCGAGTGTGTAACTGTTGACACTCTGCGGTTTCCGGCACTGTGAGCGAATCCGGGTGTTCGTGCTCGAAACGACGTCTTGTGCGTAGTGCGTCGGATGCTTTGTGGAATCGGTACCTCCTTAAGAGGCCCTCGGGACTTTGCTATGGTCCAAACGAATCCACATGACGACGTGAGGGTTCAAGGATGGGGAACGGGCCGGTCAGCTGCTGCTTTCCCAATCTGTGCCACACGCTAGCTGGTAATGGCCGTCATACCGACGTGACTCTGCTGCTGATGTGTTGTTCATGTCAATGAACGAGGCGCAGAGAGGCGGCGCGAGCGGGCTTTTCTAATTTGCTGCCGCCGCGCTGCAGCGGCGGCGCTCGGCGCGGCTGCAGGCGGCGTGCATTAGCACGCCGTCCACTGACCGGCCGTTGCACAAGCGCGCGGCGTTTGCGACACCGCGAGCTCAGTGGCCGGATCTGGCGGCCTTCCTGGGCGCTTTGCTCGCCGGAGCCGCCCGGCCGAGGTCGAGCGGAGCGCCGGCCGCCCGCGGTGCCCGCTCCGAGGCAGCCGTCAAGGCAGCGGCTCGCCAGACACCTGTTCAAAACGCGCCCCTCCCAACGGCCGGTGGCGCGGGCGGAGACGGACGAGGGGGGGGGGGCGTAGCATCCCGTCCGGTACACCACTCGCCCCTGGCGTGGGAAAACGGAAACGTTGCAGCAGATGGCCGGCGCCGCAGCGCGAGGAAGTGATTATGCGATGCTACCCCTGTCCGGAGAAAATAGCCATTAGTGTCTCTGGAGGCGGGAGAAACGCCGGTCGTCGGCCGCCGGCCGGTTCGGGACCGCAGGAACTCGCGTCCGTCCGCAGTAGACACCTCATATGTACACTTGTCAGAGAACAGGATGGGGATCTCTATTAGACGCCAGATGGGCTGCGGTGCGCTACCAGCCGCGGGAAATGAGAACGGAGCCCGTCTCCGAACGGTTCGGCTGGAAATGGAGTTTAGGCCGCAGGGCACATTCAAAAGTATTTTGTAATCATGTAATACAGAGCTGACGGTGGCCCGTGAAATTGTCTCAATTTTAAAAAAACAATTTACTCTAAATCTACTGCTTCTTGGAAGTGTCTATTTTACTTACTGTTTCCAAAGCGAACCCCACCCGTGTCTTTGCATAATCCCCTCAGCGGCCCTGGGTGCATGCTCGACCAATCATTAACGAGTCATAAGAGCTGAATAATACCCGGCATTGTTTCTTGTTCGTAACGTTATCGAGCGCTGGCCTGTGTTTGATGCCGGCCTTAAAAATGGCCCAGTCACGTCTGTTGTGACACAGTGCCATAATCTGGTGCAAGAGCCCGTTCAATAAAACAGCACATGCAAGATTGGCAGTCATTGTTAAGTGAAATGGCTAGTTCTTCGTTTTCTTTGCATCTGATGGGCTTAAATTACGCTACCGAAAGGGACTGAGGCTATTGCAGTAAACCGTCTAGTGAAGGGGCCATGCAGGGGCTGAAGCTAGGTCAGGACGAGCAGCAGTCTTCTACATTTCTTTAGAGAAATCGTGCTAGTTGAGCCTAGTTTAGAACAAAGATAATATGTTTCGCCTGCATTTTGATGTGTATGTCTATGGTGAGAAGCGAATAACATTGAAACGTTCGCAGAATTTTGGCAAGTATCGAAACAGTCGACGATTACGGGGCTGCTCTGCCGTTTTTCTATAGCATATTTATTGCACTTGGTTTTCTTGGAGAGACGTAAGCTTTAAAAGCATGAGCTTGAACAAAAGCTTAAACATAAGCTTAGTAAGTGTAAACTAGGCGCCTTTTATGACTGCATGCTTCATGCATGTGCATGATAGAAGCGGCGCGAGCACGTCTGACGACATTGGCGCCGATATTCGGAAGCAGAGACCGGTCACGACCCCGCTTGTTACGGCCCCCCTGACCTCGACATCCCCGGCAACTGTAATTTTCCATTATTCTCGCCGTGTTTGGAGTTTGGACACAGCTGATAGATTATCGCTCATTACGCCGGGCCCACCATTTTTCTTCATGGCAGGCGTCATTTCCTTTTCCAGCCACATCTGATTAAGTAGTGTCACTTCCAGGAGTTTTCAGCAGAAAGACGTGGTCATTGAATATTAACCAGTCCGTGAAACAGCCGTCTGTTCAGGACCGTATGGCACGTGAAAAGACGGCCTTATCTGCTGTCCGGATCGGTCGCTGAATCGGTGCTCCTTGGGATCACGCTGCGTGGCCCAATCGTCTTACAAAGCGCGCACGCCAGGCCATCTCCAGAGTCTCAACGGAGGACTGATGGCGACCGGCCCGGTCCCGGCTGAAATTGGGTGCTCTCGCCGGCCCGAAATAACGAGCGCAGCTGGATGGCGCGCGACCCAAATTGGCCTCTGGACAGCTGGGGAGACGGTGAGTCGTGGACGAGGTGGAGTCCACGCTGAGTCAAACGAGCGGCGACCTGAGTCAGCCGTCGGCGGACTGAGTCAATCCGTCTCTCCCGCGGTAGTGATTCTGCCGAGCTGATTCAGCTCAGCCGCGGGCTAACTGGTCGGGCTCTGCGATCGGCGCCGGGTCCGAATATGGCCGCGAACCAGTTGCTCGGGCGTCAGGTGAAGCCTCTGACCCGAATCCGTTCGACGACCTATCGCCGCCCGGCTGATCGAAATCGACCTGCCAAATATATGCACGGACTGTCTCACTGCTGCCGGCTCGAAGCAGCGGTGATTACATTGCCGCGGCCGATAAGTGCTGATGGCTTCATTATTCGCGTGCACACGGCTGTTGCGACACTGCGATGGAGCGGTATCGCATATCTTCAACCACTCCAACCCTTATCGTGTGCTGGCATGTATGGCAAGTAAGATACGATCGCGTATTCAGACGGTCTTATCCGGAGAACAGTAAAGCTCTGGTTCGTGAGTGCTGGCGAGTGCTTGGTTTAGCGTACTCTGCAGTGCGGCGAAGTGGCGCGAGCGGCCTGTCAGCTGGAGATCTGGTCCCCTTACCGCAGGTCGTGGGGATCCTCTTATGAGCTCAGCGTTATCTGTTGATGTCTAGGCCAGTTTTTTGCTCTTTATCCACATCGGAGCCCACCTCAGTGGCATTTTTCTGTGTAGCCGACTATTTTACTGTTCTGTGGTAACCGGGCGTTAATGCTGAAGCCATGGTGATGTGTTGTCTGAGGACATAAAACAGGTTTGCCGAAAACTGGAGCGGGTAAGTGAAGATTACAGTACGAAGATGCCGCCGTTAGAGCGGTCACCACGCCCTTTCCTGCTTGGGTTCGACAACCTGAACTACTAATGCGGCACCGAACACCTCCGCCGAGAGCGGCCCGTCAGATCTGGACGGCCGGTCCGCTGTGGTTGCGCCCGTCACGTCTGATCTCGGGTCGCGGAAGAGACACCGCCCCTATCCCTCCGGTCTGACGGACCCGGCCTCCAGTCGGCCTCCGAACCGGTGACGGGTGAGACCCGGTCGTCACCCGTCTCACCCGCCGCGGGCCCTGTCCCGTCACCGGCCCGTCACCCGCCGGGCCGGTCGGCGGAGCAGCCCGGCGAGCGGACGGCGTCTTTCATGTCGGCCCGGCGCGCCCTTCACGGCTGTCCGGTCAAGTTAACCGGTCGTCGACGACCCCAGCCGCGGCACTCATATTCAGTGGCGGCGCTGTTTGAACCAGCCCGCTATGGCCATCGCCGCGGTGACACGCGTTGTTTGAGTTCGAGCAGGCTGTCATATAATATTGGGCGGAGACGCCAGACGTGTTCTGCAGTGAGATGCATTCGCCGTGGCTTCTTAAGGAGCTGATGATGGGATAGTGGTCATTGTTGTTGACATCATATTCATTGCTCTCATTCTGAACACGGGTTGTCCGGTTCGTGGTTTATTACGATGCAAATTGGTGATGACACACTTCGAATGTTTGAATTCAAGATATGTCTGTACTTCCAACCGCGTAGTTCTCACTGCTGGTGATCTTAAGTGGTCAGGCCTTGATGACAAGGTATGATAGCGATACCTCGGCTGAAAAACATTAACACTTCGTTCCGTTCTAGAAACGCACGTTGATTGCCAAGATGATGCCGGTCATTTCTCACAACATACTTTTGTTTTGACTCTGTTTCGCAAGCCCTTAGCACAGACCCCTGAGAATCCAAGAAGTCGTGAAACTTCTTATCTCTCTGGGCACCAAGTAGTTACACGTCACTTGTGGGCAGCACGAACACCCTCCGAAAGTCCGCTGAAATGCACCGATTTACCGAGGCGATGGCCTTGCCTCACGACTTTGCCCATCGCGGTTGTACGGCAAGGCAGCCACGACCATTTTTACCCTATGAGGACGCGAGGTCGAGTATAAAAACAACACCGATTGCCGTCTGGCCTGGCCGCGCTGCGGCTATCGTTGGTTACATTAGCGATATTTTACCGACCGACCGTTGCATTTTTAACATCTCAGATCACCTGTTCTCTGGAGTCGTTCCGCGAACCCACCTCAATCGACACCCGACTCGGCGAGAGCTGATCGCAGGATCCCGTTTTGTCGCGAAGACGACACGAAGACGGATGGCTCTGCCGGCTCCGTGCTGCTGACCGCTCCGCTACGGTCCTAGCAACTCGCTGTCCAGCTTAGACAGCTCGCCGACCGAGCTCAGCCAGCTCACCGGCCTGCCTCAGACGGCCCCCGTGGCTGGCGCGGCCGGCTATTTGAATTTCAGATGGCGGCGGCTGCGCGGTGGGTCTGTCCACGCCGTTTTCCTGGTGGTCGCCTGACGACCTCGTCTGCCGGCCCTGCTGACGGGACGCGGCGGCCACCCACCGGAGGGGCCGCACTAAAGTGATTCGTCCGCGCCGACACCGTGTGACGCCTCGTGACGGATCGTGACGTGTCTGAGTCGATCGTGACAGCCGTAACGGATGGGAGGTAGATGGAGCGCGACGGGACGCGCATGGCGTCTCCGCTGCGGACCGTGAGGTGCAGAGGAGTGGTGTTCATTTGGAGCGTGTGGGCCGCTCGTGAGGTGTCGGTGAATCAACTGACGCCAGCTGGCTGATGGGCCTGGAGTGTTGCCGACTGTCTGCCTGGGACGTTAATTACACCGGCCGAGCTGGTCTTATACAGCAGGCGACGCCACTGGCAAGGCTTCGCATCTGCTGATGAAATAGTTGATAGTCATTCCTGAAGATTCGGCATCTGGTTAGCAACCCTCTTTGAACAGCAGCTGGACCTTGATGCGAGACCCTCCGTGGTCGACGTCCTGACTCCGTCGCGGCAGGCATCGGAGTGGCAGAGGCGGACTGAGGCTCCCGTCCAGTGCTGGAAATGAGGCCGCTTTCTGGTCCCGGCGTTTTATTCTCCGGGTGGGTTAGCCCCGTCTAGCGCTTAGCCTTTCGGGACCCTCTCAGAGCCGCGGTTGTTTTTGCCGCTCGGCCCATTCGAGATACAATATTGTAGTCACACGAAGTTTATTTGGGGCCTCTGAACATACGACTTCGAAATTAATCGATTCTACAAAACCTTTTTCTTTCAGCTATATGCATACATTTAACAGTAACTCCACACTAGGCTGGTTTGGCTGGCCCTAAATGAGCTTCGTGTGCCTATTAACTTTGCATCTCGACTGCGGCGAGCGGCGAAAACAACCGCGACCCTGAGTGGGTCCCGAAAGGCTAAACGCTGGACGGGGGTAACCCACCCCGAGAATAAAACGCCGGGACCAGAAAGCGGCCTCATTTCCAGCACTGCTCCCATCCCGACCCTCTCAAACCTCCCGAACTCCATCCTGACCAACACCGACCTGCTGCACCTCTCTGACAGCCGTGTCCCTGTTTTCAGCTCGTCACCGCGACGTCACTTGAGCCGCGCACGGCGCGTGCGCGCTGCCCATTCTCCGCCCTCTCCTGTGATATTATGTCTGCGCTCGCGTGCTCCGAGCTTGCCGTCGCCAAGTGCTGCTAGTCTTCTCTCTCGGCCGCCGCGCAGTCAGAATGCTGCCGAGCAGGGGCGGCATGTTGCTGGGGTGTGCGCTGGCGCTGTGCGCCGCGCTTCAGGCGGGCCTGGTGGCTGGCCAGCTACCGCCGGAGTTCAACGACGGCAGCACGCACATGAAACAGAAAAGTAAGTAGAAACCCGAGTAAGCAGCGCTTATCGAGGTGAGAAGTATACCTACCTCTCACCATATAGGTGCGTGAAAGGTAAGCAGCTCAAGTCCCGGCAGCTGCACCAGTCGGAGTTGGAAGCGGTGGTTATGTGAGTACCATCTACCCGCAGAGGAATCCGCGGCCTGCCGCGCCAGATCCTCTGCGGAATGTCTGTCATTGCTGCGGTGATGTATCTTCAGTGTGGCGATACTCAAGGACAGCGCCCTGTGTGTTTGACCAGATATTGCATCATTGACGTTTTTGATAGCATTTCGTTTGGCTGTTAGCTTGTAACGTAATTCTGATGGGATTAGAATGGCGGTAGGCTTTGACTGGATAAACTAAGTGCGCACCTTGTCTCGAGTTTAAGCAGAAAAGCTGTTGTTGTCGTGCTGACGAGAGTGACGTTTGGTTTTTCAGTTTGTATCGGCACTAGCGGACGAATGTCTGTGCCGGGAAACCGGACCACCCACTACCAGAACCTCAGGGATCGCTACACCAATTGTACCTACGTGGACGGCAACCTGGAGCTGACCTGGCTGCAGGACGACAGCCTCGACCTCAGCTTCCTCCAGTACATCAGAGAGGTCAGTCGTGGTGTCCGCCTGCAGTGTGGAATCTCCGCCACCTCTAGTATCGCAGAGGGGTCAGTCGCAGTGTCCTCTGGTAGTATGGAGTCTCCCCATCTCCCCTTCCTCAGAGAGTTCAGTCACATTGGCCACTTGCGGCGTGGGGTATCCCTAGCGTCCACTTCATCAGAAGCTTCAATAACAATCTCGACACGGTGCCCAGACCTCATATCCCCTGCCGTATTAGTCACGCTTCTCTGAATCGGGGAGACCTGTCAACGTAGGCCTCATACAGTGCATCGAAGTAGCTGGTGTCAGCGTGTCTTCCAGGGCACCGTATAAGCTTCGAGGAAAGCTATGTCACCCCCCCCCCCCCACCAAGAGAACACAGAGTTCACACACCTGTTCTGAACAACAAGCCGGTACAAGTGTACAACAAGGCCAATGCACGTTTCGCTTAGTGTGCTTCCCGAAGTGCATACGTAACTATTTGTTTTCGCCTTTTTCGCTCGGTCTCCTTGACAAGAAGCCGTTTGACCTATCGTCCTCGGTTCGTCTCACACGTGTTTCTATACGGCCCAATCCATATAGACGTCCTGCTCACTTTGCATATGATGCAACGCCGCTGCTTCGGCAGCTTTATGATGCAAGACGGCCCACTGGGCTGGTTTGCATCACATACCTTCTGAAATATAGTCGCGCACGCTTTGGGATGCTCCAAACATGTTACAGATATCAGCGTTGGCTTCGTGTCGGGTCGTGGCGATGCCGGTGGGGTATATCCGGGATACCAGTAGCGGTCAGCGACCATCCAGGATCTAGCCTGTATAATCGGATGGAAATAGAATGAGACCAATGCGGAATTGGCTGCACATATATGTCCTGGGAATGTTTGAGCCGGGTCGTGCCGTGGTCCACCTGTGTGCCAATGCGCTAGTGTGCGAACGTTCGGGACAGAGGCGGTTATCGACGAGCGCTGTGGACACAGTCTATCTTATCGTGTGTCGGTCTTGCCTGTCGCCCACGGTTTCACTCTGTGACCCATCCGGGTGTCAAAACGTGCTCAGATAGGGAGGCAGGGGAGGCAACACAGCCCACTCACACTGGGCCTTACCGTGATAGCAGGAACATGACAGCAGCAATCAGGGCGCATCCTACTAGCGTGGCCCGCACAGATGTTTGGAATGGGATAAAATCGCGTCGACAAACAATCGTTCGAACCGAATGCCGTGGTTGAATAATAAGCTGCAAAGGGCAAAAGTATTTTCGTGTTATTTGCGACCGTCTAAATTGATAAGCTTCGCTGATGCCTAACAGTCTTATACTGAGTGTAGTTGGTAAAAACAGCACGGGTATCCTCCCCTCTCATAATTTATCTTTCGGCGTAAGACGACACAAGGCGGCTGCGGAACGGCACCAACCGAATGGTTTTGAATGTTTTCGAACTTATCTCTAGTGTGTGCTGTGTGGCGTGCACTGTGTATCCTTCCTAAAGAAAGTGGCACCTCGGGTTCAACTGCGCAATGTATTGATAGTGACAAAGTGAAAACAGACACGTTTTGCCGTTGCTTGTTCCTCAATATGTGTCGATTCTTGTGACACACACCCTGCACAATGGCTGTTCAGTGTTCAGTTTCCCCAAAGCGTTCCCAGGCGACAATTCTGGGTCGCTGTCTGTAATGTTGCGTGCAGAGAACAGGACAAGAACACAACGAGGTCGATAGTAATCCCCTGCCCCTCTGGCCTTCCGCCTTCGATAGCAATCAAAATTTGCGTACCGATGCCAGTCAACATAAATCGCCGATAAGGTAACGAGCCAAGTACAATGGTCAGTTTTGCTTTATGTGACTCAAGAAGCGATAAGCCACGACGAAGCACAAGCCCTTATCGATAGTGATAAATTGTGTACGGCTGATCGTGACGTGCAGGCTGTTCTTTTTCTCTTGCATCCAAATAGATCGTCAATGAGCCGTCAATAAGCATGTTGTCAATGCACCATGCCGAATTCTATTGTCCGTGCCACTTTTTTGTTGTGCAAGAAACTCTTCATTGATTGCGATAATTGATAGCCTGAAGCTGTTCCAATGTATCCGAGGCGATCCTATATGGACTACGGGTCCGGTTTTCGGGCGGCGGAGTCGCCCGCTCGGCCGCTCCGTCGGGAAGGAAGTGCGTAGTACCGGTCCAGAGGCGGCCTGCCG
This sequence comes from Amphibalanus amphitrite, assembly GCF_019059575.1. Classification (NCBI taxonomy): domain Eukaryota; kingdom Metazoa; phylum Arthropoda; class Thecostraca; order Balanomorpha; family Balanidae; genus Amphibalanus; species Amphibalanus amphitrite. The sequence continues at coordinate 818,697 of NW_024881628.1, forward strand.
GCTGCCGGACAGGCGTTTGTCTCCTCGCGCCGCTAGGGAAACGGCTATTTGTTCAAAGGCTATCTTAGGGAAGGAAGTTATCTCGTTTCAATTCAGGAAATGGATACGCCCACACCAGGTTTGGTGTAGCATGGAAAGCATCACAAAAATGGGCTTTCACGGAAAACTGCTAGATCTAAGGCACATTTATTACACTCTACGGCCCGTTTTATCATAATCAGGCATTTTGAAAAAAGTTGGGGGTGGGGGGCTTGCTTTATATGTGTCGCAACTCGCAGTATTCAGGTCGCATGAACGTCTATCGAATGCATGGTTCTCAGTAGCCAAATATGCTGAAAGAGGCGCCTGCCGGATTCATGATATTCAAATAAGTCGCACTCAAGCCGCGTTGATTCGTGGGAGGCCTTCCTCATAAGGGTGCCGGGGAAATATCAAACCATTCATTCGAGTAACCTCCTGCGCAACAAGCCCAAAGCTTACGTAATGTGACCCGTATATCTTCATTAAAGCATATTGCAAGGGATTTACCTAAGCACTACGACGGCGTTTGCGTTCCTTGAACAACAACGACGCACAGCGCACTGGATTGGAGCGCTCGTCTCTCGATCCCTTGAGAAGCCACCTCTCCCTCGCCGGCCTCCGTCCCTGCCCGCCTGTTTAGTCCATCCCTCTCTACCCCGCAGGGCACGGCTGACCCTCCCTCCTCCCTCCCTCCTCCCGCCGACTCCGGCTGCTCTCCCTCGGCCGGCTCGGAGGCCGCAGACCGCCGCTGTCGCCGCCGCGGGGCTAATCATGCATCTGCTGCTATCTGTTGCTGCCATCTGCATGATGCAGCAGCAGCAGCGGCGGCGGCGTGCCGAGGGCAGCGGCACTGCACGCCGCCGAGGCCGGCCCGGCGTGTGACCGGTGCACGCGCCGGGCGAGGGACACGAGCGGGCCGGGCCACACCCGCTGCCGCTCTCCGGTACCCGCTCCCCAGCCCGCTGAGCTGACCGGGAGAGAGGAACACGAGCGGACGGAGCCACACCCGGTGTATACGCTCCCCGCGCGGGCTCCCGGACTGTCAGTTCCTCAACCTCTACTGCCCGATCTCCGCGCTTCTCTTCTCGCTCTTGCAATTAGCTCCCTACTCTCCTGCTCCCTTCTCTCTCCTCTCTCCTCTCTCCTATCTCCCCAGTCCCCTCTCCCTCCGGGGGTCCGGCCAGGTGGCGAGCCTTCGTGAAGGACGGAAGGTCGAGCAGCAGCTCCTTGATTCACGACGCGCTCACCCAGGCTGTGCGATGATTATTCAGCTCACACTTCTCGTTAGGTGCGACAAACCTCTCTGGAGTCTTGGGATGAGCTTCACGTAATCCGCGTCGATGATAGCGTCACTCAGTCCGATAACGTTATTCTTCGCCTAACGAGCGAAGGCCGTTCATCACTAGGTCTGAGGCATGTCTTCCGATGCTCTTCTCCTGCCCATATTCGTGCTTAAAATAATAATGCTTTAAAACCTATATCAGCGTGAAAGCTTTCGAAATCGACCATTCAGAGATCGCCGCTCTAATTGTCAGGCTATAAAATTGATGAAGGCTGTGGCCTGTATTGGAAGCCCATAAAAAGCCCGGTGTACCCGTTATATGACCCACGTGACCGGTGGGCGAGCTGGCGGAAACCTACATCTTCGGCACTTGACCGTCTTCTGTGGTCAGCGAACGGCTCATAAACGATACTGCGGGGCCCAGCTACTTGCATTTGGAGTGGATAAGCGGCTTAATAACCGGCACCTCTAGCTTGGCGGGCGTGCGGTCTGTAAACCGTCAGCTCTAGCCGGAGGCGGTGGCGGCGCCGTTGGAGGCAGCGGCGGCGGCGGCGGCGGCGTCATGTCAGTGACTCGCCGGTTGGCGGCCGCCGCCACCGCCACCGCCGCCGGCCGCCACGCCATTAACCGGAACATTAATTTGTGAGCCGGCTTCAGATGGAGAGAGATACCGGGCCGAACCAACAGCGGCACGGCAGCAGGGCCAACGGTCGGTCCCGGCCACCGGCGCCGCTACCTTGCAGCGCACTTCACACGAGTCTGTCTCCGCGTCAGGTCACACCAAGGTCACTCGGTGCACGCGGGGACGCCAGCGACAGCCACCGGTCAAGCACGTTCTCGCTACTTTACACATTCAGCAGACATTCAAAGCTGCTCACTTGTCCGAAGATCACCCAGACAGCCAGCGTTTAGGATGCGCGATGTGGCCTGTGGCCTGTTTTCGTCGCGGTCTAATCATTTACCCGGACAGCCGGGCCGTGGTCACCTTTCCCATGACCCTGTGTGGCGGCGGCGGCGCCTCGCGCAGCTGACGCAGGCGCTTCTGAACGCGGTCGGTGCGCAGTGCGGCACATCAAACCGCTGACCGAGAAGATATCGATAGCCCGTCGGACATCGATCTCGTGCATTCATTCCGCGCCGTGACCAACGTGATGTAAAGCGTGCGAACACAGGCTGAATTACAGGCTCGGAGAATCTGGCTGATGCATCGACCGATAGCATGCGACCCGAGAGGCTCCCCTGCGTGACCTGCGTGACCCGGCCGACCCATGTGACCTGAGCGACCCTTGTGCTCCCCATTCGCTGCGACCGGTATGCGTGACGTGGCCTCTCTGTTCGACAGGTGACCGGCTATGTGCTCATCTCGTATGTGGACGTCCGTCGCCTGGTGCTGCCTTCGCTGCAGATCATCCGCGGCAGGACTCTCTTCAAGCTGAGCGTTCGCGACGAGGAGTTCTCACTCATGGTGACCATGTCGAAGATGTTCAGCCTGGAGATGCCGGCCCTGAGAGGTGAGAATCGTTCGCCTCAAGGAATGAGAAGTGTCGGGTGAACGCGGTGCGCTGGGCCGATGTGTGGTAGGAGAATGTGTTCGTGTTTGCTTCTTGTCGGCGCTGTGGTCGCCTACCAGGCATTCGCGTGATATGGCCATAGTGGGCGGGAGAGCTCCACTCGCGAACATGCAATGCCCCCACCTCAGCTGTTTGTTGAGCTGCCGAGCCTCGACTGAACACCCAACGGCTTCACATTCCTGCCAAGTTTTAGCAAAACGAAATGCTTATCCGAATATGCTTGGGAATATTTTAATATACTGACACGCGGATTGTTGGGGCGCCTTCTTTGATCATATTGCACATTACTTCGTAGGGGCAATGACACTGTCTTCTTTTCGTGTATTGGCTAGTGAAATTTCTATTTTGACGCAAATCGAGGTCGTATGCAGTCGGATTAACAACAATCCCCGTGACGTCCTTGGCAGATATTCTGGCGGGCAGCGCGGGCTTCTTCAACAACTACAACTTGTGCCACATCAAGTCCATCAACTGGGACGAGATCCTGACAGGGCCGGGCGCTCACGACGTCTACGTTTACAACTTCACCGAGCGCGAGCGTAACTGTTCGAGCTGCCATCCGTCGTGTCCTGCCGAGGGCGGCTGCTGGGGACCGGGCCCCGACAACTGTCAACAACTGAGCAAAATCAACTGCTCACCGCAGTGTCACGGCGGTCGCTGCTTCGGCCCGGAGCCGCGTCAGTGTTGCCACCTGTTCTGCGCTGGAGGTTGCACTGGACCCACCCAGTCGGACTGCCTGGCCTGTCGCAACTTCTACGACAACGGCGTCTGCAAGCAGGAGTGTCCGTCCATGATGCGCTACAACTCGATCACGTACTCGTGGGAGCCGAACCCGGACGGCAAGTTCGCGTACGGCGCCACCTGCGTGAGGGAGTGTCCCGAACATCTGCTCAAGGACAATAGCGCTTGCGTACGTGCCTGCCCAGCCAACAAGAAGGCCAAAAATGGAGAGTGCGTGCCGTGCAACGGGCCATGCCCCAAGACGTGTCCCGTGGACAAGCTTGAGATCATCCACGCTGGTAACATCGACAAGTTCAAGAACTGCACGATCTTGCAGGGTTCGCTCCAAATCCTTCAGCATTCTTTTGATGGCTACCAAGAGATCTACGAAAATTATACCTTCGGCCCTCACCATGGCAAGATGCATCCGAGCAAGCTGGAAGTATTTAGCACCGTCAAGGAAATCACCGGATTCGTCAACATCGACGCCTACCACCCGGAGTTCCGCGACCTGGGCTTCCTTCGTCGTCTGGAGGTGATCGGTGGACGCTATCTGCACGAGTACTTCTCAGCTCTGTATGTAGTGAAGACGTCCCTCGAATCACTCCGTCTGGACTCGCTGCAAAAGGTACGCTCCGGAGGTGTGATGATCGTGGAGAACAAGAGACTCTGTTTCGCTGAGGGCATCAAGTGGCAGGCCTTCATCTCACGGGAACAGAAATCTCAGTCCTACGACGTCATGGTCGACAAAAATCGCAACGCTTCTGAATGTGGTAAGTACCAAGCAATTGTTGACAGACTAACTGGTCTCACTGTGCAGAGATGTCGGTAAACTCAGTGTGTTTCCTTATTGGTAAATTGCAAAGCTGTGTAATCCGTTGTACTTCCCACGGCTGTGGCCCACCCATTTGTTCACTGTCTGCCGATGGACCTCTCAATAGCCGTGGGCCGACGAGTGTGACGTCCCACTGCGTTCTGAGAAGTGTCGCCGTGTGGGGCTGTCGCTGAGAGTCTTGTTCGCTTGCAGCCGCCGACGGCCAGGTGTGCCATGAGCAGTGCACCGAGGACGGCTGCTGGGCAGCCGGCGCCGACAGCTGTCTCCACTGCAAGCACTTCAGGGTCGGAGAGCGCTGCGTAGAAAAGTGCGACAAGACACTTGGGTAAGTCTGCCAAGAATGCGTGTACGTTTTCTTGCCCAACAATACGCATGAAATAAGGATAACATATTTCCTTGAAGCGTTGAGGCGAACCCTATATGCGCCTGTTTGTACTTTTCAAATGCTATTCAGGGGTGCTGCTGTCTTGTTCATGAGCAGTGGTGACACGTGGCCACTACCCTCTTTGCCTAGCGTCCCGCTAGTCGCTGGAAGCCGGATCGATGGTCTCTCAGAGTCGTGTATGTCAGACAACTCCTCACCGGTCTTTGAGGCCGTCATCCTTCCTGGTATTGTGTCCAGCAAGGATATCGATCACCTTTCGCGTTCCATCACCGATCGCTACAGCGAGCGGTGTCGTGCCCAGCAGCAGCCCCTAACCGATGTCTCTCCTCTTGCAGCATGTACCAGAAGTCCGAGGACACTTGTGCTATCTGCCACGAGGAGTGCGACGGCCCGTGCACAGGCGAGGGTCCCGGACAGTGCGACCGCTGCAAGCACGTCAAAGACGGACCTTACTGCGTGGCACAGTGTCCATCTACCAAGTACAACTCTTCGGGCGAGTGCCTTCCCTGTCACGAGAACTGCGTGGGTGGATGTTCTGGGCCAGCCAACACGGTCGGAGAGGGCGGATGCTTCAGCTGCGAAGGAGCCATCGTCGGACCCAACGAGGAAGTGGTAAGTGCCGTATGTCGTTTGACACAGTGGGAAGGCGTCAGTTGTTTGTTCAGGCCGGACTGGGCCAACAGCACGATGAACATGATGTGTGGGTGGAGTGGTTGGTGTGCGGCTCCAAAACTGTCGGCAGATAGCCTTTGGCTCGATATTTTATTCACAGCTGTGTTGTTTTATTCGCAACTCCAAGGGGCAGCCGATTGAGGCATCACATGTAGCGCGCCGTTTCTCATCTCGCAGCTAATGCGTAGTAGTGGTTCGCTCCACATTTGCATGTATTGTCACTCTATAATGGACCGCGGTGGGCGGTCCCAGTGCGCCATTTGCACCTGCCACACCGGTTTTGTGGCGTCCTCGGTCTGAGCGACACCTCGCGGCATTTGTGATGTCACCCCGGCCGGGATACAGATGTCGCCGAAGCAGTAATGTGCTGGTAGCGGACCGCTGCACCTGCAGACTGTGCAGCGCACCGCCAGCTCTGTTTACCTGTCGAATTCCTGCATTCAGATGCGCGCTGCGCGGCCGCTCGGCTGAGCTTTACTGTTAGCTTCGCTGCAGATGCCGCGTCGGTATCGCCGGCAATTTGCATGCTGCTCGGTGCGCTGCATGAGAAGCGACGTTCGCCGACGATTTGCATTCGAGAGTTTCGTGTAAACTGAGAGAGCGAGGGATATAGCGCTGAAATCATGCGCGATCCTAACAGTATCGTCCGAAGGTGACGCCTTCTCTGGTCTCGGCTGTCGGCGTGATAACAGCTAGCAGGACAGTCCCGCGCCTCTCGCTGACTGAGGCACCCAGTATGCTGTCCGTCGTCAGTGTGATAACGTCAGGTGACGTCACCTAATGCTGACGTCACCGATGTCTTGGCTCGCGTGTGACGGCGTCGTGTGCTGGTGGTCCACAGGAACGCTGTCTGAATGTGAACGAGACGTGTCCGATGGGGACCTTCCTGGAGTTCGTGGCACCTCAGAAGCAAGGACGTCTTCGGCCGTTGGCAGGCAAGAACATCTGTCGTGGGTGCCACCCACGCTGCAAGAACTGCACCGGCTTTGGGTGAGTACGGCAGCCGCTGTCTGGAGCTTGTCCTGTGACGATTGTTTGCGTTGGGGAGATTGAAAGGGGATGGTACCCATTTCTTACGTTTAGTTTCAACAATGGGTGCACGAATTGGGCAAAAGGATAAGTGAACAATGCATCTTTGACTGAACAAAATCAAAGCAATACTCACGCAATCAGGTCTCTTAGATCATCACGCATCCCGCCCGTTTCCCATTGTTGACTTACGTCGTCTTGACCCGCAGCTTCCATATCAACGTGTGCCACGAGTGCGTGCACTACCGCAGCGGCGAACAGTGCGAGGACGAATGTGACGTCGACTTCTACGTCGACGAAGAGCGCCACGAGTGCCTCCGCTGCGCCGCCGAATGCCAAGGCTGCTACGGGCCCGGCCAGCACTGCAAGACCTGTCGAAACTACCGCATCTACCTGGTAAGCAGACGGCGACACAGATGTCGGCGCGTGACGAGCGGCGCGCAGCGGTAATGCAGACGTTTGGTGCATCGCTAACGGTGATGGCCCTCGCGTCGTGGTACTGCACCGCTGTCGCCGATGTGTATGTATAATTGTATGTGTTCTGTGCTGGCCGGAGACCTTTTGCGATCAGATACGGGGGTCACCCGGGCGTTTACATAGATGTCATGCAAAACACTCAATGGGGGTGCGCCGTATGGTTGGTCGAAAATCATTGAGCAGGCCTTTTGACAATATTTTTACGGGATGCCAATGAGGACCTGCCAGAGCTAGGGTTGTTATGCGAGACATTTGTTTATCGATGAGTCGGAACATGACTATCGCATACGCCACGGTTTCCGCCCTTGTTTGCGGGTAGCAGGGCAGCATCGGTGTATGTAGCGTTCTTGTTGAACTAATAGCTAGATGATGTTAGTATACCCGGACAACACTACATGGACACCACTCATTGATGAATATATCACCGCCTCTTCCTCCCTGCCCTCAGGATTCGGCGGACGGCTCGTCCAACTCGTCGGCGTTCAACTGTACGACGCACTGCCCCGAGTCTCACCCGCACAAGATCTTCCCCGGGGACGACCAGCCGCCGTACTGCTCCACCGAGCCGGGCGTGCTCCCGCTGCATGGCGCCGAGGACAGTGTCACGATCATCGCCAGCTCCGTCTCCGTCACGCTGGTCTTCCTGCTCGTCATCGTCACCTTCATCATCTGCAAGTGCCGCAGCGACCGCAAGAAGGAGGACATGCTCAAGATGACGATGATGATGAGCAAGGAGGGCCTCAATGAGCCGTTGAAGGTGACCAACGTCAAGCCTAACTTGGCCAAGCTGCGTATCGTGAAGGAGATCGAACTTCGCAAGGGCGGTATTCTCGGATTCGGTGCGTTCGGCACTGTCTACAAAGGCGTCTGGGTTCCCGAAGAGGAGAATGTCAAGATCCCTGTTGCTATCAAGGTCCTCCGTGAGGGCACGGGAGCGGACACTAACAAGGAGATTCTGGAGGAGGCCTACATCATGGCGTCGCTGGACCACCCGAACCTGCTCCCCCTGCTGGCCGTCTGCATGACCTCGCAGATGATGCTGGTCACCCAGTTGATGCCACTTGGCTGTCTGCTCGACTACGTGAGGAACAATCGCTCCAAGATCGGTAGCAAGCCTCTCCTGAACTGGTGTACGCAGATCGCTCGCGGTATGGCCTACCTGGAGGACCGGCGACTGGTCCACCGAGATCTGGCCGCCCGTAACGTCCTGGTGCAGACACCCAACTCTGTGAAGATCACCGACTTCGGTCTGGCCAAGCTGCTCGACATCAACGAGGAGGAGTATAAGGCGGCCGGTGGAAAGATGCCCATCAAGTGGCTGGCCCTGGAGTGCATCCAGCACCGCATCTTCAACCACAAGAGCGACGTCTGGGCCTTTGGTGAGTTGGACGTAGGAGCGAAGTTATGCTTCACTATCAAACGATCAGTTGAAGTTAATTTTAGCTGTGCTTGTCACAGTTGGAGTAGAAGCCTGTGGTTCTTCCTCTTTTCATGCTCTGCTTATGGCTAACGGGATTTGGAGTTGGAGTTATTCAAAAGTTACTAAAAGTTATTTTCCTTTTTAGTTATTTAACTTAAAGTTATTTCCTTTGTCAACTTCATCGTTGTTTTATTGCTTACGTTCCATCATTTTCCAGGTGTGACCGTGTGGGAGCTGCTGACGTACGGAGGTCGTCCGTACGAGAACGTGCCAGCCAAGGACGTGCCCGATCTGCTGGAGAAGGGCGAGCGGCTGCCGCAGCCCACCTCCTGCTCCATCGAGGTCTACATGATCATGATCAAGTGCTGGATGTTGGACGCTGACTCGAGACCAAGCTTCAAGGAACTGGCCGACGAGTTTGCCAAGATGTCCCGCGACCCGGGCCGGTACCTGGTCATACCTGGAGACCGACTGATGAGGCTGCCTTCGTACACACAGCAGGTGAGATAACGTGACGGCTCGACGATGTTCCCCTAATGGAACAGAGTGGTAATCCGCCGAGCGAATCACCATTTGCATATTGTATCTGATCTCTGCGACATACCATGGGTTTAGCAGAGGTATTTCTGCGGTGATTGGTGGCGGAGATCCTTCTCAGTGACGATGTAGGTACAAGCGCTGCTCATCGGTGATCCCTCCCCCTCCATTACCGCTCATCTAACCATACCCTCCCCTCGCAGGATGAGCGAGAGCTGATGCGATCGCTGGCGGCGTCTGCGCTGGACGGACCCACGGACGTACTGGTCAACGCTGGCGAGTACCTGAACCCTCAGGGTCCGACGGGTTTCAGCACAGCGGCGCCCTCTCTCCGCTCCGGATACCCCGCGTCGTCACTGGCGACGCTGCAAGACGAGCACGACGAGTGGGGCCGCGCGGCGTCGCCGGCCAGCAGGGCCATCGACTCTCGTCGGCGACCCACCGACAGCAGCAAGTGCCGGTCCGGATCGACGTCGTCCACCCCTGGAGACTGCCTGCAGGGACTCGGTGAGTGGAATGCGAAGGTTGTAGGAGGAGTAGGGGGTGAATGATGATAGGAAAATGACTGTTCAGGGTGTAAGTGCGATGTTTGTGATGCATTTTAAGCACCTTCGTGTATGATTATTTCCAGCGTGTCACAATCATTTCTTCTAGGAACGTTAGGAACGATAATGGTCGAGTATCGTTTTCCTGTTATGGACTTTATAGCCGACATAAACAGAAAATAGCACATTCCGCCGCCCGTGCCGAGTTTCCCGTCATTACTGAGTAACTGACGGGACACGCTCTCCGCCCACTCAGATTGCGACCAGGTGGACAACGACTGTTTCGAGCCGGCCGGCTACTCGTCCCTGCCGGTGGGCGGCGCCGCCGGCGGCTCGGCGGCCTCCTCCGGCCAGGCCACTGTGGCCGGTCTCAAGCTGCACCTGCCGCTGGATGAGGACGATTACCTGATGCCGTCCAACGGCCAGCAGGCCGGCTACATGGACCTCGGCGGACACCAGAAAGGTGAGAGAGCTGATCCACATTATTGACTTGCTCATTTGTTTCATTTTTTTATGATGGCTTACAAGTTTGAACGACGTGAACATTTTATGTGAGTTATGTCTGAATGAATGTTTGACGAGCATTATAGCTGCGAGATTATATGCAATCGATAGCGGTTTTCTGCCTGGGTTCTATCTGATCTCTAACGCACGCGCTCGTCTCCCCGCAGGTGACGCCGCCTCCTCTCAGGCGAGCTGCTCGGGCGAGCACCCGTTCATGCTGAGCATGGACAACCCCGAGTACCACATGGTGGCCAGCCGAGGCCTGCTGCACGGCTCGCTGGCCGGTGGGCCGCCACACGGCTACAACCCCAACGGCTACGGCCCGGGCTACGGCGCCACGGCCACGTACGCGCCTCTCTCGGAGGCCAGCGGGCCGACGTACGCCTCCGGCCGCACCTCGGGCCAGCCGAGCTCCTTCGCCGGCACGCCGCCGGTCAGCGGCGCGTTCGGCGTCGCCGGCGGCCCGTCCACCGGCGCCTATCCGAGCACCTCCCTGCCGGGCGGCGGGTTTCCGCACAGTGCGCCGCCCAGTGTGGCCTACCCGGCCTCCTCCGTGTCCAGTTCTGGAACGTTCGCGAACAGTGCTCCGCCGAGCGGCGCGTACCCCCCGTCTGGAGCGCTGCCGCCCGGCGGCACGTACCCCACCAACTGCTACGGCACCTCGTCACCCAACTCGGTGGGTGTGCCTGTGGCGGAGGGTGCCGCGAGGTGGGCGGCGCGGCGGGCGGCCGCCGAACAAAACTATGATTATTACGGAGACGAGCGGTCGGCAGAGCCGTCTGGAGACGCTGAGGAGTGCCCCAGTGAGACGACCGTGTGAGTGACCGGCCAGGCGGCGCCAGCGTCGCCCCAGTGTGCTGCCTTGTCTGTGTACTACTGTGCCAAGTGTGTGCGGCCGGGACGGCGGTGGCGGTCCCGGCCCGCTGTTTAAAACGAAGTCGTGTGTGTCTGCTGGTCGGCTGGTGGAAACTGCGTGCCTAAGCGATGATTCAGTGTTTTGCCGATCGTGCCGTTACTGTTTTCACTCGATGTGCCTTCGTCGTCTGTGCCTCGTTAATGGGTGTTTGACTTGTGACCAAGGGACTGCTGAAGTGGCGGTTCAATGTGATAGGGAGTTGACATGGGCTACCGCCGTGCCGGGGATAGCAGGGATGTGCGGGGGTGGGCGGGAGGGAGCAAATGATACGACAGCCTGTTTTATACAAATGTAAGACGATACGTGCCTTGTCAATATAGTACTTTATCATACTCGTAAAACTTGTTTCCTTGTAACTGGAAAGCTATCTGCATTGGGTTTACCAGAATACACACGGCTTTACGAAGTATCCATATACAATTATTGCGCAACAAGGATGAAAAAAATGCAGAGATGTGCCTTCAAGTAGAGCTAAGCGACGGGCCACAAACCGTTTGGCATTAATGAAATATGTTTTTAAAAAGCCGACCTTAAACATCAGAAACCATCTGAAACATTATCGTAACAACATACAGTTTTGAACGTTGTCAGCAGATTGACCCATCGCCACGTCTCATCAGCTAATTCTGAATCCATGGACATGGTTCATGTCAAAACATTGTATACGTACCAGACCACGATCTTACGACCTCTCGTAGGGTTGACCCGCGTCGGATTGTGTTTAGTCACGCTCACTGTTAGTGAACTTTGAGCATGACGTGAAACCCAACTCCGCAGATAAACCACCGGCTTCTGGCTCACCAACAGACCAGCCTGCTGCTCCACGGGGCGGATGGGCCAAAGGTCGCGCTCGCCCGGGGCAAGGGTCGCTAGGGGCGGTGCCGTAAAGGGGCCTGGCCGGCGAGCGCCGAGCGCAGTTGCGCTCGCGTAGTGCTTGGGATAGAGATGGCCTCTGTCAGCGCTCCCCGCGCGCTCTGCCGTCTGGCCGGCCGGGTTCGACCAGCTCTGTCCCGACCTGACCTGACTCGGTCGCTGTCCGGGGTCACTGCCACCCAAATACAACGACCAAGTGTCCGCAGCGGGACAGCTCTTCTCCGGGTGCCCCGCACCGGTCTGGCCACCCGCTCCGGGCCGCGAGCCACAGCCAGCCAGCCTCTGAGCGACCCAGTCTCAGCTCCCAGCGCCGACGCAGCTTCCGTCGGCTCCCTTGACGTGGCCATAGACGCAGCTGACCTCGTCGCCACCGATGAGGCTGGCCGGTGTCTCCGCGTCCAGTGGCGGGACGGCTCCGAGTCTCTGTACCCGTTCGTCTGGCTTCGGGACAACTGCCAGTGCTCGGCGTGTTTCCTCGGCCACCCTACGTTCGTGCGCTCCCTGGTGCTTCGCGACCTCGACGTCAACACATCCGTAGAGGCCTGCAGGGTGACCTCGGACGGCTCAGAACTGAGCGTGACCTGGTCGGACGGTCACCAGGGAACCTACGCTGCCGAGTGGCTCCTGCTCAGATCGTTCCGCCCAGAGGAGCGGAGAAGGCGGAGGGAGGAGCACAGCGTGGAGAAGAGCCACTGGAACGCCTCCCAGATGTCCGGGAAGCTGCCCAAGGCTGACTTCCAGCAGGTGCTGGACTCTGAGCCGGCTCGGCTGGCGCTGCTGCTGGCGCTGGAGCGGTACGGCCTGGTGGTGCTGCAGAACTGCGGCTCCGAGTCCGGCCAGGTGTTGAAGCTGATCCAGGCCATCGGTTACCCACATACCACCCACTACGGAACCACGTTCAAGGTGACCACCAAGGCCGACCCCATCAACATCGCCTACACGACCAAGCGGCTCAACATGCACGCCGACCTGCCGTACTACGAGCAGCAGCCGCAGGTGCAGCTGCTGCACTACCAGCGGCAGCACGGCGGCGGCGGAGGGCGCTCGGAGTTCGCCGACGCGCTGCACGTGGCTGCCGAGCTGCGCCGTCTGCAGCCGGAGGCGTACCGCGTGCTGGCAGACACACCCGTCGACTGGGTGAACGTCACCCTGCCCGGGGAGACCGGTCGCAGCCACCACAAGCTGTACCGCGCGCCGGTGCTGCAGGAGGACGCCGAGGGCCGTCTGGTGGGACTCCGCTTCAGCCAGGCCCAGAGGGACTCCTTCTTCGGCGTGCCTCTGGGTGTCGTCGACCGCTGGTACCGCGCCTTCGCCCTCTTCAACCGGATGCTGAACGATGAGGAGTACAAGGTGAGCTTCCTGCCGCAGCAGGGAGACATGGTGATGTTCGACAACACCAGGCTCACCCACGGAAGGGAGGACTTTGAGTGGCCCGAGCAGGCCACACAGAGGTGCCTGGAGGGCGGCTACATTGGCCTGGATGACATCAGAGACCACAGGCGCACGCTGCAACACCGGCTCGGCAGAAACGAGTTCGGACTCTGAAGGGAGCGGGGCGCGGTGGTTTTAGATGTCTTGAGCCCGGCTTGAGTCGCACCGATGTAATGCTTTCATCGGTATCATCGATAAAATAGTCTTATCGATCAGAAGGAAACATCGCACAACCAATGCAACTTTGTGTGTCGTCTAATCCTAGGTAGTATCGAACCTATGTCAATTGTCAATGCCTCCTAAGCTAAGAGATGACAAGTTTCCTGTGACGCATTATCGGCACGTTTGCGTGACATGTAAAACACGTGAGTTTGTTAATGTTACGCGCTAACAGCCAACATACGTCGCCATCAACCCGTGCCCAAGTCCACCCTGTAGTGCGTCGTTTGTTTACTCCGTAACGCTGAGTGATCAGACCGAAGCATGTGACCGATGCCAGACCTGCTGTCTATGTGTCTAAAGTCCAGACGGATGCTATCGTCTGGATATTGTCAATTGGGTGTCCGACTTGCATCGGAGCTACTTCGTGCGTGGATCGTTGTGGTTGAACGATAGTGACACGAATGGAATTATTTTGTTGTACGTACTTCAAACATGCGAAGTAGGTATCGATCGAAGCTGTGAGCTAGATGTGAATTAATAGATTATAGCGGTTAGGGATGACTCAATTGCCACTTGACCACATACCTAAGTTTTGAGGAGCAATAACTCCCTGATCGATATAGCTTACAATATATTTAGGTACTTCTATGGTAGATCATGGTGCAAATGCAATTGTTTTTTTAGCTGATGCTATCTTCGATATTTGTTTGATTTTGTTCTTTTAAAACACTGGTGCTGTGAAAATAAATCCGAAAACTGAGCTGGTTTGAAACGGGGCGTTGATAATAAGTTTTCCATTAAGATTGATAAGTAAAACCCATTTCACGCTCATCTCGCCCGTTGTGAATGTGCTCCGTCGACTTCATCGTTTCGAGCATTGCATTTTGTTGCGGAGCTAGGATTGTTTCCGCGATAGGCGGGTATTTAGGAGCAATGCCACAATTTCTTCGCTGAGTGCCTGATTTAGTTTCTTATAAAATGATAAATTAAATGGAAATATTAAATTTGAAACTAAAATAAAATGCAGATTTATGTTCAAAAGCTGCGCAGTAACACACGTCAAGATACGGTCTTTAATTTCGAGGGGAACATGCCTAGTGCTTCTTAAGATAATTCCCACATTTTCTGGCGACGCTTAACTACGATATCTAACTGTTCATTCGCAAAAATACGAAGGCTGTCAACCCAACAACGAAGGTAAACCCGGTCGCTAAGTAATGGGAGGTGGAGACTCAAGAGCCTGGCCAAGTGTGCACAACACATCTCCAAATAACCGACAACCGCATTGCAGCATTGATATATCCGGCGAACGATGAGGTAAGGCACACTTACATCTTCGGTACAGATTAGCCAATATTACGGCGAATGAAGCAACAGCCAAGCGTGGTGGTCGGGGCGAGCAGAGAGGCGGAGGTGGGGGCGGGGGGGGGGGGGGGGCGGAGTCTCCCAGCTAGGTCCGGCCCGGAGCCGGTCTGAGCACCCGCCGCCGCCGCGGAGTGTTGCGTCTGCCGTTTCCGATCGCCCCTCCAATGTAGGCCGGCCGATGCGGCCGCCGCACCAGGCAAGGTCACACCGTGTCCGGTCGGAAGCCATGTGGGGGCGGCGATATAAGCGACGCCGGCGGTCCGGTAGGTACAGTGCCAGTCCAGCGGTGGACAGAGACAGACAGACAGTTGGCAGACAGTTCAGCTCGCCTCAGCAGCCATGCAGTGTTCGATGATGTGGGCCGGTCTGCTGCTGGGCCTGGCGGTGGCCGTCACGGCGTCGGAAGTCAGCTCGGAGCGGCCGCCGGCGTCCAACGTCACCTCTCGGGCGCTGCCGGTCACCACCGGCCGGCTGCTGCAGACTGTCGACGAGCTGCTGACGGCGGCGCTGGGGCCGGCCGGCCGCGCCGCCGGGCCCGTCGGCGCTCTGCAGGCGCTGCTGGCCGCCGTGCCCATCAAGCTGGCCGGCCTGAAGGCGGCGCTGGTGGCCGCCGCGCCCGGCATCGCCATCGCCGCTCTGGTGATCGCCATCATAGCGCTGGCCAAGGTGGGCGCCCTCTACAAGAAGCTCGGCCTGTCGGCGTTCGACACCGTCCACGAGGCGCTGCCCAAGTTCGGCCATCCCGGCCACGGCTTCCCCGAGCACGGCGAGTACGACGGCTACGGCCGCTACGACCCCTCCGAGTACGCCTACCACGACGACAGCTACGAGCACGGCGGCTCGAGCTACGCCGGCTACGCCAGCCGCGGCGGTCAGGCGGCGGGGCGGGTGGACGACAGAGCGCCGGCGGCGCATGCTCGGTTTGGTCAGACCGAGTCGAGGGTGGTGCGGCGGACCCAGGCGGCGGCGGAGGCGGTACCGCACACATGGAATTGGCAGTGATGTTTTGTTCTTATAACTTGTAATGTATGTACTATGTACAACAAATCACACACAGACACACGTGTATGCGATTGTGAGCATCGTCAAACATACCTAACCAAAGATAGAGTTATTTCTTGTTACAAATCCTTAGAGGATTATATTAACGATAGTTTGTAGCTTGCTCAGCATAAACGGCCGACCAGAATAGACACACAACTGCATCTGCTGTTTTTGTTTTATGATACTCAGTATTGAGACAAACTGCCGTCTCAAATGACGTCCAATGCCGTGGCCGGGCCGGGTGTGCATGAGTCTGTTTGTCCACATCCTGGGCATGGTGGTCGAAAGGTCATTGGGGTCGGGGCCTCGGTCAAGGGACGAACTGTGAGGGGTCAGATGGCAACAGCTGACGAAATAACGATAAGAACCGGACTGATCTGGGTTGAACCGGCTGGGGCCAGCACTAAGTGGACCTAGCTACACAAATCCGGTATCTTTTAGCCTGTATGACTTGGCAACAGCCGCGATAAGATGGCAGTGCCAGATGAAGGTCAGATGAAGGTCATGGAAACTCGAGAGGTTGATGGAATTCCCAATCTTAATACAGGGCTCGACACATGACTCAACTACGAGTTGTTATTGTGTGACAAGACTCCAACTCAACTTGCTAAGACAATAAGTTAATAAGTTCATAAGTTCGATTCGGCAGGTCTTCCTGCGTCCATTTGGTGGCTTTCCCGACTCGCTAGCTCAATTTGATCGGGAGTTATAGACGAAAAACTAATATGAACCAAATGAAGTCATAAATAACGTCACGCAAGGTCAACATTGTAAAAGTGACGCATCTAACCCTGCAAGGAGTGCACCAAATCACGATTCTGTGTGCTTGAGATAGTTGGAGATCGGTCCCCGCGCCAGAATAGCAGTTTTCATTTTTCCCCATTGACTTATAATGGTGAGGTCACGAAAATGACCTGACCTCATATGACCTTTAGGAAAAATCCGAGATATACAAGTTGTGAGACTCGTAATGGATATTAGCCCCTGCAAGTTTCATTGCCCTGTGAAAGGTTCTCTGGCAGTGAGGGCGTTGCGAATTTGCGACATTTGAAGACCGTGCAGAGGTTCACTTATGACTTCATAGGTCAGTGACCTGACCTGATTTGAAAACGTGGTTGGTGTCAAAAGATCCAACTTGAATCAAAGGTGAGGTATGCCAAGTTTCAGCTCTCTATCGCCAGCGTGTTCGGAGCTATCGCGAAAAAAAAACTATAGGGGGGATGGCACCCCCATCGGCCGGCGAGGGTTAAGCCTAATTGTAGCGAATATTAAGTGGAATATTATGTTATGTACATATTTATGTTACACACACACACACACACACACACATATATATATATATATATATATATATATATATATATATATATATATATATATATATATATGTGTGTGTGTGTGTGTGTGTGTATTCATATTTAGTTATTTATGATTATGTAATTTTTTCCTTTTCTTTATGCTACCTTAAAAAGCAAAATAATATGCAAATTATTTTTCGCAAATTATCATTTCGAAACGTT
The DNA here is from genome assembly GCF_019059575.1 of Amphibalanus amphitrite. NCBI lineage: Eukaryota > Metazoa > Arthropoda > Thecostraca > Balanomorpha > Balanidae > Amphibalanus > Amphibalanus amphitrite. The sequence continues at coordinate 836,006 of NW_024881628.1, forward strand.
TCTTGCGCCTGGAAAACTCCAAGTTTGTTGACCTGTTCGTGGGCCAGCTCAAGGCTACCCTGCGGTGCACGGTATGTGGCCACGCATCGGTTACCTTCGACCCGTTCTGGGATCTGAGTCTGCCAATCCCGTCACGAAGTGGCCAGGTGCGCCTACAGGCCTGTTTTGACCTGTTCACCAAAGAGGAGGTGCTCGATGGCGACGAAAAACCGACCTGCTCAAAGTGCCAGAAGCGCCAAAAGTGCACCAGGAGCCTCTCGATCCAGAAGTTCCCTCGTATCCTGGTGGTCCACCTGAAGCGGTTCTCGCCCCAGGAGAGGTTCCGCGGAAAGCTGAACACCACTGCCGCCTTTTCGATGAACGGTCTGGACCTGTCGCCCTACTCGGCCGGACAGACGCCCTGCCGGTACAGCCTATACGGCGTGGCGAACCACTCTGGCACGCTGCTCTCAGGACATTACACCGCTTACTGCCGACACCCGTACACGGCAGAGTGGTACGAGTACAACGACTCGCGGGTCCACGTGATGGATCAGAGAAACGTCAACAGCGGAAAGGCATACGTGCTGTTCTTTGAGCTGGCCGGCTGGAAACACCGCTCCGGCTCGACCCACGTCTAGTCATCCAGTCACGGGAGAGGAGCATGCGATCGTCACCCGCTCGGGCCCTGTGTAGTCACACCGGCCGGCGCACATTCTGCTTGGACAACTCTAGCCAGCGGCCCATATGCAAATATGAATAAACAAATCGATGGTGTTTTTATTTCTGAGCATTCAAGCCAATTGTAGCATTAAAGATATGATGAGTTTGCTATGCTTTTCTCGACAAGACTCGAGCTCTGATATGATCCAGACACCATTAGTGAGCTTTACATATAAGTGCTAGGTATTTGTGCCTTGTTTGTATAAAATTGATCGGCTTCATTTCAACTGCAAGCTCTGCATCCAAATGTCATTCCGCTGGCAGCATAATAGACGGACTTTGCATTGGACTCAGGAATGTTTTGCTTCTTATAGGCAGACTATCAATCATTTGAGGCTGAAGTGCTAAAATAAGCAGTTTTATAAACAGTTTTATAAAACATTTAACCAACGAGATCCGAGACGAGGTCACTTGCCTGCACTCCAAACACATTTAGACTGCAGATGCAGAGCATTGTCAATACACTGACACAATCTTACCAAATATTTAAGAAAAAAGAAGATTGTTTACAAAAGTTTTGGGGTGAAAGCCCGGGTTCAAGTTACCACGGCGCTCGGAGACCGGCTTCAGTAGGAATGATAAGCTACTCTGCCAGAGCTAGTAGGAATGATAAGTTAGTTAGTAGGAATGAAAAGTTTTGACATCTAAACTCTAATCTTTGATACTTCTCTTGGATTATCCCTAAATTGCTTGATCAAACAGTACCTACATGCGGGTCGTAGCCGGCACGACAAGCCTTGCGTAGCCTTGCTTGCGGCTCTGTCAATCTGTGCATTCAACTTTCCGAACAAAATGTATAACTTTTAAAAACGCGATTGAAGCAACCATTTTTGATATTAGTTTTCACTACAATAGAAGCATTTTCAGCTAGCTGCATTCATTGCTTCCTTTTCAAGCGTTTTTTCACGTTTGGTAAGGGAATACCTGAAGCCACAGATCTCCAAAAGAGACATTATACGTATGCGCATTCAAATGAAGCTGAAGCATTCTATTTTTTACGGTCCGCATCTTCCCGCGTCGCTCGTATGAAAAGTTGTTGTTTTCCTGCCATCATGATTATATTAGATACCATAAGGTCATAACAAGTATAATCACCAAACACTCATAGAAATATATAAAATCGCGGACAGTGATGAGTTGCGTATGAAGATGTAGCGAATGACGGCACTAACAGCCAGCGCTATGCTCTGTACGGTAAAACGCAGCAACAGTTAAAAAACAACAGCCACATTGTGGTTACACTCTGTTCAGACCAAAGCTCGCGGAGTTCGTCCACTCAGCTCCACGCCACAGGCAGCGGCGCCGCCGCCTGGGTCCGCCGCACCACCCTCGACTCGGCCTGACCAAACCGAGCATGCGCCGCCGGCGCTCTGTCGTCCACCCGCCCCGCCGCCTGACCGCCGCGGCTGGCGTAGCCGGCGTAGCTCGAGCCGCCGTGGTCGTAGCTGTCGTCGTGGTAGGCGTACTCGGAGGGGTCGTAGCGGCCGTAGCCGTCGTACTCGCCGTGCTCGGGGAAGCCGTGGCCGGGATGGCCGAACTTGGGCAGCGCCTCGTGGACGGTGTCGAACGCCGACAGGCCGAGCTTCTTGTAGAGGGCGCCCACCTTGGCCAGCGCTATGATGGCGATCACCAGAGCGGCGATGGCGATGCCGGGCGCGGCGGCCACCAGCGCCGCCTTCAGGCCGGCCAGCTTGATGGGCACGGCGGCCAGCAGCGCCTGCAGAGCGCCGACGGGCCCGGCGGCGCGGCCGGCCGGCCCCAGCGCCGCCGTCAGCAGCTCGTCGACAGTCTGCAGCAACCGGCCGGTGGTGGCCGGCAGCGCCCGAGAGGTGACGTTGGACGCCGGCGGCCGCTCCGAGCTGACCTCCGACGCCGTGACGGTCACCGCCAGGCCCAGCAGCAGACCGGCCCACATCATCGAACACTGCATGGCTGCTGAGGCGAGCTGAGATGTCTGCCCACTGTATGTCTGTCTCTGTCCACCGCTGGACTGGCACTGTAGCTGCCGGACCGCCGGCGTCGCTTATATCGCCGCCCCCACATGGCTTCCGACCGGACACGGTGTGACCTTGCCTGGTGCGGCGGCCGCATCGGCCGGCCTACATTGGAGGGGTGATCGGATTTCGGAAACGGCAGACGCAACACTCCGCGGCGGCGGGTGCTCAGACCGGCTCCGGGCCGGACCTGGCGGGGAGCCTCGGGAGTCCGGGACCCTGTCACTTTCCGCAACGCAGCGCCGTTGCAAACCCGCTGCTGGCTGTTCCAGCTTACTACAGGTCAGACGATGCTATAGCCACTAGCCAGTGAATATGTGAACATTGTACAGCAAAACATCAATTACCTATGCTAATAACTGTATAGCTAAATACTATATCAATATGATTGATAAGATTTATATAAGTCTTCAAGATAAAACAACAGCTCATAACTGAGTAAATATTGCTTAGGTATGTCTACATACCTGTATGTGCTTCACTGGTATACATACCGGTATACCTTTATGTGCTTTCATTACACTATGCAACAAAAAATGAAACATTTTCTGTTCCTGGAAAGCGACCGAATTTTTCTTATTCATTGGGTCCTATTATAACCGAAATGGGCATTAGTTTTGATCTGAAAATGCTTTTCCGGTTTTCAGAGACGATTTTCGATTTTTGGCCCCGAAATTCGGTTTTTGGCCCACCGTGTCCGATGTAATTGAGTAATCGACTCGCGGTAACTTTCATCGCCTTTCCTATGCCACAAGCTTTCGAATGATATCTGGTTTTGCATATTTGCGTGCAAAAATAGCGTCATAAATCTATGTTAAAGTAAGAAAATGTTGAAATTTTGTAAAAATTTGACATTTTTTTCGATTTCATTTCAAAATAGAGGAAAAACTAAAGGCCTTATCCAAATTCTGAGCCCAGTTCCTTGAAGAGCATTCAATTTCCGTTCGGAAGGTACCTTTTTAGTGCATTTTATCGGATTCCTGTGGCGTCCAGATTAAGTTAACCTAAACACATATCCTAAGTCATATCACTTAGCATTAACCTGATAACGTATGTTAACGCCATAGGATCAACGAGGGGTCAACTGAGGTCATTTTGTTGACCCCTTGTGACCTCGGGTCACACGCAGGAACTTACTTTTGAGCAGTCCTGTCGCTCAGAATCTTGATCTGTTGGGGGCCCGTTTTTCAAGTGACTCAATCTGGACGCCACAGTAAACCGATAAAATGCACTAAAATAGTACCTTCCGAACGGAAATTGAATGCTCTTCAAGGAACTGGGCTCAGAATTTGGATAGGGCCTTTAGTTTTTTCTCTATTTTGAAATGAAATCGAAAAAAATGTCAAATTTTTACAAAATTTCAATATTTTCTTACTTTAACATAGATTTATGACGTTATTTTTACACGCAAATATGCAAAACCGGAATCATTCGAAAGCTTGTGGCATAGGAAGGGCGATGAAAGTTACCGCGAGTCGATTACTCAATTACACCGGACACAGTGGGCCAAAAACCGAATTTCGGGGCCAAAAATCGAAAATCGTCTCTGAAAACCGGAAAAGCATTTTCAGATCAAAACAAATGCCCATTTCGGTTATAATGGGACCCAATGAGTCCAAAAAAATCGGTCGTTACTCAGGAACAAAATGACTGTTGCATAGTGTTATCTGCGAAATATCATTATATTTCATTATTTCATTACGAAATATTTCATTATTTCATTATCATACGACTTCCGTGATAATATAAACAGTCTGAATTATCTGTGATCTTACGAAACTTATCGATTCGTGCCAAGGTGCTGTACATTGCAATTGATTCGTAAGGCGTTTGATGTCGTTAATGTTCTCATTAAAAGCGAGATTAGACCGAGTCTAAGGTTTTTGAAGGCCTGTTTTAAAAGGCTAGAAGAGTGATACTTTATCCTTACATAGATGAGTTACAAAAGATGCTGGTCAATAGGTTACCGTTCGTTTCTAATACTTCCGACGCTCGGCAACATTTACAAACATGCTTGTTTCTGCAACGCATCTCAAAACTATAATCACCCCTTCTTATTCCGCCGGATATAGCAGTAGCCGTGCACCCTCTGTGGTAACCCGTCGATGAATAATAGCTGCGCAATGGGCGCGTTATACGGCGCGCTCCTGACCGGCCGGTGTGCCGCAGGGTTGCGCAACAGGACCGGTTCGCTTTGGCCGCCACCCGGCCGTTACGCTACGGGGCGGATGGAACAGATGTGTCATGCTGCGAGTCCGGGTCATCTCAGACGGCTGAGGGAGGGGTACAGTTGAGCAAAGGTTGGCTAACACACTTCCGTTGGTCTACGGGGTGTTTTGTATGCTGTGGTTACCGTAGGGTGGGTGTTTTTGTCGCAAGAGGAGGAAGAACGCCTGAGATAGCGCGCGCTTTCCGTCAGTGGTCACGTTTTGTAGGTTAGGTTACCTATTACACGTCAGAGGATTGCAAACCGTTTTCATGAAAAGGAAAGCAGCTTCTTACGTTTAGATGTAGTGGAAGAGGGGTTGCGCTAGAACCAAATTTAATCATTCCTTCGACATTTAGGGCCTGCCTGCGAGAGGTGCCAATTAACCAGCAACTATTTTATTGGCCACAAACGGCATCATAAATAAAGGCATGTATTTGCTCGTTCAGGACAGCCTAGTACAAATATGCAATCAATCAATGGCACTCGCATAATTTTACAGTTTCCTTGCGCAAAACATGTCAACACGTAGGTAAGACACGTCAGGATAGGTGCATATGTTAACAACGTTGACATAAATGAAGCAAGGCAGACGAACATTGTGTCATGAACAAATAATTCCATTGAGCACAATCATATCGATTATAAACGACTCTGCTGGGATTAAACATGCCTTGACCTTGCAGGTCTATAAGCTGGCTGCTATTCCTCGTGTCTTCGTCGCGGCAAGCTACAAGGTGAATTATATAAATATATGGCTTAGAAGAAGGTACTTTCTTCATTTCAAAATTCGTCACAAACATCATTAGAAATGAGTCGAAACAGCCATTCTGTATACAAAGCGCCTGTATTGTTTGAGGCCTATAGATTATCGCAAACGATCAAAATCACAATTCTGAACCCACGATAGGTAAGTACCGGACATGTTTGTATTCCTTTCAGCACAGTAAAACAAGTTTCCTGCAGTATCAGCGTATGATGCGGTTCACAACTTCACATCCCTTAGATATCCAGCCTGGTACGACTATTTACCGCATAACAGACGAACACAGTGTCGCACAACACAGTAGTACACCACTTGCATACACGTAAGTCACACTGCTGGTCACTTTGGCTGAAACTATCGTCACAGCTGCTACACAGCTGTAAACTAGTCACATATGGAAGCATGAAGCACCTTGCTAGCCATGTTACTATACTTATGTAGTATTAAAGAAGTAACATATCTGGCCACGTTCCCAATGCAGTATGAATTTCTTGACAGGAGGTTAACAAGCGCAACCAATTTGTGAACGGTCGTAGTGGCTATGCATAAATCTAACGGACATTATCACATGCTTATACTGCTTTCACGTAAGGATACTGATGTCTAAGACGTCCTATACCCATCCACAAACTGTATTAACCGCAATAAGAAAAAATGTCGTAAATTGTATATATTAATATTTAAACAACCACTTAGGCTTTTTACACATGGAATCCGTTTCTCTGGCGCCTACCGGTCATAGGTATTGTCTTTGAAATACTACACTACTTCCCCCACCCCAATATAGGCACGTGTTTCACGCAAACTTTCTAGTTTCTACTAGCTGCACTAGTATCACTGTATAGTATAGGCCCGCGAACCTACAGACAGACTCGTGGATATGGTATCCTTAATTTTATCTTTATACGATGTCGTGCACTTAAAACTCATCCTTCATCCATTCAGCTTGAGCTTTTCCGTTCATTTCCTGTTACGTGAATGTGCCTTGGTCCCTGTTCAACTCTACACATATTTTTGCTATTTTATATGCTTTGAACATGAATCTAGAAATGCTCCTCTTCTGTTCAAGTGCGCTTGAATGTCCCTCTTTTGTTTGCCTTTCGTTCCAGTAGAAGTCCTTCTCCTGATCAGCTGCAAATGTCCTGGTCACTATTGGTCCCAAATATCCTGATCAGACCACCATTCCACTCGCTCTCTCGTTGAAGCACTGCCGTGGCTGATTGCTTGTTCACAGACCAAGGGCATATAATCGAGTCTCTCCTGCTTAGATAAACACATTCTGGTCGCTTTTCTGTTCATAAATACCTGCTCTGGTCCCTCTACTGTTCAGGTAAACCTACTCTGGTCCCTCTCCTGGAAAGTACACCTATCTTGGTCTCACTCCTGATCAGGTACACCTGTTCTGGTCCTTCTCCTGGTCAGGTACACCTGTTCTGGTCCCTCTGTTGCTAAGGTACACCTGCTCTGGTCCTTCTCCTGATCAGGTAAACCTGACCTGGTCCTTCTCCTGATCAGGTACATCCGCTCTGATCCCGCTTCTGAGCAGGTACACCTGCTCTGGTCCCTCGGATAAGGATCTGAAGATCCTTATCCGGTAAGTACATCTGCTCTGGTCCCTCTCCTGGTCAGGTACACCTGCTCTGGTCCCTCTCCTGCTCAGGTACACCTGCCCTGGTCCCTCTCCTTATCACGTACACCTGCCCTGGTCCCTCTCCTTATCACGTGAACCTGTCCTGGTCCCTGTCCTTATCACGTACACCTGCTCAGGTCCCTCTCCTTATCCGATAAGTACCGTGCTCTGGTCCCTCTCCTTATCACGTACACCTGCTCTGGTCCCTCTCCTGATCACGTACACCTGCTCTGGTCCCTCCAGCTGCGGCAGGTGTTACACTCGGCGCGGCAGCACCAGACGAAGCGGCACTGGCACCGCTGCACGTGCAGCACGGCCGTGGTGCGGTACGGCCGTCCGCAGCAGAGGACGCGGCAGTCGCCCGGAGAGCCGTAGGTGGCGTTACACAGCCTGACAACGAAAAAGCAGAGATTGTAGTTATATGGTGGCGAACGTTTAGTGAAGATGGTGTACGATTTGTGGTGGGGTCGCAGGGTTACATAGCCTATCAAATCAAAAGACTTGTAGCTTGGGGTGTAGGTATGTGTCTACTTTTTTCCGTAAGCTTCGTCAAGGCCTCGCAAGCTGCCACACTAACGTCCGAGATGCTATCGTACCTACTATAACAATACAAATATAAACAACCAAAACGGTATAAAAACGGGCTCGGAAAGAGAATTATATCGGGTTGCCTGAGATTGAAACAAGATGTTTTGTTATTCACCGGTAATGATGTAAACTTCATGCTCATGGTCTATTCGCTAGGTATTGTCACGCCACGAACTTGTGACCTGACCTTTGAGGTTAGATTCAGACTTTCACGCCCAGACGAGCTAATAAACTTTATTGCAATGCTGTAGATTATATCTCTTGAACATCCAGGTCATTTAAAAAATTTCCCAAGTCCAGCCGTAAAAGTAAGGAGGAGGCTATGCTCAATCGTCTGAGTTGGGCAGTGAAGGAAGGAAATTATTTGCTGCCTAAACTAGCCCGCGCACCGACGGGGGTCTGCGCCAACTTCGTACCGACGGGGGGGGGGCGGATGACCGCCCCCCCCCCTGAGATCTCGAGAACGAAGCAAGATAGCGACAAGCGGTAAACGGCATCGGATACGCACGGTTAAGGTCTACAATTTTTACCAAGGTCATTTTCAGGTCAGGTCAAAGATGACGTCACAGGGGTCAAAAAAGTAAAAATGGCGGCTCTAGATATGGAGAGTTTTTCTCGAATAACTTTCGAATTAGTCAAGATAGGAACAAACTAAGGGCATCATCGTGATCCTCTTGTCAATCCGCATCGAATGATATATATGTTGACCTCGAAAGGTCAAAGTCAAAGGTTGACCTCAGGTCACGTGACCTCGACTATGACTATGTTCAGCTCGTCTTGACGAGCTGAACATAATGAGACCATCCGCGCGGCTGTATCTTGTTCCTGTACGGAGTTATTGGCAAAAAACCTTTGGTGACCTCTGATGACGTCACATGACCTTACAGCTGACCAACAGCAAAACTGACCTCAAGGTAGTGAAGGTTGATCGTATATGAAGTCATGTATGGTATATGGGGCCATTCCGACACGTTTTAGTGGTGAAAACAGGGAGTTGATTTTTCCCCCATTGACTTATAATGGGGAGGTCGAGAAATTGACCTGACCTTAGGTCACAAATATCGAAATTCCGAGATATACAAATTGTAGTTACTAATGACCTGATAACATCCTGCGACTTTCAAAGGCTTCCGACATCTACTGTAGCTCTGGCACGGTGACAAAGTTGCAAAAAAGTGACTTGAGGTTGGGTCATTCAAAGTGACCTGGTGACCTGACCTTAAAAGTTAGGAGGTTCAAACTTGCACACCATGTGAAAAATTGATGTGAGAATAGTCGTACCAAATTTCGCGGCGCGTAGCGCGACGGTTTTCCCGCTATTCGCGAAAGACCTCAGGGGGGGGGGGGGCGGATATCCGCCCCCCCCCCGTCGGTGCGCGTGCTAGAGAACGAATATTTCGAGAAGAGAACGACTTAATTTCATGGTGATATAGCGCATCGGAGGTAAAATTTACAGCCAAAGTGTGAGATTCGTAAGCCAAAGTGTGCAATGTTCTGAACCAGCATGCAATACTAAACAGTTCTTTTCATCGAGGTAACCTACCACTACTGTAATGGTTTTCCATGGCGGGGTCAAACGCATCAAGATACCCTGACACGCCACTGCGCAGGACTGATCCGCCGCCGAGTTTCTCGGCGTCTGGAGATTTGGTCGGGTGCGGACTGAGGAGCGCCTGGCCGAGCCCAAGGCGTGGAGGCCACCCATTTACGGCTGTGTTGCGTGCGTCCGAGATGACGGCTCGTCATTGACTGTCTGGGTGGCGAGAGAGCGCCTTGGTGGACGGCTGGGTGTGTGGTTCGGCGGGCCAGAGAGCGCCGGGCAGTCTCGAGCGTCCAGGATGGTTTACGAGTATGAGAGGTGTCAGTCGACTTTGATCCATCTCGGACAGGAATCAGTGATAAGAAAGGGATTGTCGATTACCGGAATCAATCAGCAGACGAAAGAAATCAAGTTTAATGTTTAATTAGCTAAAATTCGTAGCGTCACCATAAAAATGTTTCGCATTCTTGTATCATTTTTAGTTTACAAAATAGCGTGGATCTATCTACGATTTCTTACAGGATTTTTTTCTTCGCCATAGCCCTTTTCTTTGTGAACGTCATTCTATTTCGCGGTATTTATTACACACTAAATTTGCCAATTGTTGCGAATTTGTTCAGTGAGCTACTCATTCATAGATATCACACAACACTTAAGTTTCGGCCCTGATTAGTCCTTTTTCTTACATTAAAAGAAATTGTAAAACCAGAACGCACACATACCCGATCGCAGGTGCATTCACTTTTGCTTGAATGGCCGTTTTCACGACGGGCTATCCGGCCATTGCACCTAATTTGACCAGATCTGCACCTAATCTCTTTTACAGCAAGTATCTGTATTTTATCCATTTATTTCAGTGTTTTCATCGATGATACTCTCTGATAATACGACAAAGCAGGCATATAAGTAATTAGTGCAGCCCTAGCTGATAGCTAGTAAGAGACACACTGAACCTGATTTGACCAAATCTGCACCAAATGTGCACCAGATGTGTACCATATGGCCGTCGTGAAAACGGCTACAATTTATCTAATCATTCAGAACTGAATAGCCCATAAGGTCACATGTTAATCGATAATTTCTCCTCTACCTCTGCCATTCACCACCAACGGTACGATTATAATGCCACCATAAATATTCCGCATGTCCGTTCGAACACGTTATGCAAACACAGATAGACAAACATCGCTCATTACTCTAATAAACAAATGAGACCAATGAAAGATTCGGCACACGGACCTTTCTGCCGGCAGTATTCCTCGGCTCAATTCCTAGAACATATGCAAAGTGACGGTATAATTGTACATCATTTGGATGTCCATGGGCATGCAAGTGTGAGCGCTGCCCGACACGCCATAGCTAATAGGTTTTTAATGACGGCCGAGCACTGTTGCGCCGGCTCTGTTGCGGGGTTTTCGGCGAAGTTCTGGCTCATTCGTCAGTCGGGTGTCGACAGGCGAGCCCGTCCCATCAGCGCAGTCACATCAGGCCGGCCGCTTCCCGGCAGTCGTCATTGGCTAATTGGCGGCAGCCACGCGCCGGCCTGCACCGTCGGCAGAGCCGCGGCCCCGAGTCGAGGCCGGCCATGGGCCCGCGAGTCTCGCGCCGCCGCGCCGCCGCACAGCTTTTCCGATCGGCACGTCAATGAGACCGGCTGGAGCGGGCCTAGCATGATCCCGCTGCAGGAATCACTCCGCGGTTCATTTGGGTTAATTAATGACAGCCAAAAGCACCGTTATGGTATGTAGCACAGAATCCAGGTTTCGGAGCTAGCTGAGCATCAGCATCCTCAAGACACATAAAACTGATTTTCAGGATGGGATAATATTAGCTCATGAGCTTAGCTACAGCCATTTTCAGCGCTGTGAGAAACTGGCACGAGTTCAGAGGTATCCAAGAATAGTTTCGTCCTCATGTTCTGCCCTAAGTCGAAGTTTGGTGGTATAGTGGAACCAGATACCGCTTTACTACGAACGTAATGAATACTTCGTGACTGAACGTTGGTATCGCAAGTATGAAGCCAAAAGTCCTTCGCTAAATATCTCTTGCATCACCAGAAGTCAATGCCCTTGAACATTAAACGGATGAAAACATAATCTCAAGGAACACGCACATACATCACGCAAACAGTTGGTTCCTTTCACCAAACCAACTTGGCAGTTCAGTTCACGCTTTATGTCAACATATCTAGAACTTGTGTTTTGAATTTTGATAATTAAAACAATTGTTGTGTTGAACGAAACAAACCACAAAAAGAATTTGTTAGATGCTGCCACCAACCAGCTTGGTTTTCGGAAATAATATTCAGCAGGTGGAAGGAAACTGGCGATAGCTCTAAGGAATTCCAAAAAAAAAAAAATATTCCATGCCTCATCATCTGCTTGAACAGTCGAGCGACTGTCAGCAATGGCAAGGATTAGTCCCCGAGCATAAAAATGAATGTCAACGGCAAGGAATTTGACAATACAAGGACGAATGCCTATGAGTTGAGCTTTCGAAACATTGACGAGCTGCTAGTTTCACCGTTTCAAGAGTAAAAGCGTTTAACTGGTGGATCCATGGGGCAGTAGGCACTAGACGTGTTAGCTGATTACCCCTCCGCAGCGTCCGAATTTGATGAAATTGGGACATAAGATTTGACTGCACATTGCACAACATTCTAACGTCCATTGCTTGCACTTTGATGGTTTTGTTGTCAGCCGTTTCTTTCAGACTCAATATGTGATCTTCCGGGCATAGAAAGTCATGAAACGTCAGGCGACGACTTGCCTGAAAAGATCATTGTGAGAATATCTATCACGTCACAACTTCGATGAACCAGCCATTCTTTTTGCGGTGTCAATTCAAAGAGCCATGTCTTTTATACAGGCCGATCTCAGGTTTTCCCACATCCATCCATCGGGCCCATCCACCACCGCCACCGCCGGTTGAGGGCTCACCTGTCCTCGGTGCCCAGACTGCCGAACCGCTCGTCCCGGTGGCAGTAGTCGGGACTCTGGTCGCTGTACGCCAGGTCGGTCATCTTCAGACGGCCCCTGGCGGTGTGCACGGTCACCAGACGGCGACGCCCTCGCCGGGACCGCAGGGTCACCTGGGCAGCCCGGCCGTACCGCACCTTGAGCCGCATCGCGACCTCATGGAGCGGCGGCAGCGCGCGCCAGCAGGTGCGTGCACTGCACGAGCCGGACACACCGTGACATCGGCACCGGCGCTCCAGAGACTGGTGAACCACCTGGGGGCAGAAGAGGGGTCACTGACTGGCGTGGACCTGGGGAGGGGAGTGAGCGAGATCGGCAGAACAGTCAAACAGCCTGGGAGGGCCGTCAAGCTGCTCAGCGGGACAGAGTGGTCAGCTCGGAACATTGGTAGACAGCCGATCCGAATCGGCTGGAGTTGTTGGCAGGTTGACAGGTAGGGTTTAGAATGGCTAGACAAAGACCCACATACTGCAGCGGCTGACAGGACGGATGCGCATAAGCTCACGTCTCCAGCTATCAAAACTGGCAATAAATCGGACAGCGCAATGTCGCTAAATCCGCATTTCATCCATCCCTCCTGTCAGTGCTGGTTCATATCATGCATGACGCTCATACCTACGAGTGATCTGCTGGCGGTGTATCCGCCAGGGCTCAGCACTCCACCACTGACCTTCCTTCCCGCTCTGTCGTTATGCCGATCCACCCGGACAGACAGCAGGTCAGCCGGCAGCTGCGGCTCGGCCTTTTTCTGCCTCACACCTCGGGTGAACCTCTGCGCCGTCCGCAGACCGAACGGGACATGATCCGAGCAGCCGCCCCATTTGAACTGGCCGTCCTCTGCGTCTGGGTCTGAGCCGGGGTCTGAGCCGGCGCCGACAGGGGCAGGTGGGAGGGCGGTGATCGGTGGCAGGGGGCCGCAGCCGCACCCCGACACGGTCCCCGCACTGCAGGCCCGCGCCACCGAGCGAACCAGAGCCGCTGAACTGAGCGCCCGAACCACCGCCCGCTCCCGGGTCCCTGGGGGAGAGATGGGGGTAAAACTATGGGAAAACGGCATGAATACATTTAGGCGACTTTACGTACGGAGAGATCTATAGTGAAGCGAATGAACATCAAAAAGGGCTAATAAATCCAGAAAGCTCAAAGACACGGACGCAAATTTGGGCAAATTTTGCGCCAATTTGAGTCTTTTTAATGAAACGTGTCAGCTGCTTCGTGGCTTTATTTGTTGGCAGCCGAAAAACCATGCATACCTCAGAACTCAAATAAAAATTGAAGCTCACACTTCACAGTCAATTAACTAACACACCGCACCCGACACTGACCTGCCATCAAGTCTCTGCCGAACCTCGGCGCAAACTGGACACTGGAGCAGTTCCACCTGTGCCACTGGAACACGTGCTGACACGTGTCGACACTGTGCAGCGCCGCCACGTGCACGTGAGGCATGAGGTGCCGCTGTCGGCGACAGATCCGCTGCTGTCGCCGGTTCAGGCCGTGGCGGCGGCCGGCCAGACGACACAGGCCCGCTGAGCGCCACAGCTCACTGGAAGGCGACGGCGACAGGGCCCGCAGCGCTCTGAAGCAACATAGAGAGGGATACAGGGCAGAGAGATAGGTTTGAGGGAAGGGAACACAGGAATGTGATAATAGGGGTACCTTTGTTTGATTACAAGCTAGGTTTTAGCTAAATGTCCGTCCTGAAGTTGCTGAGTGCTGATTGTTTCTTCAGAATATTGAAAACTTAGGTGTTTAACAAAAGAGAGCATAGAATATTCAGAATTCAAGTACAAATGACCGTCATAGTCTCCAGTGCATCGTTTTTTGCAAACGAGCCCATTGTCACACTGTAAGCTTGCTTGTAAGTAGATGGGTATGACTCGAGGACCGCCGGACGGTGACAGAAACGTTAAATGGGTAGGCTGTACCGCACTACATCGGAGCATTGCGGCGCAGCGTTTCTGTTTACATGGCAACGAACGTCCTAACCGCAATATCCTTTCAATTACCGCAAATAACAAATAGTAAGGCTGCCCGCGACCATATCTTGACGATTTTGGTTGTGCACTGGTAGGATATATGTACTCGTATGTGTTTGAGCTGATGCTTGGGTCTGCGAGCGCTTTACTTAATGAGAACCTCATCGGCATCGTTCGAAAGACTTATTCGGAAAGGGGTGGATACGGGAAAGACTAAATCAAATTGACCTAGAGCTCATAGACGCTAATGAGCCAGCAGTTTCGTGTATGTCTTTCGTTTTTTATCTTCAAAGTTTACCCTGGCAAAACCAAAGGCTTTTCAAAACCAAACCGAAACCCAAACCGAAACCAAAGGGTTTCACATAGGCGGTTGCAAAGTGTTGGTTTGAGCCTTAAGTGAGCTTACTTAATTTATTCGGAAATGCCTTACTGTTAACGGTAGTGATTGCCCGAGCATTTATCCATAGGAAATGCTTACATAGGTAACCCATCGAATAATGCGTCTAATTTGGACAAATTGTACAAATTCGGTCCCAATTTGGAGAGCTTAATGTGAAGCAATGCAAGCATGTTCGTCTAGTGCAAACATCACCTGATGTACGAAGTGATTGAGCTATCAGTTCTGAGAATTCATTTCTGACCGGGAGATGCACCAAGTAAGTGGCGTTACGTGTCACGTACAAATAGGCGCCGTTGTGTCGGCTGAGAGATACGACTACTAAAGGACCAGGATGGGGAGGCATAGTCCGGTAAACATGATCCTGCATAGCTAACGTCCATTTCGGTTTCGTGTATGCTCTGATGTTGGGACTGAGCTTCATGGGGCCCGATGGAACATGCAAAAGGTTTGATAAACCTTATCATAATTAGTTTATTGGGGTGTATTATATGATTTTCCCTACAAAGACAGTATAGAACACTGAATAGGTAGATCAGGCGATAGCTTAGGTATTCACCAAACCCAACCACCTTTAATCTAAGGTATGACCTTTACCGTCCTTCCTTTCGCATGCTCGACCTTGCAAGAACAAGAAAGATACAAATCCCTAAACTAGCTTACAAGAGCTCACAGACCACCTCGCTGGAGCCCTTTCGTGTAGGAACCATTAGATTCAAATTGGTGACAAGCTTGAGCGCACAACGGGCCGATTTAGCTGGCTAAAGGTGCTATTCAACGCTAACCGCGCCGCATACCGTTCCTCCGGTCTAACACGCACCACTCTACGGTCCACTAAGTGTAACTCGGTTCCACAGAAGTCATGCGGCACGGTGAGCCTATATGAAACTAATTACAGGGCTCTTTCTGCACGAGAGGCTACCCAAGACAGCGGCAAATATGGACATGTGAACCGGGCACCGGCGAAAGATCGAACATTTCAGAAATGTCTGCATGCCAAGCAAATCGGCCACCACGAAGTAGCAGCCGTGATTCACACTAAATACTGAATATCAGCATAAAAATATCGAAAAATGCCGTTTTCGGCCAGAAAGAGAGAAGAATATCTTAAACATGAAATACCACCGAATAAGTCAAAAATATCATAATCATTGCTGTAGAAATTAAATCTATGCGAACGGTTTTCCAATGTTCATGCACAGAGGTGTGTACGATGGGCAGGGAGAAGCACTGAATAGGCAATTTGATGAGATTTCTTTTGAGTTGTAGATGATATTCAACAGTTAGTTCACATTACTTTTATGCTTGGCATATGGCTGGGTCGTCTGTGCTTACGGAAATGCGGTACTTACAGCCAATCAATTGCCACGGCGAGATGTCCGAGGGTGATGCAGCAGATCAGTGTCAGACCGGTGACACGCATGTTGCAGACAGAGCTTTCACGAGGCAATCGGCTTGCTACGGGCCATCTGAACTCAGGACCAAATAAGTCTTCCGTGCAGCGCGCTATAGTACACCAGAAGTCCCCGATCAAGTGATCTTTGCTGTGCCTGCTGTCATCTTCACTCTTTTTGCTGTTATTCTTCCCAAATACGACACCAGTTGGAGACGGATACTGAACTTGAGGACGTCATCTTCACAAAAAAAAATGGTTAAACGTAAGACACAGCACAGTATCACCAACGGGACGTTATTCAACAAACGGTCACCATTTCACAGAATGCGTCTATAAGCGATTTCAGAGACCATTGACGCTACGCAACTGTGCAGTCCTTCAATTTACTTCTTCTCAAACAATCGCCCAGCCACTTAGTACACAGACCGCACGCTTCGCTGCTCCGCGGAACAGACACGGCACACACCTCACTCGTACAGCGCTGGTGGTCGGCACTGAGCGGCCACCATGAGCGCGAGCACCGGCACGGTACCGCGCAGGTGGCGCTCGTGGCGCGGCTGCGGCCAGTCCGGCGCACCTGGTACCAGTGCGGCGAGCTCGGCGCACCCGGTCCGCGGCGGCCAGAGTGGCGCATCTGGTACCGCTGCGGTCAGTTCGGCGCACACATCACTCATCGACGCCCTGTGCTGACCGGAGACGCATAAGCTCCAGTTAGATTATTATGCGAGGTCGAGTCAGACGTTTGCTGATTCGTCCATTTATTCGACCGATCGTCCGTGCGATCCTTCAATCGTCTAGCTGAGACGCAAACTTACGTTATCGCCTACGAACATAGAACATAATCGCCTACTCCTCCAGCTTCAGAGGGCTCATCAAAGGATCGCCGTGTCTACATTCACGTGGGCTATATGATTGTCACCGAATTTCAAATGTTTGCCAGCCGAGCAGCGCCAATCGCTACAAAAACGGCGGAGCCTATTCTGATCGACAAAGGGCTGAATTAATTATTTTCTTCTCACTGGATCCTGCCGTGGATTGCAGGCATTGCAATGCTAGAAATTTCAACAACTTCGAAGCTCTCTTGTGCTGAAAGCTCGACCGTGAGAGCTCCATTAGAAACATGGTAAATTGTTAAATTTGCCACAAATCATTAGATCATTTTTCCAATGCCTAATGCCTGACGGTGTCCTTTGAGTATCTAAGTGCACACCAACTGAAGATGATGTTTACATTGATATTATGCTTTCAATTTTTCATCCCGCACATTTCGGCTCGTCACCTCCCCCTGTGGTTGGAGCAGATGCGCATGCTTAGAAGCCAATCGGAAAATCGAGAACGCTTTGTGCGATTCAGCGTTGGCAACGAGACTCAGACCAGCTATGGAAACATTGTGCCCAAAGTTCCAATGGACACGATCAAACAGGAATACATGAGTGACCATGAAGAACAATCTCCCAATGAATCACACTTCTCAAGTTTTCATCCCTTCGCACTCATGTCAAACCACGGGAAAATGCTGCTAAGTCATTCACCTAAACAACATGCTAGTCCCTTTAAAATGCTTCAACGCTCTATGAATATGACAAGAAACCATTCTTCTGCGCAGCTTATAGACTTTCTTGCAAAACAAGTGCAGCTCCTAAACTTGCGAACAGATCTTGAACATGCAAAAATGCAGTCAAGATCAAACGAATCGGCTGAAGATACTGTGAACTCCAACCCGAAACCAAGAGTTACTGAGAAGGATCCAAACTCCCCCAATGAGAAAAGGATTCTGAGACATAAGGAAGGACACGCATCCGAAGTAAGTACCGGACATTGTTGCCTCAATTTGAGGGTATATGAGAAAATGGTATATCTTTGATAAAATAACTCTTGTAAAAAAGTAGGACGGGGATACACGATCAAGCAAATACCTGCTACAGGCGGAATTACTTTTGCGTTTCACAAAGTATTGATATTTTGGATTGCTATTTTTTGTATTGACCTTGATCATATTTTCACAGTAAATACATTCATAACATTCATGCACATTTCACGTCAATCTAAAATGCCCCTATCAAGTGATTTTAAGGAAATCTCCCTGCGTTCCAGGTCGCTGTCATCGTCTGCATGTTTGTCGTCATGGTGGCATTCTCGTACGGAATTTACTACTGGAAGAAGCGGAAGGACAGCTCGAGACAGACAAGATCGTTCCTTGACAGGACTTCCAACAACAATCAGTCGAGCGAAAACGCGTGACTTGAGATATCTTGTCTATAGGATAGATGCACTGACTGTAAGGTCGTTCGCGTACATTAATTGTGCATAATGCACAATGTGCATCAATTAACCTTGCATAAATACTTATTTGGTCGGATGGTGAAGTCGTGATAGCATGATTGGCATCGTCTTCAGACTTGCCAGCTGAATGTTGTGTTATGGCTTATCAGTGTTAATTACAGTGCCAGCTTCCTTCCTTCATGACTTGTTGCTTCAGCAATTACTTTGGGCTTGCAGTCATAGTCAGTCATTTGTAGTGTGTGCTTCTCTTCTTTTTCGATCGGCGATTTTCGCCGATGCAAATGCAATGACGACTTTGGTGTCATTTGGTTGATGCGCCGAAATACACCTGCTGGAAGATCTTTTGGTATATTTTGCTGCCCAGCTATGACAAAAACAAAAATAGCACGACCTCACATCACACTGTTTATTAGGTACCAACTCTTCGGAAAGGTCTGGAGGTGGTTTGACAAATTTGACGATTATGTCCAGTGAGGCCCTGGGTGGGGGGGGGGGGGATGGAACCCCGTGCTGCCATAAAAACTCTAATCAATCACTAGGATTATAATGAATCGTTAGAACCGGCTAAAAAAAAACAAGAGGTGATATCTATAGGGGTATGAATGGGCCCTAGGCCTACAGCCACCTGGCACAGGTGAGGACACCAGGGCGACGCTCGTGAGCGAATTGACTTACTATTAGTTCGTAGATCCCTCGGTAGGTGGTCGGCCACCAAAGTAAGCGTTGCTCGTGGGAACGGCGCCTGCCCTACTTACTGATCCGACTGGCGGGTGGCGACTACAGATGCGACATAAATAGTAGAGTGTAGATGAAGGCTCCGCCAAGGTCGAATCCGTCTTTTTTTACAGGACTAACGCATCCGCATCCCCTCACAGCACTGATTGTGTCCGGGGGCTGATGGTCATCCCCATTCTAAGGCAAGTTCTTGCTAGGACTTGTGCACCATCCACCCTCTCCAGGGTGACCACTTGAGAGGCAGGGCGGGCTGTTCCAATAACGGGACATTCCCGTTCCACCGGAACGGTCGCTGCCACTGCGACGCACCGTCGCGTAGGTGCTAATCGCTCAGTCGATGTCATCAGTCCAACGTATCCACCTTGTCCTATCAGATCATTGCTCTGTAAGGTGTCTTTCAGGCCGGAACAGCTTGCTCCCAACAAAGCTAAATCATTCACACTTTTGGCTCGAGAACGGTCTGTTAGATAAGGGGAGCCATTTGACCATTCAACAATTTGCCATTTAAAAGCTGACTTTAATGAAATTTAATCTGACCGTAGATGTGAAATAATTGAGCTATAAAAAGATCAGTAGATGACTTTCAAAGCGCTTTCCGCATAATATCACCAGTGAAAAAAAAAATATGGTAAAACCTACCGCTGCCACCAAGGATACTTTGTTATTCAAGACGTATCTATATGTTCATGAGAAATTCGGTACATGTCGATCGATGCTTTTAGCTTATTCGCTTGTTAGGGGTTTGACGAAATTCGCTTTTTAAGTGTCAATCAAATAATTATACATTTGATAACTAAGTCAAACAAAACCTTCAAATTAGGAAGCATTGACAGCAGGAGGTCTAAATTAGCTGGGGAGGTAGCTGGGTCACAGGTCTGAAGGACGTCACTGGGGCGCGGTCGGCGCGGCTCCGTCTGTAACCGGAGCTCTGTCTGGACGGCCGCTCGTCAGTGGCATGGAGAGCAGCCAGGCCTGGAGCGCTCACCGACCGCCCCGGGCGGGGGCGGCGGCGGCGGCGGGGACCGCGCGGCCCGCCCGGGTCGGGTGGCGGCCGCCGTCCGTCCGCGGCGCTCCCGCCGCACCGCACCGCGCCGCCCGCCAGGTATTTTCGGCGCGTCCCACTCGGCAGAGGCGCGCGGTGGGGTGGAGGGGGGGGGGTAGGCCGTGGGAGGGGTCGGACGGACCGCGACTACGGCTGGGCCGACGGCTGTCTGGAACGGCGCTGGCGGCGCCAACTGGTAGCCACATGATATTTCTGGGGGAATGTCGAACCGAAACGCCTCAGTTTTTTTCCATGTTTCACAATTGATGCATCACAATTACCTTCAAACCATTATTTAATATTTCATATCGATGCTCTCAATATTTTTGTTTGCTAGCTTGGAAGCCAAACGAAAGTCAGCCATCAATCTTAGTTTACCCAGCTCGCGTTACTAGCCATTTTAAACTTCCTACCTATACAATAAAAACATTTTCAATGTTGGTTTCCTCCTTTTCCAAGCGATAAATTAAATGGAACATCGCCGTGGAACATATTTTGTTTCTGTCAAAGTCAAAAATATCCTATTGGAAATCTTTCACTTAATTGGAATTATAGTTCGCCAACAAATACACATGGATGTAAAACGCTTCAACACCGAACAGAACGGTTGCAGCTGTTTTCGTTCTCGTCGCCATCCAGCCAAAGGCTACAAAGAAGCTAAGAAAACATCATCAGAAGAGCGAACTGAAGCCAGTAGCCACCTATTTCTGTTTTTACTTTTTCTGACAGAGATTCGTATATGTTCTCTTCTCCCATCAATGCTTTATGGATGTGTTGATTAAAGAAATATTATATTGCCTTTAAGTTTTCTTCCTTCTCCATGTATGTAAGTACAGTAGTTAAAGCCTTACGATTTGACCTAATGACATGGTATGTCTCGACTGATAAAAACGAGAGATTGGCCGTTATTGCAGTAGTGTTTTTTTTTTTGTCAGCTATACGATTACAACTACACATATATTTGAGCATAAGTGCTTTTTAAAAGCAAACTGGGCAATGTGACTTCAAGTTCAATCGTATTTTGAACATACACCAATAAGCCCTTCGAACAGTGATGGATAATAATGTGGGGCCGTGGGCACCGAAAAACTATGCAAGGGATGAGTCCGAATTATTATATGGCGAAGCTACTGGTACTGCTATGCACTACTTTCTCAGCCGTGCAGATAGAAACATTGAAACATACTTTTAAGTGGGATAGAACATTTTAGATTATTGACACGGTTAACTATTCTGTCGCACAGAAGTTTCGTTCACAGAACTTTACTCTCGAAATTAGGAGTGCTCTTCTAAGCCCCCGTTTTCCTGTCACACTTTGTCGCACATGACCGTACGTCATTTTCGGTCGTGCGCTGCGTTCCTTGTCAGACGTTTCAAGGTCATCTCGCGTCAGAGGTGTAAGTGGTGACCTAGACAGCGCTGGGGGGGGGGGGGGGGTCGACCGGGTCGGTGCCAGCAGAGTCTGACGGACGGTGCCGCCGCGGGGACAGACGCAGCGCAGCGGAGACAGATGCGGCGCAAACGGCGACATCCGGTGGTGTTGGCTGCCGATGCGACAGGCAGAGTTTTCAGCTTCGGAAAATTTTGGAAGGTCGGCTTGTTGGTCAACTTCTTTACGATCCGCTCAAGAAAAGTTGTGTTTGTTTACTTTTGAATAAAATCGAAGATGTTCAACGTTTTGCATATGTATTTAGTCTGCAAATCACTACAAAACAAACATCGTGTTCCAGCAATCGCGTATCAAGCCACAATCACACTCCATCAGAATTTGACACCCATACATAAGATAATTTTGGATCACACATCAATGTGTGGCTGATGAATTCAGCGCTAGCTGCCGGCCGGCTCAGAGCCCAGCGCTCACTTGGCATAGTCGGTCGCTGGTCGTTTCGGCTGGTTGGACTAGGAGTATATTTGAGCGATTGGCTCAAAAGCTCGCCGGTTCCACGGCTGGCTGGCTGGTCCCGCAGAGAAACTCTGTCCGTCCACGTCTATCTTACTTATCACTAGCTGACCGGTCAGCCATTATTTGTATTGTTGGTGCAGGCTTGTCTTTTCAGCTTTCAGAAAGTTTTATTCTTATCCTCGTTTTTTTCAAACGTAGACCTACTTTCTATAAATACTGCATGACGAAGTCCTAGGCCTATAGCTTCATGTAGGTTTTTTAACCACCCACAAAGTTGTCTAGCATCCCCAATGTCAGTTCGACCGGCGCCCGTGTCTCGTTGGTCGGTCTCCCAAGCTGAACCCATCTGTCCTGTCTACCTACCCACCCAGCCCGCCGTCGCGTCTTACCGGGCGGCCGGCCCGCTCCAGGCCCAGTGGGAAGTGTGAGCACTGAGCAGCACCCCGCCCCCTTCGCTGGCGGCTGGCCGCCACCCAACGCTGCCGGAATAGCTCCAGGGCCGGTCGGCGGGGCGGTGGCCTGGTCGGGTCGGGTCGAGCGGTGACGCACCCCGCACACACCGCTCCGTCGCCTTCTGAAGGCGGCCTGACGTAGCCCTCAGGGAATTCCAGACTCGCGATGACACACTTGTCTGTTTCACGTTCCTGGTGTTGTGTTGTATGCCAAAAACAGGCCATTTGGGCACGGTATGACTACATTTATGGCGTTCTACGACTCTCAGTTTGGTGTTTATGGTTCGTTAACGGAAAATGCATGAAGTGAAAGGAATCGGGACGGTAGGAGATTATCCATTTCAGTGGCATTGCCTTTGCAGTACGAAACAGGAGCACACAAACTAAAACCCTTTTGAAAACCCTTAAAATTTTTCATTTTCGTCAGAAGACTCCTTTGCCATATTTGCTAAAAAAGTTGAAAAGTTATTTAGCCTACACGTAGTCTTCTATTTGAGTGTACAGAGAGCTAGCCCGCGCCCCGTAGGGCTACCGGCGGACCCTACCACCCGTAGGGAGGGGGGGGGGGGCGTTTCGGCCCCCTAAGATCTCGAGAAATTACCGGCCGATTTTCAAAATTCAAACGGCGTTCGATAGCCCCACCCGGGAACTACCTTGTGACCAAATTTCATTGACCTAGGTCAAACCGATGACGTCACAGGTCAGGTCAAAGGTCGGATTTTCACCGTTCACAGGCATTTCAAGAAATGTGTTGTGAAATCGAGTAAATTGGTAAGATATTGAAAACCATCGATGGTACATTGTTCGTCAAACACATATTTCGCTATCTGAGGTCACTGATACCAGGTCAGGTCACAGAGGTCAGGTCACTGGGGGGTCACAATATGAAAGTGTCGTGTGATACATGTTTTATGGTCCATTTTACATGACAAATGCGAGTATGTGGGTCAGGCAGCCTTTGGGGCCAGCTAAGGTCACGTTTTGGTGAAGGTCAGGTCAAGGTCAATTCAAATAAGGTCAAATTTTAAAGTTGATATTTTTGCATAAAATGGGTATCGATTCGATGCAGCTCGTCACGGGGAGTCCAATGGTGGTCTTTTTTTTGCCCTACGTGGTCTAGAATTGCCAAAAATTGAGTTTGAAAATTCGACGTCATCATTTTTGAACAGTTTTTTTCGCTATAACTTGGCCAAAAAACGAGATATCGATCTGAAATTTGGTATGTAGATAGAAGACGGTAGGTACTCTCACATATATTCCGGTTTTTACGAAACACAAAAAAAAAACTTTTTGAATTTTTGGCTAATATATCCAAAAAATTGCATTTTTGATTTTTGAGGGTCAAAACTCAAAAATTAAAAATCCAAGATCGCAGTTTTGTAGCGCTGTTAATTCTACACCTTTTATGTCTTGATCATTTTTCTGTACCTTCAAAGCTGTAGGCCTGACAGCTCTTCTCGCGAAGGTCTTTTTCCGTCGAAAATGGCAGAACATGACGTCATTCTGACGTCATTTGTGGCCAACCTATCATAGCCTCTGAAAATTTTTTGATCACAATGTGTAAAATTGATGCCCGGAGGGGTCCTGAAAGTTTTATGATGATATCTCCAGCCGTTTAGGAGATATCGACGGAAAAGGACAGGGGGGCCGTTTCGCCCCCCCCCCCCTACGGGGCGCGGGCTAGGGTAGACTGGGGCAACGCGCACACCCGAGGTAATGCGCCACAAGTCAATATGTCATATTTTAAAAGTGGATTTGAATTGGACAAGTGAATCATTCCGAATGCTGCCAATAATATGGCTAGCGTCAACTTGATTTATGGCTTACAGTCACGAACAACAATTTTTAGATACGTACCGCCTTGCTACCAGACATGTGCACGGATCCCAGGCAACCAATCACGGAAATCGAGATGGCCATTAGATTGACGGTCTTCAAGCATGAAATTATGGTGGAAAACATGGCTCATAGAAGCCTCTCAATGAACCAACTATTTTGCATTCCTTCAGGGTTAACAGTTCTGAAAAAATCCCTCAAGATCCATCTCGGATCCATGATTCGTGGCCATGGATCCGAGATGGATCTTGAGGGATTTTCTCAAAACTGTGAACTCTGAGGGAATGCAAAATAGTTGGTTCGTTGAGAGGCATCTATTAGCCATGTTTTCCACCATAATTCCATGCTTAAAGTCCACTAATCTAGTGGCCATCTTGATTTTCGCGTTTGGTCGTCTGGGATCCGTGCCCATGTCTGCTTGCTACAGCAGAGGCTTGCTTTCACGCCCCTCGGTAGGGGGCGCCTTGCCCCGGTACCGGGTCAAAGCGCCCATTTTGACTTAAATCACTTTTTCCCTTTTTACACGTAACCAGCGAGTGAGTCATGAATTTTATCCGTGGGTTATGAAGACAAATGTTCAGTGGTTGACATAAGCGCCAAGCTGTCCTTCGTTGTCCCCTAATTTATTTCCTAGCACGAGTCAAACGTTAAGGGGTGCGCCTTGCCCCGGTATACCCTACGTTTTGGTGGAGTGCATGTGTACCAGGAAATGCTGTTCTTATTTAAAAAGGAAAATCTGCACAGAGTTAATTATTGAGTGCAAACCTCAAAGATCCAAGGACAATTATGTAGTTTTGTCGATTTTTGGTGCGTTACGGAGGGAAGGTCCGCTTTTCAAAAAAAAAAAAAACGCTGCGATGTAGCTGAGCTTTCAAGGGGTGAGGGGGATGAAGAACTGAAAGACTTGATTTTGGAAGGGGAGGAATGATACAGATTTATTTATTGATTATGCTGCGCTTCCACTTTAAAGTTTTGCGTCCGCTTGCCAATGTCCTCGGTGTGTTTTGAGTGTTGTGTCCTATAAGTGTATGTAATCCGCACTAAAGTCTTGCCTACGTGAGCCTGAAAGCGCTTTAACGAAAACAAATTAGGAAAAAATAGAAGCATTGAGGAATATACTCTTCAGCGCGGCAAAATTGCTCGGCTCATTTTTGAAACGAAAACTGGCGCTTTGGAATGCTCTCAAAGCACAGCAAGAAAACTTAATGAGGTAATGGCCACTGCATGCTGGGTGATTTCGGCGTTTTACTGCTGTTGGCTTTCAAGTTTCAACCATCGAGCCTGGTCGAGAGGTACTTTGATGTTCATAAAATCGGTGTAAATGATACGAAACATATGGGAGGCGAGGGTAAGGAATCGTTTGTTCAAGGGTGTTCCAAATTATTAGAACAAAGCTTTTAAAATTGGACTTTTTCATTTAATTCAATTTAATAATAGATGCCCCTTTTGCCTGTCCAAGCGGTCACGTCACACCGTTATGGCTCAAACTAACTGTTCTGACCCCTAAAATTACCGGATTTTTTGCCCCCAAAGCCGTCAAAATACACTAGACCACCTGAGGTCACGGCTGTGACCCGGGTCGGTCACCCCCAGCGCCGGTCACCTGCCTTATTTGGCTCGGACAGGTGTCTGAATCTGGCAGCTGTCGACCGCCGCCGCTTCGTCGGCCGCGTCGGCGGCGGCGGCGGCAGCGTCGGTGGCGTCGGCGAGCACCAAGTAAGGCGCGTGCCGACCCCTGGCACGGCCGCAAGGTATAAAGGAGGGCGGCACGCGGCCACCCGCTACAGTCCGCTCGAGCTGTCCATTGCATTCACGTGGAGTTTCAGGTAGGTACGCCGCTGCTCTGTCGGACGTGAAGGAGGTGGATGGGTGGATAGTGACAACTGCCAGTGATCAGCAGTGACGAGCTGGTGTGAAGTGATAAAAGTGACGGTGCTGGAGTGATCCGAAATGTGGATTTAGCACAGAGATGCCCTTTGGATCTGCTAGTGAAATTGGATGAAAGGAAAAAATTCAGTTCTGTTACGGAATTGAGGATGTAATCATTACTAAGTAGTAAGGATTGTAATCGTTACTACTTGCCTTGATGGCATTACCTTCAAATTCTTAAAAAAGTTCTTTTCTGGTCCTTATCATTTGCCTCGAAATCAAGTTTATGGTAATTATGGGTAACGATGCTGGCGATAGCAATCTTGGATAACAAATCGATGTTAATGATTGGATTAGCAGGCTGTGTCACTATACACAGAACTTTCCAAGTTCTGTGTTTTCATTAATTGTTGTCACTATACGATCCTGGGCAAACTAGCCCAGTCATTGTCAACTGAAGCTTTTAGGCAGTACGAATGATACAGTTGATAAACCCTTTTTATTATTCCATTCTACGGTTTTTCTGTCATTAACTTATTATGATTTTCACATGCTAATTGCCTTTGGAGAGGCATGAGCTGCATTTGATGCTTTCATTTCTCTTCTGAATCTGGGACTCTGTGACTCCAAGCAGGCTCAAAAAGGAATATCATTTCAAAACATACATGCAAGCATGTTAAGGTCATATGTTGTACTTCATGGCACTTCGAAAACGTTTTAAATTATAATGCATTCGCCTGATATCAATTTGTTAGGAGCAGCAGTCAACTTCTAAAATACCTACCTGAAAGAATATCAGGCTTGAAATCAGAAACTTTTTTCTTTGGTAACTTTTCTGTTAACATTTTTCTGTGGTACATAGAGATAAGCACTCAATACATTGCAACATTTCATCCTCTTCTGAGAATGCAAAAGCTTACAAATTAAAAAATTGAAGCTACATTCTGCCTTTTCAATGAAATAGATATAGAGCAAAACGATGTGTTGAAAACATTTTGGAGTTAAGACATTCTATTTGGTAAAATTCAAATTACTTTTACTTGCTTTTAGGCCATGATTTCTTTCAAGACTCGCCAAATTAGGTATAACAAAAAAAAGAGCATTTACAGCATACGGTACTCATCGCTGTTATAGGTAAAAGTAAGTCGACCATCAAAATATTTGTAAGAAAAGCTATCCACCCGCCCATGCGAATAGGCCCCGCTCGCTGCGCGCTACATCCGCTGACGGTGTGTTCTCTGTTTGTTTCAGACTCTACCTAACCATCCATCATGTGTGACGACGACGTTGCTGCCCTTGTGGTCGACAATGGCTCCGGCATGTGCAAGGCTGGGTTCGCCGGTGACGACGCGCCCAGAGCTGTCTTCCCGTCCATTGTCGGTCGCCCTCGTCACCAGGTGCGTATTCAAACAGAAACTGAATGTAAAATACAATCTATAAATTAGTAACATTTGAATAAATCATCAAATACTTCCAATAAACTGCAGGCTTAGTGAGCTGACTTTATGTATTTCAACTCTCTATTTAACAAAAAAAAGTTTCTTAGCAAAGCAAGGTCTTTTAACGTTTCCTTAAAGAAGTCTTTTTTTGACCAAAATAAAAGGTCAGTCATAGACAAATAACAGGAAAAAAAATGTTTTTTTTTTGGTAAAAGTTTTGAGTTTTGTTTCGAAACTTGGCCTGCGTCACTTCATTGCGAAATAAAATCGGTTCACCAACCAGGCCAACCCGTCTCCCTCCCACCGCTCTGGTGACCAAATTTAGCCCGTCGGGCGCGTCTGCGGTACATCAGTCATCCCCGCTCAGACCCCGGAAAACGCCCGAGGGCCGCACGAGCTCGCGCGCGCCTTATTTGGCGCGACCCGGGCGCTGGCGGGCCGCCGCCGGCTACAGTTTTAGCGCGCGCGGCTGCACCGGTAGCGCGAGGCGGCGACCCGCCCCCTGGCGCTGCGCCAAAACCGCCGCGGGCGCCGCCTCCCGCAGACGGGAGACGAGCCAACACGCTGGAGCAACAACCGGCCGGCACGTATTTCAGGGTGCAAAATCTGCACCCGCGCTGCTACAGACAGCGGAATGATAACATAGAGCAGGAATCGGGGAATTGCGAAACTTCGCAGCTGGGGTCGTTAACTGGCGTCATGCTACATGTAGTTCCCTTCAACACGTGGGAGGTCAATTTGAGATCTGGGGAAAATCGGGGGCTATTCCACGCCACAAAAAGGTCATTATATGTCACGAGATCAACAGTGGGTGCTGCTGATGAAATGTAGCAAATTTTGGAGACCAATAATGGTCGTGTTTCTCCAAACAAAATAACGGGAAGCTTTAAAAAGACCGCTTTTTATGTATAATGCGCAATACTGGTGACCATTATCCATTCAATCACTGCAAATTTTGAAAATGGTTTAAAGTTAACCATAGACCATTTTGGACCGTTTGTCTTTAAACTACTAACGAAACACATGGCTAAAAGGATTTCTATCATCTCTCGGGAAATTCATTCCGCATCGTTCTACGGCGGAACGGGCACTATGTGCGTCTTATGTCCTGTTCAATGTTCTACTCTTCCGTTCCGTGCGAATCTCTCACCGGCCCGTGAGTTACTCTCCACGTCCCGGGCGCTATTCTCTCCGTCCGGTGTGTTATTCTCCCCGTCCCGTGCATTATTCTCCCCGTCCCGTGCGTCATTCTCCCCG